>NC_079147.1:21944830-22677423 GCF_945859685.1 Eupeodes corollae
CGCCGCTGGAACTTGGGACACTCAAATTTAAATCTGGCTCTGTGTCGAGGCTCACATTTCTACCAAGCCACTGGGAAAATTTCGTTATGAAATTCTTTTTACTCCAGTGGCATGTAACCCATTTCTCACGCATTTTCCGTAAGAACACATTTACTTTGACCATTAAAAGTTCTTTTATATGCTCATCATCAATACCTTTTAAAATTAATTGTGCCCTTACATACTCCCGAACAGCAGCATCCTTTTCTTGGGAAGTTTGCTCCACCCAGACGTCAAAAATCTCTTTTCGCTGAAAGGACATTTTTCTTGAAATTCGTGGTTTCTGAAAGCGGATGGTTCTATATGGTTTTTAATTTTTACTGCTCCTACAACAACAAGATAGTGAAAACCAGAAAGTGGGACTAGGTGGAAAAAAAAGTTGCCGCTCATCAAACATTTTTTTATAGGTTAAGTTTAAAAGATTCGAGTTGTTGGTACTAGGTATACATTTTAATTGTATCAGCTCGAATGCTTTTTAATATAACTGTACTTACCTCTGCTAAGATTTTCTGAGAAAAAAAGAAATAGTGGACTTCCAATATAAGGCATACACACTATATTAAAATTACTTATTTATTCGTGGGGTCGTGTAATCAACTTTTTGTTTAAAAGAAAGTACCGTTTGTACACGTGCTATTGTCTCAAACCAGATAATTTTTTTTGTTTCTTACTTGTCAGCCATTTCTAATAATAGAATAAAGTACAGTTAGTCAAATTGTTGTCTAAGATTTTTTTTCCAAATGTCCACCTAGATTGTGCATTTTGACCACTGTGGGACGTCTTTAAGCTCTTGTGCTATGTTTTCGAAAAAACTCCTCAGCATAGGCTCATCTACTGCCGCTCGTGTGCGTTTAACATTTTCTGCAAAACGTACCGAAATGTCTGGGTGTCTTGCTTCGAAAGCATTTATCCAATCAATGCCCGGGAGGTTATTTTGAAATACTTTTACATGTCTTCCACATCGACTTAAGTAGTTTTTGATTATGTGTCGCAGCTCTCCGATATTAATCGGAAATCCGAAATCAAGCATTCGACAAAACTTTGCTCTTCTTCTGCAGTAAAAACATTGGGCCGTCCTGGTATTTTTAAATGTATTCCCTTCAATTTGTAAATGATGGTTCTTCTTGGAATTTTATACTTTTCTTCAGCCTGTCTTTGTGAAATTTCGCCCCTCCTTATCTCATCCAAGCAATTTTGTAGGGTCTCAGCTGTATAATCGGCATAACGTCTTGCCCCCAAGATCCTAGTATATTTTCTAGGCATTTCTGTGAAGAGTAGATTCGTATACGATCATTGCATTAGTTACAACTAAAAACAATATATTGGTACCTAGATGCAGAAACATATTTCGGGGTAACTTTGCTCCGGAGCAAAGTAACCCCAAACCAACTTTCGGGGTTACTTTGCTCCAGTGCAAAGTTACCCCAAAATTAAGAAAATAGATATGTTTTCACAAAAAAAAATATCATTATGTTTTGAGACCAAGAAGGTTAACTTTGTATAAAATTAAAAGAATAAAAGACACTTAAACGGTAACATAAATACTTACTTTTTGTATTTGGATACACACACTTTAACACTTCAAATTTTCTACCTGCAAAAAAACACACAACTATGTCGTTCCTCTTCGGACTACTATGGTTGACTGAAAATTAAACGTAGATATGCAGCTGCACATGATTTTGCACACACATAAACATTATATTATATTACAGTTAGATCGGTGAGCAAAACTCATCGTGTCTGAACATGAAACGAATATTAAACTCTTTATGACAATGGCGCAAAGTTACACCCGCTGGGGCAAAGTAACCTTGGTTTACGGTACAAAAATATAAGAATTTAGTTCATAAAAAAAAAGTTATTATTAAATATTACCTATGAAAGTCCGCATTAAGTCTTCCGTTTCATCAAAGGAGCATTTCATGTAGTATGATTTATGAAAATGCACAGGGAACGTGTTCTTGGAGGTTGGATGTTGACGACGTTGACGGGTCCGGTAAACATGTATCAATCGGTTTTAAGATGCATTCAAAATCAGCGTATGTTACAAATGGAACCATCATTTGTTTATCATAGCTTGGAAATTTGATAATCTTGTTATCATTTGCTGACGTTTTTGTTACAATTTTTTTGCACTCGCTCTTGTGTTTATCAAATGAGCGGTCATTGTAAAAATGCTGCAAGCAAGTATTACAGAAGAATAATCTTCTTCTTGAACTTTCCAATACTTCACTTGTGATCAACCGACTGATATGCTTTATCCACATAAAGTGCCTAACTTCACCGCTCATGTGGAGTAAGAGATTAACATGATTGTGTTTCTCTTGAATTGTCATGTAATATGGGCACTCAATTTGTGATTTTCCCCCTCAGAAATTCCAAAAACATATGATGCTTTCAAACGTTTTTATTTCTGGTAATTCAAGGAGAAATGAAAGCCCTGTGAAATCCAGAATGATATTGTCCAGGGCAATTATATCTCTGGATATATCAGATACTTGATAGTAGGAAGATGTTCTCTCTACATGTGACTCAAGCTCTGGATGAAAAGCAGATATAATCGCCCATTTAAAACAATATTCATCATTGTTCTGTACATTTACAATGGCTTTCTTGGCCGCAATTTTTTTTTTGGTAAAGATAAATATCTTGAACCACTCAATGGCTGGTATTTGTTGATGTTGATTTCCACTGATTTTATTCTTATCAGTGCCCAGCCCATCCACTATCCCTTTCTTGGAATTCATCCATCATCAAGAATGGGATTTATTTCTACTTCCAGGAAAACTGCTTTCATTTCCGCAGCCATTGATTTCAGTTCTATTACCATTTCCTCACCACTTATTTTTGCGTACTCCGCAAATAGTTCCAAATTGAATTTTATAGACTGGTGTTCACTAATTTTTTGTTGTAGGATTTCATGCATCATTGCTTTATTCTTATTAAGGAAAACAATCGCATCCAGTTCATGTTCAGTTTTATTTTGAACAGAAATGGATATTACTCGATTCTTAAATGAATTCCTTATTTCATTCACGTTTCCCTTATAAAGTATTTGCACTTTGGTTTTGTGAACATTTTTGCGTATATGTTCTACCCATTTGCTTTTGGGTATTTGTTCTTCGCAAAATGTACAAGTAACCGTGCTTGTATTCTTTATCTTTGTTGCAATTCCCGCTGCAGAAGTTGATGGTTGGTCGTCAATTATTTTCGAAGCTGCTGATGAGATTGATAGTCGTTCTTGTTGTTGTTGAAGTTCGCGTATTTGTAATTGAAGCTTTTCAATTAATTTCTGATGTTGTTGAATTTGCTGTTGATGTTGTTCTGGTAGTTGTTGTTGTGGTTGTTGTAGTTGGTTCAATGGATGTCCTTGTCCATTTTGATTCTTTGCGCATTGAATTAAATGCGACTTTTGATCTGTTTGAGATTGAAACGTCTCCCCACAAAGAAGACAAGATCCCGACAAGTTTAAATGCTTCGTTTTAATGTGACGATTTAACACACCGACACTTGAAAACATTTTCTTGCAAAACGCACAAGATTTTGTATTATTTATCTTTATTTAGATTTAGATTAAAATGGTTTTATTATTTTTTTCAATGAATAAATTCATAATTTACAAAAACAAAAAAGCATGGCATTTTGCCGTCTGCCTAGTTGACAAAACATGAAAATTTCACATGATATGAAAATTTGATTGAGCAATAATTCGTATGTATTTTTGCAATATACAGTGTAGGACAAAACTAAAGCACGAAATCATTTTATTTTGAAATAAGTCAAATAAAACTACAAATTAAGATATAAAATTAAAAAACGCATCGCAATTCGTTTTCTGCATTATTGTTGATTAGATAGTTGCAGGTGGCTTCTACCAACTCTCGAAGGGTTAGTCGTGGTATTCGCTGATTGGTTCGTGGCGGGCGGCTTCTATCGACTCTCGAACAAGTTATTATGTATTACGCGGAGGCTGCAGAGTTGCCACATATCTAATAATAAATAACTTAATAATAATTTAATCAAAAAAAATGTATATGATGGCTCCATATCTATAAATAAAAGAAAATAGAAATGCAATGGTTAATGTCAATGAAAATCAAAATAAAATTTACATTATATAATTAAGGGTGTTTAGTTAAAAAATCTTAATAAGAATAACTAAGATGGGACTTACCCTTTAGTTGTGGTTTAGCTTTCGGATAAGGGTGTTGATTTTTGTCAAAATCGTCGCATTCTTTTTCGGTCCACGATGCTTAGTGGTTTAAGATACACCGAACTAAAAAATCTATTGTTTGCGACACTTCCTTTGGGTATTCTATATTAAAAGCATAGAAATACCCAATGGTTTGGGCCAGGACATCAAAAATGTTTGGCGTGTCGGAAGACCAAACTATTTTATGCTCTATGAAAATATAGGCAGTTTTTGTCACATACGAAATGCCTGGGAAGGAGAGTATAAAATAATAAAATTGTTAGCAACAATAATGAATAATAACAAAAAGAAAAAATGAAGATAAAATGCTGATAACTTCAAATATATTGATATATTTCAAATAAGAATTAACTTAAATATGCATACCAACTACAGCAACCCATGGCGCAGATACTGGAGATTTTAAATCGTCTAACACTGTTCCAATCTGTAAAAGAAAATTTGAGAATTAGTAAAAAAAAATAGGGTTTTGTATACTGGTTGCCTACCGGAAACGATTGTATGAGAAAATCTAGATTTTCTTTAAAATGGTGGCTAATGCAATTTAGAATCTCCATTTCTTGATGGCCTTCTAAAGCTGCTTCATTTTTCTTCGAAAAAAATTTGGCCAGAGATGATTTTTCAGTGGTGAAGTCAGCTGGTAGGAGTTTTTGAAAATTTGTCTCAGTCAACTGAGAAAAATGCTTGTAAATGCATTCTCTCGTAAAAATATAGGGCCGGGTTAGCCTTGATCATTTCAATCGAAGGATACGACTCCTGGTTTTTGAAATATGACCTTTGCACTGGAAAGCAATCTTCCATGTAGAGAAGGATTTTCTCACGATCCTCGGTCATATCAGGATTTTGAGAATATTGTCCTTTTAGGAAAGATTGCTTCGCCTCCAGAGTCGTATCGCTGGGCTCCAATTTTGTACAGTGTTTCTTAACGGGTTTACTGCCTTTCTCTTCCTTATGGGAACTCTCAACTCATTAGTTCTGCTGCATCCAGAATTGAGGTAGTTGTTGTGGTTCCTCATCATAATGACCAGAAGTTCCAAGGAATCCGAAACAACTCTGTTCTCCTTATCCTTTTGGACGAATAAATCCGGATACTTCGCAATGGTAGTTGTTGCCACCCCTCGAAACACTTTAACTGGAATTATGGTTGATATTCTCCTCAATTCTTTTACCAGCTCTTTAGCGAAAGCATGGAGGCGATGCCCCAGACTTTGTTTCTTCTCCAGCATTTTTTGTATGCATAATTGAGAAAAATAAATAATATTTAAGAAATTTTACTTACCAGAGAGATTTTATTTGTTTAAATTTTTTGTATACCAATAGTTTTGTATTTGTTTATTATTTCTCACAAAATAATTCAAGACGCGCGCGCACTGCACAAAATACACTTTACGACGGAGGCATACAGGGCTTAAACTCCAAACTTTTGAAGTTTTGATTAAGCGGAGCCGTAATAGTATTGGAATAGGAATAATTATGCAGGGAATTATTCCTATAGTTGATATTTTGAATCTCTAAACAAGCGGAATACGCTTCCGGTAGGGTTCTAGACCTCTGAATCATGAGCATTCGTGATATATCGCCGTTAAGGCCACGCACAAACACATCCAGAGCCCTATTCCTGTACGTTTCCACAAGAACTCTTATGGTCTCTTCACTATATGTCTCAGTTTTAATTTTATTAACCATCAATGACAATTGATGGTTAACAGCCGCATAGAATTCATCCAGCTTGCTGCCCTTTTGAGCAAGCTGGTTGAGCTGGTGCTCCAGAGTTCGAAGGTCTCTCTTATCTGCATAATGTAGAGATAAGCAAGTCTTCATCTCACTCCAGTCACCATCAAAGATATTATAACTAAATAGAGCGGCGTCAGCCGGACCCCTTATCTTACCCCTTATGTGCTGGAGTATAGCCCTATAGAGGGGCTTCGTCTTGACTATGTCATAGTCCTTCAGGATCCCCTCTACAGCATGTATCCACGATACATACTGCGTGGGATTCCTATTAAAGACTTGAAGTTCTTTCACGCAATCAGGCAGCTTGCTTATTTCTCTGAGATCAGCCTCTGTTTGTGGAGGACTGAGCTCAGAATGGCTAGCAACTGAAGATACAGCTGAGGAGGCTGTCGAACTTTTTTTTTCTTCGACAGCTTCGATTCTCCTCTCAAAGCCCTTCAGTTAGGAAATCAAGCTACCGACTGCCCCAGTTAATTCAACAATTTGTTGAGCCACTTGATCCATATTTAGTTTATTAAGAAATATCTAGTTTATATAAAAAAAAATAATCCAAGCTTACCACAACAGACAACAGGCACAGATTTCAACAAAAAGAAAATATGCTTTTTTTTATATGTTAATTTTAACAGCGTACTCTTACACACCAGCACAATGGATATTATATTTTAATATTGCTTAAAGCTTCCTTTTTTTTCACACGCCAGCACAATAGATATTGAACAATATATTTTGGATATTGCTAAAAGCTTATTTATTTTTTCTTATTTTTGTGATAGCAATTTTAGTATCACTTTTTCTTTAATATATACACAAATTTTGAGCCTTATTTGCACTCACAGAATAAACATTATATAATTTTGTTCTTCTTTTTGTCTTTGTTGTAATTTAGTTTTTTCTACTTGTTTCCTTGTCAGCAGTATCTTCTGTAAGTAAAAGGTTTTAGTTTTAGTACTCCCCCTAGCCGACGGAATAGGGTTTCCAAGGAATTGTTGCGTGGGAGGTGTCGTTTTAGTCCCGTTTAGCCGCAAGCAGCCTACTAATGGAACGATCACCATCACCGTCGTATCCTTTAGCCTTTAAAGATATCCGCATGTTCCCATGTGTATGCGGAAAATTGTGTGTCATTATCCAAAATGGTCTACTTTGTTCCCATGATAACTCACTCAGATAGAGCGTATTGGTAATGCACTACGATCTACAGGCAAAAAGGATACAGTCTTGCAACAGGGTCCCTGCTCGGGCGCCAATTAACGAATCGCGGATTCGTATGTTAAAAAAAGCGAACGCCAACCCCTGAGGGGTTGGCCCAACGGTTCGACTTACTGTTTAAAATAAAAGACTTTTTTCTTTAAACGTTTAAACTTGCCACTAATTTCTTGAATTTAGAGCCTGGTGTTGCTATATTTTCTGGGCAAAAAGGCAAATCATTATGAATATCATGAAGATGTTCGGGATATTCTAAATCAACTTCTAAAAAATATCCAACATTTATATCATTTAGACTTTTTATATGTGTCAGAGAAAAATCTTGTGGATTCTGCCATTCAAAACCTCCACAAGGAAGATTCTGAGACATTGCCCATCCATATAAATTATTGGCATCTAAATAAACCAAGTATGAAGATGGTTTTTCAGAGTCATAGGACTCAACAAATTTATTATTGGCTCTTGAATATCTATGACTGCATTGTGTAAGACCACCTCTTATCCCTTTTTGAAAGAAATTGTACATTTCAATGTTAGTCAAGAGTTCCAGTTCCACTTTTGTCACTTTTAACATAGCATCCCAAGATAAACCAGGAGCTGTATAGTAGTGACAAGGATCTAGAGAGTATCTATGTTTACAGACTTTTCAAAATTTTCAAAAATGTCAGCTAACAACACAACATCACTTTTTAAGTAGATTTGCATATAATTTTTTAGATTATTACAGTTAAAATAATTCCATATATTTATGGCCAACTGATAATCCTTCAATGAGCATTCCTCATTCGTGAGTTTGTTGAAAAACTTCACTCTTTCAGGAAGACATGGCTCAGACATTTTTTGCCAAGAATCCATAAAGTTATATAGAAATACTCCTTTTCTCTTAACTAATTCCAGACTGGTATCACTTTAATTTCACCATCGATTTCTCGAAGCGATTTGAAAAATAAATGTGCATCATAACCAGATAAATTATGAAACAAAATCGGAAAAAATTTTGGCATCTTATACTTAAGGTAACAAAGATTATGGGCTGCCCCCCTATATTCACCTGTTAAGTGACAATGATCCCTTACCTTAATTTCTCCTAGTAGTATGTTGATCTTGTTGCTGCATATTATGCATATTGTTGCCTTCTCAAAGCAAGATGCCTTTTTTTTTTTTACTTCATTAATAAGATATGAAGTAATGCATTTATGCTATAAAAATTATTAAAATAATAGTAAAAATATTTATTTTTTTTAAATGAAAAGTGGAGCAAAGTTGTCCAAGGGAGGAGGTTACTTTGCTCCGATCTACATTTTCTATCATTGTGCCTTTATGGCGCAATGATATTCAGACTGCTTTTTAACAATGCTCCAAAGATAATTTCTGTGAAAAAAATAACTGATACCAAAACATACTTTTCGTTTTACAAGAAAAAAAACAAAACTGCAAAAATTTCTCTTAAAAAAAAAGAGTATTTTAGAGTTATTAATAAAGAAAATAAGAGTTTTTATTATGTAATTCAGTAGGTAAATGTGTAGCGATATATTAAAGAGAACATAAAAAGTATTTCAATTCATAAAAACAAAACAAAAAACTTAATAACAACAATAAATAACAGAACATAAAATGTATTCAATTCATAAAAAACAAAAAACTCAGGTAATAACAAGAAGGCAACGAATTACATTTAGTCAAATATTGATTTAAGTTCTGGAACTTGGAATGTACCTCTCTTAGAAATTTGTTTTGGTGGCATAATAGAACCTAAAACATCTGACCATGAATAGTTTAGCTCATCTCTTACTGTTGGCCATTTCCATAACTTCAATGATTTCTGCATTGAGTTAATTTTCACGCTATTGTCATCAAATGAGACAATTTCTCCTGGATACAATTGTCCTTCATAGGAAAACACGACAAACTGCCCCACTTCTCGAACGACTACATTGAAACACATCGTGTTGCGATGTTTTACCTTCCAAAAAATTTACGAATTGGTTTTCCCTGATTTCTTCGTTTTCCAGTTCATTGAAATTGAAATCATCCGAAGAGTTGTCATCAAAAACCATATCCGTCTCCTGTCTAAGGTGAGAAGAATCGGGCACATCATCATCAAATTCTGTTGTTTGGCGAGAAGTACTTGGCTGATCCTGTCTGTATCCAATGGAAGTCGTATCGTTTGTTGAATTTTTTTCATCAGCCATTATCTCCTGGTCACAGACACTTTTCCCAGCTGGAATATTAATTTTTTTGCGTCTTTTTACAACAACATTAGTAACTTCTTGCCTTTTTCCATTTAATGCTTTGAGGAACTCAGACTGCACCGAATTTTCATCACAGGACTTTCTTGGAATGCGGCTAAGTACTTCTTCCGCGTTTACCGGATATATTCCGCACTTCCGGAATCCAGATATTAAGTTGGCTGAAGCGTTTGGAATAATTAGTTCCATCATCATTTTTAGTAGTGGTGGGAAATCTTCTTTTTGTATATTGGTATGTTGAATACCTTTTGGACTCTCCTTCCAGACCGACAACACCTTTCGCCAGGCTATTTTTAGGGGCCGGAAAAATGCCACGTCAAGCGGCTGCGTTAGATGGGTGCTGTTGGGTGGCAGGCAAATAAGGGTCACTTCGTTTGCGCGACACAGTTGAAGAGCGTTTACAGTTATATGTGAAGAAAGGTTGTCACAAATAATCACTTTTTTTCCTTCAAGCCTTCTAAGTCTAGGAATCATTTGACACTCGAGCCAGTCTGTAAATATGTTTGCATCGAACCATCCAGACACACTTACGTTATATCGACAGCCTGTGGGACCATTTTCCGTCCACGTTGTCCACATCTTCGTAGCCCGATACACAACATAAGGCGGCATAAGCTCCCCAGCAGCGTTACCGCAAAACATCACAGACACTGATGTCTTGGAAGCATTTCCAATTATTTCTGGATACTTGCTTCCTTTTTTAACGAAAACTTTTTTTTTCCAGGGTCATCAGTTAAGTTCGTTTCATCAAAGTTCCAAATATTTGTAGGGGGGACGTCTTTAAGCTCTTGTGCTGTTTTCGAAAAAACTCCTCAGCATAGGCTCATCTACTGCCGCTCGTGTGCGTTTAACATTTTCTGCAAAACGTACCGAAATGCCTTTGTGTCTTGCTATGAAATCATTTATCCAATCAATGCCCGGGAGGTTATTTTGAAATACTTTTACATGTCTTCCACATCGACTTAAGTAGTTTTTGATTATGTGTCGCAGTTCTCCGATATTAATCGGAAATCCGAAATCAAGCGTTCGACAAAACTTTGCTCTTCTTCTGCAGTAAAAACATTGGGCCGTCCTGGTATTTTTAAATGCATTCCCTTCAATTTGTAAATGATGGTTCTTCTTGGAATTTTATACTTTTCTTCAGCCTGTCTTTGTCCTCCTTATCTCATCCAAGCAATTTTGTAGGGTCTCAGCTGTATAATCGGCATAACGTCTTGCCCCCAAGATCCTAGTATATTTTCTAGGCATTTCTGTGAAGAGTAGATTCGTATACGATCATTGCATTAGTTACAACTAAAAACAATATATTGGTACCTAGATACAGAAACATATTTCGGGGTAACTTTGCTCCGGAGCAAAGTAACCCCAAACCAACTTTCGGGGTTACTTTGCTCCAGTGCAAAGTTACCCCAAAATTAAGAAAATAGATATGTTTTCACAAAAAAAAAAATATCATTATGTTTTTAGACCAAGAAGGTTAACTTTGTATAAAATTAAAAGAATAAAAGACACTTAAACGGTAAATAATAATAAATACTTACTTTTTGTATTTGGATACACACACTTTAACACTTCAAATTTTCTACCTGCAAAAAAACACACAATTAGGTCGTTCCTCTTCGGACTACTATGGTTGACTGAAAATTAAACGTAGATATGCAGCTGCACATGATTTTGCACACACATAAACATTATATTATATTACAGTTAGATCGGTGAGCAAAACTCAACGTGTCTGAACATGAAAAGAATATTAAACTCTTTATGACAATGGCGCAAAGTTACACGCGCTGGGGCAAAGTAACCCCGGTTTACGGTACAAAAAATTTAAGAATTTAGTTCATAAAAAAAAAGTTTTTATTAAATATTACCTATGAAAGTCCGCATTAAGTCTTTGGTTTCATCAAAGGAGCATTTCATGTAGTATGATTTATGAAAATGCACCGGGAATGTGTTCTCGGAGGTTGGATGTTGACGACGTTGACGGGTCCGGTATACATTAGGGTGGCTCTATTTTTTTTTTTTTTTTTTGAATTCAGGTTTTGGGCACTAACCAAAAGTTGCCTTTATATATCATGATGTCAGGTAAAAAAAAAAAATTGAAAAAAATTGCGATCTTGTACTGCCCCAAAGTCATACAAAACTTCTCCTGAAACCAAAAAAAAACTAGTAAAAAAAATAAATGTTCCTCAGAAATAAAACCATTTTTTATTACTTTGGTGACATTAAATTTTATTATGGATGGTAATCCAGAGCATTTTAAGTAACAAACAATCAAATATGAAGAAAAAAGTGTTAAAACTATGTTTAAAAAAAAGCAAAAATTTAAGAAAAAACTACAAAATTTTAAAATCTTTTTTAGAATTGAAAAATGGCATTTTTTTGCGGGATTCAATTCTTGTTCTTATAAAGCCATCACGCCTCTTTGGACTACAGACAGAAGCTGAAGCTTCAGTCACAATTTTAACGCACCGTTCCGTCGCTTGAGTGTGGCAAGGGTAATCCTTTATGTACGGCATAATTAATGTTTCAATCAATTTGGGATCTTGGATACATTCATTAATATATTCCAGTCGATTATGTCAATGTAATCCTGAGCATTAAAGTTAAATTTCGGCAAAACAAAAGACCGCACCGATGTTGATGATGTTCCAAGGTGCTCTCGCGCTTTTTTAATTCTTCTCAAAGCTAGAATTTGAATTACTTCCCTTTCGTCCGCAATCATTGATAGTAAAATATTTTCTGGGTGTCCGA
Source organism: Eupeodes corollae (assembly GCF_945859685.1). Classification (NCBI taxonomy): domain Eukaryota; kingdom Metazoa; phylum Arthropoda; class Insecta; order Diptera; family Syrphidae; genus Eupeodes; species Eupeodes corollae. The sequence continues at coordinate 21,957,029 of NC_079147.1, forward strand.
AATAGCCATTTCTTTGAATAACGGGGTCAACAATCAATTTTAAATTTTCAGGCAGGTACCTTGTCAATATCATAGTTTTTTGTAGATGTCGAGCTCCATAAATGAACAGAGGTCTCGTTTTTATCTCAAACCATAATGGTATTATAAAATTGGCCAATAGTTGCAAATTTTCCGATGGTACCACAGTAGAAATATATAACCTTAATATTCGATTACCAGTTGTAAGCCACCTTGAGTGAACGACTTTACCGGGATTTCTCTTTCTTAAACCGTCGCTACAAATCCCTGAACTGATAGCTTGGCAAATTTCAAACAGGTATCGTTGGTCAGTGCTGAGATCATGAGTATTTGATAATGCTGGAAGGTTACATTGGATAGCTTGAAATGACACTACCGGCAAATTCTCACAATCCTTCAGTTTATTTCCCAAAGTGCCTGTAAAGCTTCGTGGTCCAGTTGTTGTTCCATCAAGATGCTCAAATATGTGTCGAAGTATAAGTTCATTTGCATGCAACTGACATATGAACCATTGCAATGGTTTTCCGAGCTCTAGTTCCAAACGGCGAATAGCACCCCCTTTGGATCCCGTGTTTATAACTGTGCCATCACTTCCAATAACCACAAGTTTGGATTTATCAATCCCTTTTTCATCAAAGAACTCTTTCAATTTTGAACTAATGGTTTCAGCTTTTCCGTTTTTAAGAGAGATATGTCCTAAGTATTCCGATACAGGTTCTTTAACTAAACTTAAATGCTCTTCAATAATAAGCTTCCTTCTTTTATCTATCATACTTAGAGTTTTATCTCTTCGTCCATCAAAATATATCCCAAACTGGAGATCTTGGAAAGACATCGACAAAGTTGATAAGGTTGCCCTTTCCTTCTCACGGGCACGTCTGATTTTGTGCCTATCTACAACGTTGGCAAAATTTTAAGATGCATTCAAAATCAGCGTATGTTACAAATGGAACCATCATTTGTTTATCATAGCTTGAAAATTTGATCATCTTGTTATCATTTGCTGGCGTTTTTGTTACAATTTTTTTGCACTCGCCCTTGTGTTTATCAAATGAGCGGTCATTGTAAAAATGCTGCAAGCAAGTATTACAGAACAATAACCTTCTTCTTGAACTTTCCAATACTTCACTTGTGATCAACCGACTGATATGCTATATCCACATAAAGTGCGTAACTTCACCGCTCATGTGGAGTAAGAGATTAACATGATTGTGTTTCTCTTGCATTGTCATGTAATATGGGCACTCAATTTGTGATTTTTCCCCCTCTGAAATTCCAAAAACCTTGATGCTTATGTTGTTCTTAGTTTCAAACATTTTATTTCTGGTAGTTCAAGGGGAAATGAAAGCCCTGTGAAATGCAGAATGATATTGTCCAGGGCAATTATATCTCTGGATATATCAGATACTTGATAGTAGGAAGATGTTCTCTCTACACGTGACTCAAGCTCTGGATGAAAAGCAGATATAATCGCCCATTTAAAAAAATATTCATCATTGTTCTGTACATTTACAATGGCTTTCTTGGCCGCAATTTTTTTTTGGTAAAGATAAATATCTTGAACCACTCAATGGCTGGTATTTGTTGATGTTGATTTCCACTGATTTTATTCTTATCAGTGCCCAGCCCATCCACTATCCCTTTCTTGGAATTCATCCATCATCAAGAATGGGATTTATTTCTACTTCCAGGAAAACTGCTTTCATTTCCGCAGCCATTGATTTCAGTTCTATTACCATTTCCTCACCACTTATTTTTGCGTACTCCGCAAATAGTTCCAAATTGAATTTTATAGACTGGTGTTCACTAATTTTTTGTTGTAGGATTTCATGCATCATTGCTTTATTCTTATTAAGGAAAACAATCGCATCCAGTTCATGTTCAGTTTTATTTTGAACAGAAATGGATATTACTCGATTCTTAAATGAATTCCTTATTTCATTCACGTTTCCCTTATAAAGTATTTGCACTTTGGTTTTGTGAACATTTTTGCGTATATGTTCTACCCATTTGCTTTTGGGTATTTGTTCTTCGCAAAATGTACAAGTAACCGTGCTTGTATTCTTTATCTTTGTTGCAATTCCCGCTGCAGAAGTTGATGGTTGGTCGTCAATTATTTTCGAAGCTGCTGATGAGATTGATAGTCGTTCTTGTTGTTGTTGAAGTTCGCGTATTTGTAATTGAAGCTTTTCAATTAATTTCTGATGTTGTTGAATTTGCTGTTGATGTTGTTCTGGTGGTTGTTGTGGTTGTTGTAGTTGTTGTAGTTGGTTCAATGGATGTACTTGTCCATTTTGATTCTTTGCGCATTGAATTAAATGCGACTTTTGATCTGTTTGAGATTGAAACGTCTCCCCACAAGTAGGGTGACCAGATAAAGAGTCAAGGAAAAGAGGACACTTACCAAAATCTCAACAAAAAAAAACAGAAGTTAAATTTTTCTTATAATTTATTTCAATAAAACAAAACAAAATATTTAATTCTAACAATAAAGTAACAGTTAAAAAAAAAAATCATAATATTATGACTTATTTTGCAAGAAAATAATAAAAGTATCGATATAAACATATAGGAATATTATTCAGGTTTTATTAGCACAGTATTTTCATGAAAATAAAAATAGTTAAGAAAAAACATTTCATAATGTTTTTTTTCTTACGATTTTTAACTTCAATTTTGGTTGTATTTGTCATTAGATCTTATTTTATTTAATGTTTCGGGATTTTGCAAAATATAATTATAAAACTCAGTACATGACATATTTTTAAAATTATGTTTACAAAATAGAATTGCTTTGACGTTTTCTATTTTTAATCTATTGCGTTCCTCAGTCCATTGACTGTTTATTAATGAAAATATGCGCTCAACATTAGCATTATGAGCAGGAATCGCGAATACAAACTGGGCTATCATCAAAAGTTCACTATATAATTCAAGATTGCACATTTTTTCAAAATAATTTACCCATTTCTCGTGAATAGGTGCGTTTATAAAATTTATATTTTTTATTTCTTGTTCCAAAAACGTTTTTAAATTGCAAAATTGGTCAAACAATTTATTTTCATTTATGTTAACGCCTTTCTCTCCCAAATAGAGCAAAGAATTTTGGATATCGTTCCATTCCGGAACTTTGTTAAAATTCATCCAAATAAAGCAATTAAATTCATCCAGAGAATCACACCAGCTCTGAAGATATTTTAAGCACCTAGCATAAACCTCAACTAAATTTTGTTCAATGTTCAAAACTTCATTTCTATTTCCACCATTAGCGACAATTTTTTTAAAAATTTCTTTAACTTTTAATGGAATAAATTTCTCAGATATTCTTTCCTTTAAAACTTTTTTGACTGTGTGAATTTTCTCTAATGTTTCTAGTATTGAATTCTTCTCTCTTTCTAATGCTCCTATTTGTTCGCTATAAAAATACATAAGCGAGTGAAAAAACCACAGATATGCTTCATTGATATCGTTTTCAAAAAAATTTTTAAGAACTAATGGTGGACTATCCATAGAAAGAAAATAAGTTTTCAATCCCTCGAACATTTGCAAAATTCTTTCAACGGCAGGGAAAAGCGATAACCAACGTGTTTTAGAATGGCTCAGAAGCTTTTTATATTCAATTTGCACAGACTCACAAAAGCTTTTAAGTTTTTCCGATCGAACTGTATAAATGGAAAAATGATTATATATTTTCATGACTACGCTATCTACATCTAAAGATAACCCATCGAATCCGAATTGAATGTTGTTATGCAAAATATGAGCCGGACAACCGATGCCAATCAAATTCGATAAACCATTCATTTTTAACTTATAAAACACATTATTCTTGCCAGCGCGTTTGCAGCCACCAAAATTTGTGTTACAATTATCTCCAGACATTGCAATGCACTTTGATGATATATTTAATTTCTTTAAAGTTGATAACAAATAGTTGGATATGGTGTCTGATGTTTCATCCTTCATTGCTTGGATGTCAACAACTTTAATATTAACGCCTGATAAGTAGGTTTGATTAAGTTCAACTTATACTAATATTTATCTAAAATATTACCTGAATCAATCTTAAAATATTGCAATAATATAGGAAATATTTTTTGAACTCCATGGTTGCTGGCATCGGTAGAAATTGACAAATATTTTGTGTCTTTAATGTCATCAAGGACACAATTCAATGATAAGGGTGCTAAGACATTGATGACAATTGCTTCTGTCTTTGTGCGCGCGCTGGAAATATGTTGAGCGATTTTCGAATCCGGCAAAATACTCTTTAGGAATTTGTGGCTGCAGTCAACAGACCGGAATCCAAAGTGGTGAACTACAGTATGATAAGCTAAGGCACCCTCAGCTGCAGATACTTGGTCGTCAAATTTGGAATTTCTTGAAATAAGAAAGTCCTTAACTTTTTTGCAAGAACTCGCAGATTTAATGTTTTTTTTATGTTTTTCGGTAAGTAAATGTTGATCAAGATCTCTCTTTCCCTTGTTTGCTACCGAAAACGACGAATTACAAGTAGCGCAAAAGACAATATGTTGATCGTTTGTATCTAACTGTTCAAACATAGGATATTTCTTTTGGAGATCATTGTTAAAGATGCATTTACGCTTTGGCATTTTATTTAAATTATCACAAAAACTTTCACCTTCCAAAACACCAAAAGATTTGTATTAACACAAAAAAGATACAGTTATATTTCTTGCTGAGCTGTCAGATGATAGAGTGCGTTCGATTATCAAAAAGTAAAAAAACAACAGATGGCGCTCTAAATGGGTTCTGGAATGGGTGAGTTCAAGTCAACATTTTGTGATGAAAATTCTTTTAAAGCCGTCTTCACACGTTAATTATTTTTTAATATAAATCGAAAAACTGAGAGAAAACCGAAAAAGAGGACAAATCGCTTTTTAAAAAAAAAGTCACCGGACAAAAGTTTCTTAGGTCAAAAAGAGGACATGTCCTCCATAAAGAGGACGCCTGGTCAGCCTACCCACAAGGAAGACAAGATCTCTACAAGTTTAAATGCTTCGTTTTAATGTGACGATTTAACACACCGACATTTGAAAACATTTTCTTGAAAAACGCACAAGATTTTGTATTATTCATCTTTATTTAGATTTAGATTAAAATGGTTTTATTATTTTTTTCAATGAATAAATTCATAATTTACAAAAACAAAAAAGCATGGCATTTTGCCGTCTGCCTAGTTGACAAAACATGAAAATTTCACATGATATGAAAATTTGATTGAGCAATAATTCGTATGTATTTTTGCAATATACAGTGTCGGACAAAACTAAAGCACGAAATCATTTTATTTTGAAATAAGTCAAATAAAACTACAAATTAAGATATAAAATTCGTTTTCTGCATTATTGTTGATTGGATAGTTGCAGGTGGCTTCTGCCAACTCTCGAAGGGTTAGTCGTGGTATTCGCTGATTGGTTCGTGGCGGGCGGCTTCTATCGACTCTCGAACAAGTTATTATGTATTACGCGGAGGCTGCAGAGTTGCCAGAACCATCCTCCACATATCTAATAATAAATATCTATAAATAAAAGAAAATAGAAATGCAATGGTTAATGTCAATGAAAATCAAAATAAAATTTACATTAGGATGGCTATAGTAAATGGGTGTTTAGTTAAAAAATCTTAATAAGAATAACTAAGATGCGACTTACCCTTAAGTTGTGGTTTAGCTTTCGGATAAGGGTGTTGAGATGCACAAATTATATTTACATACCGCTTTTTTTTAAAAATTCTTTTTAATTCGTGTTTTATTTTTTTTTTGTGTCACAGAGGAAAAATTGGTAGTTGGTTGATGGTTTTGTTTTTGTTTTTGTTTCCCCCCTTTTTTTTATACGGGAGTTTTTTTTTTTTTTATTATCAACACAGAATGTTTCTTTTTTTTTCAAATTTAAAACTAATCAAAACGATTCACTTAAAAGAAATACTCAGAGAATGCTCATGACGATGTTTCCCTTTTTAACGTTCTTCACCAACTGTCCAGTGCATGACATTGAACTATATTCAATTTTTCCAAAAATGATCGCATCTCCCTCTTAACTAATAAGAATCGCGCGATTTAACCGTTGCTCTTATTTTGCTTTGTGCATCTGTTTCTTAATTCTTATGTACTAGTATGTACATTAGAAAAGAATGCATTGGGTTAGGGGAAATGTTAGCTTGCGGTATTTTTTTTCAAGAGCTCAAAAAAAGAAATGGGTTTGAGAAGCAAAAATATAATACTAGTGATGTGCTTGGAAGTTAGTGGTGGTTAACAACAAAAATGAATGACTGAAATGTTATCGGAATAGCACATTACAAATTTGATGCAAAAGAAAAAAACAGGAAATAACCACACAGCACAGCACGGCACAAAAGAAAAATGTTTATAACCATAAATACCTTCTCTTGCTATTTAACGTATGTTTGATAATTTTTATTTTTGTTGAAAAGAGTTGCGATATAATTTAAAACAATAACACGACTGCGCGCACTGATTAATAAACACCAACTGAACAGAAGACTGAACAAAATTCCAGTTCAGAATTTATATACCTGCTTGCACATAATCCCTTATGTATTTATGATGGTAGTCACTCTGACTATTGCCATCTTCCTTCCTCCTTAGCCACGGCACATAGGCCAGCGGTTCCTTCGAGCTTGTGTTTGTTGTTTCAACAAACTGAAAACTTTCCAGGCGTACATTGTTTTTGCAATGCTGCTCAATTAAGAATAAACTGAAGGAAGGAGAAAAAATAGCGTTTCCATCATTCTAATATATTTTGTGAATGTATATAACGCTCAATGCTAGTGGACTGTACTTTTTGTATAAAACCAAATTGCCTTCAATTTTGGTATAGAAATATATGTAAATTTTGGTGTGCAAATATATTTTAATTAATTCAGTGTCCAATAAAATTCCTTACTACGTTTTGTAGCTTTGTACAAAACTTCCTTCCAGCACCTTCCTTAGTAAATTGTCACAACACGCTGCTTTTTTCCCTTTTTTGATTTTTTTTTGTTTAACTTTATACCTTCCCGCACTGGTACTTATCCGGCTCTACATGGACCAAATGTATCGTAGCCCAGCTTACCTTTTATAAACAGAAACCTTCGATATTAAAAGTAAAAACACAATTATTTTTAGAGTGGAAAAATATATAAAAACCACTATCCATCTTTATTCATTTAAAGCCTGCGACCGTCCTTCTTGCAACTTATATTAAGACTACATCAAAAACTTATAGAAACGTTTTTAAGAGCTTTCGTTCACATAACGAACACTTCTCTTTCGTTAAGTTATTTATAATATTTACATAACATTCATTTACCTTCTATTTATTTCTGGAACCATCGACTGCTGAGGTTGAAAATCTCATGCAGTTCGATACAATGGTGGCTAATGCAATTTAGAATCTCCATTTCTTGATGGCCTTCTAAAGCTGCTTCATTTTTCTTCGAAAAAAATTTGGCCAGAGATGATTTTTCAGTGGTGAAGTCAGCTCGTAGGAGTTTTTGAAAATTTGTCTCAGTCAACTGATTTTATTCTTATCAGTGCCCATCCACTGTCCCTTTCTTGGAATTCATCCATTTTGGTTAGGATAGTCTTGAACATTTCCTCAAGAATGGGATTTATTTCTATTTCCAGGAAAACTGCTTTCATTTCCGCAGCCATTGATTTCGGTTCTATTACCATTTCCTCACCACTTATTTTTGCGTACTCCGCAAATAGTTCCAAATTGAATTTTATAGACTGGTGTTCACTAATTTTTTGTTGTAGGATTTCATGCATCATTGCTTTATTCTTATTAAGGAAAACCATCGCATCCAGTTCATGTTCAGTTTTATTTTGATCAGAAAGGGATATTACTCGATTCTTAAATGAATTCCTTATTTCATTCACGTTTCCCTTCACTTTGGTTTTGTGAACATTTTTGCGTATATGTTGTACCCATTTGCTTTTGGGTATTTGTTCTTCGCAAAATACACAAGTAACCGTGCTTGTATTCTTTATCTTTGTTGCAATTCCCGCTGCAGAAGTTGATGGTTGGTTGCTGATGAGATTGATGGTCGTTCTTGTTGCTGTTCCTTATGTTGTTGTTGAAGTTCGCGTATTTGTAATTGAAGCTTTTCAATTAATTTCTGATGTTGTTGAATTTGCTGTTGATGTTGTTCTGGTAGTTGTTGTTGTGGTTGTTGTAGTTGGTTCAATGGATGTCCTTGTCCATTTTGGTTCTTTGCGCATTGAATTAAATGCGACTTTTGATCTGTTTGAGATTGAAACGTCTCCCCACAAAGAAGACAAGATCCTTTTAATTTTTACTTATAATAATAAACAATATAATTTAAGTTAGGTTGGGAGCAATATTGCACCAGCACACAATTTAATAGTTTTTATAATTTAATTGAAAATTGAAGTATGAACTGCATGAGTGATGAAATGGAAAGCGAATGAATGAATGACAGACAAAAGTTAATTATCAAGAAAACAAGATTGACAGTTGTTTTTTTGTTTTCGTTAAGTTGTTTTGGTGAGCGTTCAGAAAATGAAACTTTAAGTTTGAAACAGTAGTATGCGGTTGCGTTCGCGTAAACGATTTAAAATCGCGATGCGATTTTATTTTGGAGTATTATAAAATGTTTTATTTTATTTTATAAAATGTTTATTTTATTTTATATAATGTTTATTTTACATTATATCCACCACATACTCAGTAGGATATATTTCAAATAAGAATTAACTTAAATATGCATACCAACTACAGCAACCCATGGCGCAGACACTGGAGATTTTAAATCGTCTAACACTGTTCCAATCTGTAAAAGAAAATTTGAGAATTAGTAAAAAAAAATAGGGTTTTGTATACTGGTTGCCTACCGGAAACGATTGTATGAGAAAATCTAGATTTTCTTTAAAATGGTGGCTAATGCAATTTAGAATCTCCATTTCTTGATGGCCTTCTAAAGCTGCTTCATTTTTCTTCGAAAAAAATTTGGCCAGATATGATTTTTCAGTGCTGAAGTCAGCTGGTAGGAGTTTTTGAAAATTTGTCTCAGTCAACTGAGAAAAATGCTTGTAAATGCATTCTCTCGTAAAAATATAGGGCCGGGTTAGCCTTGATCATTTCAATCGAAGGATACGACTCCTGGTTGTTGAAATATGACCTTTGCACTGGAAAGCAATCTTCCATGTAGAGAAGGATTTTCTCACGATCCTCGGTCATATCAGGATTTTGAGAATATTGTCCTTTTAGGAAAGATTGCTTCGCCTCCAGAGTCGTATCGCTGGGCTCCAATTTTGTACAGTGTTTCTTAACGGGTTTACTGCCTTTCTCTTCCTTATGGGAACTCTCAACTCATTAGTTCTGCTGCATCCAGAATTGAGGTAGTTGTTGTGGTTCCTCATCATAATGACCAGAAGTTCCAAGGAATCCGAAACAACTCTGTTCTCCTTATCCTTTTGGACGAATAAATCCGGATACTTCGCAATGATAGTTGTTGCCACCCCTCGAAACACTTTAACTGGAATTATGGTTGATATTCTCCTCAATTCTTTTACCAGCTCTTTAGCGAAAGCATGGAGGCGATGCCCCAGACTTTGTTTCTTCTCCAGCATTTTTTGTATGCATAATTGATAAAAATAAATAATATTTAAGAAATTTTACTTACCAGAGAGATTTTATTTGTTTAAATTTTTTGCATATACCAATAGTTTTTTATTTGTTTATTATTTCTCACAAAATAATTCAAGACGCGCGCGCACTGCACAAAATACACTTTACGACGGAGGCATACAGGGCTTAAACTCCAAACTTTTGAAGTTTTGATTAAGCGGAGCCGTAATAGTATTGGAATAGGAATATTTAATCAGGGAATTATTCCTATAGTTGAGATTTTGAATATCTAAACAAGCGGAATACGCTTCCGGTAGGGTTCTAGACCTCTGAATCATGAGCATTCTTGATAAATCGCCGTTAAGGCCACGCACAAACACATCCAGAGCCCTATTCCTGTACGTTTCCACAAGAGCTCTTATGGTCTCTTCACTATATGTCTCGGTTTAATTTTATTAACCATCAATGACAATTGATGGTTAACAGCCACATAGAATTCATCCAGCTTGCTGCCCTTTTGAGCAAGCTGGTTGAGCTGGTGCCCCAGAGTTCGAATGTCTCGCTTATCTGCATAATGTAGAGATAAGCAAGTCTTCATCTCACTCCAGTCACCATCAAAGATATTATAACTAACTAGAGCGGCGTCAGCCGGACCCCTAGCTGGAGTATAGCCCTATAGAGGGGTTTCGTCTTGACTATGTCATAGTCCTTCAGGATCCCCTCTACAGCATGTATCCACGATACATACTGCGTGGGATTCCTATTAAAGACTTGAAGTTCTTTCACGCAGTCAGGCAGCTTGCTTATTTCCCTGAGATCAGCCTCTGTTTGTGGAGGACTGAGCTCAGAATGGCTAGCAACTGAAGATACAGCTGAGGAGGCTGTCGAACTTTTTTTTTTTCTTCGACAGCTTCGATTCTCCTCTCAAAGCCCTTCAGTTAGGAAAACAAGCTACCGACTGTCCCAGTTAATTCAACAATTTGTTGCGAGCCACTTGATCCATATTTAGTTTATTAAGAAACATCTAGTTTATATATATAAAAAAATAATCCAAGCTTACCACAACAGACAACAGGCACAGATTTCAACAAAAAGAAAATATGCTTTTTTTTATATGTTAATTTTAACAGCGTACTCTTACACACCAGCACAATGGATATTATATTTTAATATTGCTAAAAGCTTCCTTTTTTCACACGCCGCGCCAGAACAATAGATATTGAACAATATATTTTTTATATTGCTAAAAGCTTATTTATTTTTTCTTATTTTTGTGATAGCAATTTTAGTATCACTTTTTCTTTAATATATACACAAATTTTGAGCCTTATTTGCACTCACAGAATAAACATTATATAATTTTGTTCTTCTTTTTGTCTTTGTTTGTAATTTAGTTTTTTCTACTTGTTTCCTTGCCAGCAGTATCTTCTGTAAGTAAAAGGTTTTAGTTTAAGAACTCCCCCTAGCCGACGGAATAGGGTTTCCAAGGAACCGTGTTGCGTGGGAGGTGTCGTTTTAGTCCCGTTTAGCCGCAAGCAGCCTACTAATGGAACGATCACCATCACCGTCGTATCCTTTAGCCTTTATAGATATCCGCATGTTCCCATGTGTATGTGGAAAATTGTGTGTCATTATCCAAAATGGTCTACTTTGTTCCCATGATAACAGCGACGTTCACTCAGATAGAGCGTATTGGTAATGCACTACGATCTACGGGCAAAAAGGATACAGTCTTTCAACAGGGTCCCTGCTCGGGCGCCAATTAACGAATCGCGGATTCGTATGTTAAAAAAAGCGAACGCCAACCCCTGAGGGGTTGGCCCAACGGTTCGACTTACTGTTTAAAATAAAAGACTTTTTTCTTTAAACGTTTAAACTTGCCACTAATTTCTTGAATTTAGAGCCTGGTGTTGCTATATTTTCTGGGCAAAAAGGCAAATCATTATGAATATCATGAAGATGTTCGGGATATTCTAAATCAACTTCTAAAAAATATCCAACATTTATATCATTTAGACTTTTTATATGTGTCAGAGAAAAATCTTGTGGATTCTGCCATTCAAAACCTCCACAAGGAAGATTCTGAGACATTGCCCATCCATATAAATTATTGGCATCTAAATAAACCAAGTATGAAGATGGTTTTTCAGAGTCATAGGACTCAACAAATTTATTATTGGCTCTTGAATATCTATGACTGCATTGGGTAAGACCACCTCTTATCCCTTTTTGCTGACACAAGGGCCCGATTCCCATTTCCCGAACACCTACAATCTCTTCGAAGCACTCCTACAGCTCCACACCCGAAGCAACGGCGCATCGCGAAGCTACATGCCCTTCCTTGTTACAATTTTAACACCTAACCGACTGCCTGAATGGATTCTCCGAAACAGGAGCAACAGCCGCTACTCGGTGTTGTACAGACGAACTAGGTTGATAACCGCACTCCGGTTCCAACAAATGTCTACTTCTAGAAGGTGGGGTAAAGCTATCTACATTCACCTTAAGGGTGTCCAGTTCCCTACCTAAGATAGCAAGTTCCTTAACCGTCTTTGGTTTGGCACTAGCTATCTGCACCTGATAAAAGGGATCTACATTTTTCCTCAAAATAGAAAGCATCCTTCCCTCTGATAAAGGTTCCGATAATCTTCGAAACAATGTCCTCATCGTGGTAAGATACGCGCTGAAAGTTTCCTCCTTTCCCTGCGAACGCCGATTAATCTCCTCCAACAAGAGATCATCGTAATTCGCTGGAATTACTCTGCTTTGAGTTCCTTGACTAGTTCCTGCCAATCCACTAAATCTTCCCTAACCGACCTAAACCACATAAGTGCCCTACCATTCAAAAGCTCCAAAGCGGATTTAAAAAGGTGGCTTTCAGGAACATCGTTAGCCAGACGAAGTTCCTCCACTCTTTTCAGGAATGAATTTACTGATGCTCCACCTGAGTCACCAGTAAACTTCACCCCCCACTTCCCTAAACGTTCGGTGCATTTCTGTTGAACGACCATTTGTTCAACAGAAGTGTCATCCTTATCGACCCTATTGCCTATTGGAACCCTAACTGATATGTTCCCTACTGCAGGACTACTGACACCAACTCTTGGCTCAGCCAACGTCACTGTAGTAGGCACTAACGCAGACCGCGAACCAACACCTTCTGTCTGACCAACTTGTGTCTGAAGTTGGGTTTGAATCTTAAGTGGAGTCTTTTCTTTTTCCACTTCCTCTTACCTATCGCTATTCTCACTATCTCCAGTGAGATCTCATAACAAACACAAAACCTTGTTCCGAAGTGAACTAACTTCATCTTCTTTATCTTCGGCCTCACAAGGTGTTCTAGCTAACCTGCCTATACACCATTCAATCTTTGTCACTATCTTAATGTACTCCGATGACCTTGGATTCCTCGGAGGTACTTTAAGAAGGACCCTAATCTCCTCAATCTTAGCTTCTATTGCCTCGACATCCTCTTCATAAGTGAAGGGGTAAACTAAACTAACTTCCATCGAGTTTCTCTTAACGAGTAACCTCGATGACCTCAATGCCTTCCGCATTTCCTCAACTGTCCCTACTTTCAAGCCTCTGACCTTCATCTCGTAGGCCAATTCGTCCTGCGCTAACCTACCAATATTCATTTTAACTAACACAGAAAAACTTTTAAAAAAAATTATTTTAAAAAAAAATTATTTTAAAAAAAAATTATTTACAAAAAAATATTTAAAAAAAAAAATCTACTTTGTAACCCTGAACTAAAATTCTAATTCGTAAATTAATTTATTGTAATTAATTTAAAAACATATAATTTAAAAATAAAACAAAACAAATTATTTCCTAACAAATTCTAAAAGTAATCGAAAAAAAATTGGGATGGCCACACCAAAATCCTACTCGAACTCAATTATTTGAAAATGTGAAAATTAACTAACACTCAAAAATAGAAAACACACTCGCCAAAAAACTATCACTCAAGAAATAAAAACTATCACTCAAAAAATAAGTCACTCGAATAATGGAAGTCGGTCGTGAAAAAAAACCTCTCTCTTAAACACAAAAAAAGAGAACAATAAAATTGGGAAGACAAAATGTCGAAGAAAAAAAATTGTTTAAATATAAATAATCAAAGAAAGGAAAAACTAATTTAACTTATACGAGGCACCACACAAAATATAAAATTAATAAAAAAAAAAACGAGTTAACACTGCACAAATAAAAAAATTATACTTGCGATTTTTGTTTTCGCTTTTTAAACTCCCTCGATGAATTTTTTAAACAGAAATGCTTCTATATTTTTCACCCGAAATGTTTGTTTTTTGTGAAATATGATTAATTATATCATCGGGTTTAGTGTCTTTGCTAAATTTCGATAAATGAATCCACTTGTATTCTGGTAAAGCACAAAGGGAAGTTGAAGAGTCCGTTCCGATTAGAGTGTTTTTAATTGAAGAGTTTGAGGTTTTTTTTTTTATCACACACTTGAATCCATTCAGAGTTATCCTTGATAAGATTAAGTTGAGATTCATCTACTGTCGGTTTTGATAAATCAGGGTTAATTTGAGAAGAAGATGAATACAAATTTGAAGCTTGTTGAGATAAATCTGTTTCCCGAGGTATGTTAAGGGATGGAGTTGGTAGGACAAGATTTTGGGAGTCCAAATTAAATGATGTGATTGAGGATGAGTCTGTGACTCTCTCAGAGTTTTTACAATTTTTTTTTGCGGTTTTACGTGGGGGGGGGGGGGGGGGGAATTTATTGCAAACAATGACTTGAGAGCACTGAGATCATTTTTGATATCACTAACACTTAAAGAAAGATTATGGAAATTATTGATGAATGCTGAGAAGTTAATGTTCAAACAAGAATCACATTTCCAGAACAAATTTCGATTAGTTAATGATTTAAGATTTTCTTCAGATAACTCTACACAATTTTTGTGAAAATGACGACCACAGTAAAAACCGCACTCGACGGATTCACAAGTTTTCGAACGCTTTATACCAAGATTGCACTTAGCACAGATCTTAGACATTTTAGAAGATTATCTCTGACAGACTCGGAGAGAAGTTAGTCTTTTGAGCGAGTATTCCTTCACTCTCCTGCATCTGCCGCCACGCGTTTTTAAGCGCCTCGAGTCTCACCTCGAGCTCCTCCTGTGACGACTCCTGGAACCCCTCCATCTTCGTATAGGAGAGCATCCTGCTGACCGTGTACCGGCCCTTCTCGAATAAGTACTCGTGGTTTGCTCCTTCCATTATGTCTTTATCTATTATTCTAAAAGAAAAAGAGAAGAATGAAAAGTATATTACACTGTACATGAATAACATCAACTCAAGCCGATTGCAGTAGGTACTTAACAAAAAAAGAAATAACAAAAACAATATATTTCCCACTATGCAATTCGTCCGAGATATCCTGTATGTCGTGCTACTGTTCGTGCTGTTGCTTATTTCCCTCATTTTGTTACCCCTAATAAAAAAAAATTTGGCAATCACGAAAGTACTCCGCAGTAGGTACTGAAGAAAAAGAGTGTGCTTCCCAGTATGCGAATTCCCGTGATTACCCTACAATTAAATGTCAACTGTATTGAAGATTACCCCTACCTAAATAAACCAAAAAATTGTTCATACAGATTCGTCTGTATTTATTTTGTGTTTTCTTGTTTTGAAAGTTGTGTGTTTCTATTAGAAGCCCTAACTTTTATTTTATCTTTTTTATTAACCTCCAATCTATAGCACACTATTGTGTGGCTATTTTTTTTATCTTCCTTGTCGAGAACGAAATGCTTTTATTTTTATTTTATTTTATTTAATTACTTCTTATAATATATAATGATAAATAGTTTTTTTTAGGTTGGGAGCAAATATTGCACCAGCACACGAATTAGATTTATATTTTAGAAAATGAACCGAACAACTCGAGAAGTAGATAGAGAATGAGAACGACAGAAAGAATCATGATTAAGGAGACACGATGGACTGTTGATTTTCATTTTCGTTGGGTTGCTTTGGTGAGCGTTTGGAAACTAAAAACTTAAAGTTTAAAACGCAAGTATGTGGTTCGCGCAAACGATTTAATGTCGCGATTACAATATGTTTTATTTTATATCCACCACAAATCTCACCGGCTATAATTGGTTCAAAATAAAATTTTAATTTATTCAACCCCTTCTCTCGTTTTATCTCCTGCTCTTTATTATGGCAACTCGTACCACTGTACTTTGAGTTCCACCGGCTTTATATACTATTTCTACTCATTTCCACTCAGCCACACGTCTGCAGCTGAGTGCCTGCTTTTCCCTCCAAAATATACACTAGGTATATACTACGCTCATCACTGTGTTATGCACACGTGTTTTTCATCCCCTCGCACAAGCGCATACACAGCGCTAGCCTACCTAACCATATACACACTCTACACAATCTACTTGGCGTCTGGCGAAGGAGAAGAGAAGAAACTAAGAAAAAATAAATACAACCCGCCGCGCAAGCAGATACACAATTTGTTATGTTTGGTTTGGGATGAGATTTAAATTTCCCTGTATCAGAGTCTCACGAGCACTCTAAATCTACGGCCGGTTCAGTCCGGGGTGGGTTTTGACTCTGTCTCACCAAACTATACAAAAAAATATGTGCTCGCTAAAAAAAGGAAAGAAATATACCAACAAAATTTAATGAATTCATTTGAATGAGTCTGAGACCAAGGTGTTGTGAAGGCCTCACATTCCCCTCCCAACCATGCACATCAAAAAAAAAAATTATTGAATGGCCCAAATAAATAATCTCAAAACTTTTAAAGTGTATACCCTACATTCAAAATTTTATTCGAAATCCATTTTTTTTCTATTTGAGGTTTATGTTAAATTAATTTGATTTTAAATTTATATTTAAAATATTTAAACAAATTGATTCATATGTAGATATTTTATTTCTACAAAAAAAAGAAACGAGAAGAAAGACCGAAAAGTAGTACAATGCATAAGAATGCTTTAATTAGGAAAACTGAGTATACGGTAATGCAACAGCTATATGCCCTCACAAGCATTAATTTAAAAAAAAAAAACTCACAAAGCGAAATAAAATTGTATATGAGCAAAAAAAAAAACTACAAATTCCCTTTAGCTAATAGGCCTATTACCCAAGAAAATCGTCTGCCTACAATATTCAAAAAAATAACGAAGAAAAAAAATGCCTGGAGGAATATACCTATGTACGTATGTCTACCTATGTATACCTGTTCCGTAACAATGTTTTTTTTGTTATTTTATTTACGATGGCAAAAAAAAATTCTTTCTTTCCGTTGTACACTACTATAAGAAGAATGAATTGAAATTGAAATGATAATAAAATTGAATCTGAATTTTAAACAAATTGGAAATCTGAAGGTAATTAATTGAGAATACAAAAAAAAAAAAGGTTTAAATTTAAATTTTGAAAATATAGGTATAGGTTTAAATAAGTTTGAACTTTGAGAATTTGAAGAAAAATTATCTTAAAGTTGCCTGTTATCCTCTTCTGCATTTATCTTGGGTAAATCCAGTAAAGATGGAATGGTTCTGACGGTGGTGGTGAAGTGGGATGAATCTGTGTCCCGTCCCTAGAAGCGGAGCTATGGTGTCTCCTATTTAAAATATATAAGGCACTTGGAAAACAAAACTTGAGATGCACAAATTATATTTACATACCGCTTTTTTTTTTAAATTCTTTTTAATTCGTGTTTTAGTTTTTTTTTGTGTCACAGAGGAAAAATTGGTAGTTGGTTGATGGTTTTGTTTTTGTTTTTGTTTCCCCCCTTTCTTTTCTTTTTTTTTTATTATCAACACAGAATGTTTCTTTTTTTTCAAATTTAAAACTAATCAAAACGATTCACTTAAAAGAAATACTCAGAGAATGCTCATGACGATGTTTCCCTTTTTAACGTTCTTCACCAACTGTCCAGTGCATGACATTGAACTATATTCAATTTTTCCAAAAATGATCGCATCTCCCTCTTAACTAATAAGAATCGCGCGATTTAACCGTTGCTCTTATTTTGCTTTGTGCATCTGTTTCTTAATTCTTATGTACTAGTATGTACATTAGAAAAGAATGCATTGGGTTAGGGGAAATGTTAGCTTGCGGTATTTTTTTTCAAGAGCTCAAAAAAAGAAATGGGTTTGAGAAGCAAAAATATAATACTAGTGATGTGCTTGGAAGTTAGTGGTGGTTAACAACAAAAATGAATGACTGAAATGTTATCGGAATAGCACATTACAAATTTGATGCAAAAGAAAAAAACAGGAAATAACCACACAGCACAGCACGGCACAAAAGAAAAATGTTTATAACCATAAATACCTTCTCTTGCTATTTAACGTATGTTTGATAATTTTTATTTTTGTTGAAAATAGTTGCGATATAATTTAAAACAATAACACGACTGCGCGCACTGATTAATAAACACCAACTGAACAGAAGACTGAATAAAATTCCAGTTCAGAATTTATATACCTGCTTGCACATAATCCCTTATGTATTTATGATGGTAGTCACTCTGACTATTGCCATCTTCCTTCCTCCTTAGCCACGGCACATAGGCCAGCGGTTCCTTCGAGCTTGTGTTTGTTGTTTCAACAAACTGAAAACTTTCCAGGCGTACATTGTTTTTGCAATGCTGCTCAATTAAGAATAAACTGAAGGAAGGAGAAAAAATAGCGTTTCCATCATTCTAATATATTTTGTGAATGTATATAACGCTCAATGCTAGTGGACTGTACTTTTTGTATAAAACCAAATTGCCTTCAATTTTGGTATAGAAATATATGTAAATTTTGGTGTGCAAATAAATTTAAATTAATTCAGTGACCAATAAAATTCCTTACTACGTTTTGTAGCTTTGTACAAAACTTCCTTCCAGCACCTTCCTTAGTAAATTGTCACAACACGCTGCTTTTTTCCCTTTTTTGATTTTTTTTTGTTTAACTTTATACCTTCCCGCACTGGTACTTATCCGGCTCTACATGGACCAAATGTATCGTAGCCCAGCTTACCTTTTATAAACAGAAACCTTCGAAATTAAAAGTAAAAACACAATGATTTTTAGAGTCCTTCTTGCAACTTATTAAGACTACATCAAAAACTTATAGAAACGTTTTTAAGAGCTTTCGTTCACATAACGAACACTTCTCTTTCGTTAAGTTATTTATAATATTTACATAAGTTTCATTTACCTTCTATTTATTTCTGGAACCATCGACTGCTGAGGTTGTAAATCTCATGCAGTTCGATACAATGGTGGCTAATGCAATTTAGAATCTCTATTTCTTGATGGCCTTCTAAAGCTGCTTCATTTTTCTTCGAAAAAAATTTGGCCAGAGATGATTTTTCAGTGGTGAAGTCAGCTCGTAGGAGTTTTTGAAAATTTGTCTCAGTCAACTGATTTTATTCTTATCAGTGCCCATCCACTGTCCCTTTCTTGGAATTCATCCATTTTGGTTAGGATAGTCTTGAACATTTCCTCAAGAATGGGATTTATTTCTATTTCCAGGAAAACTGCTTTCATTTCCGCAGCCATTGATTTCGGTTCTATTACCATTTCCTCACCACTTATTTTTGCGTACTCCGCAAATAGTTCCAAATTGAATTTTATAGACTGGTGTTCACTAATTTTTTGTTGTAGGATTTCATGCATCATTGCTTTATTCTTATTAAGGAAAACCATCGCATCCAGTTCATGTTCAGTTTTATTTTGATCAGAAAGGGATATTACTCGATTCTTAAATGAATTCCTTATTTCATTCACGTTTCCCTTATAAAGTATTTGCACTTTGGTTTTGTGAACATTTTTGCGTATATGTTGTACCCATTTGCTTTTGGGTATTTGTTCTTCGCAAAATACACAAGTAACCGTGCTTGTATTCTTTATCTTTGTTGCAATTCCCGCTGCAGAAGTTGATAGTTGGTCGTCAATTATTTTCGAAGCTGCTGATCAGATTGATGGTCGTTCTTGTTGCTGTTCCTTATGTTGTTGTTGAAGTTCGCGTATTTGTAATTGAAGCTTTTCAATTAATTTCTGATGTTGTTCTGGTAGATGTTGTTGTGGTTGTTGTAGTTGGTTCAATGGATGTCCTTGTCCATTTTGGTTCTTTGCGCATTGAATTAAATGCGACTTTTGATCTGTTTGAGATTGAAACGTCTCCCCACAAAGAAGACAAGATCCTTTTAATTTTTACTTATAATAATAATACTGTAACAATATAATTTAAGTTAGGTTGGGAGCAATATTGCACCAGCACACAATTTAATAGTTTTTATAATTTAATTGAAAATTGAAGTATGAACTGCATGAGTGATGAAATGGAAAGCGAATGAATGAATGACAGACAAAAGTTAATTATCAAGAAAACAAGATTGACAGTTGTTTTTTTGTTTTCGTTAAGTTGTTTTGGTGAGCGTTCAGAAAATGAAACTTTAGGTTTGAAACAGAAGTATGCGGTTGCGTTCGCGTAAACGATTTAAAATCGCGATGCGATTTTATTTTGGAGTATTATAAAATGTTTTATTTTATTTTATAAAATGTTTATTTTATTTTATATAATGTTTATTTTATACTATATCCACCACATACTCAGTAGGATATATTTCAAATAAGAATTAACTTAAATATGCATACCAACTACAGCAACCCATGGCGCAGATACTGGAGATTTTAAATCGTCTAACACTGTTCCAATCTGTAAAAGAAAATTTGAGAATTAGTAAAAAAAATAGGGTTTTGTATACTGGTTGCCTACCGGAAACGATTTAGTATTTTTAGTATTTTAGTATTTATTTATTTTCTTGATTAGCTTACACTTTCAGATACAATATCTTATTTATAGTGTAGCTTGTAAAATGTATAGTAGCTACGTACATAATTGATTTAAATTCAAGTTTTACATATTTTTACAAATTTGCGAATTTAACTTAATCTATGCATTATTAAAGTAAAGTTTAAGTTCCTTTCCCATTTGTTTCGTGTTATTAATACTTTTGATTCTCGCGGCAATGAATTCCAAATTCTTACTGAGTTGACAAAGAACTGACGTTCAGATGTTAGACAATGAAAACGCGGAATTACTAGATCACGACATCTGTTTGAGTTGAAAAATTTTAATTCATTGTAAAGATCCTCAGGTTGGCGGGTTAGAAGTATGTCAGAGAACAAGGTTATTGTGCGGAATTTTATAAAATTCTCAAACGACATCCCAAGAAGTTGGGATGTATACTGCGAAACTCTATCGTAACGTCGCAGCCCGTGAATATATCTTATTGCGCTATTAAATGCAACCGTTAATTTCCTTTTACTCTCGAAGTCTAACTTACAAAATATTTCACAGCCGTAAGTAAGCAGGGGTAAAATCAGCGTTTTCACTAGCAGAATTCTAATTGTTAAAGGAATAAAGTGCTGTGTTGACCATAGCATGCGTAGGACACCATACGATTTCCCAATTGTGTTGTTTATGTGATGTGTCCAGGTAAGGCTGCGGTTAAAAACTACACCCAAATTTTTAGCTGAGTCGACATAAGCAATAGGACAGTTATTCAAAAGGATTGCTGGAAAGTAAGACACATCAATTTTGTTTTTTGAAACCACGAGACACTTTGATTTCTTTGGGTTAAGAAGTAAGCAGTTTTCAACCGACCAACGCTCAATCAAGCTTAAGTCCTCATTTATACAAGCTGCAGAGTGTTCAATACGTCCCAATGGGCAGCTCAAATAGAGTTGGGTGTCATCAGCATACAGGCGTATTGAACATTATCTTACAATTGAAGGAAGTTCGTTAACATAGATTGAAAACAACAACGGGCCAAGAATCGAACCTTGTGGAACACCCCTAACGACAGGTAAGAAGTTGGAAAGAGTTCTGTTAACCTCTACTGCTTGCACTCGATCAGTAAGGTATGAAAATAAGAGCCTGACTGCGGAGGAAGAAAAGTTAAAATGACGTAAGAGTTTTTCGCAAAGTACCATGTGATTTACCATGTCAAACGCTTTTGAGAAATCGAGGAGTATTAAAAATGTGACATTATCCTCGTCCATAGCTTTCCTTATATCTTCCGAGACACTTAACACAGCTGTAATGCAGCTGTTTTTCTTTCGAAAGCCTGATTGCTTGGGGGTTAATAGACTGAACAGATTAAGAAACTCATTCATTTGTTTTTGTATAATTTTCTCAAAAACTTTTGATAAAAATGGCAATATTGAGATTGGCCTAAATTCGTCTCCTTTTGAAGTTTTTGGAATGGGTAATACTTTTGCCCTTTTCCATTGTGTTGGGAATTCATTTTGTGCCAAGATAGAATTAAAAATATGGGTAATAACGGGCAAGAGCGTTGGTAATATAATTTTTAAAAACGATTGTATGAGAAAATCTAGATTTTCTTGAAAATGATGGCTAATACAGTTTAGAATCTCCATTTCTTGATGGTCTTCTAAAGCTGCTTCATTTTTCTTCGAAAAAAATTTGGCCAGAGATGATTTTTCAGTGGTGAAGTCAGCTCGTAGGAGTTTTTGAAAATTTGTCTCAGTCAACTGAGAAAAATGCTTGTAAATGCATTCTCTCGTAAAAATATAGGGCCAGTTAGCCTTGATCATTTCAATCGAAGGATACGACTCCTGGTTGTTGAAATATGACCTTTGCACTGGAAAGCAATCTTCCATGTAGAGAATGATTTTCCCACGAACCTCGGAAAGATTGCTTCGCCTCCAGAGTCGTATCGCTGGGCTCCAATTTTTTACAGAGTTTCTTAACGGGTTGACTGCCTTTCTCTTCCTTATGGGAACTCTCAACTCATTAGTTCTGCTGCATCCAGAATTGAGGTAGTTGTTGCGGTTCCTCATCATAGTGACCAGAAGTTCCAAGGAATCCGAAACAACTCTGTTCTCCTTATCCTTTTGGATGAATACATCCGGATAATTCGCAATGGTAGTTGTTGCCACCCCTCGAAACACTTTAACTGGAATTATGGTTGATATTCTCCTCAATTCTTTTACCAGCTCTTTAACGAAAGCGTGGAGGCAATGCCCCAGACTTTGTTTCTTCTCCAGCATTTTTTGTATGCATAATTGAGAAAAAAAACTATTTATTTGGTATTGAAAAAGAAATTCCATGCATAGCTTTGTTTTCCTTTTTTTGTAATATGAGGCTGCAATAACCGTGGCGGCAATTATTATTAATATTAATGAAGTGGTGCTGGTTATCGGTCTTTTTAAGATTTCAGTTTTAATTGATATCAAGATGCTTATGTTCTCAATTTCAAGTTCTTTATTTATGGCATCCAAATATTCCTCAACTTCAAAGTTCGTAGACGAATAGCCTTTAAGATACTGTTTGATTATGTATGTGGGGTTCAAGCTCCTTCTGTCTAGAGGTTCTTTATTTTACTTAAATAAAGCACTAATTTATATTTAATGAAATAGATTGTACTTTAATTAATAACTTTAAACAGAGCAAAAACTTCGAAGCGTCTTATCCTCTTGACGAATGGATTGCGAATGCGTGACGACTCTTTGTGTTATCTCCTGCTGACACTATATACAGAATACGAAAGGATAGAAATAGAAGGGACGCTAGTTCTCTTTTGTTATGTCTGTCCGTTTATTAAGTGGTCGGTTCTGTCTCGTTCGTCTGTTGGAGTAGGGTGATGTGTCGAGGTTTGGCCAATCCCACATGTATGTTGGGTTTTGGTAAGTGGTGTTGTCTACAGTGATTTATTCTGCCCCACTGTCTTTAGCTAGACTGCGACCTTGTTGGATATTATGGTGAATCTTTCTGTCACTTTCTGTCACTTTCTTAAACTATTCCTGTCTTTTTATACTTTTTCTTTAACCAATTTTCCTCAATACACATGCATTTTTCCAATTATCTGTGCTCATAGTGTCGACCCTTGCTACGATGCCTTCTCAGCATTATTTAGTATGGGTATTCCTCAATGCCTGCAATTAGTGCATTGAATTTGTTTACAATCCGTTGGACATTGGATATTCATTATTCATAGCAGTTTATGGGTTTTGACGTAGATATGACGAGTGAGTATTATGATGATTTGTTTGTGAGTCAATGTATAGTGTATATATCAGTGATTTAAGTGTTTGGAAAAACGGGCGGCATTAGGGAAAATGTATATGTTGGGAGGTTGGTATTTACGAGGACAAATTGAATGTTTTTTCAAAAAGATACCGGACATTTTTTTTTACACAAAAAGACGACATGTCCTCTTTAAAGACGATGTCTGGTCAGCCTACTCATGTTCCATGCCGTGAATTATATCGTCAATGGTATGCTTTGGGTTGTACTTTTTTATTTGGTGACTGCACAACTTCTGTCTCTTTGTATTCTTTAATAATCCTTCTGATTGAACGTTCAGAGATTCCACTCGTTTTCACTGTTGCGTAACTCACAGGATTTTCAAGAAACGAATTCTTTGCTTCTCCAGTTTGTAATTATATATCTTAACAACTATCTTACTCGCCTGGCTTCCAATACGTCTTCATTTTCTGAATGGATCCATTCAAATTTCTTGTAAATGTATTTCGATGTATAATTCTTTTTTGTTTTGAAAAAAATCTGTTTTCGTTGCAATAGAGGCGCGCATATATCTTGAATGATAGTGACGTGCATGAAGCGTTGTTCCGTAATAAGAACAAAATGTAAAAAAGTATGTCTGGTTAATGTTTTACACAATACAAAAATCGGGGCCAAGAAACTTACAACCAACGCATTTATGCTGAAAAAATTCTGAATTCATGTTCAAGTTTTTGTTTTAGAGACACTATCTAGATATTTATCGTAATAGAGCATATAACACTTGGTATGCCATTTTTTTCCATAAAAGTGCATTCTAGCTCAACGCGGCGTCTGTACAACTAACGGTCTTCTGTTTTTGTGAAAGACAATGGAAAAGAGATAAATCCAAAGAATCACACGGAAACGGCACGACATGATTAACAAGCCAAAAGCGCACTTGTTTTTATCTAACGTGGACCAAATATATTTAGAAGACTGGCTAGGTGAGCCGCGTGAATCCTTACACACTATGGACTTAAATCTATACACATATCCAATACAAATCTTAATGTTAATGTCTAACATCAGAAAGTAAGTGTAATTGGTGATTTTAATTTGTTAGTGCTTGTAATTCAAGTTTTTACAGCTTAAGAAAGAAAAACCAATGGTTTTATACTTTGGATACTTAAAATTCTGAAAATATTTGTATATATACTGTAATATTCGGCTTGGTCTGACAATATTAAAATTTATTCACACTTTGTAAATAAAACACAAATTCACTTTATTCAAATCACTCACAAACTTATTTATTCAACACTTTCAATTATTACTTTTCAAACACAGTATCTTTACTTTATCGCAACATTTTAGTCTATCTTTTGACCAGAAAGGAAACCAAAAAAGAAAAATCGTAGTCGTCTAGTACCCACAATTTGTTTGGGGGCATTTTGTTTCGATATTCGCTTATTTGTAGGTTTATTCCGTCTTTTTAATTCAAAGGCACGTATCAGTGCCAATTCGTAAAAATCCATATCCAGAAATGTTTATTGACTTATGAAATCTCTTCAAAAAACAAAAAATATATTTTATTATAAGAAATAAGTTTAGTTGGTTCACAAGTTTATTTTCTGTGTTAATTTATAATTTAGTTTTCCTTACAAGGAAATATCTTAAAATGGCGTCAATGGCTGTTGGCTTCTCGAATTCGAATGCCTTCGTATTCGTTATTTTGCATGAAGTTGGCTGCGGTTATTTTTATATTTCCAATGAAGTTGGCAACAATTCTATAAAATAAGGTGTAGCTGCCATCGTTGAAGTGCAAACCAAGTATAATGGTCTTCTTACACTTGGTCCCTTCAATTTATTATACTACAGAATGTATTTTATTTTTACAAATAATAATACAATATTTGACAGAAGTTGTTGCAAAAATTGAAATGAACACTGCCGTGATATGTTAAGACATCATTGGCTGATCCTATTATTTTATTGCGAAATATTGTGAGTATTTTGGGCGATTGCCTGGAAGAAAAGATCATACACTGCTTTTTTATCCACCATGTGAATTAATAAAAAAAATATATTTTTACTTTAATATAATAATAATAAATTACTTTAATGAACACTTATTCTTAGTAATAATTATCTCGTTCTCCTGGTGCGGAATACTTGAAGACTTCTGTTGTTCTCCTGGTGCGGAATACTTGAAGACTTCTGTTGTTCTCCTGGTGCGGGATACTTGAAGAATTAGTCTTTATTTTTTTCGATTTTATGATCGAATGATCCGGATACTTTTTATTTTACACTTTCTCTTGTCTTGCAAGATATTTGGCTTTTTATTGTTTTGACAGTATCTCACGACACTGAGTTTTTAATGAACGTTCCCAGCCTTACTCATGCGTTTTGCCGAAAGCCGGTTTCGTCAACCTCTCATAGCATTTATTCGCCCTTCTGACCTAAGTCACAGGATCCTAAGGCCGAGTATTTGTATCGAGTTTTCATAAAATCTCACGACAATTGCTAAACGATTTGTCAAAGATACGTCTATAGATTCATCTACTATAAGAGAAAATTTCGTTTTGCTTAGTTTCTGGGCGATTTCATCACAACAAAATTGTTCAACAATATCTTTCAAAAGAGTGCTTGCCCTTGTACTGCCACATTGCCAATGTTGGGCAATTTTTGAATCATGACAAATATTGCGAAGGAAATCGGGGAGATGATCCATGAGTGAAATCGGTAAATTTTGCTCAGTAATAAAAGCCAAGCATTTCAGAATTGCAACTATTGAATCATTTGACTTTTGTGCCGTGGTGGACTTTTCAAAAACAACCTCGAGTTTTTTTTTTGTTATTTGCGAGTTTGTGACACTTAATTTTGTGGTGATTTCCTTCCTGGTGCCTTTTTAAATTATATTTCTTTTTAGCTATAAACTCTTTACAGAATTTGCAAAATGGTTTATTTTCTTTCATTTCTAGCCAGGGAAACAAAACTAACCATTCTCTCCGTGATACTCGTATTATTTTTGACCTTTTGGGCGATGGCTTGTTCCTCTTCGAGTTGTAGCCATCCACCATCGACTACAATTTCTCCTTCTCCGCATGCGTGAGGTGACTGACTTCGATCTTGACGCTTTGGCTAAATTTTACATCTTGCGCTGACAGGCAAATATCTCTAAACTCCCCCCAAAGTTCCTTCGTTTGGACCTCTGTGGGTTTAGCACGTTCACAAATTTTCCGTCTTGGCTCTTCCAGTCCTTGGCTTAACTCGCCCCCACTGACCAAGAATTCACGGCCTTCATCACATGGACAATTAATACCAATTCTAACCCATTTTTTACCACCTTCGCTTCAAAACATCCTAGCGTGGTAACCTTTTTCTGTCCTATACCAGAGAGAATCCGTTTCTCTTTAACTAATTTACCATCGCCTAACAATAACATGTTGTCATACCTCATTAACCCTAGAAAGATAATCTTTTTTTTTAGTACTGAAAAGATAAACATGCGCCTGCGAGGCGCACGATTAAAATACAAAGCTGTTTTTTTTTTTAAATTAAATAAATATTTTTTTATTCCTTTATTTCATTGTTAGAATATAACAAAACTATTAAAAACATAAAAAAACGTAAAACATAAATGTATGCATATTATTAATTCTTCTAATTCTAAGAAGGATTTCATAAATCCATCACAAAAAAGGAACACAAAATTGAAGATCTTCGGTTTTTTTTTTGAAGAATTACAATTATTATCAGTCTCAGGATTATAATACAGTCAAAAATAAAATTAATAAATAGTTAAAGACAGTTGTTGCAAACATCTTTTTTATGTTCACCACACACTGTCTTCCTACATTTGATACATGTCATCTTAGACATTCTTTTTTTCTTCATAGTACATAGGCTACAGTAACGCCGAACTTTAGCTGGAGGTTCATCGTCAGCTTCTTCAGAACCCTCTTGACTGGTTTGTGGTAAGATTTTTTGAATATTTTCCTTCAAACGTCTGGTCAAAGTAGGGACTTCCATTCTGGATCTCATCCACGGTGCTGACAGGTCAGAGCTAAGCTTCTTCATATACTCTCTACGATTCAATCGTCTTCCTCCGTTTAGCAAAACATTATGCGTGTAAATTATGTAAGAATTGACAAAGGCTATGTTTAAAATGCCATAAAACATTGTCATTGGCCATCTGTTTGTCTTTCTAGAACATGACATAGAAGAGCACATCTGATCAAACGTATCGACGCCGCCTTTAGTTTGATTGTAGAACATTATCATCTCAGGTTTGCCAGTTGAAGAATTTATAATGGGACCTTCATCACATGAAGACAATAAGTACACCATTTTCGACGGCTTAGGCTTGTAAGAAACTAGTGTTAAATATCCATCAAAGGCAAACATAGACGTTCCCACTTGCCGAGAACGGGTGTTTTTCAACTGCTCGGGGATCTCCCGTTTGTTTGACCTTACCGTGCCCACTATTGTCAATTTATATGGTGCAAGTAGCATTGATTTTGTGGCAGGGATGGACGTGAACCAATTGTCACACGTAATGTTGCGGTTTGTGCCATGAACTGGTCTTGATAGCTCCTTCAAGTAATACTCTCCTTGCGGCAAACCATTTGTATTTGTTGCTCTTCCGATGTATGGCATAGCGTTCAGCATGTAAGAAGTTCCACTATCACACATCATTGGGATTTTTATTCCATATTTACTTGGTTTGTTAGGTATATACATTCTGAATGGGCATCTACCACGGAATCCAAGTAATTGCTCATCAACAGTGACATTGCTTCCAGGAGAGTAATTACTTTTGCATTGAGCAATAAATAAATCCCAAACCTTCCGAACAGGAATAAACGGATCTTGCTTACGATGAGCAGGGCGCAGGGTCTTGTCATCCATTCTTAGACACCTGATAATAAAATCGAATCTGTCTCTACTCATAACCGTCACATATCTTGTGCCACTAAATGAACTATCAAATAATTCGACTGTAGATAAATGGTTATCTTTCATTGCAGCACTGAGAGTAAGTATACCAATAAAGGCTTTGAGTTCAGTAGGATTTGTATCTCTAAATGTCGGAGAAGTCATACTATCACTACGTTTAATGGATATTTCAACATTTGTCCAGCGAACAAGCTCTTGAATAATATCATCCGTGATAAATAAATGAAAACATAAAAGTGGGTCCAAAATATTTCGATACATTCGAGTGGGACCTCTATTAGAACGAACTATATTGATAGCAGATGTTCTTCCGTGATTTTGGCCTTTACAAGTAGCCCAAACGTGTCTATTCTTACCTCTGATTACTCTTTGAGCCGGAATAATTATTCGGTGGTCATGTCCGCGGTGTTCAGATGTTGAGGTTTCATCTAAGTTTTCTTCTATAACCTCATCTACGTACTCGTCGTCAGTTTCACTTTGGACATCATCCTCGATTACATGATCCTCAATCTCGCTGTCACTGCCATCATTTGAAAATTCGTCTTCTTGATTCAGAATAGAAACAATTTCTTCATCTTCTAACACTCTTCTAGACGCCATGATAATAAAACTTTCCTAAAACCCATACACATGTAGAATATAAGTTCAAAGTAACAACAAAACAATATCACAAAAAACTGCATGAAAGTAACACAGGAGATAAACATGCGCCTCTCGAGCGCAACGCATTACCATATCCAAAAATCTGAAGTACTTACCGAACCGGAACAACCGTCTATCGCGAGTGTTGATCGACGAATGAGTTGGCTCAAAAGCACAAGCTTTTTCAAACGTCCGTTGAAAGAATAAAGCAATATATATATTTTACGGGCGCCTCTGAGGCGCAGTTTATCTTTCTAGGGTTAAATTGACGTCACTGCCCGTGTCAAATAAAGGCGACACGATATGATCGTTGATTTGGATATCTTTAAATATCCTATTACAGTTTACGGCCAACGCTACTTTGGACTCGAAAATTTCCTCCGTGTCATATGTTGTTGCAGTATGAACATTGGATTCTCCTTTTTGCCCTTCTGCACCGATTGTCCCCTAACTCGGCATTCCGTTAATCTGTGTCCTATTTGCCTACATTATCCCTCTTCGTGTTACACTCCCTTGCCAAATGTGTGCTGTCACCACTTCCTTTCCTCCTTCTCGCGCTTAAATGCCACCATCTGTCCCGTTGATGGTGGACTTCGCCTGGAAGTTTATCCCTGCTGACTCGATCCACGCACCTTCTCGTAGATGGCAATCTTTGTCTTTAGGGAATTTATTGTTGTTGCTTCGTAAAGGACTTGTTTATTTTAACGAGTATCCGGAATACCCTCTATGAAATATTCAATAAGACTATCCTCCTCTAACTCAATAACCTTACCTATTTCCATTTGACAATACAAATATTCTCTAAACGACTCGCTACTCCTCTTTTCCCTATTCCTTAGCTGAAAGTGTACTTCAGCCGACGAGACACTCACTCCAGCAATGCTTCCTTTAAAAAAACAAAATTACTCAATAACTTTTGGCTACGCACAAAGAGCGTAGCGGCACGTTTGAGTTGTTGCTTGGAGTAAATACATTTTTACAAATCAGTCCAATGAACTGCATCCAAGAATTTATATCTGGTGGACCTACACCATCAAACGATGAGAGAGAGTCCTCAATGTCACGTAATGTAAAGATTCCCCCTCTACTAAAATTTTCTGGAGTAGAGGCTGTTTGGTAGCTAACATTGGCGTCCTCGCCATCATCGTCTTGCAACTCGAAATGAAGCCTATCCCGTAGTACCTTTTTCATCTCTCCCGTCCCAAGTCTAAGTTCAGCGAGTTTCGTCCGTAGTCCGTCCACAGTCAGTGCAAAAATTTCGTCCCTATCCAAATCTCAAATAATTCTCAGGATCAGCGTCGAGGCAATGTTTCTGTTTTATTATTTCGGCAAGAAACAACTGGCTAGAAATGTACACTTTTCATTTCCAGCACTCGATTAGCGTCGAGGCAATGTTTCTGTTTTTTTTTTTCTAATTATTTTTAGCGAGGAACTTTCTAGAATTTTCACTTTCCAGCACTCGATTAGCGTCGAGGTCAATGTTTCTGCTTTTTTTTTTCTTGCGGCTTCACTCACGATCACTCGAGCACTAATTTTTTCAATTTTCCCGGACAAGCTCCCAAATTTGTAAGGTTTTTATTAGCATTAAATATTAAAATAAAATTGTATACAACATTGATTATACTTTGTTGGACAATATGACTTCTGGCTCTGTATATAATGAAACTGATTTAAATACTACTCTTCTCCTTAAGGGAATTTTAAAATACATAAGAGGATGGAGAAAGACGCTTGTGCATTAGTATGTGTGTTGTTGAATTGTCTGTCATGTACATATGTCGTTGGTTCGTTAGTCTAGGCTCTAGGGCTTATGAGTATTAGTCTACGGGACAAACTAATTCCACATACATAATATACATCGTTATACTCTTTAAATAATGCTTCTCGTATGCAAAGAATGCCTTTAATTGTTAATTAATGCTAATCCCTTGAAACAAAACGGTCTATTTCTTGCATTTATTAGTTCTATATTAAGTAAATAAAGCTTCATTTCTTTTATAAACAATATGTTTTGGTCATTTCTAATGAGTGCTGGTTTTCCATTTAATAGATCAAACAGACGATTCATTTTTTTAATAAATTCTGCTGTTGATTTTGAAAACTGATTTATTTCGGCCGGAAACTATCCCAGTTTATTCAATGCTTTAATTCCACAGGCGACATATCTACTTAAAATTTTGAGCAGCCTACTTTACGCTCATTTTCTGAAATTCATTTAGGTCTATATGTGCTGAAGTCAGTCTCGGGCATATTTTGGTGGTATTACATTTTTAACTATTATAAAGGGTTTTAATTACCTTCCAACTTACAATTCCATCAGAAGTTGAAAAATTGTATTTTAATAAATGTCTCCCTATGCGTTTGATAAGGCGTGGAATATCATACATTCCATATATTTCTTTTTCCTTGTACGTAAAACTGAATTTCCTTTCATCAAGATTTTATTTGTTAAACAAACTACGATTTGTAGGGCCTTGATCGTAGCATATAGCTTTTACGTCTAGATTTAGGCCTGTGCATATGTCAAGACAATTATGTATTTCAATCTCAAGTTGCTTCATAGTTATATTGCTTGGACAGACAACATGATATAAAACCTGCTTAAAATTACCACAGACACTGCGAATCATGAAGACGCATGCAGATTTAGCCAAAATACTTGACCTTTGGTACTTTTCATAGTCAACAAAACCTTCAATTTTATCCTTGAATTTATTGTAGGTCAAATTAGTTTGCAAGCTCATTTCGTCAAAAATAAGGTTAACCTCTCTATCTTTTTCTGATAAATTTGATGTAACGTTCCGTATTTCTTCTAAAACTTTAATATTTGCCCCAGAAGAAAGGCTTTTTATATTGGTCCATCTATGTTGGGCAAGTGTAATCCAAGTTGATCTCTGAGAAAGTTGTAACCGCAGGACGAACGGAAAAAAATGCACTGTGTAATCCACTTTTCCTCATTGGTATATTCTCTTAAGGTTTGCGATAGAATAAGTTTCGAAAAGTCTTTGTGTTTTGATTTATACCTTCCATTAAATCGATTTCTTTTTCGAGAGAATTCTTTTATCAGACCTTTATTATAAATAGATAGAGATAGAATGTAAGTAAAAAAATGTAATAAAAACAATTTAAGTAATAGAATAAAAAAGATGTTCAGCGCCCGCAATCGTACACCACTTGTATCCTTCAGTAGTTTTAAAGTTATTACGTTTTGAAAAAACTTTTGATATTCTTAAGCTCTTAATTATCACGATTAAAACATAAACCAGAAATCACAGATATAATATTTAACTAACTCTCGATCTTAATGAATTCACTTTCCAACTGAATTTCCGATCTGAAAAATCCTTGAATTCCTGAATGCCAAAGAAAAAATAGAAAACAAACCAAGTCATATGCACATTCACTCGCCCCTACTTGCCCAAATCAGCACACAATATTCTCATATATCAACACGCAAGCAACTTCTATTCTCCTTACCGGACACCTAACAATCTTACATTAACAAAAAAATAAACAAAAACAAAGATCCAACATTATCACCCTTTTCTTCTTTAACGCATCAAAACGCGCATAAAAAAAAAAAAAATATATACATAAGACATAACCTACTCCAACTCCCATATACTTCCTTGTAAAAATTGTTTTGTTTACATTTGTTTGCAACGGACCAAACTTTGCTTTTGTATTCATTGGCAAACAAAATGACAAAGGAGAGAAGGAAAGTGTCTAAAGAGTAAAAAAATATACAAGGCAAAAAGAGCTTTCTCAGCTTTATTTTTAAAAGCTCTTGTCTGTTAAGAGAAAAAAATGTTTCATTTTTTCTTGCAGGTAAAAGTGTCCGATCGTTAATTAAAAGACCACAATTCACACTTTATTGTAATTATAAACTTTATTTATTAAATAGGTTCTATAATACACGTCTTGATTCTTCAGCGGTTTACACAAAACTGACTGATTTCTTACTACTCTACTCACTGGCAGTCCTCTCTTTTTTTCTTACATAGGGATGAGACATCTGTATAAATTTATTATCTGTGTCTGTGCTCATATATTTGTTGGAATATTTCGTGCTGTTTTCTGATTGACGAAAAATTTAAGTAGTACGATTTATACCATATTTCTTTAGCAGCACTGCTAATGGATTCATTTTTTTTTTTCACTATTTTCAATTACCTCTTGGATGTTGGCTTCGTTAATATTACGAGATGGATGTTTTCTTTTATATTCTGGTAAAAAATAAAAAAAAAAATTGTTGAAATGGATTTTTAAGCTTTTTATTCCGGCTTCCCACAAACCACCCATGTAGGGGGAACCATGGGGTATAAAATTCCAACTAATATATAAAAAATTATATGATGAACTTCCAGGGTAACTATTAAGAGCCTGTTGAAAGTTTGCCATTAATAATTTTAAAGCACCAACAAAGTTGGTACCATTTTCGGAATATACTTTTGGTGGGAGCGTCCTACGCGCAACAAAGCGAGTGAAGGATGCAAGAAAAGCTGGGGTAGAAAGATCGCTAACGACCTCCAAGTGTATCGCCTTTGTAGCGAAACAAACAAAGCAGGCATAACCTTTTTCTAGTCGACACTTTCTAATGGTAAAAGGGCCAGCAAAATCTATACCTATATTAGTAAAAGGTAAACTTGTTGCAATTTTATTCAACCGATATTTATTTATAAATGAAATTAAAAGAACAAACAAAAAAAATAAACAAACGAAAGAAAACACTTTAACCAATTTAACCGCGATATAAGAAATGTAATGTGCCGATCTGTCAAACAACAGCGTCGAATAGGCGACGAGGCAAAAATTGCAACAGGCAGCAATTTATGTGCTTGCCACCACGACGAGCTCAGAAAGGGGAGGGTTCAGCAATAAACAATCAATCGATAAATCGATTGATTAAGTTTCGTGTGGATATGATATCACGTTGATAAAAAAAATATTGTTTTGATTAAAAAAAATTATCACAGGGGCGTTCTTATGTTACGTAAGAAAAAGGGCGCCAGCAATTTTTTTTTTCTGAAATAAAAAAAGGAAATTGCAAACCTTTAAGGAGAAACACCAACACAACAATAAAACCACTATAGAAATAAAAAGAAAGAACAAAATGGATACCTTTTAAGATATATTTATTAATTTAAATATGCCTGAGAAACCTTGCAAAAAGCAGGATGAAAACTCAGGATCTTTTCCAACAATTAAGCAAAAGATTTCATAAACTATGTACCGTTAAGGCCTTAATTCCCATCAATAAATTGGGGATCAAAAAATGAATTACCAAAACGATTTTACACAAAACCAAAAAAATTGTACTAACTTTTTTTTCTGAAAATCCCCAACTAGCACTTTTTCCAACTAATTTATTTTTCCTTCCTTATTTTTTTCAATCACAACACTTTATAATTTTTCTCAATCTTTTTTTTTCTCACAATCTTAGTTTGAAATTATCAAATTTTTTTTTAATCTTCACACCTTGATAGTTTGTCAAGAATTGACTGCCAGATCTCAAGATCTGTCCTATATCTTCTTTACATCTCCCCCCATTTTAGCTTTCAGCAAATATGGAGTGGCGGATTTCAATCACATCATCAACAGATCGGCTTGTTGATCTCAACTTGTGATCCCGCTTACTCGCTCTTCCCTCTCAGCTAAATGCAAGTCATCCTGGAATTTGCCGCCCGCTGGATTCACTTCCAGGTCACGACGATTCCAGGAGCTGCATTCAGCCAGCCCCACTTTCTACCTTGATATCGAACAACGACTACGAAATTTAAGATCGAGAAAATTCTTTACTTTAAATTTAACTTTAAAACAACCGCGCGAAAGGAAAAAAAATAATTACAATTTGGTTTCTGTTAATTAAACCCCGAACTAAGTTTCCCGAAACTTAATCGTCCATAAGTTTATGAAATCTTCTTTTACGTATTACAATCTTTCTTTTTTTTTTAATATACTTGACGTTAGAAATAGTTTACAACATGAACAAAATAATTACAAAAGAATATAAATTTATAAAAAAAAATTTTCTTAAGAGTTAAAATTGGGCCGTAGGCCATTCTCCATTTGGAGTGACTTCTCACGCAACTTTACGTATCGACCAGACCGTCCATCTGGTTTGGTTTCACTTCCATGGAAACCATCCTTCTTTTGAAACCTGAAACGAGACTTGGTATTTTTTCCTCACGAAAATGACAGAGAGAACCATGGTCAGAAGGACTATGGCCGTCCCGCTCTCTCTCTCATCCTCGTGTAGAAGGAATATGACAGTTGTCAAATCGAACATTGTAAACAAAACACAAGTGAGCAAGTGGATGCAAAATGCATAACTTTTTTTATTTAATTAAAATTAAATGTGGAAAGAACTTGTTGCGTTCATTTATAACGCAACAAGCTTAAAAGTGTTCTTTCAACAGACAGCGCACCCGTTATTTGGGATTATACAGATTGTTTATATAAAGTACAAGGTTTACAGGTGCGAATACATCTTTTCATAAGTGTTTTTAATTTAGGTATCCAGTATTCATATCGCATTACACGAATCATGAGTTGAATTTCCCCATGTAATGTTAACTTAAAGCGTTGATAACTGAGATTGATATGAAAGAAGAAATCGTTCGTTATACGATAAAGTTGAAGATGCAAGTCTCCCATGAGACCGCATAATTTAGGAAATGTCTACTACTTCGCGACTTTATTTTGGTTCCATGAACTAAAGCTTTATATTCTTCAGAAAAATGTTGCTTTTGAGTAAGCTTTATAATTTTGAATTTAGTGGATTTGTTTTCCTCATGAAGATGAACAGTCGAAATATATTGACTTCGAATTGGTAACAGGTGTTACAGGACGTATTATGTTGTGAAGCTGTGTGGCGGCCGTGTCAGGCAACGTTTGTGAGGGTAAGTTCACCGAAATTTCTCTTAATGTCTTTGCCAGACTTGTCATGATGTTTCGCAGGTCATCTATTCCTGCTTTCCAAGGTTACATCTTCAACTCCCCTCCTCCTCAGTGAACAGTTCCTCTGCATCCACCTCGTCAGAATTGAGCACCTCTGTAAGCTTTGCAATTTTTTGTATTTTATTACCAACGATTGGTAATTCGTGGTTTCGTAAAAGTTTATTTAATTGAATAACCTATAGGGTTTCTAATTTGATCATTGTGTAAAACAAAAAAGCAATTAACTCTTTCGAGATAGACAAAAAAACAGTTCTTTATATTCGGTTAGTTTAAAGGTTAAAAAAACCGATCACATTAGGTTGTTTTTGTCTCCTTTCGTTTAAAATTCGTTTCGTGTGTTTATACCATACACAGAATGTATGTATTCGTTCGACGACGACGTTGTACATACGTGTGTATGTAGGAAGTTGTCTAGGGATAAAATTCCGAGCTTAGGCAAATAGGCGACACCAAAGTTATTTTTTGTTTAAAGTTTATTGGTAGGTATTTAATTTATAATAATTATATTTATTAACAAATGGAAATGACGCGTAACGCCTGACCAACTAAACTCTCTGCGCACAAGAACAACGTAAGAATGGCTAACTATTTATTGTGGGTATGGAAAAGAAAATGAAAAGGGACGCTAGTTCTCTTTTGTTATGTCTGTCCGTTTGTTTTTTGTCTCGTTCGTCTGTGGGAGTAGGGTGATGTGCCGAGGTTTGGCCAATCCCACATGTATTAAGGTGGAGCGTCAATGTATGGAGAAATAAAAAAGTTGTTGTTTTAAATTGGGAAACCTCCATTTTGTTGCGAGTTGGTAACTTAAATAATTCTACATCAAAAAAAAAAAATAATTCGGACAAAGTCTTTCTTTCGAAATACAGCAAAATACTAATAAATAAATAAAATCAAGTACCTCTTTCCTATTCTTGGTTACAAAAGTGGGTTCATTACCAATATTACTTATGAGTAGGTTAGTGCTTAGTAAATAATCAAATAAGTACTCACCTCTCTCATTTATATCACAGCTACCCCATACCGTGTGATGGGCGTTAGCGTCTGAACCAATTAGGAGACCAACTTTTTTCGATTGCGCGTCCGCAATTACCTTCCTCAAGGTGTTTCCTGGAATTGGGCTCTCGTGCCCAAAGTAGGAGGATATGAGCCAGTAGGTGGCTTTATCCGTTGTTAGGACAGCGGTGGTGGTGTCCTTGTCGCTGTAATTGGGGAGTAAAAATATGTTTAAGTAATTTTTTACTAACATGCATGACCTTGGTTCACCTTTCTCCGATGCATACAATATTTTATAGCCAGGAGTCCTGAGACCTCTGATGATGGAGTTTGAGACCCCCGGCTCCTGTATTAAGACTATGTCTTCCTTGTTCATATGCAGTCAGAGTATCAGGTTGTTCGTGACCATGATGGCGTGATGGAGATTAATCTGTATTAATCGCAGCATTGCTATTCCAACTCAACCTCCACCACTGTTTTGTCGGCGTTTTCCTCGTCTGAGGAGGACCTAAGCAGGTCTTCCTCACTCCTGGTGATGCCTAAGATGGCGCACAGTGCGTTCGATTGTATGGAGATGATGGAAAAAAATCAATTTTCAAAAACTAAGCTGAGTTTGCATACAAAGTTTATTGCAAATGTAATAACAACAAGTTTTACAAAGTTTAGCAAAATTTTCACGCCCCCTGCCACGCCCACTTCTTAATATGATTATTTATATCTAGAAAACGACATGCACGATTTGAATAAAACTGTAGAATTTTGATGATCGAGCTCAAAAATATAAAATGGTGTCGACCATATCCGCCCCCTGCCACGCCTACTTTTGTATAAATGATTTAATTCAGGAACTTGTAATTATAAAACTCGAAAAAAAAAAAATAAAAAAACGATATTTTTTGTGTTTGATAATTTTTTTTAATATTTAAATTTTATTCTTGTGAAGTTAATATGAGCTGTTAATACCTATATTAAAGTGCACAATTAAAAATGGTTTTTCAATTTTCTGTATCCGATGAAGATGATTGATTATCGTCATCGTCATCACAATTAATTATATATTTTTTGATAGTGTCATCGTAAATTTTGGGCTTTCTTTTAATTTTTCTTTGCGATGAAATAAATGGGTCTGACAATAATAATAAGTGATTTAAAACGTCTTTGCAGTTATTTGTTCTTGAAGATTTCCTTGAATGATTAAGCCTGGTTCGGCGAAAAGTCTTATGCAAGCCTTCAAGAGCTTCCTCAGACAATTGACCAATGGGTATATGAAAGCTTTTCATTACATCTACACTATGAAAAAATAGTTTGTGCAATGTACAAGGCATATAATACCATCCATATAAATTCAAATAAAGTGTACGTGTTTCATGGATGAGTACATCAAAATTTTCAAAATGTATTTCAGCACCTGTTGCCATTACTCGTAATATTACACTTAATTTTTGAATCAAAGTTTGGTCGATTTTTGTGATTTCGGAACTTTTCTCAGGATTAGAAAAAAATGTCCGAGCAGTGTTGCCATCGTTTGATGAACCAAAGCCTTGCTTTGGTTGGTCAACATTTAGTCCCATTTTTGTTTTGAATTCAATCTGAATGCGTTTTTTTTCTATTTCGAAAAGAGTTTTGTATTCCTCTCCTTGGACTCGCCATTTTTTAAAGGGCAGCCTATAAGCAATGTGCAACATACATTCAAACGACCTTATCCAGAGATGGAGAGTTGAAAGACCGAAACGATAGTTTTCTTCGTTTGGTTGTTTCTCATAACATTTGGCTGTATTCATTTCGCTCGGGAGTGCTCCGCAAATATAGCATTTAGATGATGAATTTGTTCCGGATAAGACATTGCACACACTTCCATCAACCATGGTCATATAAAACTCGAAAGAAACATTGCAGATTTGTCCTGCTATCATTTCGGTATGGTCATAAAGGCTCATTATTTTTTCTTGCATATTTGTCTCCTCCCGTCTTACAAGATCGGAACACTCTTTTTTAAATAAAAATTTCACGGGCCTACAATGTAATATTGATCCAGGACGATCATTTACCCAAAGAGAAACACCAGAATCGATATCGACCAATCTTAGAGGTACAAATGCTATAAGGAACAAATATTCGTCCGAGTTTTCAGTATTATCAAATCTTAGCTTATAAGCACTATGGTTGCCACTGCCATCAAAACCCCATTTGCAAATTAGTTTAGCTTTTGTTTCTCTACTCACTGTGACAGATTTGCAAATGCTTTTAACAGTTTTCTCCATAATATCCTGAAAATCAACTTCCGCTGAAGATTCCGTAACGTCGCATTTTGGAAGAATACCAGCCTTAGCTTTCCGTAATGCGTAAATACTTGGGAAGCAGTCCTTGTGCAGAGCATTCACGGTTTTTCTCAATACCTCATACTTTCGTTCTGTTAAGTCAAGGTCAAGATACAATGCAAGGGCTGCTCCCGGTGACAAAAACTGTTGCTCTGAATTTGAATTAGTGCTTGAATTTAATGCTGCTTGGTCTGTAGCATACTTTAATTCCTCGAGCGATCTTGTCCTTACCAAATCATGAACTTTTTGTTTTTTAGTTTTTTGGCAACACTCAACAAATTCTTTTTGCGGTCTCCCGCGCTTATTAATAAGGTCTTGGCTTGTCGATGCACTCATTAGAGTTAGGATGTTTTGGGGAAAGGAGTGAAAATTGTCAAGCCAGTCTTTATTCTTTTTTAAAAACCTATCACGTTTTCTGTGGCAACTTTGCCAACGTTTATTTATTTCCGAGCAAATTGTTGATGCGTGTTTTTCTACGATTTCTTGATCTTCAGGCTCTAAATTTGATTGTATATTTAGTTTTAACTCCATAAACTCCAAAACATCACGCACACGGGCTGTTGAGTTGGAAAACCAAACATCAAAAAGCTCCCTATTTGAACACATTCTGTAAAAAATACTTGTAAACAAACACTTGTTGCAAGAGAAAGCGCAGGCTGCTGCAAAAAAATCTTACTTTTTTTAAAAGGTATAATTGTGTACTTTCTTTAAATAAAAACACTTTTTTCCCATCGGACCCCTCCAAAAATATATAGCTTATCGAAGTTAGTACTTAACACGCACAAAGAAGCTTAGATTTGGACTCTCAAAAAAAATATAAATTTACATGCAAAAAAAAAATAATGCAGTTAGAATAATAATATTTTCTCTCCTGAATATGAATCTAGCAAAAAAAATATCATATGTTCTTTTTTTCTTCAACAAATTCTCTTTTGAGCATTAACGAAAAATCTTACTCTCATTTTTTGTTTTTTTTTATTGATCTTCTGAGCATCTCTGACGACAGAAGATTGAACTTTATCATAAATTAACTGTTGATTCATTCACTCAGACTAATTACCTTGAATTTGGCATACTTGCTCCACATTTTTGGCAAATTTTTTTTTTGATTTTTTTCCACTAGTCGCCGCACTGTGTGGCGTCTTCAGTCTCCATGTCGGAGTTACTGTCGACTGTAGTTTTAGCCTCCACGTCGGATGGCTCATTTGGGGCTGTGGATGTCGATGGTTCCACTTTTGGTGTTGCATCGACTTCCATTTTCGTTGCCAATGAAGCGCTTCCCTCCGCTGAAGAGGCTTTTGTGGGGGGCGTGTTTAGCGTATCTTCATCTTTTTTGTATATACGCATCATGATTTCATCAAAACCATACCTAATCACGCCTTTGGTCGCGGCCAGTGGAGCCAGTGATTCCCTATTGATCAGCACGAGAGCCGATCTATAGTGACCCACTGTCTCCTTCTCAACCTTTGGTACTTTTTCAGTCGTGAGTAGGCAGGTCCGGATTACTTGTTTTGATCAGTTTCATGATCATGTCTGGACAGTTGTGAAGAGCCGGGACCATTGTACGTGCTCTTGGCCGGCAAGGAATATTCTCCCTTGCAACAACCTCGAGCTTGGCACCCGGCCAGACTTCTGGCAAGCCATTGACAGAAGCCCTGTATGGATCGAAAGATCTCTGATCACCACAGGCGATGAGTTTGATACGATTTTGGTACCATCCTGCATCGGCTGTGTCTGGAAGAGGCCCCGGATTTTCCTCGATGACAGATAAAAATCTGAAACCGAGGTGAGCCTTGACCCTTGCTCAATGATCATGAGAGATGTTACCATCCAAATGACTCCTGTCAATGACCGCGGCAATGATCTTTCCTTTAAACGCGTCGCTGAAGGAGAGATCTTTGTTGACGGCTGATGTGCTGTTGGAAAGCACCTTCTGCCTTTTTGGTTCGGGCTTGTCACCCTCGAAAGACCTATCTCGCTTTGACGTTGAGTCGCCGCAGGTCGGTTTAGCTTTTTTGCTAAGAAAGCCACTAGCCCACTCGAGTTAACGCGTTTGCTCTGGGGTTCTTTCCGCCGCCGGTATGACACCGACTGCGGCTAGAATCCTTTCGGCATTGCGTTGGTCTCGATTGGCCTGTGACTTCTTGGACTTCTTTTTGGCCGGCCCAGAGCTATGTCCGTGTGTCACAGATGTGGGTCCACCTCCAGATTTAATCGCTACCGATGCCAATCCGGGTGTGCCCTCACCCTTAGTCAATTCCACATGTCGCAGATTTTGTCTCTCCGGATGGGGTGTCCCTTTTTGGGGTCGCTTGCGACGTCCTAGCAGGAGCGGGGAAGAGGTGGGGTGTGGAATTTCCGCCATTGGGACTGCCGAGCGTCACAGCTGTTCGACTGACGGGTAATTCCTTCAAGTATATGTTGCGGCTAGTAGAGGGAGAAGGACTCTCGCGACTAGTAGCAACCACAGCCTTGTGGCTGCAGTCGAGTTGTTTTCGGGTGGAGTAGACGAAATGTTGAATATAACTAAGATTTGTTCTCATAGAGGACTTTTCAAAAGTAGTTGTCTCTAGTGTAATCTATCAGTTCTGCTTTTGTTGCAGCGAAACACAACAACATGAATACGATGTTCAGTTCATGATCTGAAATTTAAGATTTCAAATTATCTTTGTGAATTAATTTTCCATTTGATATTTTAACTTTTGCACCTAAGTTGTTTCTTGGGAATCGTAAATTGTGGCTTAAACCTCTGGGTTCGGTTCGTTGTGCGAACTGTAAAGCGAAGGTAGAGCGAACATGGTTACTCTCCAGCTCTTGAGCTAAAGCTAAAGCGTGTGGGAGGTCATGAAGTTTGGCCGTTTGGTCCACTAATAAATATGCTTAAAGCTTCTGCTCTGTTTGCAACATTCATTTGATGAGAAAGTTCACAATTATCGTGTGTCATTATGACTTTGTTTGTAAATAGGGTGAGCGATTTATTAACCTTCTCGTAGTATTGCAGTACTGAAAGTGAACCTTGTCTGAGAACAGACATTTCTTGTCTTAAAGTGCTGATTGATCTTTGATCAGCATAGGTAAAATCTCTGCGTGCGATTATCGCATCAAAGTTCAACACTGTGCCGTGATTCGTTAAGACATCATTGGCTCATATAATAATAATAATATAATTTAATTGAGTTATGTGCCGATTCTCGCCAGCTTACATATGAGGTGGCTGTGCCATCAACCTCCCTAAGATATTTTATGATCTCCAAAAATTCATCACAAATAATGGAGGAATTTATTATTTGTGTTTTAAATTCGGTTATGTCCGGTGTAACACCACGTTCGCTACGTGTTACGTTGTTCGTCTAAACGTCTTCCGTATACCGCTTTTTTTTGGTGATTGCCTGCAAGATAAGATCACAAACTGCTTTTTGATCCATTATCTCAATTAATTACAGAAATTTTTTTGTGTTTATACTTAAATATATTAATAATATAATAAAAATGATTTTCTTTAATCAACACTTATTCTTACTTAATATTTATCTCGTTCTCCTGGTGCGGGATACTTGATGACTTATGTTGTTCTCCTGGTGCAGGATACTTGAATACAGTCTTTATTTTTTCTCCGATTTTATGATCGAATGATCCGGATACCTTTTTTTAACACTTTCTCTTGTCTTGCAAGATATTTGGCTTTTTATTTTTTGGCAGGATCTCACGACACTTTGTTTACTTTTTATTTTCAACTGTCTATTTTTGCGCGTGAGGATCCCGGTTGAGCCCCCAATTAAATTATTACGTTAACTTTTTGTTTTTTAAAAAACTAAGAAGAGAAAAGCACCAACGAAACAGTTCAACCAAAAAAAAAAACAAAATGGATATCTTTTAGGACAATTTTATTTATATGATGTGCCTGAGAAACCTTGCAAAAGCAGGATAAAAACTCAGGATCTTTTCAAAATTAACGACAGGTTTCATGGACAATGGACCGTTAAGGTCTTAATTCCCACAAATAAAATTGGGGTAAAAGAATTAAAACAAGTTAAACAGAAATAAACTTTTTTTTCTGCAGAGCCCCAACTTGGTATTTTGCCTTTCCTTCTTTTTCTTTTTCACTTTTTTCTTTTTTTTTATTAAAAAAACGACACTATTAACTTCTCTAAATTATTCTCGATTTTTTTTTTCGGTCTAGGTACGAAAATTATCTTTATTTTTTTTTCTTTATCTTCACGCTTTCAATGCTCGAAAAGAATTGACGGCCAGATTCCAAGATCTGTCCTATCTCTTCCTTTCCATCTCCCGCCATTTTAGCTTTCAGCCAATATGAAGTGGCGGATTTCAATCACTTTATCAACAGCCAATCGGAGATCGGCTTGTTGATCTCAACTTGTGATGAAATTCTCGCGATCCTGCTTACTCGCTCTTCTCTCACAGCTAAATGCAAGTCATCCTGGAATTCGCCGTCCGTTGGATTCACTTACAGGTAACGTTGATTCCAGGAGCTGCATTCAGCCACCCCCACTTTCTATTTCGATATCGAACAAAGACCGAGAAATTAAAAATCGAGAAAAACCTTTAAAGTAATCAACTAAACTTTAACTTTGACTTTACCACCGAGTTAAGTTGCCCGAAACTTAACCGCCCATAAGTCCATAAAACTTGTCTCCCGTATTACATTCTTTTCAAAATGACTACAATTAACGTGAAACAAAAGAAATTAACTATATAAACACAAGAATTTAACCAAAAAGATTACAAAATTTACAATTTTTAGAGTTTATGTTGGGCCGTGGGCCATTCTCCAGTTGGAGTAACTTCTCATGCAACTTTACGTATCGACCAGACCGTCCATCTGGTTTGGTTTCACTTCCATGGAAACCATTCTTTTTTTGAAACCTGAAACGAGTTTTGGTATTTTTTTTTTTCTTCACGAAAATGACAGAGAGAACCATGGTCAGAATGACTATGGCCGTCCCGCTCTCTCTCATCCTCGTGTAGAAGGAATATGACAATTGTCAAATCGAATATTGTAAACAAAATACAATGCATCATTTTCTTTTTTTATTGAAATTAAATTTAGAAAGAACTTGTTGCGTTCATTTATAACGCAACAGACTGGCGCGTTTGACGACTGGTTTGAGATTGAAGATCATCTTGACCGGAGTATTGGTGTTTCTTATTTTGATGGGGGTTGTTTATTGTAATTTGAAGCAATGCACATGTACTTGTTTGAACTGCATTCCGATCTGGCTCAAGTGGTGGTTTGGTTGAGTCGTATCTCTTGGTCATCATAAACAATGGAATTTATGACTTCCAGATTGTTTGGTTTGTGCGATACTTGAGGGAAGTGTTAA
The DNA here is from genome assembly GCF_945859685.1 of Eupeodes corollae. Lineage (NCBI taxonomy): Eukaryota > Metazoa > Arthropoda > Insecta > Diptera > Syrphidae > Eupeodes > Eupeodes corollae. Next base: position 22,001,899 of record NC_079147.1, read on the forward strand.
ATTACATATTAAAGGCGTCAATGGCCGTTGGCTTCTCGAATTTGAATGACTTCGTCTTCGTTCTTTTACATGAAGTTGGCTGCGGTTATTTTTATATTTCCAATGAAGTTGGCAACAATTCTATAAAATAAGGTGTAGCGTTGAAGTGCAAACCAATTATAATGGTCTTCTTACACTTGGTCTAATAATAATAATACTACAAACACATAGTTTTGATGAAAAAAAAACTTATTCTAGTTACATAAATGGTTACAATGTCTTAAGGTTCTAAATTGACTATGTGTTGTAAACTTATTCACTAATTGTAATTAAGTGTCTTTTGCTTGAATACGATATACTGTTTGACAAATGAAGCATCTGTTATCCAAGGATGTGTTCTTACTTATTGCTATTTAATTTTTGGCTCGTCTGGACTCTGGTATTTTTCCATTGGTGTATATTGTAGTGTGGTTATATTCTAGGGCGTTGGCTCAGTTTAATGATCTTAGCGATTCTGGGTTCTATTTTTATATGTAAAACGTAATGTGGTATTAACGCGAGAATTTTGATCGACGAATGAGTTGGCTCAAAAGAACGAGTTTTTCGAACCTCACGTCACGTTGGTTGAAAGAATGAAGCAATATATATATTTTTCGGGCGCTTCTGAGGCTCGGTTCGGTTTGATTTAATGCTGGTTGCCATGGAGATTTTCCTTTGCAGATAAAGTGGTTTTCCAAACTCTTCTGACATCGGTTAATTTGGGATTGTGATATCAAAAAATATGAGTTAAGATCTAGATTTGCCTTAACTACCATCTTTTTGTCTATCATCAGTCCTTGTGCTGACATTAACTTGTATACTTCTCGAAACTCGTTTTGGTTTCCAGGTAATTGAAGCTTCACTGAAAGTCGTTCTTCAATCGATGTCAGTTCATTTCTAAGTTGTGCTGGGATTATCAGAGATGGATAAGTCCGCCCGTGATATTGATCAATCAACAAGTCAATAAAAGATTTTTGAATGGTCTCACTTCAACCATGATTTTTTTTATTTGTATTTAATGAAAAATACGTACGTATGAAAAATGCGACGGACTCTAAACCATTAACGTTGTTAGATTCCTTCGCATTAGTTGTAGCAGTAGTTGTTGCTAACAGTGATTAAAATAATTGGACGCTTGTATTTAAATTGTCTTTTGTATTAACCCATCTCACAACAGATGCAGATTCCGTTCCTGAAAAATTAACAGATTTTTGTGGAGCACTTTACCTCTACCTGCCATGACCAAATTGTAAGTTTAATTAACTACACTGATTTGGTTTAGTATACAAAAAAAAATAAAATAATATGATGTATGTGCACTAGTTTGTATAATGTGTAAATTGTGTTAAGTATATATATAATTGATGTTAATTTGTTAGTCTTTTTCAATGTGTGTAACCACGTTCGCATTTAATATGATGAATTGTCTATGCTTCCTGTTGTATTCTTGTTTTACAATAAAAGAAAAACACTTGTCTTTAAAACAACGTTATGTAAGCTGAAATCAAACACAATTCTTTATATATTTAACTCGATCTTTATTACACGTCTGACTTGTTCGGTTCTTAATATTCAACTGACTCAAGGTCTGCGTTTTTATTCTTATATTCTTATACAATACCTATACTGGCAAGCTCTTAAAATATTTAACAACTCTCTTCATAAAGAGATTACATTTTTTTTTTAAATTATATTTATTTCTCTTGGCTACAGTTATAATAAATTTTATTGTACTGTCATGTGATTTGTAATTGATTTCGACTTGATTTGTTATCTGTTAAATGTTGTAATGTGATTAAATGTGTTTCCTTTTGTATGCAAAAAAAAAACCAACCGATTTCGTTGGCGATTGAATTCAGAATAAGAATAAGAACAAAATTGTTAAGCTTAGTTAGAATTAAAAAGTAAGGTAAGGAAATGAAATGAAAGAGAATACGCAAAAACCAGTATTTTTGTTTGTAGAAGAAAATTACAAGTCCAAGTGTATATATAGGTATATAAATTGTAAATAATGTACAATATAAAAGTTAGAAAATTAAAATATGATAAATTCTTCTTATAATTTAGGGTACTTTATATCATGTTTGGCATTCTTAAACATACACTATTTTATGAAACTAAATATTAACAATATATAATAATGAAAATAGTAAGAGTAAGGATTTAAGGTAATTGGTTTAATATCAACGCGTTTTATACCAAGCATAAGTAGTCCACTTTTTAATGCTTTAGCATTGTAAGATTCAAAACTTTTGCACAATATTTTCTGGTTCAATGAAATGCTTTTAAGCAGATAGTCTTCAATTTGTGTTTTGTTTAAGAACAATAATAGGATGAGCAATTTCGATGGGTTAACATATTCACTATCATCAATTTCAACACTATCCACATGTAGATTGATATTTTGCATGGCTTTTGCTATTATTATTTTGGACGATGAAATCTTCACCCTCCATTTTACTACACTTTCTTTTACTTGAAATGTTTAGTTAATCACTATTAAGCGCTTGCAACAAAGTTGACAAACGTCTAACGATTGAGTTCATCTTTAAAAGGTTTTTTTAATAAAAATTAATTTAAATATTCAGCCCTATCACAAATTCCATCGTTATCAAAAATATGCTACGTTTCCCGATTGAAGTATCACAAATTCCATCGTAGCAGATTCGGAGTGAAAAAATCATTTACGATTTTCGAAGTTCGTATAAATTGGTATCACTGAATTCGAATGGAATGGAATGAAAACAACTTTTTCCCCGTTAAATAATTTGTGTCGGACGCTGAAAGAAAACGTTTATTTTAAGAAAAAATGTAAGTAATTTTACAAATTCTATTGTTTATAAATAATTATTTGATTTTAAAGGGCAAAAACGACAAACAAGGCGCAATATGAAAGGCTCTATGAGCTAATAAGCGAAAGAGCAGATCTGGCGCAAGGCTACACAAAACTGCCAAAAGAAAACTTGTCCTAGAATAGAATCCCCTATTTGCTTGTCGCTTTTCTGTCTCGGTCATCTCAAGCTGAATCCACAAATGACATAGACGTCTTTCGAGAGCCTTCAAAACGTTTGTCAAATTTGAGGAAAAAGTGGACTGTGCCATACCAACTTCGTAATCATTTCCAACACCAAGTTGATATCCACCTTCTCCCAAGAATCTTAGGACAGCTGCGAGCCGACAAATCAGGGATATTGAAGAAGAGAAAACCCCAGGGTCATACTCCTGTTTCAACAGATCCAAAACATACTTGAATGCTGCTTTATTTAGACGAAAATTTCTTTGAAATCTGTAAGGTATTCAAATTAGACTTTGAAATATATATAGGTATATATAGGTTCACATATTTAACTTACATTTGGTCGTTTAACTCAAATGGATTACAAGCATCTCTGAGAATTTTTCTTTGAACTTTTAGTTTTTTCTTTTTTAATGTAGCTTCTTCAGTGATGGCAATAATTGCAAAGGCCAATGAATCCATTTTTTTAGAAATATGATTAAGTTTATGTTAATTTATATACTAAAGAAGTTTATTTTGAGTTTTAGCACCATATATTTGTTATCTTTATTGAAAATCCAAATAGCGACGGTTTTGTAATTAGAATTGAATTCAATTTGTTATTTGTTTCATTTCATTTTGACATAAAACTGCTGATTTCGAAAATCAAAATGAACGCGTTCAATGCGAAAATACTTGTTTTGAATCCACTCGGATTTTGTGAAGGCAGTTTGTCGTAGATCGGGGCGGAGCTGTCCGTACGGGGAATTATTACGATGGAATTTGTGATAGGGCTGATTGCTAGACTTGGTTAGAACCTCATCGTTTGCTTGATTTCAACTCAGTGCTGCCGCTCAGAAAAATACAAATACAGGTCCTTAGGTGCTAGTTAGATTTTTGAAATTTTGTACATTTTAAGTTTACAAAAATTTCTTAAGAAATAAATAAGTACTTAATTTTTTATTTGAACTCTTTGTTGTAGATATTCCTGTAGTACCTGTCAAGAAGATCTGTAGAAACCTTTAACCCTTTGACGCACAAAATAACTACACTTAAGATTTCATGGTTATAATTGCGTTTATTAGTGTATTACAAGGTTATTTAAATATGCACATAGTAATTTTTTTTTGTCTAACGAACAGGTTTTAGGAAATAAGTGGGGACAAATGTGTTCCAATATGCGTTATTTATCATATTTTGAGGTATTTACTACTATAGCAGAATCAAATATTTTTCTTATAAAAAACAGACAAATTGAGTTAAATATAAAGATTTTATCAATTAAAGTCTGCAAAACAATTTCTTGTTGCTGTGAAGCATAAATTTACATTGCAAATATCACAAATGTTGCTCGTTCGATTTTCTACTCCACTCTTTGCACACTGCACACATCTCTTACGCGAGGAACTTTTTATCATTACGTGTGACGTTAAAGACTGTTTGTGTCCTAGGTTTTGAACCCTTTTTTGGTCATAGAAGTGGATGGCAAGGCATGTTTACGGATTGAAAAATTACCGATCATAGCCCTAGCTACAACTTGGCGATATTCAAGTGAGGAAAGTAAATGCCCTTCTATGCGATGTTGGGCATGAAGTTTTTCATAAGCAATATATGAATTGTTCAAAGCGATGTCAAATAAATCAAAAAACAGCCGCAGATAATATTTTATTTTTGATTTCCTGTCAACTTCGTATGTCACTTTCTTCTGGTCCATGAGGTCTACGCCACCCATGTTCTTGTTATATTTATGGACGATGTCAGGACATTTGATCTCTAGACATTGCGCTGATCCTACTTGTTTACGTTTTACCTTGTGAGTAGGTACCGGTGACAAAAAGTTGGTAAGGAGATGTACAGCTTTGTTGTCCATCCACTTGATAAAAGATATTCCTTCAAAGTAAGTAACGCAAATATCGCCTCTCTTCATACTTTTATCTTGTGGAAGACGTATTCTTACGCTGTGTCCTTAATGTGCCACATGCCTTTATATTTTTCTTTGCAAGTTTATACTGCAGCATAGGTGTGTGGAAAACATTATCGAAATAAATCTCACATCCAAGACCCACCAAATCTTGAGTAAGTTTAAGGACAACGGATTCTCCCATTGGCCCAGACTTCTTTTTTCCGGTGTACAAATCGAATTGGAATAGGTATCCAGTACTTGAATCCGGACGACACCACATTTTGAATCTTCTTTTTATTGGTTTATTTTGCATGTACTGTTTCATGATATTGTGGCCTTTGAACTTTACCATATGTTCATCAATCGCTTGTGTCATTGTGTTATTCATTGATGACTGGAAACATGAATTGAAATGGTTCATTACTAATCTTATTTTGTACGCCCTATCAAACGTTGGTGATGTCGGTGACGGTTGAGATTCATTGTCACAGAAGTGCAGATTTTTTCGAATCTTTTCAAATCGTGATTAACTAGTTTATGCTGCACTGCTGCTGCCGTTAGCCACGGAATAAAACAAACGGTACTGTATACCGTTGCCTGAGACGATGCCGGTGACAGAAAACAACAAACAAAAACGAACGGTGTATGTGCCAGTGCTGATGGCTTGAATTTCTTCTCAACCCAATGGTAGATTTCTGCTCGAGTGTTCAATTCAACTGTTTGTTGAAAATGCGCAGGTGGTAGAACAAAAATGTGATGCTGCTTTTGGCGAAGACAGCAACAAAGTACTCGACGAAGAGACACAAAAAATTTTTGCAGCCACTTTAGGCGAAAAGTCCGCTTCCACGTTTCTGCACAAGTGATCACGTCGGGGTCATCAATTTGGGCTTTTGTGCCCAACCAAAAATAATCCTCTTCTCTCCTTTTGGTGAACAAAACTTTAATTTATTCTATTACTTAATTAATAGTACAAAAATAAAGGAATTTAATTTAAAAATACAATTCCTTTTCTGGGATGTGCCAATGTGGTAAAATGATGCGGTCGCAGTCGAAACCAGAATGCCAGCCTTTTTTTTACCGCCAGACAGCTAACAAATAGAATAGATAATTTCTTACGGTGATTTACTTTGGTTAGAAGACACTCTAGTCATTTCACTCTCTCCGAAAAATGTGTAAAAACTAAAATGCGTTCCGGGATTAAGTAAATTATTTTTATTGATGGTGTGTTAGCATGTGTAGGTCTGTCCGCCACAAGTTTGATGCTTCCTTGTGGTACTGTGGCGGTTAAAACATTTCATTCCAGTTGAAATGTTGAGATGGACATTACAAACTTTGCAATGAGAAAACAGTATGCCTTTGTCGCTACGCCGGATCCAATTTTTATATAAAGGCATTTCTTCCCATTTAATTACCTATGTTTGTAACAGTAGTTTCTTTTTCTTTGTAGGCACCTCTATCACATTGTTATTAGCCTCATCCTGATTATCGTCTTGTATTTGAATTATTTCGCCAATGCTTTCAGCGTTGTCACATCTTTTTCGTGAACAGGATGGCGTATTTTCTTCTGCATGTCGCCTGAGCTGCTTGTTTTATGGCGAATCACAAATTTATCCATTGACAACAATGTATTTAAATTACAATAGCTAAAATTTACAAAAGAACAATATCATTTTAAATAAAATAAATACATACCTTTAATTATTGTCAGGAACAAACAAAAATATCGCCATCAAATCGACCGCCTCGAAGCAAAAATAGTAAGAAGATATAAATTTAGTGAATTTTGGGCATAGAGAAAAGAGAAAAGAGAAAAGAGAAAAGAGAAAAGAGAAAAGAAATGAAGAACATTGGTGTGTGGTGGAAAGCTAAATTGATGAGTTGTATAATAGTATGTGTTCCTTTCTTGAGGAAACTTGGTATGGTGAATTCACATCTATCCACAAACAAGAAGATAAATTACAGAAACAAAAATGTAGTTGTGCTTTTGAGACGAAGCGCCAATTTAGCTATGTTTATTTTAAATAAATAAAGTCCTGTTCATGGTTTCTAGGTTGTAGGGTAAGTTAAACATGTTTTTTACGAAGTGATCATAAGAAATAATAATATTTAATTTGAAATTGAAAGAAAAAACATTATAATGGACTCGAAAACATTTAAACATTTTTTGGGTCCAAAAAACATGAAAATAATGCTAAAACATTGTTTCTGGCAGCACTCTTTCAACTGACTGGCTACTCCAGTCCTGCCTTGTTTGTCCCTATGTTGTTATTATAGTCAGTGCTGCCGTCCATAAAAGAAATTATAGATTACTACGTTTTTGAAATAACGAACATTTTTCATGCCTATTATTGACGATGAGCGGTGCCAGCTTCACGATTTCTTGGGATTATTTTAGAACTTTTGGCCAAATTTTTGTTCAAATTTTGTTCGAAATTGTTTGAATTGATATATACATATATCAATTTTATGTTTGAGAATTAAATGAATATTTCCTGGAATATTGAAATATAAGCGAAAAAAAATACCACTATCGAAATGAAATTAAATATAATATTATAAAAATATATAAGTTGCATGCACTTGCAAATAAATAAAATAAAAAATAAACATTTTAAAAAGAAATAAATGAAATTATTTTGGAATTGTTGCCTTTTTTTAATAATCATGAACATAAAATAACCAAGCTATATGAAAACATTTTGAAATAAATTATTACTTATTTATTTATTATTTGAAATTATTAATGAACTAATGTGATTAAATATTATACAAAATTATTATAAATAAAAACTATACAACAATTATTTTTATATTTATTATTTCAATTAAATAATAAAATTATTTTGTAACCAACAAAAAATTAAATATGAATGAAAAAATTTATTTTTTTTTAAATAACTTGTATGTTTCTAATATTTCCAAAGGTGCCTTAAAAAATTTATAACATTAAGAGAAATAAAATCTTGTAAAGATACAAAAATACCTCTAAGGTTGTTATAATGTTTAACTTAGTTTACTTGAATACAAATTTAGAATTATATTTTATCTTGTCCAATCAAGTGATATTTATTGTTATTAATTATGAAAATTTATTTATGTTAGTATTTATAATAAAAAGTATATTTTATTTAATAAAATTGTATATTGTTGTTCTCAAAGAGAAAATTATTTGTTTTTATTATTATCTTGGAATTGGAAAACAATAATGAGTCTAAGAATTGAGGACTCTACTGATGTCACGTAAGTTTTAAAATATATCTGATCTTTTTTTTGGTTTGTAAAGCATTTTGTGCAAAAATACTCCATTACCAAGATCGGAATCTTAGACTGACATTTCGGTTTGCCTACAAGCTAAGTACACACTAAATGTGAGAAAGTGTGTGTGAAATGATGCAAAAACCAACTACATACTCACATTTAGTGTTCCGGCCCATCAAAATGCTTCATTATAGTCTGCAGGCACATCTAAATGCTTTATTTTGAATGTTTTATGGCCTCGTTCAAAAACTAAACAATCCTAACCAACAGAATCTGAAGTGCTGACATGGTCTTAAATTGGAAGATTTATACTGTCATTCACAAAAGTATTCGGAATACACTTATAACAAATTATAACTGTGCTTGTTTTTGTTTGTAATTAAATTACTTATTGAAAAAAAACCTATGCTGTATCATATTCTTTTTCTCTTTCATTTGACCACTGTGACACGATAAATGAAATTAGAAACAAAGAGATGGGTAAGGTTAAGAAGAAAGAGTAGCAAAAATCATCTCGCAAAAATATTCGGAAATTGTATTATAACGGTTATATTTTGATATAAACGCAATGACTGTAGCACAAAACTTTGACATTAGGTTTATCACGCATACCTAGAATTAGTTTTAATGCAGTATTCGTGTTATCCGGTTCTTGAATATTGTTAAAGAAACTGTATCGAGACGTTATTGGAAAAATGGGCAGAAAGTCTAAAGAAACAACCGTGGAAGAGAGAAAAATTATTTTTAAAATGCGTGATGACGGTAAAACATTAAAAGATATTGCTGTTTGTGTAAATAGAAGCATATCAACCGTTCATAGCATTTTACAAAGAAATTCTTTGCAATATTTACATCGTTGTGGTAGACCAGAAAAATTAACATATAGAAATAAATCAGTGATAATACGAAAAGTGAAAGAAAAACCGCGTACCTCTGCAACAGAAATCAATAATGATCTCGCTGAAAACTATGGAGTTCATGTTAGTGCCGAAACTATTCGAAGAACGCTAAGAAGTGCCGGTTATAATGGGAGAACTCCACGAGTTAAACCCTTCATAAGCAAATTGAATCGTAAAAAACGTTTAGAATTTGCAAAAAAATATTTAAACTGCACTGAAGAATTTTGGTCAACTGTTATATTTAGTGATGAAACTAAAAAAAAATACAGAGTGGAATCCTAAAAATACGAGTGCATCAGTTAAACATGGGGGTGGCAATGTGATGTTGTGGGGGTGTATGAATGCAAGTGGAGCTGGTAATATGCAATTTATTACAGATAAAATGAATCATTACCGGTATATCCAAATTTTAAAAGATAATTTGGGGATAAGTGCCGAAAAATTTGGTCTTTCGGGCCGTTATCGATTTCAACAAGATAATGACCCAAAGCACACTGCGCACAATACAAGGCTTTGGATTCTTTTCAATACACCAGATACCTTGAAAACACCACCACAATCCCCAGATCTCAACCCTATCGAACATCTTTGGGCAGATATTGAACGGTCGATTCGTATGCACCCGATCTCTTCAAAAGATACTCTAAAAAGAGCCATTGTGGAAGAATGGAACAAAGTTTCTTCAGAAAGAACACGTAAGCTAGTTTTATCGATGCCCAATCGACTAAGGGAAGTCATACGACTGAAAGGATATGCCAAAAGATATTAAACCATACGCAACACATAGATTATATCGACATATAAACTGAATTCCGAATAATTGTTTGATTTGTTTTATGTAACTTCTTTTTACAATAATTAAATTTGTTTTGTTATAATTTTTTTCTTTATAATTTTATTTCTATTTGTGTTGAAATATTATAAAGTTATTAATTTTAAAGTTATAATGAATAAAAACCCCTCAACATAGAAGAAAATTCACGATTTATTGATATTGCGTTTATTTCCGAATACTTTTGTGAATGACTGTACCTTTTTAATTTCAATCCAAATAAATGTTGTTAATGTATAAAACATAAGATTGACCAAATACATATTTAATGTTTTATTAGTGCTGGTTTTTATTTACTTAAATCATTTTCGAACGTAATTTGAGCTGCAACTGGCTAAGTATGATTGGAAATGGACAAAAGTGTAACACAATACTTTGTAAAACGACAAAACAGACAACTTTTTCAGGTGTAGTTGGCTTAGAGCATTTTTTTGGTGACGTTAGAAGGTCAGGTGGAAACAATAGGCGGATGCCTCCGTATTTCTTTGTACAGACAATGCTACGAGAAGCATACTTGTGAAGTTCCGTTGCCAACTTTAGCTAGTTTAGATTCCTCGTTTAAATTAGTATTTTCATATATCAATAAATTTTGTTTTTGGTATTGTGTATCTCAATCGACAGAGATATCCCTTACTGTGAATAGCGAATGTGCCTATTGTAAATAAGTCCTATATTTTGACATCTGGTATCGTGTCAGTGATGATACATGTAGGGAAGTTTCTTAGCTTAAGGATCAAACTGAATAGGTAAATATTCATATATTAATATTAAACTATTTTACCATTTACTATTGCAATCTTAAGTCATTTTATGTGTAGGTTATGAGTCCAACCCAAAATTAGTATGGTTACAAATGTTAATTAATTCATAAACTTTACGAATGCTTCAAGTTAGTTTGGGGGGCCTTTATGTTCTTTTAAGTCAGCAGGGAAATTTTAAGGATTTTTTCTCGTATACATTGGTATTTTTTAGTTTGGCATATGACCATCACTGGCAAATGTTTTGATTTTTGTGTTATGAAAAAAATTCAATAAATAGAATTTAAATACAAATTTAATGTTATTGTGTACAAAAATATAATACAAACAGTGAAATAAATATAAAATGATATCCTCAGAGTTCTTTTTTGAAGATGCCGAAGATGAAACCAACGAGGACATGATTATGGTTGCCAGAAATAGAAGGCTAATAAGGGATTCTTCCAATCCTCTGGAGCTTCCAAATAATTTGTTGGTGAATGAGTTAAAATACATTTCCTTTGCTTATCTTTTAAAATCTTTTATAGATTTTTGAAACACTTCCGATTATCAAAATCAGCATTTGTTCAGTTGTTGGCGGACATCGAAGATCGACTCAAGCCAACCAAAAGATGTACGGCAATACCGAACGTAGTTAAACTGGCAGCTACATTAAGATTCTGTGCCCATGGATCATACCAATTTAGCGTTGGGAATGAGAACTGTCTCGGCCTTGCACAGTCCACTGTGTCCCTTGTACTTAAGGAAGTACTTAATGTCATGGAAAATCAAATTTGTCCAAAATGGATAAAATTTAATTACTCTGAAGTAGAAAAAAGTCGTGCCAAATTATACTTTTTCGAAAGAAGCCATATACCAGGTGTAATAGGTTGCGTTGATGGTACGCATATCAAAATTGCGTCTCCAAAAAAGGAGTTACAGCATGCGTACTACAACCGCAAAGGATTTTATAGCATAAATGCGATGATCGTAAAAGAAAAATTACTTTTTCCTAACATCAATTCAAAGATTTCATTTCAGGTTTGTGACGATACAATGAAAATACGATTCATAAATGCAAAACATCCTGGGTCAACACACTATTCAAACGTTTTTAACATGTCCAGTTTGAGGACACTTTTAGAAAGAGAATATCAAAGAGGGCAAACAAACACTTGGCTGCTTGGTAACATTTGTTATAAATAAGTGATTTCACATAATTGATATACGTACATATTAATCTTTAAGGTGACGCAGGATATCCTTTGAAGCCATATTTAATGACCCCATTTCGAAATACTGAGTCAGGTTCGTTAGAAAGCGCATTTAACAAAAAACATGCACAGGGAAGAAACATAATAGAACGTACAATTGGTGTGCTGAAAAATAGATTCAGATGTTTGCTGAGGGCAAGACAGTTGTATTATTCTCCAATGAAAGCAACACAGATTACGAACGTGTGTGCAGCTTTGCATAATATTTGTCTTTACCATAATACTCCTATACCTATTGGAAGACTTCATAGAAGAACCTGAAGGTGACGATTCGGCAAACTTGGAAAACATGATTGAAAACTTTCGAAACGAGGAAGATATTTCAATACGAAACCAAATTGCAATGTCAATGTTTGAAACTTAAATAAAAAAAACAGAAGTTTTTGTAATTAAAACTCTTTTTATTAGGAACACGAATTTAAACAGGAACAAAAATAACACAGAAAGAAACATAAATACTATAAAGTTCAACAAAAAACAAAATACTTAATTCAACAAAAAAAAAAATACTTCAGTTCAACAGAAAAGGAACACTTACGAACCAAAAATCATACCAAAAAAAAAAGAGGATTTAAATCTTTGACCACTTCAAATCGATTCCAGATTGTTTTTAGTTCCAATTTTTCGCATATCAAAATTCGTTTGTTTTTTTTGTTCTTTTTTTCTCAGAACTTCTAAAGCGAGTTGAATTCTCCGATGAAAAATTTTCGGACAAATCAATATTAATCATATCTGGGTCTTCTTCGACTTCCATATTGTCCTTATTAATGTCATTCTCATTATTCTTTAGGCTGTCTGGAATTTCTAGTCCAATCTCCAGGCCAGGTGGATCAATGGAGACATCCATAAAAAGTAATCCCATTACACTTTCCTCCAAGTTACTGAACTGGTGCACCACCAGTCGCCTGGATCTCGGTCTTATTTTCAGTCCTTTTTTTTTATTTTTAATTTTAGATCTGCCCAAACCTATCGCAAAAAGTTTTAATATTTGTTTGGTTTAGAAATTATGCAAAAACTACCTTAATCCGTTTATCACAGGTGCGCATAGGAGGCCCAAGACTGTTTAGCTCTGCAGTAAACTTTTCCCACCTTTTTTTTGCTAGGGCTTTTCCGCAAATTCCTTTAGCGATGTCCGGATTCGCTTCCATTAATGAAACCAGCTTTTCTAATTGTTTCTTACTGCTCACAACTTTTGCCCTGTGATTAAAACAATATTATTTTGAAAATAAAGTCAAGAAATTAAAAAAACATTACATTTTTGTCCAATACGCGTTGTACGCAGTCGAACAGAAAAATGCAGACGATAACGATCGAAAGCCTAGACGAAAATTTTCATTCACAATAGAGTTTCGCAATACCAAAATGTATTTTTGATGTTCGACTATCGATAAAAATCGTTTATCGATAGAAAAACGACACTCGCAATAAGGGCCTATGTTAGAGTTAGAATTTCGTTTGTAGTTAGATTTTAAAATACAAATTTGAGGTAATCATGTTTTAAAAATAAGTTGCTTTGTGCAAAGCATTTTGAATATATACGTAACTGATTAATTTTGTTATTATTAGCAGCACTTTTATTAAAAATACCCTTTAAACAATAATCAGCCTTATTGTGAGTTTCTCCCCCGAAACATTTTTGTTCCCCCGAAATTTTAAAAGCTATTGTGAGTTTCGCCCGAATGACAATGTCACTTCGAATCAGGAGTGACAGTTCGAAAAATAGGCACGTTCAGAAAAGTGAGGAGCGCAATAAATTCTCCCTGCACTATGATGGAAATGGAGAATGAAATGCAACGTGCAAGTTCTCTGTTAACTTAAATAATACTATAATTGAATTTAGTGCATCAGTTATTTGTCGAAAATACTTACAATAGAAATAAAATTGTGGCTACGCTAGTAATTCCACTCATTGTGGCTACCAATTCTTAATTGTATTATCTAAAACGAATAATTTGCACACCTTTTTTTAGACAGCGGATTTATTGCGTTCAGAAAATGAACGATTTTTTCACTTTTTCATTTTTTGATATATGTCAAAATTTTCATTTTATTTGTTCTGCATTTATTCAACAGGTTCGCTATAATCGTTCTGATTAGTTTTTTAAAACATTGGTGTTCCTTTGATGCAAAGTTTTTTTTTATAGCAAACACATGTACGCATCCATCAATCAAGAATGTTATGGATAAGGTATTTTTTGATTATAACTCTTTTTTTAAACTTAATATTTATTAATTAAAAACATTAAAAACAAACTATAAATATACTTGGGTTAGTTAAATTAATACAGATTTTGATTACTTAAAAATATTTGGGCCGTTAATTAACGAAAATTTATTAGAATTCATTACAAAAAAATTGCGCTCGCACCCTTAATTTGATGGTTCTTCGAACGCATCTTTGATACAATAATTCGAGGTTAATTATGAAATTTAAAGAATTTCGTAGTGATTACTCTAAATTAGTGAATTAAATACAATAAATTGATTTTGAACATGCTTTTTCAAGACAAAAATGTGTATTGGTTCGCTATCAACAAAATGACTGCAAAATTAAAGCTTAAAACTGACTTTTTCATCGAAAAAAGTAAAAAGAAAAACCTGAAAAAAGAACATATTAACCTCCCCATTTTGTTTTTGCTTCACAAAGTGCCGCTAGCCCACGGCATAGTTTTTTTTTGTTTTCACATCTATTCATGGACTTATTGTCAAAATTACAAATGCAACAATGTAAACAAATGGGTTTGGCAGAGCGAAACGTACGAAAGATTCCGATCTTGGTAATTGGAGTATTTTTGATTTTGTGGTTGCGAATATATATAGGGTCCGCCTTCTAACGTTTTTTTAACTAGTTCTTATTTCGTGTATGGTAACACTGAGCTCATGTCTGATTTGACAGGTACATATTTAGTTTTATCCTTACGCTGAACGAATATGGTTGTGTGTATGCTTGAACAACGCTGGGAACACACTTTTAGACTTTTAGAGAAGAATCACCTTTTCAGATGAAGCTCATTTTGATCTTGGGGGTATGTAAACAAGAAAATTGTCGCATTTGGGGCACTGAAAACCCGCACGCATTCATTGAATAACCGATACACCCAAAATGAGACACTGTTTGGTCCACAGGCATAATTGCGCCATTTTTCTTCGATGCCTTAAAAATTAGCAATGAGTTGTCGGGCCATGTTGAACGAATTATTGTTCACAAAAATTAAAGAGGAGGACGGCCTTTGCTACGTGCCATACAGCCGGGGCTACACTCCATGTTTTTATAGCATTTTCAAAAGAAAATTATTTGGCGGACCCTACACTTTCAAAATTTCAGCTTAATTTTTGGAATAAAAGAATATATGACGGAAGTTGATGGATTGGTAAGAAATTGCAATGTTTCTGATGAAAAGAAGATAAAATTCCCTGAGACATCGAAGCCAGAATCAACAGTTTTGGTTGCTGGAATGAGGTGTGGGACAAAGAATGGAACGGATGTTGATTATACATCAAATACACTCAATTCTACATTTTCAGATTTCGGTCACGGTTTTTCATAGTGGACATGGAGTAAGTTTATAATTCATTGCTCTGGAGTAACTTATGTAATAAGAACGTAAGTAATGAATATTATGTAATTTATTTCCAATTATCTAATTTTATGTGTAACAATATGATAGGCAATAGATTTTAGTTTTTTCATGTTTTGAAAAGAACCAGTTCGTTAGGTGTACGTATATGTATGTAGGTAGGAA
The DNA here is from genome assembly GCF_945859685.1 of Eupeodes corollae. Taxonomy (NCBI): domain Eukaryota; kingdom Metazoa; phylum Arthropoda; class Insecta; order Diptera; family Syrphidae; genus Eupeodes; species Eupeodes corollae. Next base: position 22,017,558 of record NC_079147.1, read on the forward strand.
AATTCAATTCTGAGGCAGTTAGGTTCATATGTAGGGAGGTAGGCAGTTCCGGATTAATAGGGGGCTAGGGGGGACTGCAGCCCTGTGAAACAGAAAGATCTTTCTCAGTCCTTAAAAGAATACAAAATATGTGCTTATCTTCGATATTGGATGAAAGATTATCATCTCTAACTCGTTTAGCAATCTAATCCGAATTATTAAGATTGAGTTCAATGATTTGATTCAAGATTTTTTAATAATAAAATTTTGTTTAATAATAATTATTAACTTCCCATAGAAAGTTATTGTAATGGGTCCGATTTGTCAAATTGAAAATTTTGACATTTCTCGACGTTTCAAGGTCCCTAGAGTCGAAATAAAAGATTTTTAGAAAGATGTCTGTGCGTGCGTGTGTACGTACGTTTGTACGTTTGTACGTCCGTACGTCCGTACGTTCGCGACGTTTTTTTCGTCCTCCATAGCTCAAGAACCAGAAGAGATGTCGACTTCAAATAAATTTTGTTATACAGATAATAAGGCAGAAAGATGCAGTAAGGGCTCTCAACCAAATTGCGTGGGTGTTTTTTTTACCATAGCAGTTTGAAAAAAAGGTGAAAATTTTGGTTAACCCTAAATATCTTACGAACAAAAAACTCTAGAGACTTGAATTAAATTTTATATAATATATTGTAACGTGATACCAAACAAGTATATTTTTTGAAAAAAATCACTATAACGGTTTTTTTTTTAAATCAATAAAACTGAAAAAAAAATTTGTCACCTCCAAAATTTTACGACTGAAATATGATTTCATCTCTAAAACAATTTTGTGCAACGAAAAATAATGTTTTTGACTTTTTGAATTTTGAGAAAAATCGAATTGACAGTTTTTTTTATAAAAAATAAAAATCTAAAAAAAAACATTACTTAAAGTTCGTAAAAATTGAATATCGATTCAAATATCTTTTCAAAAACTTGAAATTTAGGCTTCAAGCTTATTTTATCTTATAAGAGATATTGTTTTCAACATTTTGAAAAATGTTGAGAAATATCGAATTGACAGTTTTTTTACAAAAAATAAAAACCTAAAAAAAAATGTATAAAAGTTGGTAAGAATTGATTTTCGAATCAAATATCTCTTTAAAATTTTAAATATTAGCTTCAAAGTAATTTTATCTCATAAGAAGTATTGTTTTCAACATTTGGTAAAATTTTTAAAAATCGAATTGACAGTTTTTTTTACAAAAAATAAAACTCTAAAAAAAAACAATACTAAAACTTCGTAAAAATTTACTTTCGACTCAAAGAGCTTTTCAAAACTTAAAAATATTGGCTTAAAACTTATTTTATTTCACAGAAAATATTGTTTTCGATATTCAGTAATTTTTATATAAAAATCCAACAGTCCGTTTTTTCATAAAATATAAAATTTACAAAAAATAGTACGCAAATTTGGTAAAAATTGATACGAGTACATAAAGACAAACTTTTAAGCAAGACAAATCGACAGACGGGATGGGAGTTATCAGTGTGGGTCGCATCCCAGCCTCTTTTTATTTATAATGTATACTTACTCATTCAATCTAATAAATCCTAATTACTACATAATTTGTAACTTCTAATTTTTAGAGTTTTCAATTATCAAAAAGAAATGGTCTGACTGTTTTGAGTTCATGGTTTTTGGATTAATTACAAATTGGGTTATGTGGGCTTAACGCTTTTGGGTTCACGATATTTTATTTGCGATTGCAAAATGAAAACATTTAATTTTTCAAAGACGCAAAAACGAGCCCCTGAGCCCCGGATATCAAAAATTGTTAATCTTATGGGGGATTGGAGCAATTGGGGGGTATCTTCTTGCATTTTCAATGAGTCAACTCATCGCGTATCGTCTTTGAGAGCGTGGACTCCTAGCGCCCCGGGTTATTTGGTTGGTTCGCTTGGGTTTTATATCTTTTTATGGGGCCTTAAATTTGAAATAGCCCCGGCCCCCATTTTTTTTAATCTGGGCCTGGAGGTATGTAGGTCCAATTTTTAAGGGGCCTATTATGTAAGACAACTAAGAGCAAAGTTGAGTTGTAATCCGGCAATCGGTATTACCGATCACAACTAGTTGACTGTCACAAGTCAACCAGTAGTCAAATAAAAAATGGTTGACTTTTTAAATGTGTTCGGGGTATTATGTAAGCCAGTTGAGTTGTCTCTCAGTTGTGATTGTTGTCAAAATTCAGCAACTGATATTTGCTAGTTGTGTAGTGCATTTGTGTGTACAAAAAAATTACGGTAGGCATCAACAGTTCATTGAAAACCAATTTTTTTAAGAAAATGGAGAAAAAAATGTAAATTTTACAAATAATAATATAAACATCTGTAAGAAAATAATTTTTTTAGATTAAAAATAGCTAAACCTGCCCAATTCAAAATACTAAAGATGGCATATACACTTACAATCATGACATTCAGACTGTAGTAACCTTTTCTATTTAAATAGAGATGTTGAAGATTTTTTTTTGGTGCTATGATTCGAACATGAGTTCCATCGATGCATCCTATTACTCCAGGAAATCTGGTTTTCTGGTAAAAATGAATTTTTGATAAATTCATCTCATCATTTGTCATACGAGCCTTAATCCATTGTGGAAAGATAAGTTCTACTACTTCTAGCACTTCTTTTAACACTACCGAAACTGTTGGCTGAGCAAGGCCTAAATTAAAATCATTACCACTGCACTTTTGGTAACTTCCTTCTGCCATGAAACGTAGGGCAGTGCAGAGTTTGAGAATTGGTGGGATTGCGGAGGAACGCTGTGGTTGTTTCAAATGATCTTTGATTTCATTTAGCACAAACAAATGCGTCTTTGTTGAGTCTAAAATAACTTATAAATTTGAAACAAAACAAAGACATTAAAATCAACACTCATCAAAGAATTCGTTTATAAATAATACTTTTTATTTGGAAGTTCCAATGGATTGGAGTGATCTCGAATTTTTTTTCTAATCAGCGCAACATTCAGGGGATTTTCTTCTTCCTAATTTCCAAGAAACAAATCAATAGAACTCTCCATTTCCTATTATTTTGTCTTTTTTATAAAATTTTGCACTGAATTCAAAATTTTGAAATTTCTACGTACATATTTTACTTTACACAGCTGATTTTGAAACGAAACTTTTTGCAGTTGTCTTCAAATTGAGTTGTCTTGATTACAACTCAACTAAGTTGAGCTGTGATCCATAATAGGCCCTTAAATTTGTACCTATCCAACTGATTATCTTGTGTTTTTAAATTTGTACCTTTACCTACATACATAAATATGTACGTATGTATGCATGTAAATGTATAACTACATTTTTATGATAGGTTATAGTTATATGTAGGTACACTACCGGTCAAAAGTTTAAGACCACCTTCAAAGGGTTGCTTTATTTGTACTTGGCGCTTGGGTTTATGAATGAATATATAATATTAAAGGGTAAAAAAATGTTCGGTTTGATCCAATTTAAATTTATTTGAGACTGTAGTTTTCTCCAGTAAACAATGTGCGCATTATGGGAAAAGTTAAGGAATTACCTATTAAAACTCGATCTGCGATTATGACCCTTATAGAAGAAGGCTATTCGCAAAGAGAAATCGCCACAAAACTAGTACCGGCGGTTTTAAGGATAAACCGAGGTCGGGACGACCTAGAGTTACGACGAAAACTGAAGATCTGCATATCATCATCATAAGCAAGCGTTCTAGGAAGAAAACAGCACCAGAAAATACGTGCCGAGATCAATGAAATCCGGGGAGAACCATTATCTGTATCAACGATACAACGAAGGCTAACGCATGCTAGACTTTTTGGGCGCGTTGCAGTGCGGAAACCACTTCTACGACCCCAATACAAGATCAAACCCATAAGGATTGGACGGATAAGGACTTCAACAGAGTCTTATGGAGCGATTAGTCCAAGTTTGAGATATTTGGCTTAAATCGCAGAGTGTACGTCAGGCGCAGTGCTGAAAAGAAGATGCTAATAGACTGGTCAAAACTGTAAAGCATGGAGGTGGTTGGAGTAGGAGATCTAACACGAGTGATGGGAAGAATGGATAAAGAAGTCTATACGATATTGGAAGGCCACGTTTTGGTATCTGGACTCCGATTAATCGGTGAAGGTTTTGTATTCCAGCGAGACAATGACTCGAAACACACTTCAAAACTTTGCCGCGGATACCTGAAACAAAAGATGAGGAAATCCTAAAAGTAATGGTATGGCCACCGCAGTCTCCAAATATTAACCCCATTGAGCTTGACAGAAATGTCCGGAATCACCACATAACATTGGAATCTGCTCTTTGGGAAACTCTACAAAATTGCTGGAATAATATTCCACAAGAAAAATACAAAACCTTTGAAGAAGATTGCCCAGAATTGTAAAAAAAATTATTGCATTTAAAGGAGGGTTTTTTGATGAAAACTCAATTTAGAACTTATATTGATTTTTTAAATAAATAATTTATGTTTAGTACAAAACTAGTTAATATTTTTCTATCATTTTCAACTACACATGCACTTCACTTTTTTCACGTATTAACTTTTTTCCTAAAACTTCAGTTTAGGGGTTAAAACTCGATATTTCTCAAATTACAGAGGTGGTCTCAAACTTTTGACCGGTAGTGTACATATGTATGTATATAGAAAACTTAAGGTTAACTTTTTCTAAAAGTTTTAAGAAATGTTATCAACAGTATTTTGTATTAAATAAATTAAATTTGAAGACAATAGTTTCAACTGTCTTCGAAATAATAATAAATAAAACAGGCGACCCACACTGCTTAAGCCTTTTATAAAATATTCATAACAATATTTTGTGTAAGAGAAATAATTTAAAGTCGATATTTACTTTGTTCTTTCAATACTTAAGTAAAAAACCATTTATATTTAATTTGTTGTTGTTTTTGTAGGTTTTCGTTTTTTTTTATTAGTTAAATTTTTCTAAAAGATCAAAATTATACCAGATGCCGAAAACGTAATTCTTCTGTAATATTCGTTGCATACAATTAGTTTAGAGATATGTTATATCATTTTATGTTCATAAAATATTCGATTTTACAATTATTTTTTTTGTTTATAAAAAAAAACGGTTAGTTAAATTTGTATCAATAGTGTATCTGTTTGGTATCGCAACACAATATAATATAATATAAAGTTTAATACAAGTCGCTATTGTAAGAAAACAAGCACTCAATTTTTTTTGGTAGTCCTATCTGCATTTTTCTGTGTTATTATTATGTATCTGCATAACAAACTTTATTTGAAGTCGATAAATCTACTCGTACTTGAGATCTGCACAACGAAAAAGCTTCCCGAACGTATGTACATATGTACATAATGTACGTTGTTCATCGCATTGACGACCTACTATAGCGATGACACAACAGGAGGCAATGACCAGCGCAACTTCGATTTTGTGTTATTGTTTTCATTTATTTATTTTAATGCTGACATATTTAAATGTTATTGATTGACATAATTTGTATATATTTTGATTTGTAAGGAAATTATTATTATATGTAATCGATACTTTGTAATAAAAATTGTATTATGTGTAATGAATAGTTTAAGTATAAAAGAGACATAATTGTCAACAATAAAGGCATTCGTCAGTAACAACCAATCATACCAAGGTGTTTTTATTTACGAATTCCACAAGAACAAGTTCAAGTGCTTGGATCTTGATTCCTCCTAATCTTATTGTTTATGTACAGTAAGAAAAGTCAATAATTGTATTGAACAATTTGACTTTACAAAACATTTGGTGACCCCGACTTTAAATCGTCAACCTAAAGATTTGGTCAGCGACACATTACGTTTTACTAGCATCAACAGCTGAAACTAAGCATCAATCCATAAAAATCTGACAAGAAGGTTCACAATGGAAACCTGGACAGCTGAACAGCGTCAGGCCGGAGAAGACATACAAACCATCATCAGGAACTTCAACAAGGATTCGCCTACACGAAAAACGACGAAGGAATACTTTGCTTCACGATTAAACCGAATCGAAGCTATTTGGAAGGATTTTGAAGCCAGAGACGAAGAAATTCGGTTATCGGATATAAAAATCGATGATGAATATTTTGCTTCGAGTTATTTCGATGAAATTAAAGAGATAACTCAAAAATATTCAAGGATTCGCTAGCCAAAGTAGAGACCAGCCCAAGTAAGGAGCCGCTAACTGAGATAGAGTCCAGCGAAACTAAGAAGACACCTGAAGAAAAAACAACGCCCGAGGGAAAAGTAAAAACACCTGAGGGAGAAGAACAAACATCGCACGAGGTGCTTACTCTCATGCGTCGCCAAAAGGCACTAATGAACTCATTATCCCGGCTCATTAACGGTCGAGTTAAGGAAGAAGTTCCCATTCAATGCCTGGAGGCAATGAATAAACTCTGGAGCCAAATTGAAGAACTACATTATTCAATTTGGGAGAAGTGCGAAAACCCACTTACAGAGGGTTACGACATGAGCTCTTATTCAGAGTTTGAAATAAAAATTCTGAAGAACCGATCGTCACTAAAAGGACCTACCAATAATACAAGGAATGATCTTCTGTCAGTGCAGCTCCCAAAGATGACAATCCCGAAGTTTGATGGCGATTATCTAAAATGGCAGACGTTTTTCTGACATCTTCACCAAGATGATACACCACCAAGATTTACCGCAAATACAAAAAATGTGGTATTTAAAAACAAATGTGTCTGGTGATGCAAAACGCCTGCTAAGGCACTTGGAACTGACAGAGGAAAACTACACGATCGCATGGCAGACTCTTCAAGACCGATTTAGCAACAAAAGGGCCCAGACGTTGTCCCTTATTCAAAAAATTTTGGGTTTGCCGCAGCAAAACTCCGAAGTAAAAACCATGAGAGAGTTTCATGATACAATTCATGAATCTTTGGCAGCTTTGAAGGCTCTCAGCATCGATACAGACTCGTGGGCTCCTCTACTCATTTATCTATTAACAAAGAAGTTAGATCGACAAAGCCATCTACTATATGAGCAATCTGTCAAAAACCCTCGAGAACTTCCAACAATAGAAGAATTCCTCAAATTCTTGAAGAGCCGTTTTGAGGCCCTAGAAGCTGTTGGGGGAAAAGACCGAACCAAGGTGGTATCCAACATTGCAACCTCCAACATCGATAACTGCAAGGTATGTGGCAATAAGAACCACCCAATTTTTTATTGCGAAAAGTTCCTGAAGATGTCAGCCGCTGAGAGATTAAGATGGACGCAAAGACAACGATTATGCGTGAATTGTTTCAAGGCCGATCACACAGCAAAAACATGTGTGTCACGAAGCTGCTCCAAGTGCACAGGCAAGCATAACACCCTGTTGCACTTGGTACCAAAAATTCCGCGTCCATCCAACGCACCTACTGGCGCAACTACTTCAGAGACTACAACTGCTAAACTTAGCACAACGAAGACTTCAGAGATTACAACTGCTAAACCTAGCACAACGAAGACTGAGGCTTCGGCACCAATGACGGTAGCTACGATTCAAAAGCTTTATGACAACCAGGACTACGTGCTGTTGGCTACAGCAAGAGTTATCATCACCGCAAACAATGGGCAATCCTGTGTGGTCAGAGCGATTTTAGACTCAGGTTCACAGATCAATCTGGTATCAGAGAGGCTTATCAAACGCCTATCTTTATCACCCAAACCATCATCTCTATGTATCGAAGGCATCGGACGAAGAACACGAAGCTCCACACAACGAGTCAACATCAAACTTTAATCGTCAATTGGAAAGTTCAACTGCAGAGTGGAAGCATTCATCCTTCCAAGCATCGTGTCACCTCAACCTACGCAGAATCTGGATACAACAACCTGGTCCATTCCTGAAAACATCAATCTCGCAGACCCAAACTTTCATCAATCCGACAAAATTGATGTTCTGCTTGGAGCAGAATTGTATCATCAACTCATACGTCCAGAACAAATACGAATTGGTGACAAGATGCCATTGTTACAGAACACCGTCCTTGGTTGGGTTGTGGCAGGAAAAATTGAAAACGTAGCTTACAACAATGCCACTTGTGCAATCTTCTGCGAAGACGATTCTACTAATGACCTCATTGAAAGGTTCTGGAAACTGGATGACTTCGAAGACTCGCCAAGATCGATGACGACAGCCGAGAAATTCTGTGAAACACATTTCACTCAAACAGTAACCAGGTCTAATACCGGCCGCTTTGAAGTTCGACTACCATTCCGAGAAAATGGTGAAGCCTTGGGTGACTCAAAGCAATTAGCACTCAACCGTTTTATGTCATTAGAAAGACGACTAAACAAAAACCCAACATTAAGGAGGGATTATATCAAATTTATGGACGAATATGAAGCATTTGGACACATGGAACAAATCAATCCAACCGATATCCCAAAACCTCACTTCTTCATCCCTCATCACTGTGTACTTAAACCTGATAGCAGCACAACAAAACTACGTGTTGTCTTCGACGCATCGGCTAAAACCTCTACGGGTCTATCTCTCAATGACATACTCCATACTGGACCCACAGTTCAAAGTGAACTTTTCTCGATCCTACTCCGATTTCGAATGCATAAATATGTGTTTACAGCAGACATCGAAAAAATGTACAGACAAATTCTCGTTCATGAAGAGGATCAGAATTATCAACTCATCGTGTGGAGGCAGCAGCCATCAGAAGGCATAAAATACTACAAGCTCAAAACCGTCTCTTACGGAACCTCAGCCGCCCCCTATTTGGCAACCAAATGCCTGCAGTTTTTAGCCTCTCAAAGCAAGCTAACACATCCAATAGGAAGCCAAATCCTATTAGAGGATTTCTATGTAGACGACTGCATCAGCGGATCCAACAGCATCACTCAGACAAAGGAAGCTCAAAAACAACTAAGGTCAATCCTGGACAACGCCGGATTTAAACTTCGAAAATGGTGTGCAAACCATCCCCAATTGTTGAATGATATTCGCCTGGAAGATCAGGAAATCTGCCTTGACTTCACTGACGCAAGCCACTGCACCATAAAAACACTTGGACTCGTTTGGCAACCTAAATCAGACGAATTATGCGGGAGGGCTAAAATAAATGATACTTCATCAATCACCAAACGTGTGGTAAGTTCAGAGCTCGCACGAATATTCAATCCATTGGGACTATTTGGCCCCGTTGTAGTTCAAGCCAAAATTTTCATGCAAAAACTTTGGCATTCAAAACTTTCTTGGGATGACGAGCTTCCACAACACCTCAAAGAAGAATGGTTCAGCTTCAGGAAGGACATAGCAGATCTCGACCAAGCGAAAATTCCCAGACACGTTTCCAAGGGAAACCCTACGTCTATACAGATTCATACGTTCGTGGATGCTTCAGAGCGAGCCTATGGAGCTGCGGTATATTTACGTTCAACATACCAAGATCGAACAATTATCAACAGGCTACTGTGTGCAAAATCGCGTGTAGCCCCAATAAAACAACAAACACTTCCTCGACTCGAACTATGCGCTGCAGTATTAGGAGCTGAACTCACCCGCAGAGTACGAGAAGATGTGCGACTTCCAGAAGCGGCAGTATTTTTTTGGACAGATTCCCAAATTGTTCTTTCCTGGATAAACTCAACGTCATCTTCATATCACACCTTCGTAGCAAATCGAATCGCAAAAATACAAGAACACTCATGGGGAGCCCTGTGGCGTCATGTGCCATCAAAGGAAAATCCCGCAGACTTGCTCTCTCGAGGAATATCTGCACGAAACTTCATGTCTTGTCACATGTGGCTTTATGGACCTTTCTTTTTACATGGAAATGAATCAGCGTGGCCACAAACATCTCCAAGGGAACAAGAACCTCATTCAGATCTTGAACGAAAAAGAAAAAACATTGTTGCTATAGCACTACAAGACGATCCTCCAAGTCAATTCATCTACAAGATACAACATCGAAATTCATTCAAGTTTCTACAAAATACTATTGGCTATATGCTCCCGTTCATCAAAAGGGCCAAGAAACTCAAGGTGAATCCGGAGGGACAGAAGGCGCTTTCACCCAAGGAGCTTAACGAATCTCTCATGACTATTATAAGGCAGATACAATCCATTGAATTCAAAGGCGAAATTCAAGATCTTAAAAGAAATAAGGGCCTATGCAAATCTAGTGCATTTATAACTCTGGCACCATTTTTAGACGACAACAACGTTCTTCGAGTAGGAGGACGACTAGAAGCTGCATCAATATCATTTGATGCAAAACATCCAATATTACTCCCCTACAACGAATCAATTACAAAGTTGCTTTTCAAATTTAAACATGACTCACACAATCACTGTGGACCGCAAACCTTATTATCCATTCTTAGACAACAATTTTGGCCAATTAAGGGGAAGATCACAGCTCGACACACAGTTCATAACTGCATTAGATGTACAAGAACCAGACCAAATCTAATGACCCAAATAATGGGTAATCTTCCTGCCGACCGAGTTACTCCAAATAGACCATTCCTTATCAGCGGTGTAGATTTCTGTGGACCTCTGTGGGTGCACTTCAAAATCAGAGGTAAGAAACCACACAAGGTTTACTTAGCAGTGTTTTGCTGCTTCTCAACTAAGGCAGTGCACTTGGAAATAGTAACAGATTTAACCACTGAAGCCTTTATTGGGGCCGTGAGAAGATTCATTAGTAGAAGAGGAAGAATCCAGACGCTATATTGTGACAATGCAACCAATTTCGTCGGAGCCAAAAATCAGCTTGCCGAGCTCAAGGATATATTACACACAACAGAAGCAAGAGAATCCATCATCAAGGCCAGCAGCGATAAGGGAATAACCTTTAAGTTCATTCCACCAAGAGCCCCCCACTTCGGCGGATTATGGGAAGCAGCAGTCAAATCAGCGAAACATCTCCTACTCCGAACAGTGTCTACAGCCTCATTAACCCATGAGGAACTAGAAACTGTGGTCATCGAAATAGAGGCAATTCTGAATTCAAGACCACTAACTCCACTGTCAACTAACCCAAATGATCTTGCCGCACTTACACATAGGAGAACCTCTTACCGCACAAATTGACCCCGATATAGTTCAGAGACCAAAATTCTAAGAAATCGGTGGAGTACCATCTGCTACCTTAAACACGAATTTTGGAAACGATGGTCAACAGAGTACCTCAATCAACTCCAACAAAGAAACAGGTGGAACACGAGCCAACAAAATATAAGAATTGGTGACCTAGTCATCATAAAGGAAGATAACATTCCAACCCTCAAATGGCCGTTGGGAAGAATTGTCGACATCTTTAAAGGACAGGATGACATAGTTCGAGTGGTTAACGTAAAAACACAGTCAGGAATATTAAAACGACCTATTCATCGTCTAGCTCCACTCCTTGACGATAGCGAAGATGTCAACCAGGAACAGGAAGATGAGGACACACAAGCAGAAACATCACCAAAACGACGGAAAACATGCAATACTTCATTAATCACAACGGTAATTCTATCATTATTCTTGCTTCCAATGGTTATTGCATCACCGATAAACATTACAAGATTCAAAAACAATCCTGGACTATACTTCGAAAATCTTGGCTCCGCCAACCTGATTGCAAACGAATGGAACCTAGTCACATACTATGACCTAGCACCCATCCGAGCTGAGCTCGAGGCATTCAACAACGGAACAAAGGCTCTCCAACACGTATGTAATCAACTACAGCTTAGAACAACATGTAATGCGATGGTTACCTACCTAACGAATATGAAGATATCACTCCAAGGAGACACCAACTTAATCTCAAGACATCGAAGTACTAGAGCAGCAATATACGTTGTGGGAAACATAGCTCATACGTTATTCGGGCTACTGGACTCTGACTATGCAGAAGAATTGTCTAAAACAATCGACCATATAAACAATAATGAGCCGCTTTTATTATCGATGTTAAAAAATCAAACGTCTGTCATCGACTCAACCATCAACATAATAAAGCATGATCAGCTGGAGGTTCGAAATCGCATAAACATGCTTCAAAACCAAGCCAACGAGATTATTGGAAGAATCGGAAACACAACTGACCAGCTTAGAGTATTTCAAATCTTCACTACACTCGCAATGCAACTAATGATGATGGCATCTAATCTTCAAAGGATCGAAGGCACGATTCTTAAGACACTAACGGATGTACACTATGGCAACATCAACCCTCTACTGCTCTCACCTACTCAACTTAAGGCTGAAATCATGAACATAAAAAATCATTTACCACTGTCACAAAAACTACCATTCGAGCAAGAAGATTTGCTCCAATTCTACAAAATATCAACAACGAAGGGTGGTTCCGCAAGAAAACACTTAATTTTCGTATTCACCATTCCACTCGTTGAACAAGAAGCTTTTGAGCTATTCCAAATAACACCAGTTCCGTTGATACTAAACAACACGCTTCTGAAAATTAATCCAGCCATAGAAATCCTGGCCATAAACCGTCATAGAGACCAATATTTTCCAATGACTTCATCAGAATTCAAGGAGTGCAACAAAGGAAAGGAAATGCAGTTTTTCTGCTCAAACCGAAAGGCAAAATATCACTCCGGTTCACAAGCGTTTAACTGTGAATTCTCTCTTTTTATCAACGACACCGCAACATCATGTAACATTGTTAAATCCATCAACAACATTCTATGGACCCAGTTGAACAATAGAAATCAATGGATATTTGGAGCACTTAAAAATATTCAACTTACAGCTGTATGCAAAACCGAAACCCTTCAAATGGAGCTCTATGGAGCTGGACTGCTCTCAATCGAGAACGATTGCAGAATCCGGAACAATCTGGTTACAATTCAAGGAACCCAGATGACCATAAGCAATGTACATTCATCCTTCATAAGTTTTGGAAACTTATCAGCAATAGCGAAGCCTAGTGATGTTCACGCAGCTTTAGATCTAATCCCAATTTTCAACAACACTCACGTTGACTCACTAACAACACTCCAAACTCAGCTGTCGACATTGCAAAATCAGAATCTCGCAAACCTCAACGAAAAAATATTTACGAACAACATTCACCATTACGCAATCAGCTATCTGGGCTTTAATCATAGCAGTCTGTCTTGGGATCATATTTCTGTTTAGAGCTCGGAAGCAAGGGACGTCAAACGAAACTCCCCTTCCTTTACCGCACAAGACTCAATACAACGTCTCAGAGGTATAATTCTTGAATGAGTACCCATTCAACGCGGGGAAGAATGTTCATCGCATTGACGACCTACTATAGCGATGACACAACAGGAGGCAATGACCAGCGCAACTTCGATTTTGTGTTATTGTTTTCATTTATTTATTTTAATGCTGACATATTTAAATGTTATTGATTGACATAATTTGTATATATTTTGATTTGTAAGGAAATTATTATTATATGTAATCGATACTTTGTAATAAAAATTGTATTATGTGTAATGAATAGTTTAAGTATAAAAGAGACATAATTGTCAACAATAAAGGCATTCGTCAGTAACAACCAATCATACCAAGGTGTTTTTATTTACGAATCTCCACAAGAACAAGTTCAAGTGCTTGGATCTTGATTCCTCCTAATCTTATTGTTTATGTACAGTAAGAAAAGTCAATAATTGTATTGAACAATTTGACTTTACAAAACATACGTACACTCGTATGTAAGGGCGGAGAATTTTAAATCCTTTAGGCGGTGTGCCCGCAAACATTCGGTTGCTTTAGGAATTTCTAATCAAAGAAATAAATAAAGGGGAAGTATGGTTGCAATACGATGGCGTCACGGTTCAAACATAAATCAAGCCAATACATTTCTTGCCTGAACACTTGCATAGTTTTTGAAAAAAAAAATTGTTTAAACTCAAAATGTGTGCAAAAAAAAGTAAAAAAAAGGTTTATAGTGTAATTTTTCAAAATTTTAAGATTATCTACAATTGTTTGTTGTTATTTTTTTGGTAATTTTCAATTTTCTCAAGAACTAGAAAACATAAAATCATCTAGTTTTCAGTTTTTGATCAAAAACAAATAAGAGCAATAAATTATAAAAAAAAACAATAGTAGATAAGCTTGAAGTATTGAAAAATTACACTTTAAACTTTTTTTACTCAAATAAAGAGAATAAAGTTGGTCAAAATCTATGTTCAAGATACAGTTGACTGCAATTGAAGTCCCTTATGTTGTCTGGACCTCCCTATTGGCAAACCATAATTTTTAGAGCTTAGCCAGTTTGCTGGAAGGGCTCTATGAGCTCAGAATAAAAAAAACTGAGCATATCGCGCTAAATGCTGAAAACAATCGTTTGACAGGTGAAATTGAAAGAAAAGAGCGCTCGGAACACGTTTTGTTCAAGCGATTTTCAGAGCTTACTTGATATGTCGGACTCTTTTCTGAGCTAAAAAACCTCTTATAGGCAACTAAAGCTATTTTAAAGTAGCATTTTCTTACATTAACGCAATAAATCTTAAGAGGCGTTCAAAGCTCATAGTTCAATTTTCGAATAAGGATTCGTTACCATGCCATACATCAACCAAAAAAAGGTACATCAAGAAATATGTATGATAAGTAATAGTTTATTTATAATATAGTTTTTTATTTATTATAATTTGTTCATCAAACACCCAAACAATATGAATTATATTTTTAACAATAAAATAATAAACATACAAAATATAATAATTGCATGAATTTATAAATATTTTCTAACATACGTACATGAGTAAGTTTTTTAATTTTTGTTTTCTACATATTTAAAAAAATAATAATAATTATACAATGAAAAAGAAAATAATATATTTCGATTTTTTTCTATCTGCTGTGATAGGTTATTTTTACAAGTTAAGTTTTTATGTTTTTTTAAATGATTTTTTACAAAAATCAAAGCAAAAATTGATCAAAACCGAATCCAGGCTAAAAAAGAAACAAACAAATTAAATTGGCACGCGAATAAATTAATTTCCTTAGGTTCACAAGATCACTTTTATTTTTCTGTTAGCTGTAGCGCCTTGGCTTATTCCTTGCCGCTTTGATAGCTGGAGACAATTTTTGCCGCATCGTTCATCATTTTTGCATTCGATCGCACTAAGAACATCAAATGACATTCGTCGTAGATTGTGAGCTCGACTCTAGTTCGCACCAAGCCATGGAGAACGGTGGCTCTTTCCAAGTCGAGCCACCGTTGCAAAGCCAGTTCACGTTCTTTTGTGGAGCCGGATAGAATGACGTCCGACGGACCCCACAATACAAACTCTAGAACTGCCTTAGCCTTGGATAAGGACTCGGAGCGTTCCTGGAGCAGGATATCGGCCAGAATTGAAGTCATCTTTGTAGAGGGTAGCATTTCACTGAGTGCAATGTGTGCGCAACGACACAGTGTACCCATAGGTTCGTCTTCTTCGTTGTTGCTGTTCCTTTAAGATGGGTAAGAAATGTTATCGTTATTTTAAAAACTATTCTTTTGAAACATACCCTTGCAGGACGCAAAGCCTTGCCTGAGCATCCTTATTTTCATGATCCTTAGCCAGCACCACATTCGACAAACTAAGCGGCATCTCTTCAATGGCCTTGGCTTGTAGATTCTTCAGCCCGTTGACCAATTGAAGCATAATAAATGCAACCTCTCGAGACATGACATCATCAAATGATGGCACCCCAGGAACCAACTGAGCTTCTTCTAATTTCTCTACTCCAGCCTTGGCGTCTTCACTGAGTGAGCTGAGATTCTGTACCGAACAAACATTCCTCAAACTCATGCCGTTCTCTTTTAAGCCCGACAAATTCGGTATTGATCCACGGAAATTATACATCGACTTGTCTAGCATTTGTGACTTATTCTTGAGAATCGTTCCAATGGATTGTAAAGTTTCAAGCTGCAAACGAGGCAACACTGATATTGTCGCTTGTAACATACGCACTTCAGTAGTTGGCATTAGGGGCAGATGATAACTCGGCACAAGATCGCAGAATTCTGTTATTGGATTAAGGACACCACTGACGCCACCGGTAAGTTGACATAGCTCGCCGCCAACTCCGGAAAGCTGATTGCAATCGCCGGAAAGAGCCAATGTGACCGGAGCTGTTGTCCAAACGGCCGCATGGAAGGCCTTTTTGCCAACGACAAATGCTTGGGCACCTTCAATGACAGTGAAGTCTTCGAAGCGTAAATTTATGGCGTTGGCAAGGGGACGAAGTGCCGGAGGTATGATGGGAGTTTGTTGAAGCTAAAAAAATAACAAGTACAATCTTCAAGAACATTCTATTCCCATTGCCATTCGGAATTTATTAACAAACCTGATCTAAGACTTGTGCTAAAGCCTCATGGTTCGCTACTACCACAGCAGTGTAATTATCTTCAATGGTCTTGTGAACAACACTTCTGCCTTTGCGCATCCGCAGACGGTTAGTTGCTTTGGTTCGATTCTTAATGGCCTTGAAATATAATAAAGAGAATATTAAAAATAAATATTAAGATTCATAATCATAACTAACTTACCGATGGTACGCCCCAAACACTATCATTTATATCCGTAGCAACATCACCGCCAGCCTCACTACCATAATAGCTATATGGTGAATAAATATCAAATTCGCCTATTTCACTGCCGCAATATGACGCCGATATAACCCTTGGAATGTTAGCTGAGAGAAAAAGTTTAATATTAAACAAAAATGAAATTAAAGAAATAAAGATTGCCCCGAACCTAGACTATTGTTGAGGCCGTAGCGTGGAGACGGAGATCCATACTCGCTGCGTGTATAACTAGCACCGGAAATTGAAGCATTATCGGAAAATGGCTGTGGCCTTCTTGCTGGCACAGCACGAGCCATAGCTGCTGCATCGATTGATCGAGCTGGCGGTTGTGGTGGAGGTGGTGAAGATGCCTCAGCACCACCAGGTCCAGCCTTAACAAACTCATACAAATTCTCATAGTCCCGCTTGTCCTTTAAATAACTATCAATTGTGCTATTGATCTTTCGGACTGAATCTTTTAAGCTGCTTGGTCGTGCCGAGTCTAAGGTTGAAGTTGTACTTGTTGTTAATATCTGATCGGTTCTTTTGTGTCTTTCAAATGAACTCGTCTGACTGTTGGTATCTGAATCTCTGGAATAGCCTTGATTGTTGGTGGTGTTGATGGTGGTGGTTGTGATTGTTGGGGTTATGCTGGCGGAAGATGATCTTTCTTCGGCATTTGAAGATGTGGTTTGAGGAGGAGTATTTTTATTATTTTGAATTGGTGTACTTTGAGAAATATCGGCCGTTACAATGTCACCGTTTGATGAACAAATGGAGATGTTATCGGCATTTTCGTTATTTCCCTGACGTTTACGTGCCAACTCGAGTTGAGCTTCACGTTCGCGCATACTAGCTGTACGTTCGGGCTTACGAGGCGCTATTGATGAGCGAATTTCACCTATTATAAAAAAATTGGAGAATTAATAAAAAAAGAATATAGAAATTTGTGTTCGGTCTTAAAACAAAAATTTGACAAATCACCATAAATAAAGAGTTATATGCAGCAGACATGAAGTGTCAAAAGCCTAAAGGACCATTATGTTTATTAGGCCCAAAATCGAGTGTGTACGATTAATGCGAGGCCTTAGAAAGGAGATATCGGTATACATTGGTTTTAAATTCCTAAACATTGCAGCGACGGGTAAAGACATTCCACATTCGTGTGGCACGGTTGGAGATCGAATCTCTGTACTTTATAGTACGCCCGAAGTTAAGTTAAGGAGAATCTTGTGGAAGCGCGAGCACTAGGGTTGAACTGCTTAAGCGAAGGAATGCAACTGACTAGTTACTAGAACATAGTCCGTTAAAATATCCCTTAAGTTCTTCTTTACCGCCCAAAAGGCTTAAATCAGTTGTTGGGGTGCCAGTTCAGAGACGGAGAGAAAAATTTCTTGCAAAGCCTAAGAAAACCTTAACTAAATAAGAGGCTGGAATGCGACCCACACTGATAACTTCTCATCCCTTCTGTCAATTTGTCTTGCTTAAAAATTTGTAGGTTTTCGTGTTGGGTTAAAAAAATTGTCAGTTTAAATTATTCTTAAAAATTATAAAATTCTAACAATATTTTTCATATAAGGAATTAGTTAAAAATCTAGTTTTTTTAAATAGATTTTTAGTCGAAAAACAAATTTTTGCCAATTTTAGTAGCATTTCATAAATTTTTACAAAAAGGATGGATGAAATTGATTTAAGAGATGTCAAGAACCGAATATCAATTTTTACCAAACTTGCGTACTATTTTTTATGAGAAGCCGGACTGTAAAATTAAAAAAAAAAATAGTGAATATCGAAAACAATAATCTCTGTGAAATAAAAAGAGTTTGAAGTCAATATTTTTAATTTTTGAGAAGCTATTTGAGTCGAAATGTTAGGTATTTATTTTTTTGTAAAAAAAAACTTCCTTAAAATTTTACTGAGTGTTGACAACAATATTTTTTAAAGATAAATAAAAGTAGTTTAAAGGCAATATCTCACAGTTTTGAAAAGATATTTGAGCCGAAAATCAATTTTTACCAACTTTTGTTGAATTTTCTTTTAAATTTGTATTTTTGTAAGAAAAACTTTCATTTCGATTTTTCTCAAAATTTTACTGAATATTGAAAACAATATTTCTGTGAGTTTAAATAAGCTGGAAGTCATAGTCTTAAAGTTTTGAAAATATATTTGAGTTGAAGATCATTTTTTACCAACTTTTCTTCAATTTTCTTTTAAGTTTTTATTTTTGTAAAAAAACCCTCATTTCGATTTTTCTCAAAATTTTACTGAATGTTGACAACCGTATTTTTAAAAAAAATAAAAGTAGTTTAAAGCCAATATCTAAAAGTCTTGAAAAGATATTTAGTCGAAAATCAATTTTTACCAACTTTTGTTAAATTTTCTTTTAAGTTTTTATTTTTTGTAAAAAAAACTGTCATTTCGATTTTTCTCAAAATTTGTCTTAATGTTGACAACAATATTTTTTAAAAGATAAAAGTAGTTTAAAGCCAATATCTTAAAGTTTTGAAAAGATATTTGAGTCGAAAATCAATTTTTAAAAACGTTTATAATTTTTTTTTTTTTTAATTGTCCATTCCATTTTTCTCAATATTTTTCTGAATGTTGAAAACAATATTTTTGTAAGTTAAAATAAGCTGGGAGCCATAATCTTGAGTTTTGAAAACATATTTTAGTCGAAAATCAATTTTTACCAAATTTTGTTAAATTTTCTTTTAAGTTTTTATTTTTTGTAAAAAAAACTGTCGATTCAATTTTTCTCAAAATTTTACTGAATGTTGAAAACAATATTTTTTGTAAGTTAAAATAAGCTGGAAGCCATAATCTTGAGTTTTGAAAACATATTTTAGTCTAAAATCAATTTTTACCAAATTTTGTTAAATTTTCTTTTAAGTTTTTATTTTTTGTAAAAAAAAACTGTCGATTGGATTTTTCTCAAAATTTTACTGAATGTTGAAAACAATATTTTTTGTAAGTTAAAATAAGCTGGAAGCCATAATCTTAATGTTTTGAAAAGATATTTTAGTAGAAAATCAAGTTTTACAAAATTTTGTTAAATTTTCTTTTAAGTTTTAATTTTTCATAAAAAACACGTCAATTCGATTTTTCTCAAAACTTTACCAGATGTTAAAAAACTTTTTTTCGTTGCACTTAATTGTTTTGGAGATAAAATCATTTCTCTTCGTTAAATTTCCGACGTGAACATTTTTTTTCTGTTTTTTTTTTTTTGATTTATAAAAAAACCGTTTATTGGATTTTTTTCAAAAAATATACTTGTTTGATATCACGTTACAATATATTATATACAATTTAATTTACGTCTCTAGCGTAAGATACTAAGGGTTAACCAAAATGTTAACCTTTTTTTTAACTGCTATGGTAAAAAAACCCGACGCAACTTTTTTAAGAGCCCTTTCTACATCTTTCTGTCTTATTATCTGTATAACAAAATTTATTTGAAGTCGATATCTATTCTGGTTCTTGAGCTATGTAAGACGAAAAAACATCGCAGAGCCTTGGCTAAGCCTTATTTATATTGTGGTTTTTAGACATGAACGCTTCCACTTCTATTGTATTTAAAAGGTCCGAAAAGTAAACCGAATTATGAATTCAAGTCTTTAATTAATTTGCTATGATATAAAGTGATTGTTTCTATTTGTAATACATTTTTAAAATATGTATGACATTTCGGAAATCTTAGATATACGTATCTACGCATACATACACTCGTCGCCACTTGAATAGGACACCCTGTACTTTCTTTTTTACTTTGCTTATAAGTAAATATAACTCAAAAGCGGAATGATTAAATAATGGTACTTTGCCCGTTATCTTTTTGCATCTCTTTTCTTCTTTCTCTATGACAAATTGCAAGTTTTGGAAAAAAGCCGTTATGTTTTTTTTTCTACTTTATGTTAACTTTCGTGTAAATTAAAGCAATATTTTTGCGCCACTTGAATAGACCGTGCATTTAGTTTTATCGTTATCTTTGTCACGCAAAATTGTATTTTTCGTTGATCGAAATATTTTGTAAATTTCGATTATTTAATTTAAAAGAAACGTAAAATGGGTCGAGGAAAAGTCTTGACCGAGGCGGAAAAAGTACAAATCAAAGCATATAAGGACACTGGCTTATCTATCGCCAAAATAGCTAAAAAAGTAGAGGGAGGCCGACACGTGATATCCAAATTTGTAGGTAATGAGCTTAAATATGGGAAAGGCCGCACACAGTGTGCTTACTAATGCGGAAAGGCGACTTATAATAAGAAAAGCGTCAAATTCTCACGACTCTTTGGCAAAAATCAGGGAAAAATGTGGTGTTAAAGCAAGTCTAACAACCATGCGTCATGTTATTTCGAAAGCTAAACACATAAAAATACTTAAAATCAAGAAGAAGCCACCCCTGAACCCAGTTCGAAAAGAGCAATGACTTAGTTTTTGCCGCGCACATGTTACCTGGTCTTCTGAGTGGCATCGAGTGGTCTTCTCCGACGAAAAGAAAATTTAATTTGGAGAGTCCCGATGGATATAGCTACTATTTCCATGACCTCTGCAAAGAAACTCATCTAAAGCGTCTGCATAGCAGAGTTGGAGGTGTAATGGTTTGGGGAGCTTTTTTCTGTTATTGCACCTTCCAATTACATTTTGTGTCAACAACAATGAAGGCGTTGTCTTACAATGGTATATTAAAAGAGGCCTTTCCATACTTTCAAACCTTTTTTGGACCCTGCCCTCGATTTAACAACATGATAATGCGCCAATTCACACAGCCCGGGTAGTTAAATCGTGTATATGCAAAACCAAAATGTGGAGCTATTAAGCTGGCCGCCCTACTCACCGGAGTTAAATATAATAGAACATGTTTGGGGATGCTGACACGTCAAGTATACGAATCAGGAAAACAATATTCAACTATATCCGAACTAACCCAAGTCATCGAATTAGTTTGGGCTCGATTTCGCTAAATTATTTGGACAGTTCATGCCTTACAAACAGGATGTGTGAAGTTTTGGAGCAGAAAGGTGGGTCCAAATACTCAAGTTACGTCCATTTAAAGTAACGTTCGTAATAAAAAGAATAGTAATATTTAAATTTTTTTTTATTAAAGTGTCCTATTCAAGTGGTGCGAACTTTGGAGCTTGCCTGTTTTTGATCAGTAATTTTTCATTAATACTAAGCTTTAAATTTTTTTTTCAGGCGAAATAAAAACAATTAACTAAACTTAAGAAAAATAATAGGTCTAAAGCATGTTTGGTTTGGGAACTATGGACGATAGAAAAAAAACCTAAGGGGTGATCTATTCATGTGGCGAGGAGTGTACATATAAAGGGTGTTTTTTATACGCATTGTTTTCTAGAAGACGTAACACGCACTCAATTTTTGATGTTATGTCCAACAATTAAATGTTTTAAAAAGTGGCTGCCGCAGCTGGAATAACTCGAAGCGATTTTCGACCACTTTTTGCAGCAATATGCGCCAAATATTCGCTTCCTAAGCGTCAATCGTGTACTGTCAAACTGCGTAGACTATACATAATATTCCAGAGTTGTTAAATCAAATCACAGGTTCACAACGGGAGATAATGCTCTCACCAAAATTTTCCTTTAATAAATTGATGCCTCTTGCTAAACGAACTACTATTATGATAATAAATTCGCAAACGTTGTTAAGGAGTTAGTCAATTAATTATTATAAAATGGCAAACCAAACTGAGAAAAATCAAGTGACAGCTGTCAAAAAGCACAACTAGAAAAAAGTATTGCCAGATTAAAAAACCACAAGTCTTAAAAAAAATTCCATTTAAAACATGATTTACTAATTTGTCAGTTAACAAAAAAATCTGACAACAACATTTTTACTATTCCATTTCTCAATAAATCTCTATCGAAGAATTTGACTTCAAAATTCACTTGACTTCCATCAAGCCTACTGAGAACATTTTAGAAATCTTAAAAATATAAACTAGCCAACTGTAGTACTGAGAGCTTTTACAAAAAAACCATTTCAATTTATGTATGATATGTTGATTGACAGTTGTCAGCTATGAACTTGAATATTGAGGAGATCTTACAGTACTTTATAGGCATTCAAAAATTATGCTTTTTTCCATGGGTAAATTCAAAATTTCGTCAAAAATTGATTTTCTTTCATTGGTGGATGAAAAACAATTGGAACTGTTTTTTTTTAAATTTCCAGGTAGACATTTTTTATAATTATTACTAGAATTATAGCAAAGAAGGATAAATCTCCAGGTTCCAAAAATAAATCGATTTGAAAATAAATAAATTAAGCCCCGTGGAATGCAAATATAGGAGAAATATTTTTTTTTGAAAGATCTAGATCAAAAATAATTTGATTAATTTGGCTATGGAAAACCCCATTAGATTGTTACTAAAAAGTATTTTCATCAAATAACAAGTATTCCATTCAGTGAGAATGTTTTTCTTTAAGAAAACAGAAATGGGTTAGAAACTTTTTTCTTATTCGTTCAACCGCTGTCAGGAAAATTTTCTATACAGACTTTTTAGTCGCGACTTTTGTACAAGTTCAAAGTAATTGTTCTAGTAATTAAAAAGTCAAGTACCTAGGAGCTTGAATTGAACTTATGTAAGTAGTCTTTACTTTAAAGGCCTAAATTATTACATAAAGTATAATTTTTAGTTAAACTAAATTAAAAACTCAAACAGAACTATTTCAACTCTTTTCCTATAAATATATTAAACTTACAAAATTAAGTGTAGTCAACATCAACCATAGTTTCTGGTATGCCCTCCATAAATGTACATTATCTCAACTCGAACACCTTCAAGTGCTACAAAGAATACTAATTGGAAATCTTTTTACTCCTACTTCATGTACATACATTATGTTGCTATAAAATACATACATGAGACATGACTGGAACGCTTACATCTCTTATCGAGTTGTCAGTTGTGCCGCATGGGGACTGGTCTTTAAGTGGAACACATGATAATTTAACCTAAATTCTTGTTGTTCTCAAAAAAAAAAACATTCCGGTGCAATGTGAATGATGGCCAGAATACACAAGTGCCAACATAAAGTTAAATACGTGAAGTAAACAAGATACCATAAAGTAACAATCATCCAATATACTTGACACTAACTGAGAAACCCAATTTATTATTGAGATTCCTAATTCATAGGATGTAAACGTTGTTTTATATTGGGCTTATGAAATAGGTTAAATTAGTAGATTAGAATAAAATCATATACAGGGAGGGCCATCTAGTGGTTTCATTTTAAATCATAGCTTGTTTTTGACACTGACAGTTGGCCATACCTTACACTTACGTGAAAGTGATCAAAATGACAGTCAAGTGTTAAATTTGTTCTTACAGTTTCAGTGACATTGAGAGTAACAATGCATATTATTCTTTCTTCTACTTCTAAATAAAGTTTGAACTGTCAAATTCGAAACTGCGTTTTTTTTGTTAAGTGTGATCAAAGCTTTAAAGTTGTGTTTCTTTTTACAGCGGTTTCTGAATGTCAAAAATAAAAAAATAACCTTGCGTAAGGAGTTCACAACAAAAATGATCTCATTTATCTTATTTCGAAACAAGTTTGCATATTTCTTACACATCCACACTTAAAAATAATATACAAGTACATACCTAAATTCGCATAGACATTGTCCGCTTTGCACTTGACTGATCCTCCAGCACCAGCAGCGGTTTTAATATCAAAACTTATTTTCTGCTGTTTCCGGCGCAACTCAGCACTCTTGGGTGGTGGTGGTCTAGCTGGTTTATTGGCCTCATGATTCTTTTGCCCAGCTCCAGAATCGGTCTTACGCAATGGTGGAGCCGGCGGTTTATTTGCCCCGCCACCATTACCGCTGCTATTATTTGCATTGCTACTGTTGTTGCTATTTCCCGCATTATTCGTTGTCACCACGATCGTCTGTGATGTGATATTGTCATTAGTTTTTGTTATATCCTTAACCACTTCGACAGCCGTGGGATTTATATCGATCGGATGTATGATCACAAGACGAGGCTTACCCATGGCAACCACTCCCGATTCATCACCCGTCACAATCTCGGAATAAATGCCATCCTTCTTATGCAAATTGTCTGTGGTTTTGCTCGCTCCCATGCGAAGGAATTTCCTAATGGAGAATTTATTCTTCTTCTGTTGCTGTTGTTGCTTCTTCATATCATCTGTCAGGGTTAGGCATTCTTCGGAAAGGGAGAAGCTCTTGCGCGACTGTTGGACTGTCGTTGAGCATGGCTCCGATGAAAGGGTGATAAATTGACCTGCTGGCGACGATGGAGGTGACGCCGAGAGTTGCTGTGTCAGCTGAGCCTTACGATGGGAAGAAAATGTATTGAGAGACCGGAACTTGGGATTGACTGTGGCACGTTCACGTTTATCTTTCTCTCGAATTACAGGCGATGCTGTGCTCTTGACGCCTACTACAATCGATGTCTGCTGTTTTCTTGTGTAGATACTATTTGTAGCACAGGCAAGTTGCTGTTGGGGGGTTAATGATGCAGCACTTTCATCAGCAGGAATTTTGCCTTCGTCGGATGGAGTCTTCTCTGGATCTGGAGATAGTTCGACTGCAATGTTGTAGTCTCTTTCAGGAGTTGGAGGTGCACTGGACTTATCTTCGGTTTGGGGTCGACTTGGTGCTCGTCCCTTTTTCAGAAGCTTAGATTGCTCTTCCAAAGCATTATCGAGTGGATCAGCTGAGTTAGGCATTGTTGAGGGCTTCATTACTTGTTGTAACTGAGTTATTACCTGCTGCTCAGCGGATGTTGGCTGACGCTTTGTCGTGAATGTTTTCATCACTGATGGTTTGACTGGAAGGTCGGGCTTTTTGGCTGGTGTGTTCTTTTGCAAGCCATGCAAGAAAGACGGCCTAGCCTCATGTGACAACGCTGTTGGTGGCGGTGATTTGGGCAGTGCCGGCAGTTGTTGCTGCTGATTTTCCAGACTTCCGTCTGGATCAGCACTGCCATCTGGCTCACCAGCCAGCTCGCGGCTCTTTTCCAAAGAGAAATTTTTTGCTGACACGGTTGTTACTTGATCTGTCACTTGAATGTCCTCGTAGTCTGAATTATTTGTGCTTGCACTTAATTTCTTCTCAACACCAGATTTTTCGTTCAAATTCTTGTAATCGTTCCCAATTGAGATACCTATCCCGGAATCCGATTCACTCCTGGTCATGTTGTAGGAAGAAGTCTCCTCATCACTGCTTCCGTCAAAACTAGACCCTGTAGAGTCGAGTGCATCATCGGAACTACACTTGGTGACGATCAATCCGTCAGAAGTGATCTTGCTGGTCATGAAGTTTCCTTCATGCAGGGAATATGTAGCTGATCGGGTCTTCGATGACAACAGAATATCAGTGATGTATTGAGAGCTAGAATAGACAGAATTTGAATCGTCAGAATCAAGTTTGGTCACAACTTCTCCGCAATCAGTTTGATCTTCTTCCTTGATGCTCTTCCCATCAGGGACATTCTCATAACTCATTTCAGTCTCCACAACATCATAGTAGGCCGAAATACCATTTTCACTGTCCGAACCATTGCTCTCGGAGTCTGAGTATTTTTGCATCGTGCTGACACTTATTTTTGGTTTGATCTGATCCTTGGTGATGGGAGAGTTCCTAGCGATTGGTTTTTTGAGGTCAAGAAATGGCTTGTTCTCTTGCGCGTCAGCCAGGCTAGTGATCTCGAATTTAATTTTTGTATCAGTGCAAGGGCTTTTGTTCTGGAGTTTTTTCTTCTGGTCACTTTTGTTCTGTTCGAGAGTCTCCGATATTTCTTCTAAGAGTGACTTTTCCATTGCTCTTTCGATTGGCGGACTATTTTTTCCATCTGCTGGAGTTTTGGTTTCCAATGCACTGCTGACGGGCATCACACTTATTTTAGAGACAGTCGTCTTCTGAATTGGTTCTTCTTTTACTTCGAACTTAGCCTTGGACGCAGAACTTAGTTTCTTCGAACTTCCAAAAGGCGTCACGTTGATCTTTAGCGTTTGTTTCTTGCCTTCCTTATCAACTTGCGGAGCTCCCAGCTTAAGTGCTGCAAACGATTTCTTGATATTCTCTTGAGGATCACCCAAAAGATTGCCATTGTTCATATTAAAATCTGTATTGGCCTTTGTCAGTTTCTTCAACTCCAAATTCTCTTCCTCATCTCCAGCTCCAGTCGATTGATCATCGTTGCTATGCGAATTGTTCATGAACTCATCGTCATCGTAATCACTGTTTGTGTCTTCAGACCAATCACCGCCATAACCAATGACTTCGGAAATTTGTTTGGGAAAACATACTTTATTGGTTTTCTTCGATTTTGGTTTGGTGCCTTTGATAATGCTTCTAGCAGGCACTTTGTTCTTATTGGGATAATCAGTCTTTGTAATGTCTAAGGCAGCTGCTCGTCGACTTTTTGACGAAGATACAGCTGATTGTTTGTGTTCCTCTTTTGATTTGAAACAATTTGAGCATAGATCTTTCTTCCAGGCATTTTGTGCAAAATGTGGACAAATTGAAGAAGACATGTTGTTTTGCTGTTTGTAGGTTATAGTTGTTGTTGTTGATGAGTTAACTCTGATGGGGTCGGGTGGGATGAATTATTTCACCATTTTCTGTAAAAAGAAAAATTAAAAACAAATTATTACAAGGAAGGTAAATAGTTGGATTTAAATATTGTTATTTATTATATCAGGTTTTACTTTGACAGATGTCAACTTCATTAAACTCTTTTCCACTCCACAGTTACCAAAAGTGATAGAAAAGTGTTTCAAATAAAAAAGAGCGAGATAAGATGAGTGCAAATGTCAAAAATGTATACACCAAATAAGTTCAGAATATATTCTATTAAGTGTCAACTCACCTTAATGTCAATTCTGGTTTTTTATCATTAGCAATTTTAATAAATCGTTTGTACCCGATAAGAACTTGAATAAAATTTCCTGATTTCTGAATCTGAATTCCAATCGAGAAGTATAACTAACCTAACCCACATAATTCCACGACTATAATCTACTTTGGTGAATGCAACGTTCACATTTCACCTACTACTGGTTTTCTTAATAAATTCTTTGAAGAAGGATTTCAAGCTTCAATAAGTTATTATGTGAACAACATTTCTGTATCTTTGTTGAACTTGCACGTAGATACATTAGCAATGATTGCAATTCTAAGAAAGTAGTCCTCATTTTGTGTTGATTATATATTTTGATAGTAAAAATTCTTGTGTGCATTTGAAACCTGGTTTGAATTGAACTTGATATTTTATTTTGATTGCATTCCGATTCGGTGTTGAAAAAATGAACTTACGGATCAAGTTTGAATAATTTGAATGTTATGCAAAAGAAGATGAATTAATTTATTATACAAAACAATTTAGCACAACAAAAACGTGACACAGTTTGATTTAAGTTATTGGTTTGTTTTTCATTTAAGTGTCATCGAACCTTTTGACGTATTGAGTGGTTTGTGCTTTTTATGAAATGTCATATTTTAAAAGGAATGGAATTATCACGTTTAAATCGGACATTGTCGCATTTTTGACTTTTAAACCAAGGTGGAAACTGACTTAAGTCCAGGGTAACTTAACTGATTCCTGCATGGAAGTTTAACGGATTAATCGGCCATGGTCGTTGAACTTTCAACCGAGGTTGAACCTGACTTAATTCAGGGGTAATATAAGAAAAATGGAAAGTATAAGGTGCGCCACTCAATTCGTTTATGTTGTATAACAATTGTATTATATTTTTAAAAACTCGCTTTGTGTCACTTTCATATCCCAATATATTAATAAGCTCGAATTAATCGTAATGGTACGATGGGTTTGCTTATAATTAGCAGCTCTACATTAACACGTGGGAATCATTAAACAATTGATGCCCCAAATTGAGTTTATTTTGTTTTTGGTGCGAAAGCAACCTCGATTATTCCAACTCGAGAAAGTGATTTATTTGTAGTTTTCTTATCTGTTGAAGCTTGTAGCGCAGGAAATTTTGATTTGTTTGCGTTTTTGTTTTTCAATTAACAATCGTTTGTAAACAATATGAGGATGAGCTACTTGTTTGTTCGTTACGAATGAAAATATTTTATTCATAAGGTTGTTTTACGAAAAAAAAAACATATTTTGCCTCATGCTTATATCTATCTGACAGTTCAGGAATTGAAGTGCTTCTGCACAAGCTGACATGCATTTATGGAATAACAATAAATCTCTTCCTTGTTGGATTAAACAACCTTTCAAGTGTTATTTTGTGGTTTATTAATTTAAAATCATATTGTTTAATTCCAATGAACGTAACGTTATCAAGCGATTAATGAATCCGTTGAATGTGTTGCTAATGATGATATGTCAAAAATGACGTTTGATTCTCTCTGCAGCCTACTCATTAGATTCTGTCATGGGTTTTTTTTAAAAATTTGCAGATTTTAGAGCTGGTAAACCACAAGTTTTATATAAAATCTCTCGAAAACTAGTAGCAATTCAAAGTTGAACTAAACAAACAAACCTTTGGAAACATTCAACGCTCAAATTAATGTAAACAAAACATCTGATGCGGGAAGATTTGTCAACGTGGAGAATAAAAGCCCCGGTGACTATTTTCGGCACTGGCGGTTTTTTCATGATCCTCCAGAGTTTCAAACGCTCTTTGTTAAGCGAGGAACCAGAATTCACTTTGGCTACTGGCCTGACGACCCGAAGGACGAGGAAGACTTGTTCACAGTTCGTACTGACGTTTCCAAGGGATGAGTCTTCGAAATCGTCGCCACAAATATGTTCGACGCTTTCGTTCTGGAAAAAGACTTTCCGGTAACTCCGTTCAATCGCAAGGATTTGGGAGATATGAGAAAGGCGATAAGTTCATTTGTGGAGGAAGATAAATATAAACGAAAATTTCTTGTGGAGGTTAAGTTGCAGCAGGCTAGGAAAATTTGCGCCAAAAACATTCCATAATGTGGTAATCGTTGTTCCAGTAAATAAAACCACAACAGTGGGCTATCGCAACTTGATGAACAGCCTGCCAACATCAAGAAGATCCTCAGTGCATTGAATAAACCATTTGAGTCCTGAAAGGAAGCAGCCAAAGAGATAGTTATAGTGAAATTGCAACCCATAATAAAAGCTTCAGTGATATTTGGATGAGTGTGATTTTGGTACGAATCTGGAACTAGGAATTGCCATTTTCTGCTCCGGCCATAAAGACTTACACGAAATCGTTCAGAATCTTTTCAACCCCGCCTAAAATTTTACCGGACGCGACGGCCACAATATATGGCGATTCTGAAAGCACATTTTGCCAACAGAAGCTCAGTTAGAAAATGTTTTACAAAATTTGACAGCCGGTGATAAACAAATTTAAACGTCAAATGAAAACGTGTAAATGTTCAGTGTTAACGATTTTCGGGTTTTCGAATACATTTTTGCCGAAAAAACGGTTTTGAGTTTGGTGTGAAAAGGCTATTACATGAAGTATTAATAATACAATAGAAAAAAGAAAACAATTGCAATAGTGTCCCATGAACCAAGAAAAAAAAATCAATTTTTGAAAGAAATCTGAAGTTACCCATGGAAAACCTAAGTAGTGTGTATAGTTTTTAAAAAGGCTTTCCGACATATTCAAGTAGTAAATTCAAGAGGGTTTCGAATTGTGTTTTTTTTTGACACAGTAAATGACATTAGTTCTGACAGTTATCAATTACACTTGTATTAATACAAGAAAAAGCGATAGCGAAAAAGATATTGGATACATCAGATTTTTAGAAACCTTAATGAAAGTTAACTACAACACTTTTTCAGATAGTAATACGGGCGAAAATAATTATAATACTCCATAGCGAAATGTCAAAAAAAATATTTAAATCACTTGAGTTTCTTTTTCATATATTTCTGTTGAAACTGCGCTCTCAGACTGTTCAATACTTTTAATTAATTTATATTTTGTTTTTATATTTTGTTTCAAGTAAATTTTCGTTAAATGTTTTTATGAAAATTAAATTAATATTAATAAATCATAATCATCGTTACTAAAAAGAAGTCCTTGTTTTTATTTCTAAAGGAAATATATATTGAAGAGGATATTTTCAATAGGCTGTGGGGCCATCATCGTGGCACAAATAATAATTGCTAATTATTTTAAACATTTCAAAAGTAGGTATGTATAATCTGCAAATCTTATGATAGACTTGAAAGCGAATGTATCTCTTTTAAATGGAGGAAATTACATTTTCTGGAAGACGAAAATTCAAGCCGTCCTTATAAGAGATGAACTATGGCTTTGGGATGTTGTTAGCAAAACGAAACCAGCAGAAATCAATGATGATAACGAATAGCAAATCAAGGCCATAGAGTCATTTTCGAACAAAATATTTGTCAAATCTAAAATGGATCCCGAATGATTTCTGTAGCAAAGCGAAATTACAGTCTTTACAAGCTCGAAACTGAACATTCTATTGAACTGTCCTGTAGAGCTGACAATTCATTGGGCATTCATCAGTGGCATCGTCGACTTGGACATAGAGATCAAGTAGCTATCGAGAGACTTATAAAGGAAGATCTTGCAACTGGCATTCATTTGAGGAAGTGTACTGAGAAGATCATTTGCGAAAATTGCATCAAAGGCAAGCTTGCACAGTATACGAGTAAGTTTCTTGTGAGACAAAATATAGAGAAAAGCAATCATTACATTTGATACATTCTGATTTTTTAACACTGATTGACTATTTTTCTGGTTACACCTTACCTCCTTGCGTTCTGCGATCCGACAATGGAAAGGAATACGTATCTAAAGAATTGGAAGAATTTCTGAAGAGGGAAGGAATACATCAGTACGCGGTTCCATACACACCACAGCAAAACGGTGTAGCAGAACGCAAGAACCGAACCCTAACTAAAGCAGCGAAATGTATGTTACTTGATGCAAATCTTCCCTATCGTTTCTGGGGGAAAGCAGTGTCAACAGCAGCCTATTTGCAGAATAGACTACGCGTCTCGAGAAGACTTCAATTGAGTTGTTTACTGGAGAGAAACCTGATCTGAGCCATATTACAGTGTTTGGATCCAAATCGTTTACCTTAGTTCCAAAACAGAAGAGGCAGAAGTGGGATGACAAGGCAAAAGAAGGCGTTCTTGTTGGATATGATCTCAACTCAAAAGGATATCGTAAACTTGATCCAAAATCTAATAGAGTTTGAATATCCAAATCTTTGAAAATTATTGAAAATGAACTCAAGAATCAGCAACCCACAAAAAGCCAAGAATCCAGAACTGTACACAATTATGAAACGGAAGATACTTCTCCGAAAGAAAATTTAGACTATGTTTCAATAAGACTGGGAAGAGACGAAAGCATCTCATTTAATGACTCGCTTATTATTGAAGAGGAGCAAGTATTTGAAGAATATGAGCCCCTCGTTATAGAAGAGTTAGTAGCCCAAGGCGGTGAAAACATTCAAGATCAGACAGAAAATCAGGAAATTCGAATTACAAAGCCCTGGTTAGTATCTCGAAAGAACCAGAATCCTGGGATGAAGTATTGCGTTTACCACTTGCCGAGAAGCGCAAATGGACTGAAGCTGTACAAGAGGAAATCAAATCAATGAACGAGCTCGAAGTTTGGACACTCACAGATCTGCCGCCTGGAAGAAGAACAGTAAGTTGTAAATGGTTATTTAAAACCAAACTAAATGTAGACGGAAGCATTAGTAGGTACTCATAAAGCCCGACTTGTTGCAAGAGGATTTTATCAAAAGACCTATGCGCCAGTGGTTAAACACTAAACTATAGGAACTCTTCTAGTGGTTACACATTTGAAACGTTTGCATGTGCGGCATTTTGATGTGAAAAATGCTTACTTGCTTAATTTTCATGCACCAACCCGCAGGGTCTAAAATATTGGGTCATGAAGAAAAGGTGCTTAGACTTAATAAAAGCACATATGGTCTAAAACAACCAGCCCGGGAATGGAACAAGAGAGCAACAGAGATCTTACTTGGAATGGAATTCAAGGCATCGACAGCTGATCAGTGTCTGTTTGCAAGGAAAGAAAGCAACGGCCAAACAACATTTATGTTGATGACATTCTGGTGGCTGGATTTTGTGAAGAACTTATAAACAACATATATAAAGAACTCCAAAAGCATGTAAAGATGAAAGGATTGGGTGAAGCGAAATATTATCTCATTATAGAGATCGACCGGGAAAAAGATGGATCGTTCAAGCTAAGCCAAAAGTCAAAAATTAAACAACTGATAAAAACCTACAAACTTGAAGATTCAAAAGAAACTTTAACATTAATTAAAACAGGTTTCTTGAGTCCAAGTGAAGAAATAAGTCCGAAGTTACCAAATAATAACTTATATCGCAGAGCTATTGGATTATAACTCTATATTGCAACCGTTTCAAGACCAGATGTATCCTTAGCTGTTAATCTTTTGAGCAGAAGTATAGAATCTCCAACTGAAAGTGACTGGAAAGCTGTAAAAATGGATACCTGGCGACGACTGTTGACAAATGTTTAAGGCTTCAAACAAATGAAGACAAAACCTCAGTAGCTATGTCTTTAACCGAAGCGGAGTATATGTAGCGGCATCACATGCAAGTCGAGAACTAATTTGGCTACGAAGACTCTTGATAGAAATGGAGGTAGATATTAATCAGCCCACAATTATCTATGAAGATAATCAAGGATACATTCGCCTAATTGAATCCGACTAGTGTGGAACTCGAACAAAACATATTGATATTTGCCACCATCATATAAGAGACCTAAGAGAGAAGAAGAACATCGAACTTAAATATTGTCCATCAAATGAAATGAGAGCTGATATTCTGACAAAACCACTTTCAAAAGATGTTTTCCTTAATTTTACGAATCTTTTAGGAATTCGAAAGGATGACCAATCGAAACCATCTGCGCATTCAGACTGTTCAACACTTTGAATTAATTTATGCTTTTATGAAAATTAAATTATTATATTATTAAATCATAATCATCGTTACTAGAAAGAAGTCCTCGTTTTTATTTCTAAAGGAAATATATATTAAAGAGCATACTTTCAATAATTTCAAATAAATAAATATATTATATTATCTTTTACTAAACCGTATCCCAAGGTAAAAATATGCCTTAGGGTTTTTTAACCAGTCTTTTCATAGTTGTCAGCTACCTATTTGCTATGTTTATCCACACATCCACTTGTTATATCAAATGTGTTTGAACACACCCTGTATGCTCCCAACTGAAGTTTAAAATACTTGAATATATACAAGACACATACGAACATTTAAATAACAAAAAACAAACAAGGGGCTAATCAATGCAAGCAAACAAAATATTTGTTTTTAAAAATCTATAAAACTTCGAGTTTATTTTTTATTAATATACTATCTTTTGGTAGCAACTTATTGAAAGTTGTCATCGCGTTGACTAAAGAAAAGAACTATTAAAGTGTAAACATCCCATAAAATCCATGTTTAAGTCTGTTTTTTTATTTGACATTTACTACAGAAACCTAATGACCAATCGAGAGGTTGTGTTGTGGGCTGAAAATATCATACACATACTCGTACACTTATCATAATATCACTGCATATGGATGCTACCGCCTATGCTCGTAAATTATGACCACCCAGGGGTATTCCATTTTATTAGATTTAAACATGAAAACCGTTAAATTGAATGTATTATGTGCATTTCCTTTGAATACAAACAGACAGTAAAACAAATGTCAACGCATTTGACAAATCGATTTGCATTGAGGCCATCGAATTTACATAAATAGTATATTCTCTCGTAAAATTTACGTTCACCTACTTTGGTGGCTCCGTTTTTATTTTGCGAGAGTATACAGGTCTACGGATTGACAGTGTTTGGTAATACATTTTGTGCGGTTTGTCAGCGTCAGCGATTATTGAATTGAATGCACATCTATACATTATGGAGGCAAAAGATCAAATGAATGTCATTCATCTCTTACGTTAACTTTTATGGAGAGAAGGAAAGTTAAGTTTAGATAAAAAGGAGGTAAATGGATTAGGTCCAGATTATAACTTAACTCTGAGCCGTGTGATAGGATTTGTATTTCATACTGATGAATGAGTTACCAAATATTTTCAGAGTAATTTCTGCCATTTTTACTATGGTGAAATGTCAAAATTGACTTTTGCATCTTTTCGCAGTCTACTCTTTGGATTCTGAAATCGGTGTCATTAATTTGTATGAAACAATGGTGGATTTACATGTGTCTATTAAAATGACAGCTGTCAATCTAATGTAAAAGAGAGAGATAGAGAAGTTCTTGGCTTTTGAAACTTCATTTCAAGAACAAATATAAACCATCATTGCCAGGTATTATGTTTTGTACGTTATATAAATAAACTTCAAGGCTGCTGTAATTAGTCATACGACTAGAAATAATTATTCTTTTAGATATAAACAATCTTAAAGTTTGACTTCTCCTTGATTCAATCACTTTATGTTCATTATCTTTTCATTATTAAATACAAAATTTAATTTCAATACGTCATATCTAACAACAAACATCAAAAACATGAAGACAAGAATGAATAGTCATTATGTCGGCAATATTTAATAGCCGGCCGGTTGTATTTTGTTTTGTTTGTCCCTGTTCAACTTGACCATCATTTTTATAATGAAGGTCAAAGAATTATATGATGGGTTGCATCGTTGCGTGTCAATTTGAATACAATAATTATATTCTCATAAGTTTAACATTCATGTAACATAATTATAGACTTTTTAGCTTAAAAAATTCAATTTGAATGAATGTGCACAAATCAAGTGATAAGATTTTTTGAATGAAATGAACATATGTGAATAATTTTTACAAAGAAGTATGAAGGTTCTTTTGAAATGTGTATACAAAAATAAGAGTTGGTTTAAAACATAGAACATTAACTCAAGGTTATGTTTTGTTTTGGATCAAGACTTTTAACTATTAAATGATTTTGCAGTTCTTAAATATTTATATAAAAAATTGAGAGGTTTACATAAATTTGAAGGTACCAAATAGTAAAAGTCAACTTACATTTAATATTAGACTTGGTTTTTGATCTTTTTGTTAGTTGAAAGACTGCAGTGCTGCAACTTATTGTGACCTGAAAAAGAAATAAAAACCAACATTGAATTAAAGATTGTCAAACGAAAAGCAACAAACATTTATATTTTAGTTGGAAATTCACAAAAGCGGAAAGTGGCGGCGCTGTGGTAACTTAAAATGTTAAACTGTCATTATTATAGTTTGCCAACTCTTTTGGGCTTCGATAATTTTCTGCATGAATTTTCTGAGAAGTTACTACATGTATTTTCATATTCAATTGTTAGAAGAATATTGGACAATATTAGAAGTGTTCAAGTCTATTAAAAAAAAACATTCACAGTGAACGCACCCTTAAGCCAATGACCAAGCTGATGTCAAAAGGCAAAACTCAGAAAAGAAATGATGCCTTGTTTACATCAGAGTTTAAAAAAAATAATAATTTTCATTAACAACTTAAAATGTCAAACTGTCATAATTATAGTTTGCCAACTTTTTTGGGTTACGAAAATTATTGTTTGCATCCATTTTCTGAGAAGTTACTACATGTATTTTTATATCCAATTGTTTGAAAAAATATTGAACAATATTAGAAGTGTTCAAGTATAAAGAAAACATTCACCGTGAACGCACCCTTAAGACAATGAAAAAAAAACTGAAAATGTCAAAAGACAAATTCAGAAAAGAAATTATGTTTTGTTTACATCAGAGTTTATGAAAAATAATAATTTCATTAGCAACTTAAAATGTCAAATTGTCATATCTCTAGTTTGCCTATGTATCCACTATCTGAGAAATTACTACATGGATTTTCATTTCCAACTGTTTGAAAAATATTGGACAATACCTATTAGAAGTGTTCAAGCCAATATAAAGAAAACATTCACCGTGAACGCACCCTTAAGACAATGAAAAAAAAACTGAAAATGTCAAAAGACAAATTCAGAAAAGAAATTATGCTTTGTTTACATCAGAGTTTATGAAAAATAATAATTTCATTAACAACTTAGAATGTCAAATTGTCATATCTCTAGTTTGCCTATGTATATACTATCTGAGAAATTACTACATGGATTTTCATTTCCAATTGTTTGAAAAATATTGGACAATACCTATTAGAAGTGTTCAAGCCAATATAAAGAAAACATTCACAGTGAACGCACCCTTAAGACAATGAAAAAAAAAACTGAAAATGTCAAAAGACAAATTCAGAAAAGAAATTATGCTTTGTTTACATCAGAGTTTATGAAAAATAATAATTTCATTAACAACTTAAAAAGTCAAACTGTCATATTTATAAAATAAAATAAATTGGGTGGCGCGACAGTCCGTTGAGAACCAAGGCCTAGTGACTTACAACTCTCAACCATTCCTGTGTGTGAGTAATGTTGTCAGGAATGGAGGGGACCTACAGTTTATACTGCCGACTCCGAACGGCTAATTTTGAGAAAGCACTTTTTCATGACAATAGTTACTCTTGGAGAATTTGTCAATTCCTCGCAAGAGGCAGTACCCGTGAAAAGACTTTTTTTTTTTTTTTTTTTTTTTTTAGATGGCATAAGCAGGGATCGAACCCAAGACCTTTAGCATGACAGTCCAACACACTAACCATCATGCCACGGGTACCACCTGTCATATTTATAGTTTGCCTAAAATTATTGTTTGCATCCATTTTCTGAGAAGTTACTACATGTATTTTCATACCCAATTGTTTAAAAAACATTGGACAATATTTGAAGTGTTCAAACCAATAAAAAGAAAACATTAACTGTGAACGCACCCTTGCCAAACTGACAATGTCAAAAGGCAAAACTCAGAAAAGAAATTATGCCCTGTTTACATTAGGATTTTTTAAAAATAATAAATTTGCATAGCATATTTCATTAACCTGCAATAATGTACATGACGACTTCCTACATTCAGTGTCAAAGTTGAGCACGTTTTTTTATTTTTTCTGTGACTATAATTACAAAACTGAAACTTTCACTTAGATGCAACACAAGATGGGTGCATCTGCTGCATGTACAATTGAAATGAAGCAAGAAATGCAATGACTTCTATGGAATTTTCAATTTTTATTTACTTTGGCTGTAGAAGATGAAGAAGAAGAGTTGTGCTCTTTATTACATATCGGCATGGACAACCAAAGCTATATATGTACATTGTACACTCGTCCGTACATTAATTTATATGTGAACAAAATTCTCACTCGGTATTCACTTCACGTAGTACATATTTGTATTATTTTTATTTTCTTTAATTAAACAAACAATGTGCATGCATGCATTTGGCGTCCAACAACTGACAACTTACAAAATAACAACAGCCAGCAAGAAAACAACAAACCGATCGGATCAACCAACGACGATGACGTTAGTTAATGAACAAGGTCTGAAGTTTGAACTGAACTCTGAAAAGTGAGGTTATGTAAAAATGTCAGCATAAACATTCCATGACTTTAGACACACACACAAAAAAACACACTGGCAACAATGGTAATGAAAGTGAAATTCAGGGTAAGAAAAATAAAAAGGTTAAAGAACTTTAATTTGGTGAATTTTTATAACACTTAATATGTTTGTGTTATTATCTTATGTTTCTAATCAACATCAATATCGTGGAATTTAAGTCTTTTGTCATAATTAAACGGTATAATGTTACACTCGCTGAAAAAGCGGATTTTGAACGAAAAATAAATGAGTCAACGAACTATGGATTTATATTTATTTTGCCCTCAGGTAAAGTTCTATTAATTAAGGAGGATAAACAGTTAATTTTGAGTAACTAATTTCATAATATTGAAATATGAGAATTTGATTTTCTTTTATTTCTACCACACGAGCATAACTTTCATTTGGCAATTATGATTGGTGAGTCTTGAAGAAATCTTGATCCGGGATCCCAATGGAACAAGTGAACGCCAGGTTCTCGATTTTGAAGTTGAACGTGAGTATCAGACGCACATTTGTTATAATTTGTCAATGGAAAACTTGACCAACAAAGTATTGGAAGAGTTCGATATTATTCCTATATTTTGGCAATAAATTCGGATTCGAAATTAATCCTGCCTTTGGGTTTGATTTAAAATTAGTTCATCGGATGTTGCTGGTATTTTAAACAGCTAGTCATCAGAATTATAAAAAATACTTTTAAAATTACGATTGACAGTGACAGGCCGCGTTCCAAAAACCAACTTAAACTGATATTCAAAAACCATTTACCGATAGGCATGATCTTGACTGCTCGTAGCGGCCATATTGTTTCTTTTAATTCCTGTCAAAATTTCGTATTTTAGTAAGTCACTAATGTCAAATGAATAAGTAAAAAAGCAAAACTGCTGGATCTGGGACGAATTCACGCAAGATTTACGGGATGCTAATGCATCCAAATAAAGTAAATATTTCGTGTGGATTTTAGTGGCGTCATCAGTCCGTACTTCTTCGAAAATGATGCTGGGCAGGAAATCACCGTCCTGAAATGGAATGGACACCAAGAACATGTGGTTTCTATAGGATGGCGTTTCGTGCCACACAACTCAAGACAAAATCAGTATTCTGCTTAAGTGGTTGCATGGCATCTTATCTCACGCCTAGGCTATGTAAATTGGCAACCAACAGCTATGATTAGACCCCTTTAGGCCTTAACTTGTGGGTTGAGATCTATTTGAATAAGCCGTAAACCACGGGGCGACCCACAAACACAACATAATGGATGCCATCGGTAAAATTCAGGTTGATTTATGCGCCAAAGTCTTCGATATCTGAACTGGACCTTTCAAATTCTCGCCACCAGGTGAAACCGCTGATGCCATTTAAACGATGGTATAGTTCACACAAAATGTCATTGTCCTTATTGATATTTCATATACAACTTGTATAGTTTAATTTTAAAATTCACCCGCCTTTAATAGAAACCCCTTTACATGACAATTTGCCGTTCTTAAAAAAAAAGTTAACGAAGCGACTATAAACAAACTTATAATTTGACAGTTAAATGCAAGAACCTGAGCCAATAGCCGTATTGGTTTGGTATACTACCCTATAAATATGAATGATTTGACAAATGTATTATATGTCAAAGTAGACAATTGTATACGATTAAGTCTAGTACAAATGGTTAAACTTAAAATACATAATAAATGTTGCCATATCTGTATGACAGCATTTTTAAGATTATGTTAATGTAAAACTACCTTTTAACAGTTATTAATAATTTGTTCACATACTTTTCATTATAATGAGAAAAATTAAAGCAGTTCATTAAATTCGTCTCGTAGTCTGGAGACATTACATTCCTTTCACAACCTACTCAAATGTTTTTCTTTTCTTGAGGTCAAACTAGGTTTTCGCGGAATATTTTGCAATTGACAACCTTGAAAATCACATTTAATACATTTATTTTTAGAAATGATCTTACATTGACGTTTCTTGTCATTAAGTGAGATTTAAAATTGGTTTTGAAGTTTTGCACGCTGCTAATTATATTTGCATTTATTAAGTCCTATTTCCATTTACACACGATAAAATCATTATCTATTGTGTCATTTTATATAGATCTGTCTAATTACAAATTCAAACTGTCATACAAAATACGGCGCCGCCGCGCCGCCGTGCGTCGATTTTTAGAAACTAGACAATTAAACTCAATAGTTTAATACCATTTCACATCAAAAAGTAGGCTCAAATGTGAGATGTTTAGATTGAATATCACACAAATGTATGTTATCTCGCGTGCTAAAAACATTCAAACGCATATATGCATCTTTTCTATTCATCTGGGCGTATCAGATTTTACACGGTTTTATGGCAAGCTATATTTTACTTCACTTGCGGTTGATTATTTTGCGCACGTGAGTTAATTTCACTTTTCACTCTCTTGTCATTTAGAAAAAAAAAACGAAAAATTCAGAAGCTGGAAAAGAAGAAATCAGATCAGCATTTTAGTTATTGCAAGTCTCAAGTCTTTAATATTTCAATCCCATAATATAATCAGCGAAGAAATGTATATATGATGTATCTTTCCGCAAATTTATCTATGAAATTGCTTGTTTGTCAGATCGTGAATCATCTCTTTATGAGTTTAGCTTCACGCCAATGCACGCGATACACAAAAGCACGTCTGAATCTGGAATTGACATAAAACAGTGCTGTACCAAAAATTCTTTTTATTTTGAAAGAAAACATAAACAACTTCTAGCTAATATTGGTAACAATATGATTTTGTACTAAAAGCAATACAATGTTGCGGAAATTGTAACAATTGTTGCGGGCACGTAATTATGTTAATGTGTAACTGAATTTAAAATTTAAGACAATGGCAACTTATGCAGTCAAACAATAATACAAAAATGTTATTCTCATGGTTATCGACACTTGAAAATCATTGATAAATACCCAAAAATTATAAAAAATTATGACATTCAATGAACTGTCATCCGCACTTGACAGGTTTAAACGACACAAGGCATTTGAAAGTAAGGCAAGTTTCTAGTACTGATTGGTCAGCTGCCAAAAGGTGCCTTCCATTTGAGGCAACCTTATTGGAAAGTCAATACAAATCTCAATAGCTCAGGGAAGCCAATTACACTTATGTCAAAATGACAGTTGATAGTATTTTTTTATTTAACGGAAAGCTGAATTTATTTCTATATGATTTATTTGTTTTCTGCACAGTTCCATTTAATGTTTTGTGTTCTAAGATTCCTTATCAAAATGGAAAAGAATT
The DNA here is from genome assembly GCF_945859685.1 of Eupeodes corollae. Taxonomy (NCBI): domain Eukaryota; kingdom Metazoa; phylum Arthropoda; class Insecta; order Diptera; family Syrphidae; genus Eupeodes; species Eupeodes corollae. The sequence continues at coordinate 22,058,863 of NC_079147.1, forward strand.
AAGCAAAATTGTGATGGGCTTGTAGCTTGCATGTGGAGTATTTTGAAGACAATAACGTTTTTGGTAGTTTTTGTACGATAAACTGAAGGTAGAGGTCGGAAAACTAACTAGTTGCCTTGGTCAACATTTACATTCAAAGAATGCAATTGAATTCAAGTCCCTTATGTTGCCTGAAGCTGTCCACTTATAGGAACTATTTGGATATTGACGTTTCAATGTAATTAAACGTCACTAATTAATTTTGTATAAATTGATGATCAATGTCCTACCGTTTATTTACATAAATATTAGTTTATGGAAATCTAGGCATTTTGTATTTATCAAAAGCCTGTGAAAACAGTTTATGAGTTTTTTAAACTTATTTATAAAACAAGTTTTCACGTAGCAATACCGAACACTAAAAATACATGAATACGTAATTTTAATTTCAGTAGACATAAAGCAGCTTACAAAAATGACACGGCATGTCAATATCAGTAATGACAGTATTTAAATTTGTATTGTGAAATTAATTAAAGTCATTATCAAATTTTGAACGTTATTATAATTATGGATCTACTTAATAGATGAGTTTGAAAACTTTGGACCGAAGTACCACAAGAAGAACAAAATATGAGAGGTATTATGGCTGAATCACAAATACGCTTCAGCTTCGGTTTCACCTGACGTTTACGAGTTCAGCCATAGGAATTCAATGCATGCTATCACAATGGAGCTTCGACCTCACGTTTCGTTTGACAATCGTAGGGAAAAGAACGTAATGTAACGTAATGTGACGGAATTATCAATTCAATTCAATTCAATTCAATTATCTGAACATTTGTTTTGTCTGACAGCTCAACACCTGTAACAAAATGTCAACAAACAAAATATGTGTTCTTTGGAGGGATGAAATAATAGAAATGTCATTCAAAGCAACATCGAAGCAGGCCCACTGTAACGCAAACGAAGCCGAAGCTGGAGCGTGTTTGTGATTCAGCCATTAAATGTAATTTACGTTAGTGTACATATGTATTTCTAAAACTTCAATGGTTTCATGAAAATTGGTTTCAAATGCTGTAAGAAATAATCGGGACGCGTTACGCTGCACAAACGGGGAAGAATCTTAACAGTTCTAGAAATAAACTGTCGTCAATAATTTGACAGTTTACCATACTGTATGACAAGTTGTGCCACAGATTAATATTTCCTTCATGACGAATCCATTTAATAAGAAATTAGCTTTAAGACTTAACCCAATTCATCAAACGGGAATTTATTTGTAAATGTTCATATATTCAGAGATTCATGATGAATTGTCAAACCTAAATTCCAACACAGTCAAACTATAGACGTAGACAATTGAAAGTTTCCACCATTTAGATTATATGGTTGATAAGATTTATTCTACTACATGCAATGAAAATTATTAATACACCGGCGGGAGGAATAATTTCACTGAAATTCGTCAGCACACTACTGTAAATGAGCCTTTTCCACTTTATTAGGGAAAATGAAACCAACCAAACTAAGAAAACAAAACACGCAAGTGAAACTGCTATAATATAAAGATGGAACTTTGATGCATTTTTAAGTCATAAACAGATACCTACAAAAAAAAGCAACGCAAGTGGACACCAAATAAGTCAGAGAAACACCATCATGCTTATTTACATGCGAACATACCCATCAGGGTTACCATGTCTGTAATTAGTTAAAGAGTCCAATTTTAAAATATTAGAAGCCCGATACTAATAAAAACAGTTTTAAACTTTAATCATAACAACAATTTATTACTATTTCAGATAATTTCAAATTTCAAAATGAATTGACTGACAAGCAAAGTTAACAAATGTGAAAGATATGTCAAATCTTCCATAATCTGTTAATTCGAAAATTTGCAATCATTTTTAGACCTGCATGGATGTGTTTTGATTAGAACTCGTAAATGAATGGACTTGAGCTATTTAATTATATGTCATACTGACATTTCTGTCGGTAATTTTGAATAGCCCAAAATAGCCCAATCTGGCAAGCCTGTAAATACCATATAAACATCTGTGCCACTTGAGAAAAGAAAATTGTCGGAATGCCTTGATGTATCAGCAAAATAAAAAGCCTTTAAAAACAGTAAATTCCATGGGCAAACTACTTTTTTATACCCAACTCGTATTGAAAAAAGAACGCACAATAATTTGCCCATAAAACCACCACATTCAATTGAAACACAACGCCCAGCTTCCGTTTAGGAGTAATTTTATTCCTTATTTTTCTTTGGTTTCATTAAAATTTGTGTACATAAAATGTTAATTTTTTTATTAAATAACAAAAAAAAAGGAGAAAGCCACTCAAAGCGGAATTAAAGATACTTTTGACGTTATCTACATTATTATGTATAATATGTTAATACGTAAATGGTGGTATTCAGATGTTTATAAATATCAATGAATGAACGTGCTTGGAAATTAAATAGGTGCTTGGTAGAGCATCATATAATGTAGTAATTTGAATATTGGATTTGGAATCACACAAAAGATTCTGTATTCTGTGTGGAATATATTCTGAGAAAATTAAAATCATATTTTAGTACCATTAAACAAAAACTGTAATTTATGGTCAGTTTTAACATAACATTTTATTTGCAACACAGTCAAACCTACTTATTTAATCACTTAAATACTTAAAATATTCAATGTTATTGTGAAAATCCATCACACAGTTGTAAACAAATTCAATTTTTGCCTTTTTCATTTAGTAATAAATATATAAGAAAAAAATATATGTAGCTAAACACATCGTTTTAAACAGAGAAACCAAGTGACATTTGGTTTCATTTGACATTTCAATTTAATCACTAGCACGATTGTATCCAATACTTAATTCAAATTCAGAAGCACTTTCCTTGGAAGAAGAACTGTCATTTAGTGGGGTTAAAAAGCCTTTTCGACATATCAAGAACGGCTTAAAATGTATGGAAATAATAATTTACAAACCTCATTTCAGTTAATGCACCGAAATTGTATAATGTATTAATGTTTATATTTTTTTTACAATCGCAGTATGAATTAAAATTTATACCTGCAATTAAAACAAGCGTGTATGGAAGAGGGAGCAGTGGTGAACTATACGGAATTCGTAGAGATGGAAGGAGAAAACATTAGCTTTAAAAATATAGAAAAATCGTACGTACTTGAACTGAAAACGGACTTTAACACCCCTCTCACATCGTGCCTATATATTTAAACTACAATCACTGGGCGCATGACTACAACAAAATAAACGACCTACTGAACGCATTAGATTCGGTGAATTTAGTACTTATCGGCGATTTTAATGGAAGGTAAGGCATGTCGCAAAATAACTTTGTCAGTGAATTGGGTACATCCTTGATAAATATAGAACGCGACTCTAAAGACAAGATCTGTGATGCCAAATGTGGCGCGATTCTAGAATTAATGGATGCATTTGATTGCCGAGTACTTAATGGAAGCTGTGAGGGAGATTCGCGTGGGGAGTTCACATTTCTACGTGGGACAGCATGTTCTGTCATAAATTACTGTTTCATAACCAAAAACTTGTGCTCACTTCTTAAGGAATTCAACAAAGGAACAAAGACATATTCTGGCCACAAGTTACGTTTTACTTGCACGAAAACCCACAAATTAGCAGCATAACACAGTTGTGCCTCCTACCGAAACTACTATGAAGAAATAGTTTTCGAAGATCGTATCAAATAAACCTCAACAAAGATTTCGTAGCAAATATTGAAAGTCTTACAGAAATAATGAAAAAAGCCGTACCCAAAATAACACCATTAAAAAATGTCAAAGGTAGAAGCAAACAAAATTGGTTTGATATAGAGTGCAAGCTTTTGCATTTCTCAAGCTTGTTAGAAAGAACAACACCAATACGTTAAAAACACTCTATGCAGAAGCAAATAAGCATTTCAAAAACGTATGCCTTTCTAAGAAACAAGCGTTAAAAGAGGAAAATATTGCCCTTTTAGCAAAATGCCCAGCAGAGTTTTGGAAAGCTTTTTAAGCACGTCAATGGTAAAAAACAAGCAAGCACTAAGCTTGCAAACGCAACAACTTAAAGATTACTTTAAAAACTTGCTCAACACAACACAAATCTCCTAGCCATTTCAATATGCAGCACCCTGGATTGTTGATGAATTCCTAGATTCACTGATAACTCTGGATGAGATTCAAAATGTAATCCTTAACTCTAAAAATAACAAAGCCCCAGGAGACGACCGCATTTCATTTAAATTTTATAAGAACTGTACGAGTGAATTCCTTTCAGCACTTGTATCTGAATTCAATCGCATTTTTGAAAATGCTGATATACCAGTGAGTTTTTTGAAATCTGTAATATTTCCACTGCACAAGAAAGGCGATTGTAATGACCCGACAACCTATAGAGGAATATCTTTTTTAAATACTTCAATTAAGCTTTTTAGTGCAATGCTTTTTAACAAACTTATTCAATGGGTAGATAGGGAGAAAATCATTCATGAATTTCAAGCGGGCTTCAGGAAGAACTATTCCACAATCGACTAAATATTTACTCTAACTAACATCGTTGAAATCTACAATAGGAACCACAAAAAGCTTTACGCATTTTTTATAGATTTTCGAGCAACTTCGACTCTGTTTCTAGAGAGGCGCTTTTCTATAAGCTATCTGGATGCGAGCAAAGTATAGAAACAATATAGCTTCCGTTTGGGATGGAAACTTCTCGTCCGAAGGTTTTGAGACTACAATGGGTGTGAAGCAAGGCTGTGTTTTGAGCACATTACTCTTTATAATATATATAAACGACATAAAGAAGATCGTAAGAGGTGGGATTGAGATAGACCGAACAAGTATTCCAACGCTTATGTTTGCACATGAAATCGTTTTTCTCGCAGATACTGTAGAATGTATGGAGCTTATGATAAACCGGCTTGATGGGTACTGCAACACTTGGAATCTCTCTGTAAACCTAACAAAATCCAAAATGATGATATTTATAAAAGGTGGTGGAAGATACAGTCGAAATAAAAAGTGGACTTTGCAAGATAAACCCATTGAAATTGTTCGAGAATACAAGTGCCTTGGAGTTCTTATCACCCCTAATGTTAGCTTAAACAAACATCCTGAAAGCAAGTTATCTGAAGCTAAACGTGCGATCTGTTCAGTTTGGGGAAAATGCATAAGTAATAGACACGTAAGTCACAGTGCTAATCAACAGCTATTCCAATTGACAGCATCTACAATTCCTTTATATGGAGCCCAAGTCTGGGGATACTGTTCATTTCAAGCAGTTGAAAAATGTCTTAAGCGAATATTTAGATTACCAAGTAGCACCCAGAACTGCATGCTGCATTAAAAACGGGAACGGCTCCTATGTTTTTGAAGACAATTAAAAATGCATTTCGATCACATGGTAAAAGTGATTGCGATGGAGGAAGAGAGGTTACCTAAAAAAGTCTTTATGTATTTTACCATCGACTACTGCTTTGGCGGAAAATACGAGAAGAACTACACAAGCTTCGTTACTGTTGAAATTGTTTTCATCTGCACCGCCCGCAAAGTAATCCGCCCGTGAGGGACTCGCCAAACACCAATGCTGGGCACCGTACCGTGGTGTATAGAATTTGCACCTGTGCACTATTAAATTAATGATGAATTAATTGAATTGATTAGCAGTAGGGAGTTTTGACGGAGGTTTTGTTGACTATTTAATGGTTATGTGCGAAAATGAATGAAGGAAACAAAAATGACATTTGACATTCGGTACCTACCTGGTTCAATTGTGTTCCACAATCCACACACAGAACCTAAAAAGTCGACTGAGCAGTTAAATGAAACCGTTCAGAAGATCCGGTAACTTATCAAAAATCTCTTATAAAGAAATTCATTTCAGGCGAATCACATTAGGGAATTTAGATCTGGACGAACTAAGGAGTATGGCACATCAATCGAAAGGGAATTTGATGCCGAATATGAAGAACAGATTATCTAGTCGATTTACCTGCGACAAATTAATTCGATGACAGCTGGACAGAAAAGGCGGGAAATGGAAAACTTCGAGGAGTTCGACAGTGGAGAGTGGAAAACACGGAAAATCACTGGAAGACAGTGGATGTCCTATAAAAGAACACTGCATCTTTCATGAAGACACAATTGATTTGGCTACTTCTAAAATTCCGGCGACTTAACTTAAATAAAAGAAAACTTAAATAAACAAAAATAATCCATCCGTTTAAATTAAGTTTATATGAATATAAATCATATTTAAATTAATGCCAATCTGATAGACGGCCTTGGGCCGCATCAAAATAACTTGAAAACATGATGTTTTGAGTGCTGATTTATTACTGAACCTATATGTTCATAGAACTCTTAACCAAATTCCTAAACTTTAAGCAAATTTGAAACAATGCTCGACAAAAACGCAAACATAAGTAAATGAGTAAATTAGGCTTCGCAATAGCACGTAGAGAACGCAACCTAGTAAGCTTAGTCACTTCCTCGCAAGAGGCATGATTATTCTGACAATTGTATGACATTTGTTACTTTGACAACTTGAGGGCTGGTGAAACAGAACGTGGTGTGTCGGAACAAACAGAACTTGCCAGCGCCTTCCGGGTTCTGATACGTCAAACAGATCGCAATCAGCTTTTGGCGTTCTATGCACCCATGTCTAAAAGTCAAGCCAACTATTTCTTTATATTTACTGCTACAAAAAATTATTCATCTTCTTGAAGAATTTAAGTTTTTCGTGAAAGTGAACAGCAGTAGCAGTTAAAGTTCAAACTTTTTTTTCTTTCTGTTTTGACGTTTGACGTTCTTTGTACAAATCTACAACTTCATTTTTAACAGCTGGCTTAAATCGCTCACTGTTTCAACAGCAACGTATAACTCTAGAGAAGATAGGGAATGTGACAGTCAAAATGTATTCTCGTCCTTGTTTCCAATATGTTTGACTAGGTCTTTACTGTTGAAATAATCAAAGCGAACTGTCATGGTTACAGAACGGTGTTCACATTGGACTTTTTAAAGGAACTCATAATTTTATGAACTGTCATTGTTACAGAACGGTGTTGACATTGGACTTTTCAATGGAACTCATAATTTTATATTTCCCACTTGCTAGTGAAAAAGAGGTAAAAACATTTGTAAAAAAGTGTGTGGAAGCGAGACAAAACAGTATGAAACGTCAAATTAAGCCTTAAGCTGAATTCTTAATCCATTCGTTTATTTTTGTTTTGGTTCTTAAAAAATGACATTTAATAAAAAGAAAACTTCTCCAAAGACTCATGTATGGTTTAGCAGAAAAGTACAACTTTAGAAGCTAAAAAGACTTCTGAATTTCTTGTCACACTGTCACAAGCTCCACATCAAAGGAATTTGAGATTTTTAATTCCAAATTAATATGAATAGCGTCTTTCTTTGTGCTTAACAATATCATTATAAACTTTACTCTTTATGATCGTTTTAATAAACTTAATTAGCAGAGCGAATCGCTAAGAAAAGACGCGTAATGTGTAACATGTGTTCTTTCGCTTCAGTACTTCTTTTTTGGGACTTAAAAAATTAATTACGCCATAAAAAATATGATTAAAAAAAGGAAAAAAATATAAACATTTAAGATGAAACATAATCTGCAGTCTTTGCTGTCGCTTGAATCGTTTAAGATTGTTGCATTACATGCAAAATATCAGCAGTGCAAAATGATGCATTCGAATGATGCTAGGGAATACATTTCGCAATATCAAAAAGCAATACTCGTTGCTTGTTTTGGAGTTGCTGTTGCAGATGGTTTAACGAAAGATACTGATCGCATATCACAAACCCCATTCAACCAAAGAAGACACCTCTCTTCCATAGAGATTCAATCATTCATTCTATAGATACCTCTGCATAGCTCATACGAGTACTTTTATATCTTTTCTATTCCATTCGAGAGTTCGTAGAGTCATAGTATATTATGACAGACCTTGGAATTGCTAGCCTGGAGATTTATTGCGATTTCGCAAGTTGATGCGAGCATGACACAGCAAAATAAAAGAAGAGGTTTCGCATCAATTATGGCATTGGAAGGCACATCTGTGTAAAATGAAGTGTGATACCCATCAGAGCATTGGCATCGGGATGAAGCAAAATATCTATTTTAAAAGCAGCGGCAACTTACTTCATTGAAATGGTAAATGTATGGATTCACAATTATAAATGTCAAAAGTTCGAGTTCGAAAAATATTCTTGCAACTAAGTTCGAAAATGGATCCAAAAAATGACGGCGGCAACTTATTTCATTGAAATAAAGGTAAATGTATGGATTCACAATTATAAATGTCAAAGTTCGAGTTCGAAAAATAGTCTTGCTAAGTAAGTTCGAAAATGGATTCAAAAAGTGACGTTTATTACGTTTTGAAAAGACTGGAAGATCCAATTCAAGTTGCAAATATCTATTTTTAAAGGCACCGGCAACTTATTTCATTCAAATAAAGGTAAATGTATGGATTCACAATTATAAATGTCAAAAGTTCTAGTTTGAAAAATATTCTTGTAAGTAAGTTCGAAAATGGATTCAAAAAATGACGGCGGCAACTTATTTCATTCAAATAAAGGTAAATGTATGGATTCACAATTATTATAAATGTCAAAAGTGAGAGTTTGAAAAATATTCTTGCAAGTAAGTTCGAAAATGGATTCAAAAAAATGACGTTTATTACGTTTTGACAAGACTTAAAGATCCAATTCAAATTGCAAATATCTATTTTAAAGGCAGCTGCTACTTATTTCATTTAAATAAAGGTAAATGTATGGATTCACAATTATAAATGTCAAAAGTTCGAGTTCGAAAAATATTGTTGCAAGTAAGTCGAAAATGATTAAAAAAATGACGGCGCAACTTATTTCATTCAAATAAAGTTAAATGTATGGATTCACAATTATAAATGTCAAAAGTTCGAGTTCGAAAAATATTCTTGCAAGTACCCTCTAAAACTGGATTCAAAAAATGACGCGGCAACTTATTTCATTCAAATCAAGGTAAATGTATAGATTCACAATTATAAATGTCAAAAGTTCGAGTTCGAAAAATATTCTTGCAAGTAAGTCGAAAATGATTAAAAAAATGACGGCGGCAACTTATTTCATTCAAATAAAGTTAAATGTATGGATTCACAATTATAAATGTCAAAAGTTCGAGTTCGAAAAATATTCTTGCAAGTACCCTCTAAAACTGGATTCAAAAAATGACGCGGCAACTTATTTCATTCAAATCAAGGTAAATGTATAGATTCACAATTATAAATGTCAAAAGTTCGAGTTCGAAAAATATTCTTGCAAGTAAGTTCGAAAATGGATTCAAAAAATTACGTTTATTATGTTTTGATAGGATTGGACGATCCAATTCACATGGACGATCCAATTCAATTTTTTGAATAGATCACGGTTTTTTTTTCTTTTTAAAGCTCAGATGCAGAGTAGTAGAACCTGAGCAAGTCGAGTAGGCTCTGAGCAGAGTTTGATCAGAGCTATGTTATATATTAATTAAATACTGGGGAGCTGAACGCTCAATAGCTTTAAAATTTGCCATCTGTCTCTTTCATACCAAACGAAAAAAACGTGAACTCAGCTGCTTAGCTTTTTTCATCCATTAGCTTGGTCATTTTATTAAGAGCTCATAGACCGTGATTCAAGCTGGCTCTGATTGAAAACTCAAACCGAGCGCTTTGATATGTACGATCTAAAAATAGAAACCGATTTTTTTCGACAGCTCAATGTTCTGCTTTGAGTTGAAAAAGAAAACCTCCTAGCCGTACATGAGGAAGCAACAAAACGATTCACATTAGTTGGAAATCTTTTCATTTGTGACAAGCAATGGCCCATTTAAACGCTTATACAACCCGATGACATTTAGTTTTATGTTGAAGCCGTTTTCAAAAATGTCGTGTTAGATTGTTTTATGATTTGAAGTTTACTTGTAGACAAATTAGATTAACGTCATTTAATGACAGCTCTGATAGAAGTTCCATCACTAAAAGCCAAAACATGTGACACTGATGTTGCATTTTATTATTAATCGTCTTAAGATTTCCACCGCACCCAACATATCCCCTTATACTTATGTTGTGTCCAGCCGTTGAAAAAGGTATACACAATGAACATAGTATCCGGTATCATTATATACATAGACGGGGAGTCAAGTCAATCTCCAATGAACCTGGAAATTGGGATAGGTCCGTTCGTTGGTTTATGAATGGTCTTGCTGATATTTTGATAAAGACACGAAAAACCTTTTAACCGGATGTTGTGAATTATGTAAAGGCGGTCCCTCAAGCAATTTATCTTGTCTTCCTATTTCTTCTTTTTTTGCAGTGAAATTTTTAACATGATTATTTTTTTTTGTGCAACAGCCTTTTTTGTGTTCAAAATTACCTGAATAACAAATGTCATGTTACCAAGTTTGCTAAACTTTAGTTTTCATGACCGGTATTGTGTGATGTGTCATTTCAATGTCCTATATGCGAGACGATCGTAAAGATTGGTCCTTCAATTATAGCTTGGTGTGTATATGTGTATGATGAATTTCAATGCCGTTGATTTTGACCACATTAAGTAGGTGCCAAGATAACAATAAAAAGTAAAAATTAAACTTTTGGATCGATTTAAATCAATTTAATTGCTATTAAATAAATTGACAAGTCATGCTTAAAGTCAAATAATGTCTTTTATTTAAAATAAGATTTAATAAATTTGAAATAGACACAATTAGAGTTTGCTGTTAAGTTGAAATTTCTAATTAATGAATACATGTCAAAATTAGATTTTAATCTCTAGATTTAAAAAGAGATGCTAACTGTCATAGATCTGAAAGCTGTTTGTCTCTTCTACCACTTAATTTTTTGAAGGTAATAAATTAATTAAGAAAAGTTCAAAAGACGTTTTTAATTGAAGTTTTCCATCAAAGTATTGAAATCAAGTGAAAATCTAATGGGGTAAGTTCAGATTTCCGTCAAAAATTGATTTTGAAGTGAATGCGCACACACCTTAAATAAAGCATTCATACTCAAAGCTCAATGTTATCTATCAAAATCTAAAGCTCAATCTCATCTATCAAAACCTAAAGCTCAAGTTTAAGAAAACGATGTAAAAACACAGAATGCAGACATTTTGCATTTCCGCATTTTTCGTTTATTTCGATCACGTCCTTCATCAGAGTCGGTACTAGAAGAAAAGAACGCAAAGAAACTAACCATCTGTGCTGGTGCAATTAATAACTCCTACCCAAAATAATTTATTGAATAAAGTTTTGTGTATTGTTTTAAAATAAAAAGTTAGTTCTTTAATTGTAATTCGAAGAATTACATTCGAGGAACAACAATTTTCCTTCGTGGCTCATGGAACTCTATTGGAATTGTCAGTGGATAAGTGTAAATTCAGCTAAACATTTTTAAATACTTGCTTACTTAACTAGGGCCTCACCCAACAAACATCTCCATCTAGCTCGGTGCCTAGCTAGATGTCTCCAGTTTCGCGCTCCAAGTTGGGTGAGGTCATTTTCCACTTCTCCGTGCCACCTGATATACGGTCTTACTCTATTGCACTGTCCTGTGGATGTGAATTAGAAGACTTTCCGGGCAGGAGCATTGGTTTCCATTTGCTCTACGTGACCCAGCCATCTTAGTCGTTGGACTTTTACCCTTCTGGCTAAGTCTACGTCGCTCTACAGCCCGTACAGCTCGTCCTTCCATCTTCTCCCCCACTGCCCTTCGATACATACGGGACGGTAGATCACACGAAGAACTTTTCTTTCGAACCGACCCAAGGTGCTTTCAGCCGCTTTTGTCATAGTCCATGCTTCTGCACCGTATTGCAGGACGGGGATGATAAGGGTCTTATATAGCGAACCTATATATAGGAGACTTATTCACGCTATTGCCTTCTTAGAACAAGGAACAGCGGTTAGCAAGAGTTATTCTTCGTTTGATCTCAGCGCTGGTTTTGTTTTCTGCGTTTACAGCGGAGCCTAGGTAGACGAAGTAACGTCTGTCGATGGTGACGTTTTGCCCAAGTCGTCGGTGTTGTATGTCCTTTCTTAACGACAGTATGTATCTTGATTTGCCCTCATTAACCGTTAAACCCATTTTTGCCACCTCTGCCTCAATACTCACAAAAGCCCCATTGACGTCATGCTCAGTTCTTCCGATTATGTCAATGTCATCAGCATATGCTAGTAATTGGACAGACTTTTGAAAGATAGTGCCTCTAGTGTTGACGTGTGAGCTCTGCACTATTCTTTCAAGCACGAAGTTTAAAAAAATTACATGACAGCGCATCACCTTGTCTAAAACCTTTTTTGGCATCGAAAGGTTCTGTTAAGTTGTTTCCAACCTTAATGGAGCAGCGTGAATTCTCCATGGTCATCATGCACAAACGGACGAGTTCGGCAGGGATTCCAAAACTAGACATGGCTCTATACAGCTTGCCCCTGTAGATGCTGTCATATGCGGCCTTGAAATCGATGAAAAGATTGTGGGTTCTTGGGTTTTTTCCAGGATCTGTCGTAATGTGAATATTTGATCGACTGTGGATTTTCCTGGTCTAAAACCACACTGATTAGGACATATTACGCAGAGAAGATTTTTTAGGCGATGTTCAGTACACTGATTCCTCTATAGCTGTGCAGTTTAGAGGGTCTTCTTTTTCAGGATCAGGCAAACAATTCTGAGGTTCCATTCATCGGGCATGCTTTCTTCCGACTATATCTTACAGATAAGTTGGTGCATGCTACTAACCAACTTATCTCCAGCTGCTTTAAAGAGCTCGGCTCAGTTCTAGGTCTTTTCACCTGTGAATTTCGTTTCATTTGGTCATAAAACTTTCAAACTTCATTCCTGCTTTTAAACCTCTCAACATCTTCGACCGCACGCTTCTCATTCCCTCTCTTTTTCCTTCTAAGAAGTCAGTTTTCCTGTCGCTTTTTCTGCCGTCCTTTTTTGCAGAGCAGCTTTGCGTGCCTGTCATCAAACCAGAGGTTCCTTGTTGGTGGCTGCTTGAAACCCGGCACATCAGAGGCGGCTTCCCTGGTTGCATCTTGGTAATGTTCGTACTGGTTTTCGATACATTGTGTTGGTGGGCCAGAACTTCGATGGAGGTTATTTGAAACTCGGTCGGAAAAGGATTTTTTCGATCTCTTGCGATTGTAGCCGTTCGACTTTGTACCTTCTCCCAGCACCTCTTTATTTTGCCTTGGGTCTGGAAACCCGAAGCGCTACCTTGAGAACAAGAAGTTGGTACATCCGTGATGCTGGAGGCGAGTCTGGCGTCGATCACAATATGGTAAATCTGCTTGACGGTAGATTGATCTGGAGAACTCCACGTTCTTTTGTGGATGTTGAGGTGTGGAAAAGACGTACTGGCTACCATGACGTTTCGCCCCGCAGCAAAATCTATGAGCAGGATGATTTTTCCGATTATTCCACCAAAGGTGTCTCCCCTTCATAGCTTTTCTTTAAAATCGCCCTGGACAATTTTAACATCGCAGCTCGAAGAACATGTCTTTGGTGTTGTCGTCTTTCTCTTGTGCGGGGGCGTGGGCTCATATCAGGCTAATGTTGCTGAATTCAGCCTCGATGCGTATGGTCATGAGGCGCTTGTTGAGGCACCTATATTCTTCGGCCGCATGTGATCTGTTAAGGGACCTAACATTCCACGTGCATATCCGAAGTTCGTTGTCCTTTATTCGTTTGCGTAGGTTGTCAACGGTAAATCCGTCCGTATCCGAGGCTTGTTGGTGCTTCGCAACTATTAAGTTTTTTATGTGGCCAGGAAGTCACCCTGACGGCAGAACCCCCAAGCTATAGGGCCAGATCCTTAGTATAACTCCAAAGATGTAGCCTCATAAAACCGCGCCATATAGGCCTGGGCTCCGAATAAGTCGAAGAAGCCCTATAAATAAGTAGTTCAACCTTACTGGACTAAGTAGTTCAACCTTACTGGAACTGTAGACGCCACCGTTGATTCCATCTCGGGGATTCCTCCGCTGCCATCTGGATAAGGAGTAGTGCCTTAGTGGAAAAACCTCTCCCCCTCTCTCATTTGCTGCCCCCAACAACTTTCCACTTGGTTGGGAACCCATTCTCCAGTTGAGTTACTAGTCACCCGATGTTCACCACGGGGAGGTGAAAGTAGGAGTTGATAGACAGAAGTGGGTTTTGAGAAAAACCTATGGAAGCTTTTGTCCTCTTAATTGCACATGTCTACCATTTGAACATTTTTAAATAGGTACTTAACAAAAATTAAAATTATTCTAAACTGAACGAAGAAGAAGTGAATCCCGAAAATTATAAATAATGATACAGATAATGAAGGTGTCAAAATAATTGAGGAAACTATGGTTCTGTTAGAGAATCGTTACAGTAAAATTAAAGAAATAAATTGCATATTTAAAATCTTCAGTAAATCTTTTTAAGGGTAAAGAACGTGTTTGGGCTGAAATTTTTAAGAAACATAGCAAAGTTTTATAAGCTCTCGGGATTGTGTTCGTTTTGTAGTAGAATCGCCATCAAGTCAAAAAATCTTCACCACTTGGTTCATTTTTAGAAGAAGATAATGAAGTTACCAATTTATTTTAAATTCCTTCCATGTTTTGGTAAATTTGTTTGTTTTAAATTTGTTTGGAGCAAACTCTTTCCGAATGAAATAAGGTACAAAAAGAACAATAAGTTATACAAAGAAAAACTTGTAACTGCTGACAGCTAAAAATTGTATAAACATCAGTGCAAAAAGGGATAAATTTGCCAAAAAATCCAAATCATAAATCAAAAATAAATCGATTTAACTTTTCCCATGGAATGGAAAAACAGGGAAAATTAGTGTTTTGACAGATGTAGATCAAAAATTAATTGATTTATTTTACCCTTGAAAAACCTAATAAGTGATTTGCGATATGGATTAAGATACAAATGTCATTTAATACTTTAATGTATTTAAAAATCAATAAAATATTTACAACTGCATTTCAGGCCACAACAAAATATGTATATTTAAACTTTATATTCAAATACGGAATTTGACAGATAACAACTTTGTTCCCAAAATGACATTTAAAAGTTTCGTGATGTTACAAAACTCAATTATTTAAAGATCATAAAAGCTCATACTGTCAAAGTGCAGAAAATATGCAATCCAATGTCTTTATTTGAATTTCAAGAAATGTGGCCACTATTTTTGTTTTATTCAAAGCGATCGAATGCTAGTTTAGATATAATTAAAAAAAAAAGAAGTTTCAATGCCGTGTGCTACATAAATTCATCCAAAAAACGGCAACATCTTAAATGGCCAAATAAATCATACAACTTTGGAATATAAAGTACAGGCCATTTAACCTCTAATATATACATATCAATCATACATCACATTTAATTAAAATAAGCTTATGGCAGTGCCGCCATAATGGCCAACAACAATATGTCCAAACTGCATGGGCATAATTTCTTTATAAATAAGAGAAAAAAATAAAGAACAACATTTCGAACATGGAGGTGGTATGAAAACTGT
This sequence comes from Eupeodes corollae, assembly GCF_945859685.1. NCBI lineage: Eukaryota > Metazoa > Arthropoda > Insecta > Diptera > Syrphidae > Eupeodes > Eupeodes corollae. The sequence goes on from NC_079147.1 coordinate 22,074,399, forward strand.
CAGACATAAATGATCGTTGACAGATGGAGTTTTACTTTTATTCAACTTTTTTCAATGGCTAAGTTACATGTATATCTACCACAGTGTTCAAAATTGAAAGCGAAAGTTGTGTGCAAGATGGTTTGTCATCAAAGAGAATTCCTCAATGACAGATGATGGTAAGTTAAGCACTCACTTACACTTGGAAACATATTAAAACCATCTTAGGAATTTTAATTCGCGACGAAAAATTTCTCTTTTCTTTTTGGTAATTTGTTTTGAAAACAAAATATAAAATTCAATGTCGATCCCCATATTATAAAATTTAATGCAATATTTATTAGCTAGGGTAATTAACTGCCAAATCATATGCTTTTATGCAAATTTCTATTTCGCTTTAAATGAGTTGTCAAAACGAGTATGTGCATACACTACCTTTTTAGGGCGAAAGTCATCAGCAATTCACACAAAAAATTAAATCGTTATACGTTTTGCATTTTAAATTATGACAGTGAAAACGAAAGTGACAGTTTCACAGTAAAGTCAAAAGCTAATTTAAATTGTAATTCACAATCAACTTTACGCTGTCATTTCAATCCAAAGAGATTAACAGTAAATGACCAACAACGGTTGGTTTTTTGACACTCGCTAGCTCGCTTTTTAGCGCTATTATTTCACATCACGCATAACGGTGATTTCAGAATATTTAAATATTATTTCGTGATAATTTATCATGAAACTTTGGCTCTTGATGTTATAATTTAATATCTCTGTCTATGAACGAAATTAAAAATAATGTATATGCAAAGAAACAAATTAAAATTCTTTTGTGGTAACGTTGAACAAGTCAAACAAGACCGACCAGGTGCATGGTGCATTTTATTTTGTTTACAAATTCACCACGATACAGGCCAAGTATTTCATGTTGGATTTTTTTGTTTGATTTCGTATAAATAGATTGTTGGGTTGGACGGATTTAGATTGCAATTTTCTCATGCGTTTTCAGATACAATAATAATTAAGCATTCTAATTGGCCTCTGAGTAAATTCTTTTATGGCAAGCTTATGTAGCTTTAGTTGCTTAATGCCAACTTGTTTGGTTGTTGGCTTATAATTATTATAAATAAGCGCAAACATTCAATAGGAGTGGTAGTAGTTGCTCAAAAAAAAAAATGGTAGACTTACATGAAAATTAATATCAATTAAACTTGGCTGCCGGGTTTCTGCAATGAAAGAAAATAAACTATTTATTAAACCAGGATTTGTGATTTTATTATAAATTAAAATATGAAAATGTATGCATTTTGCAAAAAGAACATGCACTTGTTCATGATGCTGAACAAGCCAACAGGAACACAACAGTTAATAAAATTCTTTTATTCTTTTTTAGAAAACTTAAAACAAAAGTAACATAACAATTAAATAAATGTTTTTAACTTGGAAAGACTTGGTCAAGTATAAAATAAGTCTTTTATTCTCAACATGTTAAAATTCTGACGTAAGAACTTTTGAATCCACGATGCTTCATACTCAGTACTTTATATTTATTATACTGAATACTCAAACACATCATTCAATTGTGAATTTATCTCCAGATGAGTCCTGAACCAAAGGTCGCTCACATACCTTCACCCCTCCTTCGATCACTTCCTCTCCCACATAGGAAGCGAAATAGCCGACTATTGTTACCTTGTCATCTTTTTTTCCACCCCACGTTGTTGGTGAAAAAACGATCCAACGAACCCCTCTTTCGATTCCTCTCTTAAAAGTCTTAACCATCCTTGTAATCACTCCTTCCATCAGTGCTAAACTGCATAACTCCCTACCCTCTCTTTCCCTCCCTCAATCAACCACCCAATTGGGCTGGATCTAAGGTGTTACACGACCTGTGCCGATGAATAGCCTGGCTGAGGGCTCAATTCAAAAACTAGCTCAGTCACTAACGGAGTATACGGATACCTGGCGACGTCCAGATTAAACAGTTGTCTGGTGCTGACATGGCTGTGGACACTCACAGCCCTGTTGTCGCCAGTGGAATATCGGATAATCTGGTAAAATTACGTTCTTCTTGTAGTGAGGCAGTTGTGAAGAACGGCTCCTCTACTACCACAAAGAGTAAACCTTTTAACTCATCAACACCGCGAGTCGGAGGTAGTAGGCCTGCGGTGCCAGGTCATTCTACCACCAAAGCCAATAATCCTAAAGAAGGTCTTGGGGGAGATGGGCTCAGACCCTATAAGGCCTTCTACAAGGACATGCGTAATGCTTAAAGGATTCTCCAGACGTTTGGTGGACAACTAGGCACTGGAGGAAACTCTCAGCACGACGCCAAAATAAAATGGGCCAAGAGCTTCTTGGCCAAAACTAACGTAAAGACCAGCCAAGACTCAACGTCTAAGCAACAAAAGCCTATGGAGGGTAGTGTTTCACTACCCAAACACCCTAAAGTGCTGAACACCAGCATTTCTCTTGACCCTCGTAAGTCAATAATATCCTTCAGTGAGGTTCTGAAGGACAAAATGGTAGTCGCGATTATCGATAGAAGTGACGTAGATGTCACGATCTCTGCCGAGAACTGGATATTGGCCAAAGGACAGCTGGCCTCCAGTTTTGTAGAGATGATGTCTGACAATCCGGGACCACCGCCCATCATAAAAGATGGCGGTTGGCATCGGGGACACATCAAGTTGATGGTCTGTAAAGATCGGATGTCGTCCGATCTAATGACGTTGGCGGTTGGCCGACTTGGGGAGGTCAGGCCTGGTGCTAAGCTGGAGGTTGTCGCAAAGGAAAACATTTCTTTCAGACCAAGGGCTCGCATCACGGTTCCGGTCATATTCAAGGAAGCTGACTACGTCCTAAAAGTAATAAGGCTCTCCAATCCAATCCTTCCTACTCAAAACTGGAAGGTTGCGAAAGTAGAGAATCGAAAGGGACCCTTCAAGGGTGCAATTGTTATCATCGATGCAGAGTCCCTTTCTCCTCTGGCGAAAGCGAAAGGTGTGATCAAGTTCGGGTTTGATGAAACACCGCTGAGGGTCTACAAAAAAGATGGGGCCGAGGCACCAACCCTTCCCCCTTCCCCACTCTGGATTAACCTGGTGCATCGGTCACATTTCCTTCATTGGAAGACGATGCATCCCAGGTATCCCCAGTAGCAGTGGAAGCTCCTACCACCGACCAAGGTTTTTCCGCAATGGATGCCGAGGTCTACGACAGCGGAGATGAGGACATTCTTTTAGAATCGTCCTCTGATATAGATGACTCCGACATCACTGTGTTGGAGGCTGATCGGGAGTGTAGCCTAAATGTATATTTACTCCCTAATTTCAGCGATCGAGATATCACCACCGCAAGTCTGGGAACAGCCAAAAGAACATTCTGGCTGACGTCGGCGTATTTCGTCCACGACAACCTTGGCCCTCTCCCGGGTGACACCCTGAAGAGACTAACAGCTGAAGCGCAAAGGCTCAACATCGGCCTCATCATCGGAAGTGATGCTAACGCCCACCATACAATTTGGGGTAGCACGGATATAAACGACAGGGGTGAGTCTCGTTTCGACTTATTCTAAACACAAACCTACTGATAAGTAACGTTGGTAAAGATCCAATCCAATTATTACTAAAAATCGACAAGAAGTTATAGATATAACCACATTGGTGGAACTCAGGGCTTGATCCATTTCGAAAAGAATGTAGAAAACTCTTTAACAGAGCGAAAGCTTCTAGAGACATGTCTAATATTCAAGAGAGAATAAACAAGGCCACAGTAGCCCTGTTCTCCTGTGAAAAGACCCTTGGTAATAAATGGGGCCTACAGCCCAGCATTACACACTGGCTATATATCTCGGTCATAACGCCGATCCTTACTTATGGAGTGGCGGTATGGTTGACGGAGGAGCACTTCGCTCTACCCCTTCCGCATCACTTGATGTTCTGTTCTATCTAATACCGCTGGACATTTTCAGCAAACAAACTGCCGCTAATACAGCCATACAGCTTCAAGCCTCCTCTCTGTGGATCAATAACGGAATTAGCCACACCACTATTTTGAACTCGTTCAGAACTATAAACAGTAACATTGACTACACCATAGCCCATCCTCAGTTTTATAGCTTCAAAGTGACTATACCTCCCAGGTCTTTTTGGGGGAATACATGATTTTTGAACGATGATACTATAAACTTTTATATAGACGATCAAAAACGGAGGATGGGGTTGGTGGAGGGTTATACTCAGATAGACTAAACTTAAGTCTCTCCTTTCGTCTACCCGATCATTGTAGCGTGCTGAAACCCTGGCTATAAAAGAAGTCCTATCGTGGCTTAGAGAAAACGTTATATCAACTAATGATATACGCATCTACTCGGATAGCCAAGCTGCGTTAAAGTCCATAGACTCTGTATCCACTAACCCACTCACAGCCCTAAATTGTCGATCATCTCTTAGGGAGATGGCTACACCGTTCAACATTCACCGGGCCATAGAGAAATTCCAGGAAATTGCTAAGCTGACGATATTGCAAAAAGCGGAACAACTTTACCTCTGCTGGCTCACAATGCTAGCATAGGTATCCCCTTTGCTACATGTAAACTATGTAAACTCATGCTAAAGCAAAATACCATAGAGAAAACAAACTTCTATTGGAATAACACCACCATCTGTTTAGCTACAAAACTAATTTGGCCTAATCTTAGCGCCAGGCGCTCAAAACAATTAATCTCTCTGAGTAGATTGCACAGTAGCTACGTTATAAGTGTCCTGACTGGGCACTGCTTAATAGGAAGGCATGCTATTCGACTTGGGGCCCCTGCAAATGATTTTTGTAGGAGTTCCATGGACGATTAGGAGGAGGGGACAACCTTTCATCTTCTGTGTACACGCCCTGCCTTATCACAAAGAATCCACCTTGGAGACCAACGATACCAGAAACCTAAAAAATTCTGACATTATTTTTCTCCTACGCTTCATTCGGACCTCCAATTGGTTCGACGAGTTAAGCTGATCAACTGATCCATGTGGTAACACAACAGACCATACTTTGGTCAAAGTGTGTTGGACTTCCCAACCAACAGCCACTTTAACCTAACCTTAACCTAACCATAGTCAATAGTCAATAGTCAATAGTTTTTTTAACGTTGGGTTTTCAATCTACCAATACTTTTTTCGGAGTTGGCCTTTTTGGCAGTTGTCACTTGATTTATGCTCATTATGGTTTTTCATTTCTTATTTATTACCAACATAATGCGAAACAATTTGTTGAAGGAAACATTTAGTGAAAGCATTGTCTCGAGCCGTAGAACTGTGGAGTAGCACCCAAGATCTTGTGATCTTGTGAATATAAATATAAGAACCATCATTCTAAATAAATCGGTCAAGTAATAAAATTATAAATTACATAATCTTGCATGTTTTCAATTAGTTTATGTCATCTCTTCTGCACTTTGCTGTCACTGAGCAAAAACAAGGAATTGAATTAGGCTAACAATAAGTCAACAATTCATCTTAAATAACTTTGAAAACAGGTAAATATATTAAAATCCTGACGCGCATAAAACAAGAAAACAGTTGCTGACCTATTTTTTGGAGAAAAACCAAAACTAGTTTAAGCATTACCCCAAATTACAAAATTCAATTCAATATCGCCACGAAAACATCTCGAACCATTCATTACTTGTGTTTTCATTGCAATTATTTTGAAGCTCCTCTGGTGGTATATTTATGTACTACTATTACAAACTACTACGCTTGGAATAAGATGAATTCTATTCGCTCCAATGAACCGTTCGATTACTGCATTTAATTTCTTCTATTTCTTCCTCTTCATTTCTTTAAGCGATTTCCTTACAATACTATGTGATGTGAACACAGCCACTAACCTGTCCTCTATCTACGAACATAAGTTCCTTAGAAAGAAAAAAATTGTCATAGGCCATTGAATTTTTTAAGTCCATATAAGTAAAGTTTATGAAGACTGCAAGACTCTCAAGCTTGAAGAATGTTGTTTTGTTTCTACTCATTATTAAATTTATCACCGCTAGCAGCAGCGCATCCAATTGGCTTACATATTACTAAAATAGTATCCCACAGAGAAATAGCTACGACAAATTGATTGGGGGATACGGTCTTTTGCATCTCTATAATTTATATTTGCAATCTTTTTTGCCATACTTAATTTTTCGAACCTACACTGCATAATATGGAACTACATATATTCGAAATGCATTTGTGTGTCCTCAAAAACGTTGCTGCAAGCATAAATGCGTCGAATCGTCGTTGTCGCTGCTAACTCCAACTGTGGCACACATTTCACATTTTAACTGGCAACGATAAATCGGCAGCACACACGAATCTAACTTAAATTGTTACATTTTCTCCGCTTTCCGCTCTTTGCGCCATCTGTGTCAATATACAGGGGTGGACTTAACTTAATGCGTCTGAATCTAAAGTGGAATGCCGCAAGGCTGTATTCTACCTCCAAAACTATTTTTCTTTGATAAATTAATTTATAATAAATGTACTTGTTGTTCAAAATGTATTGATTTGTTAAAAATAATTCTAACCAAGTTCATTTCGTCACATCTTTTAATCACACAGGTTGCGCATGAGAATAAATGTCATTTTTGACATTTCTATCATATTAAAAACGTCAAAAACGATGGAGTTGTATGAAATTTGACCGGCGGTACGTTTGTGTATGCAGCTCTACAAGACCAGCTTTATTCTATTACGTTTTGTATTGTTTAAAAAAAAAACCAGGTGGCGCAAAAGTCCGTAGAGAACTAGGGCTTAGTGACTTACAATTCTCAACTATTCTTGTGTGTAAGTAATGTTGTCAGGGATGGAGGTAAATCACAATTTATATGTCAAATCCGAACGTCTTATTTGAGAAAATACTTTTTATGACAAGAATTACACTTGGAGGATTTGTCAATTCCTCGCAAGAGGCAGACCCATAAAAGAAAACGTAGATGGCACAAGCATAGATCGAGCCTAAATCATCTGTCATTTGTTTAAAGAAATATCAAATATCACTTTGAACAAATGGGGTTATCCATGGGTAAAATAAATCAATTTATTTTTTATCTAGATCTCTCAAAACCAAATTTTCACCATGCGATAAAAAAAATTGATTTATTTTTGATGTAAGATTAAATCTGCGAGTCTGGATTTTTCTACCACTTTGCAATTTCAATCGTGTTCCATGTGCCAAAAAAAATCAATTTTTCAAGGAAATCTAAATTGACGCATGTAAAACTCTATGAGTTTCGTTAATTTAAGGCTCTGTTCACATTAGAATTTTTCGAAGATACTCAATTTAAGGTTTCATCATTTTATCTTACACATACTCAGTTCTTGAGGTTTATAATTTCTTTTTTACAATGAAGTTGAAGTAAGAAAGTTCGTAAAATGTCATTAAATGTGTCATCAGAAGAGCACAATGTTAGAACTGTCAAAGAAAAAATATTAAAATTTGAATTATTTATAAATAGAATTTAAAAAGGGTTTTGAAGTAATATTTGTTTGAAATCAATTGCTTCAACTGTCAGTTTACTGCATATAATGGCTGTCAAATTTGACAGATACTGATAGATATTGGATATTGTTGTCAAGGAGGAGTAAATAACAAATCCGCATGGAATGAAGTGTTAGTAATTCCAACTTCTAAAATATAGAAAATTAAATCCAGCACTGTGTTGAAGGAGCGTTCCATTTCCATTTACACATAATGCAGTTGATTCGAAACTGGTTGCTGACATAGAGCTTATGAATTCAAGATACCAGTATTTTGTATCTATATTTATATACATATACAAATTCTCAGTTTATTTACTATTTTATAGGTCGATGCATATTGAAAACAGTAAAATGGTTATAGGGTGAGGTATGTTTAATTTTTACTTGTTGTTTTCCTTCTCTCTGCGCTCCATTTCAAGACTTCCTTGGTAAGAAAAACCACAAATATACATTAGGTTTTAAATGAAAATATTGAGCAACGATCATTACGAAAGAATATAAAAGCATGACAACTTTGAATGTTGTATAGCACAATTAAAGTGGAATTCACCAGATCTATGTGAATTTGTTTAACTGTTCGTTCATCGTTGAGCGTTGTCGCCAGCGGAGCCGAGCCAAGCCGCGCCACCAAGTCGTTGCCGGCAGCATCACCAACCAAAAAGCTTCGATATTAGTTTTCGAAGAGTTTAAAAGTGACTCATTTAGGCACCCAGCTGTGTTGCTGTGGGAAAACTTTTAAAGACACATTTATATATACATACATTATGCATGTTTCTTATACCTTAGGTATAACTTATGTAATTCATTTGGAATATTATCAATTTTAAAATGACAGAAAAGTCGAGAAAGGCGTAAAGGTATCATGTGGAACCATAAAATATTCTCCTATTTGTTAAGTTGTCTGCTATAATGGGTCAAATGTTATACATATTTGTTTTTTGTTTTTTATTGTTTAGGAATTTGTATCTTATGCCTTGTTTTATTATAGAAAGTACGACTTTAAAATATTTTATGATTCAAAAGTCATCCTGACAATTGATCAAATGAATATCTTTACTAACAGATATAGGTTTTCAGTATGACATGAGTGTTGTGTGTTGCGCAATGAAAGGTGCACCACAAAAGAAAAAATAAATATGCATAACCTGCTATGAATATAAAATTAGTACTTTCTGTTCCGAACAAACATCTTTGTTTTATTTCATTGAAAACAAGAAGAAGTAACCAAAAACTTACTGATAAATAAAATACAGATGTTAGGCATAAGTTGACAAATACTTTTATTTAAGATGTAACTTCGTTGGAGATAGTATACATTTTACATAACTTCACCCTACATATTTTGCGAATTTGAATTTACACTCCGCGAATTAAAATTCACAGAAAATAAAAGCAAAAACTATAAAAATAGAAAACACATACAAAAAAAGAGTTCTTACGACAGCTCTTTTGTTTTAGAGTGTCTTGTTTTGAATAGAGATTAATGAAGCTTAAATGTAATTAATTAATAGGTTTGAATAGTGTTTTTTTTAATAGAAAATTGTGTTAATGATTTGGACACTAATAATAATAAATTAAGATTAACACTAAGTTACTTTTTATCTCATTAATATTGCAAGAGAGAAAACATCAATTTTCACTTAACGACTTATCATGTTATAAAATAGGGAAACAATATAACACTTAATAACATTAAAAAAGCGAACTGCCATGACGTCTTGTAATGCGTGAAATCGATTTTTTTTATATTGTGCGCGCATTCAAGGGGATATGAATACCCTTATAATGATAATACACATTGCGAGCAATTAGGAAGGGAGGATAGGATTGGGAAGGAGATTGTTGTGAGTGGGAAATATTGAGCCTGGTAAAGCATTCCACATTCGTGTAGTACGAATAAAAAAGAATCTCTGTACTTTACTGTACGTCCGAAATTGGGGTCAAGGGTAAACTGATGGGCATTCCTAAAAGAACGAGTATTATGGTTAAATTGTTTGAGCCGAGGAATGCAATTGGCTATTTCACTAAAACATTGTTTGTGAAAATAGCGATAAAATAACGACAGACATGAAACCTTACTGCGGTATTCAAGAGATAAACAACGGTCACCTATCAATTTTAGAGCTCTTTTTTGAATTCCAAGAGACTCAAATTTGTTATTGGAGCACCTGCCCAGGTGTGAGAATTTTACTCGAGTTTTGGACGAATATAAGCTTTATAGATTATAGCCAGATCAGAAGGGGTAAAAAACTTCTGGCATCTTCGAAGAAAAGCTAAACACTTAGAGGCATTTTTGGCGATGTCAAATATGTGATAATTCCACAACAAGTGGTTTGTGATGCACATACCTAGGACTGTTAGTTGTTCAATCTCCTCGATGGAAGTACCACCCATGGATAGTGACATTGGGAGAGGGTTACGCTTTTGTGACAGTAGACAGCATTGAGTTTTCGGGCATTAAATTCTACACGGTTTTTGATTCCCCACTGCACAATGCTGTCAAGATCAGAATTTAATGAGCTTATCATACGCTGCCGTGGGTAGTCCACATACGAAACACAAGGATGCGAATCTAAAAACAAATATGAGAAGCTGAGGGTACTGTTATTAGCGAAACAATTAAGTGGGTTAGAAGATTCAGACAAAAGATCATATATAGAAATAAGGAAAAGTGTCGGAGACAAAAAGGAGCCCTGGGGCACACCAGCGTTTATATTGTGAATATCAGATTTAACCCGTTCAATACTACTTGAATTGAACAGTCAGAAAGGTAATTTCCAACCCAACAAAGAAGAGGTTCGACGATACCAAAAGCAAGCATTTTCGAGAAGAGAGCTTGGAGCCAAACTCTATCAAATGAATTTGAAATATCAAGTGCAATAATCTTACTTTCCCTTAAACGATGTAAAGATTTGTTCCACTGTTCGGTGAGATAAACCATGAGATCACCAATGGACCTATTGCTACAAAAGCCATACTACCGGTCATTAAGAAGGTTCCGTTCTTCAAGATATTTCTTAAGCCAAAAATTAATCAGCGTTTCCATGACCTTGGAAAGAAGGGACGTAAGTGCAATTGGACGGTAGTTAGATGGTGAGGAGGATTTGCTTTTTTAGAAACAGACTGGACAAATGCAGTTTTCCATCCACTCGGGAAGAGACCTGTAGAATAGGACAGATGGAAAAGCTTACGCAGTGGTTTTGCCAGCGTTGAAGAACACCTCTTCAGAACAATAGCGGGGTTACTATCCGGGCCAGCGGATTTATGTATGTCAAGATTTTAAGCACTCTACTAACTGAACGTTTACGAAAGAAGATTCGTTTACGCTTTCAAGTACATTAGGGTTATGTCACTCATTGGCAGTGTCGAATTAAGAGCAAACTGTGCTGCAAGCAAATAGGCCTTATCAATCGAGCTTACAAAAGGAGTGTCATTAAAAACGACCGTCGGAACCGATAAAGACGTAGTGTTACGCACATTTTGTACAAACGACCTGAAATGTTTACTACCTTTGGGACATTGTAGTATTTTTTTTTGTGTAAATTCTGGTCATTAAAAAATTTAAAATTTTGGTTCGGCTTTGTAATTCCGGAAACTTGCATTTTTCATCCTAATAACCTCTTTACAGCTGGAATCAAACCATGAGTTTTCTTTGGGTTTGATAAGTTTTACCTTATTCCGGATAAAATTTTGCATTCCGCAAAGAATTAAGTTTGTAATAATATCTGCACTGGAATCCATGTCATTATCGAGGAAGCAAAGTGGCTAGTTAAAGTTCCTAAACTCGTAGGGATTTTAACTTTAACTGGCGTTTTTTGGCATGAGAAATTTGCAGATATGACACAATGGTCTGATGTGCTTAGAGTCGATAATACACTGACAGTATATTTATTAGGATAAGAGGTAAGGAACAAGTCTACAATGTTGGCGGATTGACCTACCACGTCAGGAATCAGGTGGTTTAACTCAGCAAAAATGATGGCTTCCAACTAACTAATTTCAACTAATAACAAATATTGTTTTTAACATTCGGAACCATTTTGAGAAAAACTTGGTAAATATTTACTAACAACTCAATAGCTTTTCAAAAATTAAAAATACTGTCTTCAAACTTTTTTTATTTCATAGAAAATATTGTTTTCGATATTAAGCAGTTTTTTTTTTTGTATAAAAATCTAACAGTCCGTTTTTTCATAAAAAAAATAAAATCTACAAAAAATAATAAGCAAATTTGGTAAAAATTGATATCCGGTTCTTGATATCTCTCAAATTAATTTCATTCATTCAATTTAAAAATTTGTTTTTATTTACTTTTTGAAAGTAATTGAAATAATGTTAGACCCACAAGTTGGGGAGAGCTAAACTATCGAAAGGTTTGTCGGAAATAGTGAATTATTCTAGAAAGATACAACAGAAGAATATAAACAACACCTGGTGAAAGAAGTAGACGGTACTGTGATAAGTTCAGTGAATTAGCAATTCAAAAGATGGAAAGAACAATTTTCCTAGGTTTTAAACCGAGTTTTTGCAAACAACGTGCAGCCATATGCCTTTTGAAGCGCGTGAACAAACTAATCCCCGAATCTGCACCGCACCTCCCGGTAAAGATGAGATCGTTGCCGCAATTAAAGTAATTAACAAAAACAAAGCGGTAGGACTTGATAGAATTCCCGCAGAGCTTTTACAAGCAGCTCCAACGTCATCAAGCCAACTGCTTCGTCCGCTCATAAAAGAAGACTGGACAACTGAAAGCTTCCCCGATGAGTGGAAGAAGGGAACTATTGTCAAGCTTCCAAAAAAGGAGATCTAACAAAGTGCGAAAACTGGAGAGGAATTTGCGTTCTACCTGCCGTTGCCTAAATAATAGCAAAAGCCATACTGGAACGCAACACCTTGAGGCCACACTCGATGCCGAACAAGCAGGATTCCACGCTGGATCCTCCTATATTGATCACATCAACACCCTGCGGATCATTATTGAACAGTGTGTTGAATATCGATCACCACTACACCTACTATTCATCGCCTTCGAGAAGACCTTTGATAGCCTTAACAGGGAGTATATCTGGTTAGCTTTACGGAGGAGAGGCGTTCCAAAAAACAAATTGCTATTATTAAATCAACTTATTATGGATCCAAGAATCACGTTCTGCACGATGGTAGGTTGTAAGGTGATTTTGAAATCCATAGCGGAGTCACCAATATTGTTTTTTTGGTGATAAGCGATGTACAGTGCGCAGCTTTGTCAGTTAGTGGAGGGACCCAATAGACTTTGGCATTTTATTTAAAGCACATGGATTGCGCGGACGATGTTTGCTTACTCTCTCATAGAATCATGGTTCACCATCAAATGACAACAAGTGTGGAGATAGCAGCAGAAGTTGTGGGACTGAAAATTAATTCCGGCAAAACAAAGCCTCGGAACAGGACCATACTCTCAAATAAATATTTCCTTGCAACCGTTGGAAAATGAGAGAGCTTTTAATACCCTAGAAGTATCGTCTCCATCGATGGCAGAACCGAACAAGTAGTCATCTGTCGCATCGGCAAAGCAAAAGCGGTGTTCGGTATGTTGTTGAAAATTTGGAGGAATAACTCTTTCAGCTTAAGAATTAAGAAAGTTACGACTGTTTCGCACAAATGTTGAATCTGTGCTTCTTTATTAGTGCAACATTTGGAAGGTTACTTCAGCCATTACAAAAAAACTGCAAACCTTCGTGAATGTCTTCGTAAGGATTTTTCTGGCCAAACCGTATATCAAATAAGTAGTTCATAGAAGGACAGGCCAGCAATCTATAGACTCTATAATACAAAGGCGTAAGTGGCAATGGATTGGACATACGCTTTGAAAAGGTAACAACTGCATTGCAGGCAAAGCAATGCAGTGGAATCCGCTCACACAAGAATAAAGAAGAGCTGGAAGACCGAGAATGCACATGGCGCACCACAGTCAAGGCGGAATCAGCGTCGCTAGACAAAAGTTGGAGGACGCTGAAACACATCTCCGAAAACCGGACACGATGGCGCGTAGGCGTAGTAGAGGCCTTATGCCCCTTAAATGCTTCCCAACGGACGTAAAATGTCTGATGACCAAAGTAAAGTATAAGTACGTCAGTGTTTTGACATATCACTTTTTAAAGTTAAGAAAAAAACACATATAAAAGGGCTTTTTGAAGCTATCTAAATGTACGAAGTAGATTTTTTTCAGTAAAATCCGTGATGGTTTTCCAAATCTATAACCTCTTTCTTTAACATTCAATTGAAATATTTAAATTATTTCATATGGTTTTCGAAAATTCTTCATAGTTGTTAGATTTCACCAGTCTTACAAAAATCTAAGGGAAATGCTTAGCTATTCATGCTTTAACGATTTTCAAGAGCAAATTACTAAACGGTTTTAAAGTTATATTTGCTCTTGTAATGGACCTGTTTGTTTAAACAATTTTTTTATTTCAAGTGTAATATAAAAATAATGTTGAAAACGAATATTTTTTAAACTTGGCAAATATTTAAAGTTAATGTTTGAATTCGAAATCAGCAATAAAAGCAAACCCAAATATGTTTTTTCAAAATTATAAAGTATTGAATTGAATGTTTGATCAAAACTTCATATAGATTCAAGTAAAGACTCATAACTAAGTGAGAGTTTTCAGAAAGTATGTAAAATATTAAAATTATTTAAAATGTATACGGAAGAGAACGATGTGTACTTCGCAAAATCATCATATATTTTATTGTTAAGAGATATTTTGAGTGTTTTAAGACTTAAACAACCCGTTTTTGGTTGTTTTTAGCATTTTTAAAGGGAGATTCAAATTAAGGACCTCTATATGTAAGTTTAGAAAGAAAGCAGGATGGAATCGTTTAAGGTGATTTTTGATAACTGACAGCTAAAATCAACAAGGTTGATGTAGTAACAACGAAAAAATGACTTAGTCCACCATAAAAATAAACAACACAAACAGATCTTTTTTTCTGAACTCATCAGAAAGAACGTTGCTGCGATGTGTCAGGAGAATGGCCGATTAGTTGAGATAGAAAGATATTTCAAAAGGGAATTTTCGTGGTGACTTCGGAAAGCATAAAAGGCACGGGTTAAATGAACCGCACAGTCTTTTTTTGGAAGATCCCTAGGCAGCTATAGCACACTTCCGTAAAATCAATCCTACAATACCAATATCACAATTTTTCCATACAAAAATATAATTCTTACGTTCTCGGCGATTTTTGCTACAGTATGGAATCTGACCTTCTTTTGGAAAAGCTTAGGAATTCGCAGAGAAAGTGGAAGGTGTCCTTTTTCTTCTCTTCGGCTTCGGAAACTCTGCATAAATCAAATAAGCTTATACCCATTCTGCTAATGTAGATACCCAAGTGAGTTGTGACACTCAAACCCTTCAAAGTTTCATGCACTGTCCACCTGTTGTTGGCGATTTCGAAGAAACTCTGTTGGATTAGCCCTTTTACTTGATCTATTGACTTAAAGATCATATAAACTCCGATGAAGCATTGAACCACTTTTAGCCAATTTTTCAAAATTCGTTCAGCTAAAATTGCAAGGTCAACGCTAAAGGCCCAACTATAATAGGCATAAGCTAGCATATGCGCGCATAGGTAAACGTGCGAATACAAAGAATCTCCATACGAGTGACCATAATGGAGTCTAGCTCCGTTCAATTTTTCTCAGTTTCGTTAACTTAAGCACACTTAAGCAAGAGCGATCCCAGTCGCTCGCCGCATAAGTAAAATCTGACATGTAGATACGTGAGCAAAATTGCATTAGGCTATGCAGTAATTTCGCAAACTTAAGTGAATTTTCGTTGGGTTTTTGACATAAGCTTATGTTTGCTTATGCCTATTATAGTTGGGCCTAAAGAGTCAAATCCTTGACTCTCCGACGTCACCAAACAATCAAAATTTTCTCTGTCAACGAACCGTCAGCGTTCACAGTGTCAATGAATAAAACGTTGACCATCATACGAATGATACTCTCTGGTCAACGTTGAGCCAAAATGAGTTGACCATCTGTCAACGCGTTGAATAGCAAAACATTGATAAGCACACGATACGATTTGACAAAATAATGTTTATGCGAGTCAACGTATTTTTTTTTTTTTTGAGATTTTAGGCTGGAAAAGAATATTTTCATTGATATAAAAGCTTTTGTATTTCGGGTTTTTAAGAAAGTTAAGTTTTTTTTTCAATTTAAAAATACTGTGACAATTTGTATCCAACGGAGTACAGTTAATACCTGATCTTAAGCTTCCCAATCCTAAAAATGTCGAAAAGTTACCTATAAAATGTCTGTGAAAAATATAAAACAATTCTTCATAATTATAAATAACATTTTTCTTCCAAATCTAACTCCATCCAACTGACATTTGCGCAACGTCCTAATTTCAAATGCCATTCTATCGTACCATCAACCTGTTCTGTTCTTGAACATTTCATTTTAACATTCACCTCTTACTTTTTCTCATACAACTATCTATTTATTTATTATTAAAGCCCATCGTCTCGTGTAAATAGTTGTTCTTAGAAAATTAAATAAAAAGAAGTAATAACCAGAAAATGTTAAGAGACAAAAAAACAACAAAAAATAAATAAAACATGAAACTTTCCACACAAAATAGAATCAACATTTTTCTCAAAACTTGGCCAGCAGTTCGGAGTATAGTGACAACGAAGACCAAGTAAAGTGGTCAACAACGTCTCACCATCCAACAACCGTCACTGTGCATCGTGTCGGTCCACGGTCCACGTATCACTTCGTCTTTCGTCTTATGATGTGCTAAGGCTCCATGAAGGCAACCGGTTTTCCTGGCAACGCATATCATCACCAGGCCAAAGACAAGAGACCGCAATTTCCACTTTACACCGGAATGCATTATTCTGGCGGAAGACGAAGATACTCATACCACACACTTTAAAGTAGTGGGTCTCCTCCAGATGCGCCGCTGCGCATAATCCGGACAGTCAAGACTCAAGTAATGCGGGACATACAGCTCATACTCTATCTACTCCGTACGTTTTTAATGGCATCTTGATTTGAAAAAGAGGTGCTACCGACTAACGTTGGTGTCGTCGAAGTTGTTGCCGTATCGTCGTAGCCATCGCCGCCACACCGCCATCTTTATCTTGGTTCAGCTTCTACTCACACTATATATTATTATCTGAAGGTCATTACTTGAATAAAACGCGTCGAGGCGGCCATTTAACAGTTTTGTTTGTGCCATGCCATCATAGATGGCAATGATGGTGTTTTGTGGTGCGACCTAGCACAAAGCACATAAGGTGCATCTTCTACTATTAAAATTATGTTTATTAACAACGGCTTTTGGAATAGGTAAGGTACCTCGTACCTAGCTAGGTTATATTGTGTAAGTATGTCACTTTACGGTGCATATTTGTTGCTTTAGGTGTTGAAGCATGTTCTCTGACATTTAAGGTAGAAACTAGTTGGGAGTGCAATTAATGTTGACAGTGATGGTACTTGACGCTAGATGTTAAAAAAACTTTACTGGTTTTTAATGATAGAAACAAAGGTAAAGAGGTTTGAAAATAGAAACAATTTATTTGAACAGATTTTCTGTCTGATTAACATTAAAGTCTTTTTAAAACTCGTTACCAGATGAGAAAGATAAACCTTAAGCAATGGCATTTAATCACAAAACAAGCAACCACATACTGACACGTCTGAATCTGAATGTAATGTACGTTTGTATATGTATGTTAAACAAAAAAATGACTTTAAGAATACTTTAAGACAAATAAGAGACGATTTGAGTTTGCCACCATTTATGTGGAAAATGCTTCCAATTAAAAAAGTAAAAACTTTTTGACAGATCACAGTTTAAGGTTGAGATCCACTTTCATCATCATACCCTGCTTCAAAATTGACAATCCGTGGGCTAGGTTCTAGGTTATCTTTCTCTTACTCATAGTTGTAAAAGGGCTTGCACATGAGAGCGAACAACGAATGAACGAATGGACGAAAAAACGTGATTTTACACATTTCAAAAAGTCAATTTCAAACAAAAAAAAACAATTAAATTATGAGAAACCAATTAACACTTATGTTAGGATAATAAAATTTGCATTTTGTTCTCTAAAACAATACAATTTTGTAAAAACAATTCGTTAGCAACGAATTGCAATGTGGTTGCTACGAACTGTCAAACTCTATTCGCGTTCCACATACAATCCACACTGCAACGAATAAATTGTTCGCGCTCAACTTAACCTCAAAATTATATCTCTCTTATTTTGTTTGTTGAAAAGGGTAATTATAAATTGACAGTTCGTCGCTGTCTGCGAATAGAAACAAAGCTCATGTGTAAGAAAAGTCAAAATATGCGAACATCCACAGTTCGCAGTTCGTAGCTCATGTGCAAGATACTTTAAACGACTCAAACTAAATTCACGTTCCACATATGTACGATCCACACTTCAACGAATAAAATGTAACTAAAAATTGTTTACCAAATTATTTAATTATATTACTTTAATGTATCATTGGTATCATTGGTTTTCATTATTGCAACCAATCATTGGATTTTTTGACAGGTTGTTTTAGCAAGAACTGAACATTTTTGTTGTTGAAAAAACATGATTTCACCATGCAACTAACAGTCATAAAGCGTTAAACTGACTTTTCGATCATAGGTAATCTACTTTGATGTCCAATTTTACCTGTCATTGGTTTCCATCATTGCAACCAATCATTGGATATTTTTGACAGGTTGTTTTAGCAAGAACTGAACATTTTTGTTATTGAAAAAACGTGGTTTCACCATGCAACCACCAATTATTAAGGGTTAAACTGATATTTCGATCATACGTAATTTACTTTAAAGTCCAATTATAGCTGTCATTGGTTTTCGTCAATGAAACCAATCATTGGATTTTTTTGACAGGTTGTTTTAGCAAGAACTGAAAATGACTGTAATTGAAATCAAGAATTTCGGAGGGGAATCCACCAGAAATCTGCTGACAGAAATCTGTCATTATAATTATACGAACTTGAAGTACAAGTCAGTGTAACGAAACGTCAAAATCATTTTTTTTTAAATAGAATCAGCTGTTCAAGGAAAATGAAATGACTGCGGAATAAACTTTTTCTTTTAATCAAAATTTCATTGCAATCGATTAGCACATACATACATAGTTTGTATTCTAATCAAAAGGAAAATTTTCTCATTTAAGTGATAGAAATGTAGCTAAATTTTTTGTTTAGAAAGGTCGAAATTCGGAATTTATACGTACAATTATTTTATAATTTTTAAAGTAATCATTTAGAAACTTCAATTCTTAAAATTCGGTTTACTTTGTACACATTTTTCAATTCAATCCTATTATTTGTGAACAAGTAATGTCAAATACCACTTTGCAGAATGACATTTATATACTTGTTTTTAATTTTTGGAAACAAATGGATTCTAAAATACAAAATCATTTGTAAACATCAATTAATGCAACATACGGCTTCAGGCTAAGATAAAGAACATAACGTTAGTCAATTTACAATTGAGTTCGATCGTATTATTTAAGCATTCTCAAATTTGTTAGCTGTCACTTTTGGTGTTGACAGATTTGTTAAGTTTACATTTTTGAGTTCAATCCATAAACAAGAAATATTAAATACCACTTTGTAGAATGACATTTATGCACTTGTTTCTAATTTTTGGAAACAAATGGATTCTTAAAAACAAAACCATTTGTAAACATCAATTAATGCAACATACGGCTTCAGGCTAAGATAAAGAACATAAGGTTAGTCAATTTACAATTAATACTTGAGTTCGATCGCATTATTAAGGCATTCTCAAATATACTAGCTGTCACTTTTGGGGTTGACAGATTAGTTAAGTTCAATCTAAAAACGAGAAATGTCAAATACAACTTTGGAGAATGACATCTATCCACTTGTTTTTAATTTTTGGAAACAAATGGATTCTTAAAAACAAAATGATCTGTAAACATCAATAAAGCAACTACGGCTTCAGGCTAAAATAAAGAACATAACGTTAGTCAATTAACAATAATTAATACTTGAATTCGATCGCATTATTTAAGCATTTTGAAATTTGTTAGCTGTCACTTTTGGTGTTGACAGATGTGTTAAATTCACATTTTTAAGTTCAATCTATAAACAAGAAATCTTAAATACCACTTTGCAGAATGACATCTATGCAGTTGTTTTTAATTTTTGGAAACAAATAGGTTCTTAAAAACAAAATCATTTGTAAACATCAATTAATGCAACATACGGCTTCAGGCTAAGATAAAGAACATAAGGTTAGTCAATTTACAATTAATACTTGAGTTCGATCGCATTATTAAGGCATTCTCAAATATACCAGCTGTCACTTTTGGGGTTGACAGATTAGTAAAGTTCAATCTAAAAACGAGAAATGTCAAATACTACTTTGGAGAATGACATTTATTCACTTGTTTTTAATTTTTGGAAACAAATGGATTCTTAAGAACAAAATGATCTGTAAACATCAATAAAGCAACTACGGCTTCAGGCTAAAATAAAGAACATAACGTTAGTCAATTAACAATAATTAATACTTGATTTCGATTGCATTATTAAAGCACTCTCAAATATGTTAGCTGTCACTTTTGGTGTTGACAGATGTGTCAAATTCACATTTTTAAGTTCAATCTATAAACAAGAAATGTTAAATATCACTTTGCAGAATGACATGTAAGCACTTGTTATTAATTTTTGGAAAAAAATGGATTCTTAGTAACAAAATCATTTGAAAACATCAATTAATGCAACATACGGCTTCAGGCTAAGATAAAGAACATAACGTTAGTCAATTTACAATTGAGTTCAATCGCATTATTTAAGCATTCTCAAATATTTTAGCTGTCATTTTTAGTGTTGACAAATTTGTTAAGTTCCTTATATGGAATGTGTTAAATTAGTTTCAGTAAAATCCTATAAATATATATGGATATATTTTTTTGTGTCGACTTATTTATAAAATGACTATCGGAACGAATTTTATTTGAAAACATAACGTTAATATTTAAATTAAGCAAAATAATTCAAGAATCTAAAATGGCTAATATAGAATCTTGTGTAAGAACTATAAAAAACCGCTAAACTTAAAATTTATTAATAATTTGAATATGAATAACAAGTTGAAGGTCAAGGAACCGCTCAAATAATAATAAGTTTTTTTTTCTAACATTGGAACAAAGTCAAGACCGTCAGTTGATATCTCTTGTCCCCAACATTATTCATATAATGATGTGTCGTCAAATATGATTTTATGGCATTTGTGTGATTGCATGCAAGCAACTTGACACCTCTAAAAACAGTCAGTCAGACACTACAGTTTGTCCATGAACTATTCATTCAACAAGCGTAAACTCTGAAAATAATAATAATTATTATAAAATTGCAAGCTCTCCAAGATTTCTATCTGAGCAAATACATTCTTTCCTTCGAGCTTTTTTTTTGATAAACCTTCAATTGAACATAAGGCAATCGAGTATTGTAAACATTATTTTTTAATGACTTTTATTTATTTATACAATGACAGAAGAGAAGAACACGATTCTATGTGCTTATGGGCAATGCACTTAAATACGCCAATCCATTTGTTGGAATCACGTTTTCTTCAAGTGAACTACTCTGCAAGACTAAAGTTTAAGACTTGAAAATAAAATCAGATCAATCTGGAAATAAAAACCAGCACTTAATCATATACGGGCAAGATAATAAAGTAAATACCTTGTTCGAGAATTAAGTGAAAGTTCTTTGTGAGGTCCAAAACATGCACCTAAAGGTGTGCCATTATATTCGAGTAGATAGCTACAGAAAACAACAAAGTGCTAACACCTGTAACAAAATCACAGCAATTTACCAGTCAAGAATTGTAATTTAAATAAATTTACCTCGTGGCAACTTGAATAGTTGATGAAAGAACAATCTGAAATGTCCTTCGAGGGTTAACGAGTAGAAGTTAGTTGTTAACCTTGAATGAGCTACACTCAACTTTAAGCTGAAGCTGTGCTCGTTCAGGTGTGTAGCATTCTGAACTAATTGTTAAACAGTGCATGGATCTTGGATTGGATGCAAGTTAAGTATGCATATTTTTAGATTGGTAAAGTGTCTTGCATGTCGCAGCCGCCACCACAGAGCAGAAAACCTTGATTAGGTTCGTTTCTTTTTTCTTTTTTGTTCTACTATAAGTGTAACCTTACCATTAATTCATTGTAGCTGTGTCAAATATTAAAAAATATAAGTTTGTTTTCTTGTTTAGTAATTAACTTAAAGAAGACGACAGGTTTTTTGCGTTAGCAAGTGAATTATTTTTTCCTGTGGTCAGACTCGTCGATGAGTCAGTAGCTAATTCTTGGTAAGTTATTAAAACTTTAATGATGAGTGATCGTGTAAACATTGAAACCTGTTTGCAACCATTTAATTTATGATCAAATAAGTATAATGAGGGTAACACAACTTAAGTTTGTTCTTCTAAATCTACACATATACCTAGCAAAAATAATAAGATGTGACATAAGGCAAAATTTAACTAATGTCACTTAGTGAGTTATGACTAATGACGACGCCGATGATGTATTTCTTAATTTTTGTTCTTTATAATTGAAAGCATAGTTTCTCAGAAGTAAAAATCAGTTTCTGGGTTTAATGGAGTAGGTTCGTGTTCAATAGATGCAGCAATTCCACCTTTCCTAGGTGTCATGTTACGGTGGCTGTCAAAGTAAACATTTAAATGTATAAATAAAGTAAGGTGGCGCAATAGTCAGTAGAGACTGTTACAACTTTCAACCATTCCTGTATGCGAGTCATTTCAGAGATGCAGGTTACCTACAGTTCGTATACCGAATTCGTACGACTAAAATGAGAGAGCACTTTTCATGAAAAGAATTATTTTTCTAGGATAAGTCAATTTTTCGCAAGAGGCATTTCCCATAAAACAAAGCATTGGATGGCCCTGATAGAACCCAAGACTTCTGGCATGACAGTCCTACACACTATCCATCACGCCCCAGGGACTAACTTTAAATTTAGCTGTCAAAATATTTGATTTTTGGTTCAGCAATTTTAAATATCAATATGAATCCATTTAAAGCTATTATCATTAAAACGGCTAAAGAATGAAGGAATATTCGTTCATTATGACATTTCTTTCATATGGCTTGTTTTTATTTGTTAAAACAGATGTACAAAAGATTAAAATAAAATGTTCAGGTTAAGGTCCTTGCACATGAGAGCGAACAACGAATGAGCGAATGGACGAACAAAAGTGATTTTACACATTTCAAAAAGGCAATTTCAAACAAAAATACATTTAAATTATAATGAACTAATTGACACTTATGTTCGGATAATACAATTTACATTATGCTCTCTAAAACAATACAATTTTTTAAAAATAATTTGGTAGTAACGAATTGCAGTGTGAACTAAAGTAGTATTCACATGAGCGCGACCAACGAACGACGAATGAATTACAAAATGTGAGTTTATATACGTTTGAAGACATATTTCCACACAAATTCTTAACAAAACGATAGCAATATAGTTTCTATTTGATTTATGATACATACTTTTACTTTTTAACATAATATATTAATAAATTTAAGAAAACAAATTTATTCGTCGCGAAAAAAATTGTAGTTGATTCGAACTGTCAAACTTTATTCGCGTTCCACATTATCCACACTCGCAACGAATAAAATAATCGCGCGTACTTAACCTAAAAATTATTCTTATTTTGGTTTCGGTGGTGAATGGTGTTCGGCTGTGGCTTCATTCGCGACGAATTAAAAACTCTCATGTGAAAGGAACGTCAAAATCGACGAATATTCGTTCATTCGTTGGTCGTTAGTCGTGCTCATGTGAATAGTCCTTAAGAACTGTCAAACTCTATTCGCGTTCCACATACCATCCACACTGCAACGAATAAATTTTTCACGCTCAACTTAAAATTATACCAATGTGTAAAAACAATTTAGAAGTAACGAATTGCAGTGTGGTTGCTACGAACTGTCAAACTCTATTCGCTTTCCTCATACCATCCACAATTCAACGAATAAATTGTTCGCGATCAACTTTAAATTTTACCACTCTTGTTTTGTGTTTGTGTGAAAGATCGTGGCTGAGGAAAATATGGAGAAAAGAGTAATTATAAATTGATAATTCGTGGCTATCTGCGAATAGAAATAAAGCTAATGTGAAAGAAAAGTCAAAATAATCGAACATCCACAGTTCGTAGCTCATGCGCATGATGCTTTAGCTGTCAAAATATTTAGTAGAGTCTACAATTTTACTACTGGCGTTTTTCTTTTTTAGTTCAGAGCTGAGCTCTGAGCAGAGTCCGAGCGAGCAGAGTAGAGTACAATTCTAAGCAGAGTATGTTCAGAGTTCTCTGATTTAATTATGAAACAACTTGAGCACTAAACTGTCATGGTTTTAAATGTCGTCTGTTTGAAGGCGTTCAAAATTGTCTTTAATCAAATTAATTAATAAAACAGTCATAGAGTGGGTCCATTTGACTTCTGAAATAAATTTGATTCATAAAAATGGTATATGCAAATAGTTTTTTCTAAATTGTCTTTCCTTCTGCGCTAAAGCGACTGGCCTCTTCCGCCATTTTTATTGTTTTGACGATAATTTTTTTAATTTCCCGGCTTTTAAATATCAAATTGTTCGTGTTCAGCATTTTACTCCGTTTACTCTGTTATTTTATTCTGAACTCACAGAACGTGTTCTTATCATGTTCAGAACTAAAAAAGAAACACGAATTCGAAGCTCTGAACGATCAGAGCTCAAAAAGAAACACAATTATTCTTTTGACAGTTCGAGCTCTGCTCTGAACTAAAAAAGAAAAACGCTATATGCTTCGCTATTGCTGAACGCACTCTTTTAGACCAAATGCACATGCAGCAATTTTTAATATCGATATGGGTAAATAAATTTAAATTTAAGGGTTATCCTCAGCGACTAACGAATGAAGAAATAGTCGTTCATTATGACATTTCTTTTAGATGGCTTGTTTCTATTTTTTACAAGAGATGCACAACAAAGATTAGAATCAAATGTTTAGGTTAAGATGCGAGCGAACATTTAATTTGTTGAAGTGTCGATCGTATGTCGAACGCGAATTGAGTTTGACAGCTCATTACAATTGGATTACCTTTCGCGACGATTAATTTGTTTTCTTAAATTTTGTTATGAAAAATATAATTCCATTGCCTTAAGATTAACTAAAGAACTTAATTTCGGTTTATAAATTGTTTAAAATCACATTTATTCAATCATTCATCGGTCGTTGGTCGCTCTTATGTAAATGATAGCAGTTTCTTAGGTTAGCGTTAGCAACACAGTAGAAATGAACGATATTACTTAATTAATTATAGTAAATGGAACAGTTAGAAACAAGTTTGGAACAATTCCAGCTTTGCAGATTTGTATCATCAACGACTACATTGCCACCAAACTAATTTGACAGCTGTCAACTTTTGTTAAGATTGATAATTGTTTAGTTTTACACACATTGAAATGAAGTAAAATTAATTGATCTGTTAATTTCGGACATTTGTATATTACAAAGAATTTGAAAACGTTTATTTTACTAACTTTAAAAATAATTGTTTTCTAAAATATCTTGTACATACCTCTCTTACAATCCAAGTTGGGATGCAGTTAAAACTCCTGAAATAAAGAAAAACAAATACTTCATTAGTTGACAAGATCTTAAAAACAATTCAAAACATTTGTGTATAAGATAATATCTATATAAAATCCTAATTAACATTTAATTAATTATTTACTAACAACCAATCCTTGACTTGTTTCTATTTTTGTGCAATGTTATGGTTTGGTTTCATTCAGTTTTTGGTTGGCTTTACACAAAATTTTTTGAATAACTTAAACAAAGTCAGAAAGCCTGAACTTATACAAACATCTAACGTAAAAAGCAACTATCTAGACGATACTTGAATAAAATCAAAAACTCAAAGTACGCGCTGACCAAACTATTAAATGAAAAGTTTCGCATTAACGTGATTGGAATTTTGCGATTTCATTAACATGAATCAGTTCGTTCGATATACTCGTTTGTATACTTAGCTCATTCAACTTGTATAAGAAAGACTTCGCCAAGACATCAACAAAACCAGCATTGATTACAAATCGAAGAAAAACTTATGCAAGCACTTCGATAAATTGGAGTCAAGTTGTAGTCAATAGAATACAAATAAGGCAATTTCTAGGGCGTGGATTGCACAACTTTTGAAACCGAAATAAAGAAGAAAAAAAAATATTAAAATTCATTGGAAACTTATCTTTTGGAGAGAATTACGATCTTCAATGAGATATTAAACTCAAACATCAAATACTATAAAGTACGAAATGATTTGATTTGATGAGTTCAGAATGAAAAATTGACTTGAACTCCAAAACTGCTGGTTAAGGTAAGATTGTTATATTGTTTGTTAATGAAAAGAGGAGAGCACTGCTACTCTAGTACGAGTACCAGGTTCTTCAAAAATACATTAATTAATTACTTACATGGCGCTACAGTCCGGGGCGGACCTGGGCCTCAACCAACATGCGTCTCGAGCCAGCTCGGTCCCTAGCTAGCTGTCTCCATTTTAGAACGCCAAGTTGGTTGAGATCTTTACCCACCTCAGTGCGCCACCTGAGTCGCAGTCTTCCTCTACTGCGCCGTCCATCGGGATTGGATTCGAAGACCTTCCGGGCTGGAGCGTTAACGTCCATTCGCTGTACATGAACTAGCCATGTAAGCCGTTGGAGTTTAATTCTGCTAACTAGGTCAGTGTCGCTGTACAGCCCGTACAGTTCGTCGTTATATCTTCTTCTCCATTCTCCATCTATGTGTACGGGACCAAAAATCACCCGAAGCATCCTAAGACGCTCTCATCTTTCTTTGACAGGGTCCAGGCCATAGCACCATAAATAAGAACCGGGATGATGAGTGTCTTATAGATGGGGATTTTAGATGCTCGAGAGAGGACTTAACTTCTTAATTGCCTTCTTAATCCAAAGAAGCAGCGATTTGCAAGAGTTATTCTTCGTTTGATTTCAGCGCTGGTATCGTTGTCTGTGGTAATAGAGGTGACGTTTTGTTCAACACATCGTTGTTCAATGTCCTTTTTTAATGACAGCATATACTTGGTCTTGCCCTCATTGACTAGTAAACCCATCTTCTTCGCTTCCGTCGTCGCAATGCTCAAAAGCGCTCCACTGACATCACGCTTTGATCTTTCAATTATGTCAATATCATCTACGTTTCCGATTAATTGGATAGACCTTTGGAAGATTGTGCCTCTAGTGTTGACGGTTGAGTTTTGCACAATTTGTTCCAGAACGATGTTAAAGAAGTCGCATGACAGTGCATCGCCTTGTCTAAAACCTTTTTTGACATAAATGCATCGGTAAGATCTTTTCCGACTTTGATAGAGCAGCGTACATTCTCCATCGTCATTCTGCACAAACGGATAAGTTTGACAGGGATGCCAAAACTAGACATTGCTCGGTAGAGCTCTTCCCTATATACGCGGCTTTAAAATCGATAAAGAGATAGTGGGTACCGATTTGAAGCTCCTGGGTTTTTTTCCAAGATCTGCCGTAGTGTGAATATTTGGTCGATAGTGGACTTCCTGGTCTGAGGCCACACTGATGAGGACCAATCAGTTTGTTGACAAACGGCTTCAGAGGTTCACATAATACGGCAGAAAGGATCTTAAATGCAATGTTAAGGAGACTGATGACTCTGTAGTTGGCCCAATTTGGAGGATCTCCTTTTTTATGTATCGGGCAAACTATGCTGAGATTCCACTCATCGGGAATGCTTTCTTCCGACCATATTTTGCACATGAGTTGGTGCATGCTCCGTACCAAGTCATCGCCTGCTGTTTTAAATAGTTTGGCAGCGATGCCGTCAGCTCGACAAGGTTTGTTTGACTTCAGTTCGTTCACTTCGTAGAGGTCGGTTAGGTGGAATTGTTGATCTGCGTCGCCTAGGTTGAGTGGTTCTATCTCCCTTACAATGGAATTCGGTTCGTCATCGCCGTTATATAATTTGGAGAAGTGGTCTTTCCATATTCTCAACATCGACTGCTGCTCTACTACTATGTTCAACTGATTGTCTTTAGAGGCTTCGGTTCGTGGCTGGTACTCTTGGGAGGTTTTTTTCACCCTCTATCTCCTCGATCGCGTGCTTTCTTTTTTTCAATCTAAGAGGGCAGTGTTCCTCTCTCCTCTTCTGCTCGTTGAGCTGGCGAGCAGGTCTGGTCCTTATGTGCAGCGCCGTTTTGTATGTCTCTTGTTTCGCTGCGTGAGCTTGCCGGCATTCGTCGTCAAACCAGGGGTTTCGTTGTGGTGGCCGTGTGAAACCTAGCACTTCAGAGGTGGCATTTTTGATGGCTGCAAGGCAATGTTGCCACTGGTTTTCAATGCTTAATGCAAGCAGCATAGCACTCCTTATGAGTTTACTAGAGACTCGATCCGAAAAGGACATGGCAGTCTCTTGCGATTAAAGCCGTCTAACGTTGAAACTTTCGTAGCCGAACCTTGGCCACAACAATGTAGTGGTCCGAGTCAATGTTGGTCCCATGGAAAGTTCGGACATCATGTATACTTAAGAAGTATTGTGCGTCAATCGCAATGTGGTCAATCTGGTTGACGGTTGATTGATCAGAAGATTTCCATGTCCCCTTGTGGATATTGAGATGTGTGAACTGTATACTAGCTATCAGAACGGCTCGCTCCGCAGCGAAATCGATCAGCATGAATCCGTTGTCGGAGGTGGTGTCGTGCAGGCTATAGCTCCCGATTGTGCCACCTCTCTTCCTAGCTTTAAGTTGAAATCTCCTAAGATAATTTTTAATGTCATAGCCAGGGCTCCGCTTGTCCAAGAGCTCGAAGAATATGTCTCTTCTGTTGGGGCTTGCGAGCATATTAGGCTTATGTTGGCGAATTTAGTATTGTTGAAACTCAAGACATTTTGCTGAGCCTCGTTCCAGCAACAAATCAACACCCAAATAGACGCTATCTTTGTTCTCGGTAGCAGTCTGCTGCAGTTTGCCCGGTCCATCTCATTGCACTTCTTGGATTGCGGTAATATCTGCCTTGCAGCTGTTTAAGACTTCCGCTAATTGTTCGGCTGCACGTGGTCTGTTAAGGGACCTATCATTCCACGTACAGATCCAAAGTTCGCTGTCCTTATTTCGTTTGCGTGGGTGAATCCGTCCGTATCCGAGGCTTGTTGGTGCTTCGCCACTTATGTATTTTTTAAGTTGTCAGGAAGTCATCCCGACGGCAAAAACCCCAACCTGGAGGGCCGGATCCTTAGTAGGTATAACTCTAAGGACGGTGAGCCGGATAAACTGTTCACTTAGTAGTTTAACCTTACAGGATAGGGAGAGGTGCCTTAGTTGAAACCCCTCCCCCCTCTCTCGTTTCCTGCCCCCAACAACTTTCCACTGGGGTTAGAACCCAATCTCCAGTTGATGTTCACCGGGAGAGGTGAAAGTAGGAGTTGATAAACAGAGCTGGGTTTTGAGAAAAACCTGTGGACGCTTGTCCTCTTGAATGCACATGTGTACCATTTGAACATCAGGGTATTTGAGTAGTTATGCCAAAATGGAAGTAGATAAGTTATAACCGAACGTTTTCGCATATAACCATAATATTTTTATACAAACTGTCACAAAAAGCTTGTTCAAAAAGTTTGGGAATACAGCGAAGTTTGTATTTGCTAATGTCAGACTTGTGACACTTTTAAAGACTGATGTAGTAAATGTCTGGGAGATGGCAATACTGACTTACATTTTTAAGATAATTGGAGCAATTCCAGAGGAATAATCATTTGTAAATAATGCCAAATATAACAAAATGTTGTCTTACGTCATTTGAACATTATTAAATGGTGTCTGGGGACAGTCTCACAAGTATAGAATGAAATTCTCATCTAATGTTACAGAAGTGTCAATAAAAGATTGGTAAAAGTTGTTAGCAAACGCGTTACAAATTTCGGGAGTACTAACTAAGTTCTCTTTATTATAATCACAATTTATTTGTTAGCTATCAGATTTCCGTTTTATATTGACAAATTTCCAAAAGCTTTTGGGGTCAATCTCAAGAGCACTTTCCATATAAATAGAGATTTCAAGTGCAATGTTGTCAGGGATTGAGGTGACCTACAGTTTTAAGCCGAATCCGAACGGCTTATTTGAGAAAGCACTCACCCACTAACCATCATGCCAATGCTTTTCAATCAGCACAAGAGCTCGTAGAGAACAAGAGACAAGTGCGCGTAATTTCACGGATGGAGGAGACCTACAATTTGTTTTTCAAATAAAATCGGCTTATTTGAAAAGTTCTTTTTAGCAGGATTTGTCATTTTCTCACAAGAAGCCGTAAAAAAAATATTTCAGTCGCACAGGCGGATAGGATATTGAACCCAGAACTGACATGACAGACAGACGTAGTTTAATCGAGCTAATAAAATCTTGACTGATAAAATGACATTGTGCGAAAAATAATTATTTAAAGTGTATACGATTTCCATACAAATCAAATTTCGTACCTATGTAAATTGTATTTTCACACCAACTGTCTGTAAGATTTATAGACCAGCTTTAAAAATTTCCCAACCAAAATCAACAGCTTGTTTTGACTTAAAAAGAAAAAAAAACACAAACTTGCTTAGGTGATTGAACTTTGTAAAGCTGTTTATAATTTTACATACTCATATTTTGTTTGTCTGCTTAAAATTTTAAGGTCAATTTCGATTGCGAAAACCTTTAAGAAAAACTTTACTGACATCTAATTTAAGCTGACACTACTGTCATACTACTTAAGTTCACTGCAATATAATAATTATAATTCAAGACTTCAGTATTAAAGTATATAAAATTGCATTCACCTCAAAAGTGTGCACAAAGCTTCCCCTCTTTTTGTAAGATCCACCATGAAGCAACTCGAGTATAAAGTAGCTAGGTATGTTCGAGTATTAATTTATCACCTTACTTTGCAAAATATTGTATTTATATATCGTACGCTACGACCAAACGTAATATTGCAAAAAGCGCTTGAATTTCACATTCGTGTGCATCATAATGGTTATGGGTTATGTAAAAATATGAAACATTCAAAAGACGCGCAATAATATAAAAAAAACAACACACAAAACTATAAAAATAAATATTAAAAAAATTATACGAATAAACATAAAGCTGGATGCCAAGTCAAATATTATAATGTTATAAAAGTTGCGGCGTGTGGAAGCGGAAGAAGACCATGAACCACACCACAACTCAAACAGTGGTGTTTTCTCAAGAAAATAAAAAAATCAAGAATAACTGTTGAGGTTAATGAATTAATCACGTTTACCTTTTTGTTTAGTTTGTTCGTATTTCATTCGCTTACGGTTTAAGATATTGAAGATTGAGGCTTTCATATTTCTTTTGTGCCTACGTTCCAAAAACTGTACAAAACATTTTATTTCTTTCCTATTCAAACCGTTTTATGTCAATTATATAAAATTGACAAAACTTTAAATGAATATATCTTGACTGTTCTCGTTTTGACGTCTCATAATTCCATCTACTTTCCACATGCTAGAAAAAAGAGACAGGAAATGAGGCAGACATTTTGAATTTGTGGGAGTAAGATAAAAAATATAATGTCAAATAAGGTCATCTTGAACCTGAGAACTGACTTTTCACTTCAATATTGTATGTCAAAACTAAACTGAGTACTAATTTGACAGTTTGGAGTAAACCCGATTTAAAAGATAACATGTTGGCATTTTCAAACAATGTTTTAAAACATAACGATGAACCCAAGCCACTGGAAGTTGCTAGTCCACTTTAAGTTTATTAAGTTATCCGGTTCATGTATATTTGTCTGTAAAATTCAAAGTTTGAGTTGAAATCTATGGAGGAACCGATTGCAAAGTGAATTGAAAAGTTATCGAACTTAGAGCAGAAATAATGGGGGTCAGGTATGTATTAATTTGGCATACAAAACGTTCAATTTTCTTTTAAATCAAAATCCTGTCTTAACAAAAATATTGAAACAAAAAGTACGTAATGCATTTTATGTGAGTAAACTTTTAAAAAAATTGAATCAAATTTGAAGCTTTTTGACTGTCAAATGACAGGTCAACAACGCACAGGGCTTCCAATCTGACATTACGTTTAATTCAAGTAAAGTTTAATGGCTGAATCACAAACACGCTTCAGCTTCATCTTCGTCTGCGTTACGGTGGGCCTGCTTCGAGGTTGCTTTGAATGACATTTCTATTATTTCATCCCTCCAAAGAGCAGATATTTTGTTTGTTGACATTTTGTTTACAGCAGTTGAACTGTCAGACAAAGGAAATGTTATGTTCAGATAATTGAACTAGAGCTTCCGTTTAAAGTCACATTACGTTACATTACGTTCTTTTCCTTACTATTGTCAAACGAAACGTGAGGTCGAAGCTCCATTGTGATAGCATGCATTGAATTCCTATGGCTGAGCTCGTAAACGTCAGGTGTAGCCGAAGCTAAAGCGTTTTTGTGATTCAGCCATAAATTTCGACGTATGACTGGACGTAATATTTGAACTCAAATTAAGGTTCAGTTGAATTTAAGTTTGAGTCTACACTAAGAGGAAGATATCCAACACTGGCTATCCTTTTGTTTATGAAAGTCTGTACTGATTTAAAGTATCTAAACAACAATATGAATTATTTCCACAACCATTTTTTAACTTGTCAAAAGCATGCAAAATTTGTTTATTCAATTTTATTTCAATGCCCTCGATTTCAAATGGTCATCATCCTAATGGGTATTTGGGTTAAAAGAACACCAAAACGGGTTCTCCTTCTCATTAGAGTTTACATGTAGCCTGAAGAGCATTTAAAACTGCAAAAATCTGGTTATTGTT
This sequence comes from Eupeodes corollae, assembly GCF_945859685.1. NCBI lineage: Eukaryota > Metazoa > Arthropoda > Insecta > Diptera > Syrphidae > Eupeodes > Eupeodes corollae. Next base: position 22,106,847 of record NC_079147.1, read on the forward strand.
ACGATGATGACAGTGAGTACGAGTATATTGCGTTATTTGATGCAGGTGTTTTCTTAAGATACGAGTATCAACGTCTTTACCTATATATTTACATATGTACATATATCCTATGTAGATGCATTTGTTGAAACTGAAATTAATCCAAGTTGTTAAAATTGATGATTTGACGTTTAGCTTGGGGTGATTTGAAAGCATCTTTTGCAAAACACTTGATACGAATACGGGTCAAGATGTTTAAAGAAAAGTTAACTAAATCACAAACCAATTTGTTTCACACTCTTGAAAAGGCGCAAACTTATGAACACTAGTTGACCTAAAAGACGTTGTTTTACTTGTTTAGTGAAGGTTGTGATTAAGTTAAAAAAAAAATAAGAATTTGTTAAAAGTTTAATAAAATAAGTATGATGTGTCAGAGTTATTATTGTTATGTTTCGTTTGTTTTATTTGAGCTAGAGCCTAAATAACGGGATCAAAATAATTTACTTAATCTTTAATACTTAAATTTATATAGGGTCATTTATTTTTCACTATCCAACCAGGCAAATTATCACGTAATTAATCTATACTTGTCATTTTGTGTGTGTTCATGTCATGAAAGTTGACTGTTCCGGACTCCGTTGGCTAGGGCCACGAGGGATACGTGCAAGAATTGGCACAAGATGGTCATCGTTGATCTTCACGGGCAGCCATTAGCGAGCAAAAGTGTAGTGAAAGTAGGTACCTCGGTATCTGGTTAGATCAGTATTTATATTTCGAAGATATATAAATGGCGCTCTGACCAGGGCCAGAGGAGCCTGACAATTGTACCCGCAAACATCCAAAACGGTACCAGTGAGTTAGACAACCAAGGTGAATTCACATTTGTTGGGAAACAGGGTAGCTCTGTTATAGATTATAGCTTGGAAAGAGGTGAATGGAGCTCACTTATAACTGATTTTGAAGTTCAAAAAAGAAACTATTTAGATCATATGCCAATTGTGGCAACATTTAAATGTGGCGAAATGGTACGATAGGAAATTGTGGCCTTAGAAGTTGTTCCCAAACTCCAATGGAGGAATACAACGGCCTCACGAACTGATTAAGAAAATGGCAAACATATATAATCAAATTTTTGAAACTGGAATCATCTCTCAGCAATTCCTATAAAATCTTTACTGGGATTCTACTAAAGCGGGTGAACATGAGGATAGACTCGAATAATTTATTATGTGAGTCTCAAGCCGGATTTAGGTCGGGTTACTCAACCATCTATTGCTGAGTCCTTTTTGGAAAAAAATAAAAAACTGTAGACTTTTTTTGTGGATCTTAAAGCTGCATTTGACTTAGTTGATCGAAACGCATTGATTGTTTGAATCCGGGATGTCGTTTAAATTTGCAAGAGTTATTCAGAACGTGTACGAAGACACGAGAGCAGCGGTATAGAATGGAAAGCAGGTATCTGAATGGTTTCAGACGCAGTCAGAAGTAAGACAGGGCTGTGCTCTCAGTCCTAGCTTGTTCGCACTATTTATAAATGACATCATTGAGGCATTATCAGGGGCTGTTAGGTATGCTAGAGAGGTCATTAAAGCCTTACTCTGTTACGGTAAGATTTACCGCAACAAAAATCATCCCTTACATGATTCTTAAAATCGTTTCGGACCATGTATTTGCGCCATGGTTTACTCTCATTGTGTGTCTTCCCCTATAACCCAACCTCTCCTATGTTTTATAATTACATTTTCAGCCCGTTGTCCTCGAGGGTCATGAGAGTAGCCCAAAGGATGACAAAATTTAGGTATATCCCATTTGGAGATCGTGCTGAGCCAGCGGACGAGCTGGAGACTCACACGAAAAATCGCTTAAAAGAGTGAGGAACGCTCACGAACATCATGGCCAGTGAGCCCAACATATTGTTTTAGTATGGCCCTTGGATCCACCATAACTTTCTTAATTGCTAACTCAATAAATTCGTAAATTATGTACAACTGAAATTGAATGTAGTGCTAAGTGTCATCCCTAATATCTTCGATCTATAAGATCAAACGAATTTTAGGTTATAAATTAATTTGAATAATTACGCTGGTACTTTCTTCTTCGGACCTCTTCCACAGATAGTTTTTATAGTAGAGTAGCTGAGAGAATGCTCAGACCAATTTCTTTCAACTTTGAATTTTCTTTTATTCTTCTAATTTTTCTGTTAGTCGTATTGTTGAACACGGCCATGGATTCGTCTGGTTTTGGGAAAGCTCCAAAACTTAACGAATCCATAAAGTATGTGTGTGCGTGTGAGAGGCTCGCCTGAATTCGATTTCGGAGTGGCACCGTAACTTTGAATTCAGCGAGAAATCTGGTTGGGTAAGAGAATGTGTGTGTGTGTGAGGAGGCCGCAGAAGAAGCTTGAATGATTAATGACTTTTTGGTTGGTCTTCAAGTTTAAAGGAAGTAAAGAAATAAAGGAATTTGAATATAAAAAAAAGGAAAATAAAGGAGAATTGATAGAAGAGTTAAAGTTGAAACATAGTGACTTAATAAACAAAACAAAAATTATTAAAGATAGAAAAGAGTGGAGTTTGTGGAAGGAGTGAGAAGGAAAAAGGGATCAGAGGAGAAATCTCCAGAAGTGTCAATCCTATAAGGAAAAATTAACAAAGGATACGTAGATTTGTGTTGAAATCTGTTTCTTTTTGTTTTTTTTTTTTAAATTCGTTTGGTTTTTCTTGCGTCCCAAGATTTGTGGGAGTCGCGATCAATTTTCTTTTAACTGTTGTCATTCTTTCGGGACAGAATAATAGCGGTCCATTCAATCGGTTTCGGTAAATTCGCTTTTGCATTGTTCTTTTCCATATCTGTTTAAATTACTTCGTTACCATTGTATTAGTGTCATCTAATTTCTTTGAAAAGATTCCTAGGTTTTTATCCGAAGCCTTCTGCCACGGCTTCCTAGGACATTTTGTTAAACAAATAAAATTATCAAACTCCCCATCAGGGATTTAAAACATTTCGTTTCTTTTAACATTTTGAAGAAACATTTTCAGCTCCCCGGTCAAGGCAAACGACCCTTTAAAAAGTTTCCTGGCGCCCACCCTAAATTCAAGTACGCCCCTGTACTTGTATTTAACTCAATTCAATCCGATTAATATTATTTTAATCGAATTGAATTATTTTGATAACACCCATATAATTCCCCATTCAATTCGTTTAACCCACGCCCAGCTGAGCTAGTCGGTGAGCTGCACAGGTGTTGCAGTTTTTGTTGTAGTGTGTTCTTTAGTCTATTATTCTCTTTGGTTTGTCTTCGTTCGATTGTGACAGCTGGGTCATAATCGAAAATATCTTCCGCGGTGACGCCGGTTGCACATTTTTAATTATTTTGTTTATTTATTAAATTTTAATAACAATTGGATTTGCAAAATGCAGTCTTTTGAGTGAAAGGAAAGAACAACAAAAAAAAAATACTACAACAACTCTTCGCAGATGATATAGTCTTGCTGGCAAGCTCACAGCAATCCTTACAGCTTATGATAAATCGACGTTCGGAATACTGTAGACGATGGAGCTTGGTAGTGAACCTAAACAAGTGGAAAGTGATGGTTATCAAAAAAGGTGGAGGAAGGTTAAGCTCAAGTGAACAATGGTACTCCAACAATGAAAACAGAAATAGTGAAAGAATACAAATACTTAATAGTTTATTTTACCCAAAACTTAAGTATGGAAATACACCTCAACGAAAAACTTCTTAAGGCTAAAACCGCGATTAACGTGGCATGGAAAGAATGTTACAACAACAAAAACATTGCGCATAGCAGTAACTATTAAGTTTTCGAAACAGTATCCCAATCAAATCTGTTTTACGCAGCCCAAGTGTGGGGAGCAAAGAAATTTGAGACTGTGGAAAAACTCCTGAGATTTTATTTAAAACGAACATTCCGCCTTCCTTTATGCACCCCAAACTACTTAATAATGTAATAAACAAGCTTATTCCCACTCTTCAAAAAAAACGTTGAGGCTGCAATTCGATTACATTCTGAAAGTACTGAATATGCCCAACAATCGCTTACTAAAAAAAGCAGCTTTACAAGCGATACAAAGCAAAACAGGATGGGTTAAAGGATTGGGCTAGCAGAAGATACAGATGTAACTTTAAATCTCAGTGAACAGAGAACATGGAAATCGTCACTGTTCCAGGTAATGAGGCTTCTGGATGAAAATTTTAGAAATGTGTTCACAGAACAGGCATCCAGCTCACTTCATCGGATGATCTATAGTAGGCTGTAGAGCAAATCTCCAACATTTTTCGGCTAAGAGGTGAACTGCTTACCATAAATTACGTTCCACATCGCCAAGATCTTGCACTTGTATCTGATATTTTCAAGATGGCTGACCGAGAGGACATTTTTCATTTTGTCGGAAGGTGTCCAGTCCTGAGAGAAACTAGAAGAAATGTAATTGGTAGAGCCTTTTTGTCCGAAAACGAAACTTTAGCTCCCTTAAATGAAGTAGATGTGTCCTAAATGCTTATATATTGCAAAACAGCACTTATTTATAGAAGCAGAATTAGAGATGAAAATTTTTAGTTAACACAACTGCAACTAAATTAATAAAAAAAAACTTTAGTACAGTTAAAACTTTGTCAATTAGGCAGACGGCAAAACCATGCTTTAAAGATTGTTAATGAAGTTGTACAAATAATTGCAAGTAAGTTGGAAGTACCCGTGGCATGATGCAAGGGGTCATGGGTTCAATCCCTGCCTGTGCCACCTTAATTTAAAAAAAAAATAATAATTTGCGCGGGTACTGCCTCTCGCGAGGAATTGACAAACCCTTCAAGAGTAAATCTTGTCATGAAAAACTGCTTTCTCATAATTAGCCGTTCGGATTCGGCCTAAAATAGTAGGTCCCTTCCATTCCTGACAACAGAACTCGCACACAGGAATGGTTGAGAGTTGTAAGTCACTAGGCCCTGGTTCACAACGGACTGTTGCGCCACTCAATTTATTTATTTAAATAAAATCTTTCTATCACATCTTTTGCACATAATGTAGGTTTAAAAATTATTTGAAATCTCATTTATTCATTCATTTTTAGATCGTTGGTTGAACTTGAAAACTGTCACCTTTCAGTGTTACCAGCTTGAGTTAACAAAATGTAAAAACTGTTTGTAAGAAAAATTAGAAACGTTCATTCCAAGAAAAGTTAATTTCTAAAATATGAGTTATATAAAATAATAAAGTGCAGAAATAGGCTGCGCTAGGTACTTTTGAAGTAAGTTTGATGCTAGGTTAAAAAGTAAGGAAGGGTTTAGAAGGAGATATTGATGGACGGATGGGGTGATGCATTCCACATCCACATCCCTCAAAATATCTTTAAATACGGTGTATCTAGCGAAAGAAGAAACTACCTTCAACCCAACAATCTTATCGTGCCTTATTTGAAGTATTTTTCAATAATTGTGTTTCCATTCATTCATTTCTAAAGAATCAAGTATAATCTATAATTAAATCGAAACAAAAAAAATACCTTCTTCAAATAAGCATTACTATGAAACGTGATATCAACCCTTTAATTAAAGATCCGGAACTAAACTCTTAAGTTTAAAATATTTTCCCTAAGTGCACAAGCACATGTCAAGGTACATTATTTTTAATTATTTAGGGGGAACTATTCTTCCATTCCGAACCTAATACTACCTAAAAAGATCAATCGTTCAAAGACCGCACAACAACAACATTCTTTCAAGCATTTTAACCTATTTTTAAAATTCCTCTTCCTTATCAGATGTAGGTATACATTTGAATAGAGGCTGGGCACAAGCTCTATAAAATAGATTCAGTGCATTCAATAGACGAACATTAAGAGATAAATCTATAATTACCATCACTTCCATCTGCATTCTAATGGAATGTTTATGGAAACAAAAAGAAAAATGTTCTTATAAGAAATGCCGAACTCCAAAGAGAAACACTATACCTTAAACAGAAGTCTTGACAGTTGTATAGTGTGGTAGAAGGCTGTTTTATTTAAAACTTAATGTAGATTTCTAGAGGGCAATCAATTGGGGGCTCTTCTGCTCGAGATCAAAATTGAAACTTTTGAAATTGAACGAAACCATAGCATGGACGATATAAGACACACTAAATATTGATAAGATAAAAAAAAGCAGGGACGTACTTGTGGGAATTAAGCCACACTAACAAAATATAAAATATTTTTTAAGTGTGTGACACACTGATACATCAAATATATAAAGAACTAAAGTCTTACAAATCTGATTTAAAACTCAACCATTAATGTGTCTTTGTTTGCATAATGGCAGAATTGAGGGCCCTACAATTTTATGCAAAACCGAAATGCTTGATTTAAAAATCATATTTTTTCTAACAAAAGTAATAGTCTTATCGAAAAAAGCATTTAATTTCTGATTCCATCTTCTGTGTTCCGATCTTCAAACCATTCTTTTACCTACGATCACTTAACAACAGCAAAATTTAATTGTTCCTATATTTGACACATTTTTAAATGTCAAAAGGTAACATCAGTTTTTTGAACAAAAATACCCAATTGCATTTGCTAGTTGTGGGGATCTACGAGTACAGTGGTCGGCATAACTATTTTGACAGATCATCTACTGTCGCAAGATTTAATTCCGGCTTGTCTAAAATAAATAAATAAATTGAGTGGCGCGACAGTCCGTTGAGAACCAAGGCCTAGTGACTTACAACTCTCAACCCTTCCTGTGTGCGAGTAATGTTGTCAGGAATGGAGGGGACATACAGTTTATATGCCGACTCCGAACGGCTAATTTTGAGAAAGCACTTTTTCATGACAATAGTTACTCTTGGAGAATTTGTCAATTCCTCGCAAGAGGCAGTACCCGTGAAAAGACTTTGGATGGCATAGGCAGGGATCGAACCCAAGACCTCTGGCATGACAGTCCAACGCACTAACCATCATGCCACGGGTACCACCGGCTTGTCTATTAAACGAATATGCAGAAAACTGAATTTATTAAGACAAACTGAACACTACCAAATAAACAAAAATAAATGAACGAATTCTGTACAAAATCTACCACGGAAGGGTAGAAAACGAAAAACTACTCTAGAAGAAGACAGCCACATTTTGAGAGAATTCACCAAAAACCCTACATTAACCCCTAAAAGCTTGGAGCTTTTATTCTCAAAGAATATAATTTTGGGACGTATACCGTAAGAAAGATACCATTTATAACTCCTAAGAACAAATCAAAAAGATTGAAATTCGCAAAGGAATATGTAAATAAGCCTTTTAACTTCTGGAACAAAGTTTTATGTACTGATGAAAATTTCTTAGAGTTTCATTGATCACCTAAAAAGAAATCTGTTCGAATGCGAAAAGAAAGGCATACAAAGTTTGCTCCACTCTTGCAGACTATGTCCCATGGTGGTGGATCAGTAATGTTTTGGGGATGCATTTCTGCAAGCGGTCATGGGGACCTAGTCCCAATCGATGGCTCCAAAAACTTAAGCAAATATTTAGATGTGTTAAATGAGAACGCATTTCTATCTGGCGATAGACTCATTGGAAACTCTTTCATTTTTCAACAAGATAATGCCCTTTGCCACAAAAGCAAAATGATCAACAAGTTTCTGAATGACATTGGGTTGGAAACCCTCAACTGGCCACCCCAAAGCCCTGACTTAAATGTCATAGAAAATGCATGGGCTTTTATAAAAGGAAAGAGGAATTCATCATTGAGTCGCAGGAGGGATGAGACTATTTTTGAGGTGAAAACTCTTTGGGAAGAAATACCTCAAGAAATGTTCCAGAAACTTGTAGAATCAGTTAAAAGACAACTTCAAAAAGTCATAGATGCTTTAAGAGGCTACATTTTCTACTAATTTATCAATAATTTAGTTTTAAGTTCTACAAATTGTTGTTTTTTTTTTAAGTTAAAATAAAACTGTCAAAATAATTATGCCATAACAAAAAGATTTTTATTTTTATTCACTAATTAATCTAATTGTAATAAAATAACTTTTATCCAGTTTTTGCCTAGGATGCAATTCCTATTTTAGTTTTGCCAAAAAAATCTTTTCAATATCAAAATAACAAGATATTCACTCTGTCAAAATAGTTATGCCGACCACTGTATATGTATACGTGAGAAAGTGTGCGATGATAATGATTCTTTTTGAAAATGTCATGGACGTGTTCAATAAACAATGCAATCCTAGCCAAAAGATTTTAAAGTGCTGACATGGTCTTATATTATAATGTTTGCAAAATCAGTGTTTCACCAAGGAATGAGAGACAGTAAGCTGGAAATTTGTTTATACTTTCCTTTTGCAGTTCTTAACATTCCGAAAAAAAGTTTCATAAGATCTCGTGTCCACGTCATAAGTTATCGAGCCCCTTCCGTCATTTTATCGTAAGCTACATTTTCATTAAAAAAGACAACTTAATACATAATTACAATTTGTAGGTAACACATAGAGTCTTGTAGGCGATTTCCATGTCTTAACTTAAGTTTATTAATAATTTTCAATTTTTGATTTGTTCGTTAAGAATCACCAAATTGCGCGAAACCCGCTTTTACGCGATTATATACCTTTCTATGGATCTATTGAACACAAGGATCTGTTAACAACAGATAATCGAACACGTCCACTAAGATTTATGTGTGTCCATATAAAAGTGGCATCAAATGTCAAACAAACGCCTTTTCCAAACTTCCTTGACTTATTCATCAAAAAGCAAAATAAAAGTGCGGTTGAAAGTAAAACGTGTTATGTTTTTGTTTAATTTTTGTATTAAGTTAAATTTCAAAATTACATAAACAAATATACTTCATCTTAAACTGATGAGCATACAATGTGGCAAAATGTTTGTCTCAATCATTTTTTTAAGCACTCAACCATTTTTGGAGATAGGCCAATAGCTCAAGACGTATGTTTTCAACACAAACAAATGTAACAAGAAAAATCAGAATACAAAAGCAATGAAGGAAGAAAAATTGATCTGTAAATATTTTGGTGCTGTCTTGTCAAATGAGTGCATTCAGCTCCCTGCATATTGTTTATTGTAGCATTTCAAAATTATTCATGGACACAATGTCAAAATTACAACTACAATGATGTGAACAAACACTTTTTGGAAGTGGAAACAAATGAAGCATCCTATCTTTGTAATTGAGTGTTTTTGATTTTTAACTGGATTCAATATTAAACTTTAAAATCCATGCATAAAATTAAAAATATCAAAATTTCATTAACCTTTTAAGTAGTATTTTAATTTATCTAAAAAGAAAACCTTCTCCAGTTTAAATGGTGTCGTATAGTTTTTTTTTTCTTAAATCTCTCTATTTGAACCTAAGAGTTCAAACAGCTACATCCGTCAAAAAAGTTGTTGACTTTAAAAAATGATCAATAAATCATTTTTAAATGAAGTGTCATAAATCTGCACCTCTTTGTAGAGTGAAAGCTTTTGCACATCAAATTGTAGATAAACAAAAAAACCAATAGATTTCGTTAGAAATTGACAGCAGTCTAAGTCTTCACCTGTCTATAAAGATAATTACTTTTAGTTTCATATTATAACTACTTGTATTGTGGGTATAAGGTTCTCAGATCATACCTATTCGTCTAGTCATCATTCATAGTTTCTTTTTGCACGTACTCAAAACTAGATATTTTGTTTTATGCATTTTTGACGAGTTTGTGTCTAGTTTTTTTTTACGACTCCAGAGTGATAAAAAAATCTCGTTGAGTAGCTGGTTTTTTGTTTAAAATTGATTGATGCCGTCGAGGCTCATTTACAAAAGTTGGAAAAATTCCTTTAAGAGTATAAAAAAAGAAGCAAAAACAGAAAACAGAAAACAAACTAAGCAACCTTTGATTAGACATTAGAAAGTAGGTATCAACATGAAACAAAATGAGTTATGTTTTATTTTATAGCTGATTTATTATGATTTATTATCGTTGATTTATTTGTAGACCATTAGTTTAGCTAGGCCAACTTTAAAGATGTTTAAACAAGGCACACACCTATTTAAGCGATTTTGTTTACAATGTTTACACTGGGTGCGTTCTTTTTCCAAAAAAAAAATCCATACCCAAATTGTTAAAATTATTTTATTTGTCAGATTCCTTTTATGAAACTAAAACAAAGATACAAATAACATTAGTTATATTCAAGACTCCTAACTTTTAAATTGCAGTACCAATTTACAGTTAATTTTGTATTGCCTTGTATTTGAAAACGATCATCTAAACATGTCTAAAAGTGACAGTCCGTGAAAATAAACAAAGCATATACACTTAAACGGACCTATTAATTAGTATTCCAATAAATGTTGACTGAACTATTCCATCCACTGCTCTTAGAAGAATTATTGTAAAGGTGTCATATGGATTTAGCAAATTGCTAAAATTAAGGTAGCCATTCCGTGATTATAACGTTAGCAAATTGTTAAGAGACAGTAATATGTCAAAATCGTTTAATAAATCACCTTTTTAGCACAATAAACTGCTGATATTGGAATTAACAATTTAATAAATCGTTTAAAATGTTGTGCCACCGTTTTTAATGTCCATTTACATAATTCATCAAACCGGATTCCGGCAACCGACACAGCCACTGATTGTGAAGGATCTCATTCTTCTCATTTATATTCTGATATCCGACACTTTCTTTCAAATAACCGGATTTCCGGATAGTTTGAAGCAATAAACACAATTTTTGATGTTTTGCTTTCTGTTTGAGCATTAAAGACCTGGACAAACAGAATAATTTTGCACGTTTCGTTGACTTTCTTCTATAAATATATACGTTTCTGTTCGAATAGAACGCAATCAAGACCAACAGTTAAAAATAGAACGCAACGGTCAGATTAAAGTTGTAGATTTTGCAAAGAACGCTAAACGTCAAAACAAAAATAATTTTTTTTAAATAAGTTATTGTTTAAATGTCATCTGCTGCTACTCATTTTTCACGAAAAACTTAAATGGAATTTTTTTCGCTTTGACTCTTTGAGCTGACCGCGTTTGACGTATCAGAACTCGGAGGACAGCGGTTTCTTTTTTCTATTTTGACACTTAAAATTAATATCAATAAAAGAAAATGTATTAAAAGCTGTAATCTTGATAACGATATAAATTAACTTGTTAACATTAACTGCATTTAAAATTAAAAGAAATAACACTACTTATTTAGTATTAAACAATTTAACTAAATAATATTCCATTGTTTGAGTAAATTTAAATCTCTCACGTTCTCATCTCAAGATCATTTTGTATAATATTTTGTTTGCCTTCCGTTTTTTTGGCCAACAAAATATCTTCTTTTTGCAAACATTTTTCATTGTTAGAAAATAAAAATAATAGAACATTATAACAGAGAACAACATTTAAATCGGGAATCTCCTTTTAAGTCCATCGACCTTCAATTTATACTTGGGAAAATTATTTTTAAATGAAACTCTGATATTTTTTTTTTCTACACAAGCATGTTTACAAATAGGTACCCACTTATAAAATACCAGCTATCTCCATTACAAATTGTGACAGCATCGTGGAAATATTTAACTGTCATACAAACGAGCTCATTGAATGAAAAGATTGAAGATTTCTGTCAAATTGCATTCAGTGATTTGTGTAATTTTTCAGATGTCATACTGCTACTATACGGGGATAGGGGTTAAATAAATTTGTAGAAAATAAATGATTATAATAGAATTAAATCGAGGGTTAGACTGTTATAGTCTGATCAAAAAGAAAGGAAGTCGTTATATACGAAAACAAAATCTTTATGATGAAGGATGATGGTCCAATAACTGAGCTCTGAGGAACTCCAACATTGGAAAGCAAAATTAAACATTTCCTAGAAATAAGAAGACCGCCAAGTTAATTTCCTCATTTAAAGTGTAATCTTAAATATTTTTTGAACAGTCTGAAAATGATTTAATCATAGAAGTGTCATTAACCACAGTAGTAGTTCTGATGACTTTCATTTAGCTTTGTCAACATCATATCTTATTATTATTGACAAAGCTCTGAATTTGTTTTTGTTTCACCTAGATATGCATATTGCTGTCTCTATTGATGAGTATCCTCGTGTATCCTCTTTCTCCTTCTTTATCGTTCTCTTTTTCTCTCTCTTTTGAGAGGCCAACAGCATTGACGGCGTTCAATCGCGTATTCAACATCTTAAGAACAAGGTATCCGGATACATTGTCCATTTGCGACTGAACGCAGCCAGTAAGGAACTATTCACATGAGAGCGATCAACGATCGACAAATGAATTAATATATATTATTTTAAACTGTTTTTTTTTTTTTAAACCAACCTATAAATAAAGCTTTAGCTCATCTTAGCGTTATCAATACCGAAATAAGAGAAATTTTAAGAAATAAATTATTCGTCGGAAATTGAAATCTGATCATGAAGAACTGTCAAACTCAATTCGCATTCCACATACTGGATGACGTTCCGATGACTTTTCGTTCAGTTTTAACACTGATTTAAGTTCAATCAAGTCTAGGGTACTCAATCCTAGAATATTATGTCTTTCCTTGCAACACAGACTTTATAAGCATGATCATTGAATAAATTCCAAAACAGAATGTTCAAGTGTAGATCTGCGTATGCCAGGAAGTGCATCCAATTTTCAATCATAGACTCCGGTTTCTCTTTCTCTTAATAATGGAGTCTAGTATATTCGTATAGTATGCGTTTTAATACAGCTGGGGCTGATGTTGCAGCAGCACCCATTATCCCATTACGCACAGTTATAGTATGTCTATGTACATTTATGTTGAATATAATAATGTTGCAACGCATCTTATTTTTTTTCCTTTTTGTCTGTCTCTGTTTGAGTTGATTGATTTAAAGACACGGAAAATGAGAGAGAGAAAAAAACATTAACTTAAATTGGATTTCCTACATGAACACTGAACACTAAACGAACAGCACTTTTGAATGTTTCACTCAGCTCCTGTTGTGCTTGTGTCACTCGCTATGGTGCTGTCAATGAAAATTAGAACCATTAACTTAAACTGTCAACTTAATAATGTTTGTTTGTTTTTTTTTTTATTATTTTGGTCTGAAGCTTCTGGTTCCGTTATAATTTGAAAGAAAAAAGATATTTTTTCCCAAATTAAGGTAAAACTTTTGATTGCATCAACTAACAGTTGAATTTATAAAAACGAGGGATTGTGCCATGAGTAATGAGTTGAGTAAGTATTTTTATTTTTAGCATTCTGAATTGTGAAGTATAATTTGATGGGTATTGTCTACTCTCTATCTCCTTGGCGCCACATTTTGAATCATCTTTATTTAAATGTTATATAAGCTAATGACTAAAACACAGACGAAACTACTTAAGTGCTTACGAAAAATTATAAAACAAATCTAGATGAATATAGTTATTTTGCAATTAAGGGCATTTTTCTGAGTCACAGCGGGTGATCTTGAAGCAGAGCGAATTATTTTCGTAGTTCTCAGATAGATTCATTAATATTTATTAACTGCTAGCGGTTAATGATCTTCATCATCGCACCATCATCACTGTCAAGTCAATCAATAAAACAGGAAAACAGAAAAAAAAAGAAAATATAAGAAGAAAACGTGAACTTGCCCATGGCGCCTGTTTTTGCTACGCCTATGGCAACCCATTGGCGACGAAAACAACGCACGACGCGACATCTACGTCGTCGTCGCCGCAACTGTCGCTGTCGCAAATTAGTATTTATGTCAACTGCATAATTCCGCCTAAGCTACATTCGACTAGGTGTCTGTTTGCGGGATGTGAGATGTAAAAATGCATAAATTATACATAGTACCTTCGTATAGTACTCATATATTATTATAATCTTCCGGTCGCCTTTGTAAAAAAAATACAATTTTATAAAACAAAATGCCATTGAATTTGACAGGAGGGGACTTTGCAATGTGAGATCATCTGTTAGATATAATGCAATTTAATAGAATATGTAAAATGACATAATATTTTTAAGGCCATGACTAATAAAGTCTTACTGTACTCGCAAAATTCCGGCTAAAATCGAAAGACTAATGCAATGAAACTCTAATTTTGCAGTTCGATATGTGATTTGACATAACCCTAGAAGCTGTCAATTGTCATTCAAATTGTATTGAATTCGAAATTTGCAGCTTTTAGAACGCACCCTTTTTTTGGCTATCTGCGAATTTAAATTCAGCATCGCAAGGAATTAAGTGTCATTGTGATGCGGTTATTGCATGTTCTTGTAAACCTTAACCCCCTAACAGTCTAGAGAATTAATGCAACTAGTATTGTCAACAGGAAACATCACGTTATCCAAAAAACATACAATGCCACCAGCATCGTCATATCAAATATTTGACATTTCGTGTTAAAAGAAAAACAAAAACAATAAATTTCGCAGTGGGAAAGTTGTAGAAATGATGGATTGATTTTAGATACCTAAAATTCACATTTTGCGGTCAATCATATTTTATGTAAATATTCTAACCTTTTTTTGATGCCGTTATTGTTTTTTATTTTTTTATTTGTATTTTATACCAAATATCAAACTAAATATAACTTAATTCTTCTCAATTCACCCACACTACTTTATACGTGATTTTAAGCCGGGCAATAACCAAACAGAGCTAGTATCTCAATATGGCGCGAAAACTGTTCGTTTATTGTTTTGCAAAACATTTTCATCTGTCCATTTTTTTATATTTTTCTCTCTGAATAACAAAGCAAATGAAGATGAGGGGAATTTAGAAAGACATTTCCTTATTTGAAATGCTTTTACTTAAATGAAATTGCTCATGATATGAACTTTTGTATAATTATTATAAAGTTTGAATGATATAACACACTAGTTGTCACGTTCGTCGTATTTTTGTCGACGTCTTGACGTATTGAGGATTTGATTTATCTAGGAAGGCTGTTTTGTTTCTTTATTAATACCAAAAAGATTAAAGCATTTTGCCTTAATTTTGTCTTGATTTGGTTTTATTAAAGGTTTTTTTTTAATGATGTTTTTTATGGCGATCTGAATATGGACTAGACATCTACTACAAAATCTGACAAAATGGTGATGGTGATATCGTTGTCTGTTACGGGACACAAAAAAGAACTCATACAAAAATTGTGAAACATGATGGTGATTCACAAGCTAAAATCATTATTGTTTGATCAATCAACATTTTGTTAATCAAAAGTAACACCCTTCACTTTGTGGAAACTGACAGATGCTAAACTAAATAGCACAAATTAAAGGCCGTTTGTATATAAAACGAATTTCCTTTTAACAACTGTTAGTAACAATTGTATGTTACCTTATTATGATTTAAATTCAAAGAACGTGGGTTTCTTCTAATATTTTTCTTAAAATAATAGTAATTTCTTTTGAATGTCAGTTTCCACAAAGTATATAGGCTAATGTTAACTTAAATTGCTTGAGCCTATTGACTTTAATTTATTCGTTTTTTTTTAATTTTGTGCTTGAAGATTAAATTAAAGAAGAAGATAAAGACAAATCGAGTATGACATCTGAAAGAAATATATTCATCGCTGAACGCGGCCAACTGTTTGACTTTCACCAACAAGCAAGAAGCACAGAAGGGGCTGCCAACAACTTACTACACACTGGCAAATTCAATTCTTATGCAAATTAATATTTTACAAAATCTGATTTTACATCCAAACTCGAGGCATCCAATTTTTAATAAAATGTTTATTGTGGTTTCTGCCGCAGCTTTTTTTCAAGCTGAAGAAAGAAAACCAAAAGTATACACTTTGGTTGACATTTAAGAATCACAAGAGGTTATCAGAACAATGTATACTCACAAATTAATTTAATTGATCCAAGTTAAAATAATCCTTACCTGAAATAAAACAAAAACATCACTTTAATAAATTGAAATACAAGAATAAACATTAAAAGTTCAAATAACAACGAATGATTTTACTGTAATAGTACACAAAATAAGAGTTTATGACTTTCAAATAAAACCATAATCGATATTTTATTATTGGATTTCACAAAATAAGCTTTTTACTGCCACAGAAGTTTGTACTTTGCAATCGGATAAAAATGAACTGACCTTGAAGTTCGACAATAAAACATAATTACATGATATAAAACTTCAACGAAATACCGCTAACAACAATTTATCATAAGTCCATAACACAAGGTCAGCTTAAAATCCGCTCTTGAACCTGTTTTTTTTTGTTACATTTTACTTTAACTTTTTCAATCAAAATTTACCTTCTCATTAGAACTGTCAAAAAGTGTGTTTAAACCCTAATTTATGAAATCAACCTTCTGATTGAAGTTCAAGTGACAATCTTCCACACATGTAGATGTATTAACTTACAGCTGATTTTTTCGCGTACCTTTTCAATAAATAATCACCTACTCAAAACTTTATAACAACAAAAGTCTTATTTAGAGGGGCTATAAACCTGTACTTTAAACAATTCATACACGCGGAAGAATAAAAGAAAAACCTCGTAATGAGCCTTTTATGTCCCACTGTTGCAAACTATATTCCGCATTCAACAGATACTTCATTGTGTATAGAGATTTAAAATCAAAATTAAAGCAGTTCACACACCACGCACCAACAACAACAGTCGGTTATTTAATCACAATTCGTAATTGAAACAAAAATATTGCAAGCAAAATGTTGCCTTAAGCGTTATGACATGGATAGCGGTGTGATTAAAGTGACAGGGACATCGGGGTTTAAGACAAAAAAAAACTAACAATTAAGTATAAATCTGATCTAGCTACTTAATTTTATTTAGCTGACATCATTGATCGCCATAAAAGGTGTGTTCGATCTTACATGGCTCTAAAATCTTAACGCTCTTCATAATCGTCAATGAATTCGTTTTCCTCTTCAAGAGTGGGCGCTGACAGGTTTCTTTGTATTATTCCAAACTTTTGTATTGTAGTTTTTGTTGTTACCACCTCTAAGCCGACACGATTACGTTTCATCAAATTGAAATCAGATTTGGATTTTATATGGTTTCCACATGGCTAATATCACTATTACCTCAACACGCGACGTAAAGAAAGACATGCAGACGAAACTATCAAACACAAAAATGACAAAAGAAGCTCCATGGAATGAAAGTAAAAGTATTTCGTTCCGCGTCACACCCGTCAGACGTGGCGTCGTCGTCGTCGACGTTGTCGAACGTCACCGTCACTCATCGTCGTTTCTTTGGCGTCGTTGTCGTCGCAATCAATGCGCCCAGCGAAAGTTGAAAGAAAGTTTTTTTTTAATATTTGTTTGTTTGTTTCATTGGAAAGCAATTTGTTTAGCGCGTACCTAAACGCCAACAACTGATCAAAAGCGTTTGTATTTGAATTTGAACCATCACTAAATACTGAAATTTTTAGTACCGGTGTTTACATGAGAACACTTTGCACATTAGATCTGCGGAACTTAGACTGCTCTTTCATCGCAAAAGTTTTAGCTTGTTCAGAGATTTCCTTATTTATGTGCAACGAAGAATTTAACAAGCTGAAGGCTGCTGCGTGCTTAACTGCTCCTGTTGCTTAAATTAGAAAATCAAACTGAGCTATTTTTGGAATTTTGTGGTGTGTACCTATACATCTACATATTTTGTAGATGAAGTGCTGATAGTTAACGTTAATGTTTTCTTCTATTGTGATTAAAATCGGCTTAAATATATTGATCATAGGATCATGCGTAGGCACATTCTCTAAAAGGTTCAACATAATTTAACCTTACTTAGAATAGAATTGTTTAGCTTTTGGGATGAAGGAACTTAGCTCTGTTAAAGAAATGAATAAGAAAAAAGTGGGTGTTCGTTTGGTGTCAGCATACCCTAAGCTAATAAGAGTCTTATATTTATGAACTTATTCTAGAGAATATCCAACTTTAGAAAACAAAACTAAAAAATAAAATATTTCAAGAAATTTGTATCGATTATTTCTACCGAAATAAAGTGGGCACCTTCAATGGCGTGGAAGTAAAGTAGAGAAAAGTAATATTGAATGAACAGACCCAAAAGCCGATTTAGACAATTGATGCAAGAACTGTCAGAAAATAAAAGAGGATTAAAACAAATGTTGGAATGATTTTATAATTTCAGAACTATCTATCTTTTGTCTGTAAAAAACTAAACTCTAGTTTATGTTATTCATAGTCAATTTAAATCCACTTTAAACTCATGTCTAAGCTGTTTTAACTCTTTAAAATGTTAAAAATAAACAAACTAATTGAGAAAATTACGTTCAGTGACATTTTATTTGAAAATATAGGGAATTAGGTATTAAAGTCATGGTTTCTTGATCAATAGTTTAAGGATTGTTGATTAAATAAACACAGCTCTTATTCATAGTCAATTTTCTTGATGTGTTTAGTAAAATCACAGTTTAAGGTGGCTACTACAATTACACTTCAAATGACAGGTCAAAGCAAAAAAAAAAACACTGTTATATTTTCAAACTCGTTATTTTGTGCTGTCATTCCTCGAATTGGATGTCAAAAAAAGTAAGTAAAACAACACTATTTAAAAGAAAATTAAAAAAAAAATTGCCAAAAAGAAGAGCTACACCAGCAAGTTTACGTACAATTTATTTGACATGATTTACTTTTTCGGCTTTTCAATTCACAAACAAAATCAAATATGACATTTGGCTGTGATAATAACTACTTAAAAACTGCATTTTCTATGTTTATAGTTAAACAACAGGTTTAGCTCTAAACTTAGGTTTAAATTTATTTATAAATAGCCTAAACTCTGGACTTGCTTAGTAACAACTTAGCAAAAGCTTAGCAAACATCTATGAATATGCCCCAATAGATTTAAGCATAACAATATTTCGATATAATGCTACCATCCAACGGAAAACGAAACCTATACTTAAGCCGATACGGCTCCTTTTAAATGATGTATTACTTCGATTTGTAGGAAAGGTATCGGTTCTATAAGAAAAACTGCCAAGCTTATGATGGACCTTCTAAGTATTGAAGATCGAAATTCAATAAAAGGTTTTGCAATATCTGCGTGTTTCCAAGTCTTAACAGCGCCAGGGCTAAGATTTTTTCTGCGATATATTCACCAAAGTGATATAGGCGACGTGATGTTTGTAATTCTATGCGACTTTAACACAATAGTTAAATATTTTGTTACAACAGAGGACTTACATGAAATTGTACTCGAATTGTAGTAGAATATACCTTAAAGCTGTTTCTAACTAAACAGGTCTGTCAAATTTGTATGAACAGCAGATGTGTCTACCGTAGATGTTAAATTTAGACTCCAATTCAAAAAGACTTGGGTTTAAAATATGACTTTGAATATGCCGCATTGTGTTCCGAACTTAAAGTTCCTATGTCAGTTAACCTTGACAGCTAGTAGCCAACTTCACGATGGTTCCACTTTTAACGGACAAAACACTAGCGCAAAGAGGGCTAGGCGGATAAATTGTGTAACATTTACATTTAATACTCACAGTACAGCGCACAGCCTGCTTCTGCTTCATTTTGGACGAACTGTCAAAATTTTTCAATAACATACAAACATGGCTTCGTTTGTCTTCAACAAATTATACTAGATGTCAATACTTTCTATGTCAGAAAAAGCTTATCTCAACCAAATACAAACAGATGTCGCTAAATATTTCATAACTTTTTTTGCCACTGTGCTTAGAAGGGCTAGTGTAGCTAATTTGAAGTGGAACCATTTTTATTCAAAATTTTGTATGGAAAATTCACACCACTAGCAGTCCATGTATAGTATTTTTTTTTAAATTTGTTCGTAAAACAGAAAAAGTCTTTCTACATATTTCACGAAATAGAATTAAATATCTGTATTTTTCTTGAATAGCTTATTTTGCTTAAACAATTTTGTCATTTCAAAATTAAAGAAAGTAGCTAGTCAAGCTTTGACATAATGGAAGTACTGTTCATAAATATGATCATATTTATTTTATTTTTATCTACAAGCTCTTTTTTCCTCGTGTGAATGAATTTCTCACTTTTTTAAGACATGCACAAGAGAAAAAAATCAATCTGTCAGATTGAGGTAATTGAGATTTATCCAGATTTTATGAATTCTACGTCATGTAAATTCGCTCTCATCACACTATTGAAGTTTTATAATTGATCTTTACCCTCCACTAGCTGCAAAGAATTACTTCAAAACATTCTACTAACCTTTTTCTTCGTACTCAAATGTGTTCACACAAAAAACCACAATTGTTAATCATAATGAGATCAGTAATAAAGCTGTCTCTCCAAGATGAGCAATTTTTTTTTCATTTCACATCCGGTAAAATCGAAATATTTTCTTTTAAAACGTACATTCGCAATGAGCAAACAAATACAAAAAGAAAAAACAAAAACGCGTTCTTGTTTCGATCATTGGCCTATTCTGATTTCCATCAATTCAAAGATTGGAATCGAAAATAATTTCATCAATTTCCATCAGCATCGATCTAGAT
Source organism: Eupeodes corollae (assembly GCF_945859685.1). Taxonomy (NCBI): domain Eukaryota; kingdom Metazoa; phylum Arthropoda; class Insecta; order Diptera; family Syrphidae; genus Eupeodes; species Eupeodes corollae. Next base: position 22,127,288 of record NC_079147.1, read on the forward strand.
CAATTATAATGATTATTGCGATCTCAGTCAAGTACGATGCTCTTATAATATAATAATTTGTTTCCATTTGATTGAGTTTCTCCGATCAGTGATTTTTATATTGTTTGTATTCAGAATTTATAACACCACACAGACAATAATATTAATAATAATAATTTTAAATTGAAGTCTTGAATGTTGCTGACACACTTATTACTGCACTTGGGTGATAATTGAATTATAATTCAATTGTTATTGTTCCACCAAGCCCGTTCCTGACTTGACATTACGATGACGTTGAGTTGATGCAACGAGTGAGAAAAAGAGACAGAGAATCATTCATCTAGGTAGGATAAGTCAGTTCAATTAGTTAGCGTGAATGAGAAATCTAGTAGCAAGCTAAATATATATCCACTACACTTCGTGATTCGTGAGTTCACCGAATCGCAAAAAAAAATACTTTTGCAGTTGCTTTTATTTCTGTTTTTGTCTTCCTACATTAACCCTCCAAGCTAAAAATGATTAGCCCATTAAAAAATATAGTCTCGTTTAAGTTGTGAGTGATTTTCTCGTCGTCGAGAGAAAAAAAGAACAATTAAAATCATTAGATAAAGACATCAAATAGAGGACTGTAAAATTGTAGGTGAGGTAACCATTAGTGCTACCGTTCTGGTTTATAGTTTGTAGAACTTTCGTTTATTAAGCAGTTCCTTTTTTTTAAGAAAAAACTAGATGAATAAGACCTCATTTCAAACCTATCTTGCACAAATTGAAGTTTTCTTACAAAATGGACGCGTTCGTTCAATGCATCAAAAGTCTGCTTTAAACTGTTGTATATTTGAATTGTTAAAAAGCTTTAAATTTGCGAGCTGTCATACAAAGCTGAATGTCATTGATAGTGGAATCCATTATGGCTGAATCACAAGAACGCTTCAGCTTCGGCTTCACCTGACGTTTACGAGTTCAGACATAGGAATTCAATGCATTGAGTTTCGAGCTCACGTTTTGTTTGACAATCGTAAGGAAAAGAACGTAATGTAACGTACGAGTAATTTGACTCCAAATGGAAGCTCTAGTTCAATTTTTTGAACATTTGCTTTGTCTGACAGCTCAACAGCTGTAAAAAAATGTCAATATTTGCTCTTTGGAGGGATAAAATAAAAGAAATGTCATTCAAAGCAACCTCGAAGCAGACCCACCGTAACGCGGTGGTTCAACCAGAAGTTTTTGAACTCCACGCAAGAATTGCATTTGAATTTACAATGGTTGTAATTTTTTGATGGGGTCAACGCTAATCATCTTATCCAACTCAATTAAACACACAACACACCTCATCACAACCCTGCTTATCATAGTGGAAAACTCGTCGTAACGTATAATTGTTCACTGTTATTTTTTGTTCATTCGTTATTTTTTGTACTAATTCGCAGTTTATGTCAAGTTTACACGATCAAATTGTTAAGTTTACACGATCAAATTGTTTGAGGTTTAATACCAGGATGCTTCTAGCTTAAAATTAAAAGAGAATTAGACTGTTATGCTTATTTTGGATAAACAAAATTACTAAGTTGATTCGCAGTCTCGAATATAAGTTCACGCGATTTGCAAAAAAATGCATCACTGCCTTCGAAACATTTTATAATAATTTATTTTATTATATAGTAGATACTAAGTATATACAAATTCATAATTTGTGTAGGACACATGCAAAGAGTTTTCGCATCGCTTAGCTACTGTAAAGCATAATAAATTAATAACTAACACACCAAAAACTTATCATGTAAGAAAATCCAGTTATCTTTTAACGGCTTAAACAACATCAACGCACAATAAACTAGCGCTTATGTAGTTTTGTATTTTATCTGATAAAATGACAGCATAAAATAACAGAAAAGTTGCAACAATTTGCGTAAATCAGTCACAAGACAAATTGACAGTTTTCATCGTAGTTGAAGCCATGTTTTTTTTGTGTGTGTTTTGTATAATAAAGTGTTTAAAAAAATTAAAAATATCCGCATACCGTTATGAACGATTATTAACCATACCATCCCCAAAAGACTCGAGTTAATAACCTGTGTGTTAAGAAGGTGGTTGAGTATTGCATCTATCAAACTACAAACTGACAGGACAGGCCAGTTAAGTCACATTGCAAAACATAATCACTACGCTTTCTCGATAGCAATTTAGCCTGCATCATGATATTTTTGTCCAGTCGAACTACACTGCTACTGCTTTTTCTCCATATTTTACTTTCGTGTGTACATTATGCCTATAAACTAAAATTACTTGATAAATGTATCAAAGTGTGATAAAATTCGTTCTTCGCTATACCACGACGCGCCGCCACCATCGCCCCACTACTAAATGTGTTAAACTTTAAATTAATTAAAAAATATATACTTACGTATTTTGATGGAACGAATTGAATTCATAATGAAGGACCTCCATGCTCCATCTACTTTTATGTATGTTTTAATATTTATCTCACAAGATAAATTAAAGTGAAAAATATGAACGAAAATCAAACACATCCAATAAATCTCATTATTATTCCATCATAATTTGTTTGACAGGTTTCTGAAAATACAAGTCTGGTGGCTTGACTTTAGCTTGAGTACATTTGATATATGACTTAACGAAAGTGTCACGTTGTATTCAGATAAAATTACATGACTTGCATGTTAAGAAAAAAACATACATTTACACCTCTGCTAAGAAGGAAAAGTTGTTTATTAATATATTTTATAATGTACTACCACACATATTTATGCATAAGAGGAAATATGTACATGTGTAGGTAAAGAAGTACCAATATATCAGTTGACAACAAAAATTAAACTTAGACTTTGTTTATGTTGATTGTGGAAGATAATTTTCTTTTTTAAAAAAAAATCTTTTGACTTTACCAGAAAATTAATCATTTTGCAGTTAAAAACAACTGTCATCGGTTCGAGAACTAACAAGCAACTTTGTTATTTCCGTGCATTTAAAATGTCATCGTATAATTGCGATAGGTAGGTGGTTTCCATAATACGCTCCGAGCTAATGATTCTAGACAGTTAAAATTCAAGAACATTTAAACAACTTTACAGGAATAAATCTCAAAGAAATATTTCCCAATAATGTTTTTTTTTTTGAATTGAACTTTTTAATTGATTATGCACTTTAAAGTCAAATAATAACCACGAAATATAAATATTTGTAGTTAAGTTAAATCAACAACTATAAATTGGCTTTTGCTGTCAAAGGCAAATGTCATACAACAACGAAAAAAGCATGCTCAATGGCTGCGTTCAAACTCGTGTTGGATAGGGTATCTTGGATAGGTGGTTTTTTAGATACCTTGTTGAACGACTTGGAACTGTATTTAGATAGCTGTCAAAAAATAAATACAACTTTCAGCTGTTCCCAAAAAGCTGAGAAACATTTATGGCTGAAACACACGCGCTTCAGCTTCGGCTTCGTCTGCGTTACGATATTCCTGCTTCAAGGTTGGTTTGAATGACATTTCTATTGTTTCATCCCTCCAAAGAGCAAATATTTTATTTGTTGACATTTTTTTACAGCTGTCAGATAAAGCAAATGTTCAGATAATTGAACTAGAGCTTCCGTTTGGAGTCACATTACGTTACATTACATTCTTTTCCATACGATTGTCAAACGAAACGTGAGGTCGAAGCTCCATTGTGATAGCTTGCATTGAATTTCTATGGCTGAACTCGTAAACGTCAGGCAAAGCCGAAGCTGAAGCGTGTTTGTGTTTCAGCCATTAAGTTTCGAAGTCAAAATTGTTGTAAGATAAAATTTAATGGATAATTCAACTGATTCGTCAGACAATGATGAATTGATAGGTGCGTAACAATTTAATTAATAAGAGATAACCTTAATTTGGAATCTATGTTATATTTCCCCTTAGCTCAATTGGAATTCTAGACACTTAATAATTTACTTGCGAAATCTCCGGTTTTAAACGATTTAAGTCTAACAGAAAAGTATCCTAACAGAAACGAGGAGTATTATGAAGTGACAATACCTAGATATAGTTTGGAAGAATTTTGATCTCATTTCCGAATGAGTAGAAGTTGCTTTGGGGTAAGATTTTGATTTTTGAGAGTAGATAAAGTTTTTGCTTAATGGTGGGACCAACGCAAGAACTTTTGTTGCATGATATATCCGTTTGGTTATCCAACGCTTCTTTAACCCTTGAAAGATAACCATATTTCATAGACAATAAGTGATACACATGATTTATACGTCGATTCGACGTAGGTTATCTTTCTAGGTTTAAAAACCATTCAGGGGGAACCTTTAACTAGAATAGCCAATAAAATGTTAACAAACTAGTCTTGATATCTATAATGAATTGCTTATTAAAGATTTCATATTATTAGGATCTCTTGCACAAAGTGCAGCAAAATAGAAGAACTTTAAACTTGGAGAAAAAACTGTTGTTTTCTGTTTGGATCTTGAGTAAGCAAGAAAGTTTCTTATCAGCTGTTAATCAGCTGTTCTGTCAGATACCTACATACTCCAGAAATTCTTGGATACCTTTGGATTCCTTTTTTGACATCTCAGTTGTTTTTGATCAGCTGTTATTTTACACGTAAAACACTAGCAAAAAGATATGCGGTTACCCTATCTGTCTGAATTTGAACGCAGCCAATTGCTTACGACTTTTTGTTCAGTCTCTTAACAATTGTTTCTGGATGAAAAAGAAACTTCGTTTGACCATTGACATACTATACTGCTAGGAGCCAAATTCATATGCGGAAAAATTGTGCAACATTTACATTTAATTCTGCTTTATTTTGCATGAACTGTCAAAGTTTGTCAATAACATATAAAAAAACATGGCATCGTTTGTCTTTAACAAATTATACTAGATGTCAATACTTTCTATGTCAGAAAAAGCTTATCTCAGCTAAATATTTCATAACTTTTTTAACCACTGTGCCTGGAAGGGCTAATGTAGCTAATTTAAAGTGGAACTATTTTTATTCAAATTTTGTATGGAAAATTCACACCACTAGGAGTCCATGTATAGTATGTCAATGACTTAGACAATCGACAGATGAAACTTCAATTGTTTTATGCAACCAATTTTAACTAATGCCCACAAACTTCAAAATACATTAGATCTGTGTGAATTTCTTCTCTGGAATGACCTTCCAATAAAGAACATCAACAAAATGTAATGTATTTTAAATGCACCAAATGTCAGATCCACTTAAATGGGGTGCACTCAATATTTGGAGAATGATATTTAAAAAGTTTAACAATTATGGCTCCACAGCAATACAATTTAAAATGTCATTCCGATCTGTCAAATCATTAATTGGAAAAGAATATATTTTCTGTGGTACTACCTTTTCTAGAGAAAATAAAACTACAGTGCGGCATAGTTCTGCGGTTTAATTTTATTTTTTTAAAGAATTAGCAGATCATGATTCACTACAAACTTTTTGAAGCGTTTATCTATAAATGTTGGTTTATCGTTCCCATGTTTTATGAATAATACATTTGCTGCTGTCATCTCGTTCCGAAAATATAAAATTTATTAATAACTTGACCACAGTGGGTAATATGAGTTAGCTTAATAAATGTATAAATGAATCTGATGATATGTAGAAACATATTCTAAAAAAATAAATATTACTTAAACTTCAAAAAAGTACCCTCACCAATACATTAATACATATTTTCTTATACAAACTTATAGTGGTTTTGAAGTTTTCATATGGCCTTTAGCCAAGTTAAAAACCTCAAATACATTGTGCATAACTAGTGAAAGCTATACAGCAACACAAAATACATGTAACAAAATATAATGTCAAACTAGCTATAGTTTGAAATAATATGCAAATGCACCTGTCTGACCAACAATTAACTACGCTTCTTCCCAAATGTCACGGAACTAAAAGCACACAATGCACCACGCTACCATACCATACATTCAATATTTAAATGTGGCAATATCCAAAGATTATTTTTTGTTTTAGCTAAAAGTCATTTACAACAGTGACATCTATACGTAGACTCTGTTTGTCAATTTATTTTAATGTATTTAGTGTTAAATAAATCCAAAGATTTTAGGCACATTTTATGTAATATTTTTGTTGTTGTTTCTATGGATTTGCTAAAGTTAACGGGCTTGTTTGGAAATAAATGTGCTTTCTCTTCCATTGGTGTTTTATGTGTTTTGGTGGGTCGCATCTCATCTACTATAATTTATACATATTATGATCTTGGCACTATATGTGTTTTGCGTCAGTTGTGACAAGCCTGGCATTTATGACATTGAATTATGCATATAACACATCACTCTAGTGGATCGTTATGGCAAGATGGTAATAAATGTCAAATGGTTGAAAAGTTAAAATGACGTATGATGAGCTTTGATCTTTGAGTAAAGTTGACAAAATGCTCATTGCGTGAAATTTTTATGAATCTGTCATCTTTTCATCAGAAGTTTTTTGGTTCTGTGTGGTTGTTAAGTACTTGCGAGAAAATCGAACAGAAGCAGTAATGGTCGCATTCACAAAGCTAGTGGCTACGTAGTCAAGGGATTCTGATTGGCTAAATCTAGCTACAAAAGTAGTTGAAATTTCCCATATTGCCTATCTATCTTAACTGCAACAAATGGCAACATGACTTTGACACACTGAGTGATCTTTTATTTAACCTCAATTCAACAAACTTGGTTCTTATTGGAGACTTCAACGGCGGAATAGGACTCACGCAAAATAATTGTGTTTCCGGAATAAACTCTGCAATATTGAATACCCAACGTCAATCCAAAGATGAAGTATGTGACAACAAGGGAAGCAAAATACTTGAACTCACTGATGCTTTCGACTGTCAAGTTATGAATGGAAGTTGTGATGGAGATTTACGTAGTGAATATACTTTTCTTAGGGGAACATCATGCTCTGCAATGCCAAAAAATTAGAGTACGAGCAACAGAACATATCAATGATAAATAGTAGCAGATCCTCATCAGACTTTTGGAAAGCAGTCAAACTCTTAACTGGCCTACAATCACACGATTTATGTACACACTTCAGAAATCTCTTAAATACTCCCCAGCAAAGGTACAAAAAACTGTACGCTCTATTTGTAGATTTCAAAGCTGCGTTCGACTCCATCCCACGTGAAGCACTATTTTACAGGCTATTTAGGATGGGTATAAGCAGTAAAATAGTAAACGTCATAAGGACTCTGTGTGAGAATTATTTAGCGGCGGTGTGGGATGGAAACTTTTTGTCTGAAGAATTTGCAACGACGATGGGTGTAAAACAAGGCTGAATTTTGAGCACGTTATTATTTATCTTGTTTATTAATGACATAGCAGACGATATGGAAATCAATAGGGTATTAATACCGGGCCTTATGTATGCGGACGATACTGTTTTTCTCTCCGATACAATAAATAGTATGCAGGTTAAAATTAACGAACTCCAAAAATACTGCCAAACTTGGAATTTATCTGTGTATTTAGAAAAGACTACAATTCTTGTATTTAGAAACGGTAGAGGGCGATGCCCAAGAAACGAAAGATGGACTTATCAAACCGACCCCATTGATGTTGTTAGAGAGTATAAGGACCTTGGTTATCTGATAACGTCTAATCTCAATGTGGAAAACCATTTAAAAATTAAATTAGTTGAAGCAAAACGAGCCATTAATTCAGTCTGGAGACCCTGCATCCAAAGTAAATTTTAACGCATAGCTCAAAGCAAAAAATTATCCGAGTGGCTGCCCAGACTATTCTTCTATATGCAGCACAAGTATGGGAATATGCTAACTTTGAATCTGTGGAAAAGTTCCAACGTTACTGCATAAAACGCATCTTTAGGCTACCTAATAATACCCCAAAGTACATGACCCATCTGGAAACAGGTTGTCTACCACTTCTATTGGAAACATTAAGGATATATTTTGTCATGCAAATGAAAGAGGAACGCCTACCGAAAATTGTCCTAGAAAAAACGCGTATTACGTCAAAGAATGGCAAGAACTGTCAAGTTGCTGCGGATCTGTCATAAGTTTCTACCCTTGTGACGGAGCTACTACTCTTAGAAGAAAATTTGAGAACATATTGGGAAAAACAGAACCGTTTTTATACAACAAGTATGTAAATGAAGCTAAATTGTCACTACACAAGATGTATTTTAGTGAAGTCAACTATAATCTTAATAGGAACACTTACTTTCTGGATGGAAACAAAACGGAGATGATAAGAACTATTTTTATGTTAAGAGGTTAATTAATCAATCTAAACTACGTGCCACATCGTCCTGACCTCCCAATACTGTGTGATCTTTGCAACATTGCAACCGTTCCCTATTTTAAATGAATTTCGAATGATGTACTTTGGAGTGAGAACACTTCAAAAGGAGAATCTCATGGCAGTTTTGAATGATGACTGTGGCTGGACTAGTCTAAATAGATACACTACAAGTGCTATAAATTATAGAACGTCCCACGAATGTTTCATTTTTTTGTTCATATCTAAAGTAAAATGTTTATTGCGCAGGTCGTCAAAATTTAAACTGTTAAAAATCATGAATAGCTTCTAAAGTAACTTCAAAGTGACAGCTCAAATAAAACAAAATATATTGAAATGCCTATTCTCGATTTTGACAGATGCCCAGAATTGAACGTGAATTAAGAAGCTAATGAGATTGCTATGTACGTTGGTTAATGATGAGAATGATTGTCAATCAATACTGTACATAAATGTCAAATAACTAATGTCACAAATGACAGTGAGATTTGAAAGTTATTTTTATTGGATGATCGGTTTAAAAAAAGACAAGCTTTTACTCTGAAGGTACAATGAGATGAGAACTGAAGACATCAAGAGAAAGTAATCATCCAGCAAGTAAAATGCAAAAAAAAAAACAAAAAAACTTTATTACCTCTCTACCTACACAAATTTGAATGTTTTTCATTGTTAATTTTGAAAAGCATATCAATCTTTTTCTTATCCATAGCATTATCATTTCTATACTTTTTCTTCTGCTTCGGACAAATAAAAATAATGAGACGAGCACGTATCTTCTTCGGTTTCAATTTCAGCATCAAACACAATATTGCAATCCATATAAACAAATTAAGTCAAGACCGACCTCAGTCTGTCTATTGTTGCTAATAGCATTGAACAAACAAACAGAAAGTGGCGAGGCGGCATTATGGCGGCATGCGGCAACCGGCCCAACGAACGGCAGCAGCAACGTTAAACATACCCACTGCAAAATTTAGTACTTCTTCTTTTTCTTCTTCTAGTTTTTGTTCAAGGCATTTCAAAAGTTCATTGCATTATACAGACTGCAGTAGATAGGTATTTATATTTACTCGATGTTTGCTTCTATCGCTATACATTGAAGATGCTGAAAGATCTTACAGAAAGGTGAAGTTTTACACAATGCCTTTTGCGCTATGTAACAATAAGCGCAATTATCGCTGGGCGCATATACTTTGCATATATATGGAGGTACCTACGTTATATGCAAAGTCTCTATTGAAACAACTTACCGGATAAATATATAGGTAGATATTTTATCTTGTATCTAACGGAGCGCAGGTTGCAGCATCCGTTGTGGAACATAAATTATTTAACAAACAACCGGAGATACTTGAAACGTAATGTGCCAAGTACTCTTTAAAACTGCTTGCGGGTTTTACATATATAAATAATATAACGTAGGTACTGTACGAGAGTGCATTCCTATTTTTAAATAAAAAAATTAAATGCTTGGCTGGAGGAGCAGAGGGACTTATTTTGCTATGCAAATCTGGCGATACTTAAAAGATGACACTTAATTGATAATTATGACAAAACGTTAAAAAAATAATTGACGTCGCGTCGTCGTCGTTCCAGATTGCAGAGATTTTAAAAATTGTAGGAACATTCGCTTGAGTATTATTAAAAAATATAGATCAAGTTTGTATTAACAGTAAACAGGGGTAAAAGCAGTGATTTAGTGATTTTATGTCTGAAGTGAAATATGGGAATTATGCACTGTTTTAAATAATATGAAAAATGATTAAATGATCTATGCTCTACGAAAAATGTGCAAATATTTAATCAGTGTAAACAGCGCCTATTTATGTATTTTGACAACTTAACAAATCAGAGATATAAAATTCAGTCTGTGTAGATTGCAACTTTTGTATGCATTTCACAAATACGGAGTAGAATATAATAGGCCTGTTCCAAACCTTAACCAAGACTGCCAACTGTCAACAATGGTTGTTCAATTGATGTTTTACAGTACACACATTTGGTAGTTTTAGACAGAGGAAAAAGTAAGAAAATAACCCCTCATGACAAATTCTTCCAAAGAAATTAATGTCAAATGTCATTTGCAGAACGTTAATTGTCTGTTATTAGCGTCTTTCGTTCTATTTGATTCGCATTGATTAAGTGACAGATCATTTTTGCCAAAAACATCATACTTTTTTGTCAAAGGTTCATAAGTATATCGAAAGGACTTCCAATAGTGGCAGATTGTACACAAAAAAAAGTTAACCAATTTCCCATGTAAGCTCATAAGTGTACGTCTTTGAATTCAGTTTCAGTTTTTATTTTATTTAAGTATTTGCAATCTTTTGAAGTCTTTATTGTGAAAAGTTTCTCCAATATTCTAGTATCTGATTGGCCAGCTGCCAAAAAATTGCATTCCAAGTAAGGCAAATTTATTTGAAACTTGACTATACAGTTTGTGGAGAAAAATTTCCCTTAACATCAAGTCAAATCTACTTATGTCAAAATGACAGTTGATCATCTTTTTTCATTAAACTCAAAGCTGATCTTTATTACTTTATGATTCATATATATTTTCTAGAAAATTCCATTTATGTTTTGTATATAACGGTTCCTAGTCAAATTGGAAAAGAAATCCGTAACTATGATTGCTTTACAATATAAAATACCAATCGTGATGGACTTATAGTTTGCTAGTAGAGTGTAGAGGTTAGTAAAATAAATTTCCAACATTAAATTTTATGACACTTGAAAAACTAAAAAACTGCCTTAATCATAATTTGCTTTCAAAAGAAGAAGTTGACTGCAAATGAAGTTACTTAAACATTTTTGATAACAGCAAATTTTTCAGGAAGATTTTAAAAACAACAAACTGAAATTATTAACAGCTGTCAAAACTCTAAAAACAAAACTATGCAATTACGAATTCATGCCTACAATTATTTATCTATACAGAAACTGAACATTCATAGTTTCAATGTAAACTCACCTTTAAATTCCAAAATTATTTCAAAAGCTTTCAATGATAATTCACTCCTATAGTCAACCCACAGAGACCAATTTATATGCGTATATTTTTAAATGCAACTTCTTCGATATTGAGGGAGATTTTGCTGAATTAATTTTTTAATCAACTTTCTTATAATTTTCCTAGTTGAAACGCAGACAGACACTAGAAACTTGTATTACCTTCAAGTTCGTCTACAAATCTTTAAGATAATATTACACTTCTTTACAACTTCAACACTTCTTTAAAACCTACAGTTATGATGATCTCTATGTTAATGGTCTATCGTTATTCAATTAATGTGATTCCAATTTTTTTTTCAGCTATCAGATGACATCAGTCATTTTATAGACACGCACTACCTTTAATTTTAACCTTTACAATATGCGAACAGGGGATATTCTTTCAGCCGATGCTGTTTTTAAATTTTTTTAAATGTTTTTACTTCTGAAATAAATTTTCATATGTCAAAAAAATTGTCTTTCAAAACAGACAAATCTTAATTGGAAGTTAACAAATTGGTGGTAAAATAATTTCTAACTATTGGAAGACTTTTGACAGTTTGGCAAATTACGGAAGATCTTCGTGCATACTTAGCTTAATTATTAAAAAAAAAAACTAAGTAAAACCTTTCTTGGAACACGGTACTTCTACACAGCAGAGTTGTACAAAAATGCAATCTTTCGCGAATGAAATCTTTGATGAATTCAATATAATTTAAAGATTGCATTAATGGAATTCACTTAATGATTTTGTCTTAAAATTTTGCAATCAAAAATTATTTGATCTTAAATTGATTGTAATAATTTTTTCCCGAATCATTTGACTTCATTTTAATATTAAGGCTTTGTTTACAGTTGTAGTTTTTATTCTATTAAAGTATTTGCATTCTTTTGAAGATCCTTCGTTGTGAAAAGTTTTGGAGACTTCAAATATTGCAATGAAATTAATGCATGTAGTCTAAAATGATTGCTAGCAAATAAAAATGATGGGTTCTAATTGACAAAAATCTGCGTTTTTTTTTTTTAAATTGTCCTACCCTTAAAATGACACAATGGGTGCATTTACAAAGCTAGTGGCTACGTTCAACTAGCTTTGTGAATGCGAAATTGCACTACAAAGCTAGTCAATCCGGAAATGTCATATTAATGTCAAATAAAAATACATTTACATATAAAATAAGAAACATTTGTGTTTTCAGAACTTTAAATCATTCTTTTTATTTTTAAATTTAATAAAACCAAATAGAAGATATAATATGATTGAGTTATATTTGTATTTAAATGCCGAAAGATTCATTTCATTTTGAATTCTTGTGTCCTTACCGAGCAGCTGATTGTGAAACGTCAAAACCAGTGTGCACTCAATTTGTAGCCGAAGTTTTTACTCTACATCGGAGGGGAAATTTCAACTACTTTTGAAGTTAGATTTAGCCAATCAGAATCCCTTGACTACATAGCCACTAGCTTTGTGAATGTGACCAATAGTCTAATCTGATTGACCAGCTGCCAAAAAATTACATTTCAACTAAAGCAAATTTATTTAAAACTTGACTATACAGTTTGTCAAGAAAAACTTACCTCAATATCAAGTCAAATCTACTTATGTCAAAATGACAGTTGATCATATTTTTTCATTCATATAAAAGCTTATCTTTATTACTTTATGATTCATATACATATTTTCTAGAAAATTCCATTTATTGTTTTAGATATAACGGTTCCTAGTCAAATTGGAAAAGAAATAACTATAATTTATTTACAATATAAAATAAAAATCGTGATAGACTTAAATTTTGCTAGCAGAGTCTAGGGGTTAGTGAAATAAATTTCCGAGATTGAAATGTATGAGACTTGAAAAACTAAACTTAATCATAATTTGCGTTCAAAGAAATGAAGTCCCTTATGTTGTTAAACCTGCCCATTAAACATTTTTGATTACAGTAAATTTTCTAGACAGTTTTTAAAACCACAATCGGAGATATTGACAGGTGTCAAAAATGTAAAAAGAAAGTTATGCAATTACGAATTCACATGCAAGCCTACTCTTATTTTTTAATGCAGAAACTGAACATACATAGTTCCAATGTAAACTCACCTTTAAATTCCAAAATTATTCCAAAAGCTTTGATAACTCACTCCTATAGTCAACTCCTTTAGACCAATTTACATGCGTATATTTTATATGCAACTTCTTATGGTTTATTTTCTTAAATTAAGTTTTTTTTTCAGCAAATATATCCACAAGAAAAGTCTTTCCACAAGACAAAAATATTTTTTTTTAAATTCGTTCCACAAAAAATTCAACTCTTTTTGTTTGTAACTTTTTTTCTATTTATTTATTTTTTAATTTTTTGCAGGTTTATTTTGTTTAAGACGAAACTCCTCGATGATGAATGAAGGTGTGTGTTGCTTTAGACCATAAAGTATCTAACCAAGCAGTTAGTATCCAAGAGATAAATCGTTGATCACTGCACTTTTACACTTCAAAAACAAAAACAACGCAACAACACAAAAATAAACGATTAAAACCATACGGTATATTTTTCTGCTTCTTCTCTTATTCACGATGATGTAGAAAGTAGGTTAACTTTTGCAATCTTTTTTCTATAGGTAGGTATATTTTTTTTCTTATATTTATATATTTTCTTTCACAATATCTTTTGAGATGAAACCAAAAATAAAAAAGAATAAATAAATTACCGGAAGAAATTTTCACTAAAAATTCACCGATGACACTCGAGCTCCGATCGTATGAATATCACTTTTTTTATTAAACAAATTGGAAAGTTTATTTAATCTTGTTCCGTTCGTTGGTCAATTTAATTTTTATGATCAAGTGCGAGTGCGTGTTAAAGGGAAAAGACGAAATATTCCAAGAACTCAAGAAAACACACAAAATTAACCAAAACTAAAAATAGCTCGAATGAGTAATAATTTAATAAACTCACACGATATCGGTTGAATCGAAATTCGGTAAATCCAATAATATCGTCACAACGATCTTCATCAATGATCTTCACTTATGAGTAAGGTTCATTTTTCGATCACCTTTTCCGTTGAATTTTTTAAGTTTAAAAACAATCTAAGAAACACATCGATTAGAGTTTCTGATCTTCGTATTTTGTTTGTAAATATTTATTCCAGAGAAAAATATCCTTTGATCGCGAAAAATATTAAGACAGGTCCCGTTTTTCCGAGCAACATATAGTGGCTAGTTCGCTATTCGATCGTTACTAAATGTGATTGGAAAATATTTTTCCTCACTGGAGATGGAGTCTCAACTCGAATATGGTGGCGACGGCAGCGACGACGAAGACGACGGGTCACCATCAAACAACAGAAAACAAGAAATCAACTTTGAAGTTTGAAGACAGTCTTCGGGAGAGTTAGAGAGAGAGAGAGATGTGTGTTTCTGTTTAGAGTTTGGATCTTGGCAAATGGGTGAAAGGGGGGAAGATACCAAAACCAACTGTTTCTATATTGTTTGTTATTCGTCTTGTGTTCAATTCAACAAGAAAATTCCGTTTGTTTGGTAAATTTTATTAAAAAACGTTCGATGATAAATTCATATACAAAACAGAAAAATGTGTAATTCATTCAAACACGATCCACAAGTTTTTGATCGTGCCTCGTTCACACTAAACAACGATCACACAATTATTTTAACGTATTTACACGACAGGGGCTCAGAAAGTACTGTGGGCTGTGGATAATGTAGAGTGTCGTGTTGGGGTCGGTATGCTGCGCGATGCGATCGCACCGTAAGTTAGCCGTTATATGCAGTTCAGTTAAGTGTTTCACTCACTTGTTTTATTTTAGAGTGGAGTTTTATTTTGTTTTTGTTTGAGTGAGATATGTTTGTTTCTTTTAAATTGTTTAATTAACTCCCATAAGAAACAATTTAAGTATTCGTTCGTTTGTATTTGAAGTACTTGAGTTGGATTTTTGAAAATGAAAATTCTTTTTGTATTTTATTAGATAGGTGGGTAGGTAGATAGGTTGGTATATTTTATACGGGATTGGGGTAGTCGTGCGCGTAATTTTCCTTATTTATGTTTTGCTGTGTTAATTGGAGGAACATTATAAAAATGTTTTCTTCTTTTTCGATCGTTTACATTTTTCTTCTTTTTTTTTATAATATGTTTATATTTAGTATTTGTTTAGATTAAGAAGTTTTGTTTTGTTTTTTGATGGGTACTACAGATTTCTAAAGTGCCGGCGATAAAAATGGATGTTTTTTTAGTATCTACCCGTATCTTTGCTTTTTTTGAAGGGATGATTATGACTTCAATTGTTTAAGTATCTTACTGATTCATATGCTTATCTAGATAGTTATATTTTTTGTTATCAAAGTAGAAAATAAAAATATCGATGGCTTGAATGATTTATTAGGGTTTTGTTTTTATTTTCTTACATATTTTTCAAGTCGAGAATATGAAGAAATAAAACAAAATTATTCTTTGATTGTTTTTGTTAGATGGTGAGGCTAAGGGTCTGTTTAACAATATCAAAGTAATTGTCTGAATTTGTTATTTTACGAGTTTTATACATTAATCTCACTATGAAAATTGTTGAAAGTTCAGATTTCATACTTTGTTTTTAAATAAAGGGTGATTTTTTTGAGGTTAGGATTTTCATGCATTAGTATTTGACAGATCACGCGGGATTTCAGACATGGTGTCAAAGAGAAAGATGCTCAGTATGCTTTGACATTTCATCATGAATAGACTTACTAACGAGCAACGCTTGCAAATCATTGAATTTTATTACCAAAATCAGTGTTCGGTTCGAAATGTGTTTCGCACTTTACGTCCGATTTATGGTCTACATAATCGACCAAGTGAGCAAACAATTAATGCGATTGTGACCAAGTTTCGCACTCAGTTTACTTTATTGGATATTAAACCAACCACACGAATGCGTACAGTGCGTACAGAAGAGAATATTGCGTCTGTTTCTGAGAGTGTTGCTGAAGACCGTGAAATATCGATTCGTCACCGTTCGCAGCAATTGGGTTTGTGTTATTCGACCACATGGAAGATTTTACGCAAAGATCTTGGTGTAAAACCGTATAAAATACAGCTCGTGCAAGAACTGAAGCCGAACGATCTGCCACAACGTCGAGTTTTCATTGAATGGGCCCTAGAAAAGTTGGCAGAAAATCCGCTTTTTATCGACAAATTTTGTTCAGCGATGAGGCTCATTTCTGGTTGAATGGCTACGTAAATAAGCAAAACTGCTGCATTTGGAGTGAAGAGCAACCAGAAGCCGTTCAAGAACTGCCCATGCGTCCCGAAAAATGCACTGTTTGGTGTGGTTTGTACGCTGGTGGAATCATTGGACCGTATTTTTTCAAAGATGCTGTTGGACGCAACGTTACGGTGAATGGCGATAGCTATCGTTCAATGCTAACAAACTTTTTGTTGCCAAAAATAGAAGAACTGAACTTGGTTGACATGTGGTTTCAACAAGATGGCGCTACATGCCACACAGCTCGCGATTCTATGGCCATTTTGAGGGAAAACTTCGGAGAACAATTCATCTCAAGGAATGGACCGGTAAGTTGGCCACCAAGATCATGCGATTTGACGCCTTCAGACTATTTTTTGTGGGGCTACGTCAAGTCTAAAGTCTACACAAATAAGCCAGCAACTATTCCAGCTTTGGAAGACAACATTTCCGAAGAAATTCGGGCTATTCCGGCCGAAATTCTCGAAAAAGTTACCCAAAATTGGACTTTCCGAATGGACCACCTAAGACGCAGCCGCTGTCAACATTTAAATAAAATTATCTTCAAAAAGTAAATGTCATGGACCAATCTAACGTTTCAAATAAAGAATCGATGAGATTTTGCAAATTTTATGCGTTTTTTTTTTTTAAAGTTCTCAAGCTCTTAAAAAATCACCGTTTACATAGTTTATTTTATCGTTATAAAACTGTACTAATTTTTATTTGTTTGATGTATTGAAAATAAATATTATTACTGTTCAGAATCTTAAAACATCAGGTTATGGGCCTTATCACGATCTAAATACAAAAAAAGAGGCTGGGATGCGTCCCACACAGATAACTTCCCATCCGGTCTGTCTGCTTTAAAGTTTGTCTATATGTTCTCGTATCAATTTTTACCAAATTTGCGTACTTTTTATATAAAAATTACTGAATATCGAAAACAATATTTTCTGTGAAATAAAATAAGTTTGAAGCCTAAATTTTTAATTTTTGAAAAGCTATTTGAGTCGAAAGTAAATTTTTACCAAGTTTTAGTACCTATTGTTTTTTTTAGAATTTTATTTTTTTGTAAAAAAAACTGTCTATTCGATTTTTTTCAAAATTTAACTGAATGTTAACAACAATATTTTTTGAAAGATAAAAGCAGCTTAAAGGCAATATCTACAGTTTTTGAAAAGATATTTGAGTCGAAAATCAATTTTTACAAACTTTTATACATTTTTTTTAGGTTTTTATTTTTTGTAAAAAAAACTGTCAATTCGATTTTTCTCAAAATTTTTCAAAATGTTGAAAACAATATTTCTTATGAGAGGTTGAAGCCTAAATGTCAAGTTTTTGAAAAGATATTTGAATCGATATTCAATTTTTACGAACTTTGAGTAATGTTTTTGTTAGATTTTTATTTTTTTATAAAAAAAACTGTCAATTCGATTTTTCTCATATTTCAGTCGTAAAATTTTGGAGGTGACAAATTTTTTTTTTCAGTTTTATTGATTTATAAAAAAACCGTTATATTGATTTTTTTCAAAAAATATACTTGTTTGGTATCACGTTACAATATATTATATAAAATTTAATTCAAGTCTCTAGCGCTTTTGGTTCGTAAGATATTTAGGGTTAACCAAAATTTTCACCTTTTTTTCAAACTGCTATGGTAAAAAAAACCACCCACGCAATTTTTTTAAGAGCCCTTTCTGCATCTTTCTGTCTTATTATCTGTATAACAAAATTTATTTGAAGTTGATATTTCTTCTGGTTCTTGAGCTATGGACGACGAAAAAACGTCGCGAACGTACGGATGTACGAACGTACGTACACACGCACGCACAGACATCTTTCTAAAAATTTGTTTCGACTCTAGGGACCTTGAAACGTCGAGAAATGTCAAAATTTTCAATTTGACAAATCGGACCCAATAAAATAACTTCCTATGGGAAGTTAATAATAAGGAAATTTGTATTGAGAAAAGATGTCTGAAACGAAATTCAGTATTGAAAAGCTTCGGGGAAGCGAAAACTTCGAATACTGGAAATTTTTCGTTGAAACTTATTTCCAAATGAAAGGCTGTTTCTGATGGTAGTGAGACGGAGAAGGATGCAATGAAGCTCTTAAAGATCCATTTATCCTCATATAAGACATTGCAAAAGTGCTAAGGAGATTTGGGATTCTCTACAGAAAATTTTTCAAGATTCTGGTCTTGTGAGGAGAGTTGGGCTCATCCAAAAGTTTTGTTCTACAAAATTGAAAGATTTCTCTACCGTAGATGCGTACGTTAACGATGTTTTAAATACATCGTACAAGCTCAGGTCTGTTGGTCTTCACCTAGATGAAGAATGGATACAGGATCAATGCTTTTAGCTGGTCTTCCCGAATGATGTATAACTACTTATATCGCACTTGACGGTTAATGATAATTAATCACGATATTCTTAAATTGATGATACTTAATTACTGCCGTTTAACTCAATTGGTACTAGAGCAAAATCAATTAACTCAGCTTGTCGATGATTGACCTGACGTTGCAGGTCAATCCACCTTACCCTGACCTTAATAAATACACAACCATGTATTACCGCCTCTAGGCACATCAGACCATTGTATCGTAGGTATCTGCAAAATTCTCATGTCTAATAAACCCAGTTAAAAAAAATAGCACCTATAAGAACCGTTTGGCAATATGAGAAAGCCAACTGGGTGGGTCTCAATGAATTCTTCAGGAACTTTAACTGGTCACTATGCTCCCTCGATAGTGACGTGGATTCCAGCGCAGATATGGTTAAAAATTTAATTCTTGGTGGAATGAGAATATTTATCCCGAATAGGGTAAAATCTATCAAACCCAAAGAGAACTCATGGTTTGATTTCAGCTGTAAAGAGGTTATTTGCCAACCCGACTGAGGAAAACCGGAATAAGTTCAAACAAGCTAGAAAGACCTGTCATATTCGACGAAAAAAATTTTGCATGATCAGAATTTAAGGCAAAAAATACTACAATGTCCCAAAGATAGTAAACATTTCTGGTCATTTGTAAAAAACGTACGAAACACCACGTCATCCTCGGTTTCAAGGCCCGTCCACAATGAAACTCACTATGTACAATCGATTGATAAACCAATTTGCTTGCAGCACAGTTTGCTGTTAATTCGACGCTACCGAAAAGTGTCATGAGTCCTCCTGTTCTTGAGAGCGAAAATGATTTTCTGGGACGAATCTTCTTTTGCACTCGTGCAATTTCAAGAGTACTAATAGACCTTGACATACACAAATCCCCTGGCCCGTATAGTGTCCCCCCAATCGTTCTGAAGAGTTGTTCGTCAACGCTGGTAAAACCACTGCGTAAACTTTTCCATCTTTCCAAATCTACAGGTCTATTTCCGAGTGGATGGAAAATAGCGCTTGTCCAGCCTGTCCCTAAAAAAGGCGAATCCTCCTCTCCCTCTAACTAACGTATTATAGCACTCACGTCCCTTCTTTCCAAGGTCATAGAAACGCTGATTAATTATCAGCTCAAGAAATATCTCGAAGAATGGAAGCTTCTTAATGACCGACAATATGGCTTTGGTACCAATAGGTCCACTGGTGATCTCATGGTCTATCTCACCGAACAGTGGAAGAATCTTTACATCGTTTTGGAGAAAGTAAGATTATTGCTCTTGATATTTCAAAGGCATTTGATCTCTCTTATCGAAAATGCGTGCTTTTGGTATTGATGAATGTCTTCTTTGTTAGATTAGAAATTAAATTTCTAACCATTCAATACAAGTTGTACTGGATGGTTCTACGTCTAAAATTCATAAAACAAATGCTAGTGTTCCCCAGGGTTCATTTTGTCTACGACTCTCTTCCTTATATTCATTAATGATCCACTTCTAATCCATTAAACTGTTTCGCCGACGACGGTACCCTCAACTTTTCATACTCGTTCCTAGATTCATATCCTTGTCCTTCGGATGTGTAACTTAAACAGCAGCGTACGATAAGCTCATTTAATTCTGATCTTGACAGCATTGTGCAATGGGGTGTCAGAAACCATGTAGAATTTATGGCTGAATTACAAACATGCTTCAGCTTCGGCTTCGTCTGCGTTACGGTGGGCCTGCTTCGAAGTTGCTTTGAATGACATTTCTATTATTTCATCCCTCCAAACAGCAAATATTTTGTTTGTTGGCATTTTTTTACAGCTGTTGAGCTATCAGACAAAGCAAATGTTCAAATAATTGAACTAGAGCTTCCGTTTGGAGTCAAATTACGTTACATTACGTTCTTTTCCTTACGATTGTCAAACGAAACATGAGGTCGAAGCTCCATTGTGATAGCATGCATTGAATTCCTATGGCTGAACTCGTAAACGTCAGGCAAAGCCGAAGCTGAAGCGTGTTTGTGTTTCAGCCATTAATGCTTCGAAAACTCAATGCTGTCTCCTGTCATTAAATCGTAACACACCCCCGATGCCACTATCTATGAGTGGCACTTGTATATTTAATAATCTAATCAAATGTCAGTACTCGGTATGTGTATCACAGATCACCTTTTATGGAATGATCATGTATTTGATATTGCCAAAAATGCTATCAGGTGCTTAGGATTTCTCCGACGGTGCAAAAAATGTTTCACCCCTTCTGATCTGGCTGTAATTTACAGAGCCTTCATCCGTCCAAAGCTTGAATATAATTCGCATATCTAGGCCGGTGCCCCTAAAATAAGTTTAAATCTCTTGGACAGAATACAAAAAAGGGCTTTAAAAATGTAAGGCGATAGAACTATAATCGAAAAATTTACATCGCTAAAAGACCACCGCAATGTTTTATGCCTTTCGTTGTTTTATCAATATTTTTACAAACAATGTTTTGTCGAATCAGCCTGTTGCATTCCACCCCTTAATCGATTCAGCCGTTATACTAGCACTTCTAGGAATTCTCATCAGAGTACCCTTGAGCTCAATTTCGGACGTATTGTCAAGTATAGAGATTCTTTCTTAAATCGCACATGGAGAATGTGGAATGCTTTAGCCAACTCTGTTTTTCCCACCCATTTTGATGTTCAGAACTTTAAGACTAATGTGTACAGGTATCTCCTTTAAAATCCTTTCCTATTTTCCTAATGCTCGCACTGTGTTTAAATATAAACATATAAAGGGTACAAATAACCCCTTGAGTGCCTGTAAATTATAACAAAAAGTAAAGACCTCGTAGTTACCTAACTACCACTTAAAAAGTTACAAGTTAAATATTTCAGTAAGTGATTTATGCCTTTCACATCCATCCTTCATATAATATTATGTACATTGGTTAAAAACTATTTGTCAGTTATAAAGTTATTCAAATTTTCTAGTTGGAGAGATTTTGACAGTAAAAACTGTAAAAGGATTAATACTTTTTCAATATCTGATGTTGATTTTAAATAAAATAGAAATAATTAAGGAAATGATTGTAATTTCTCTTTATTATAATAATACTGGTATAGTTCAATTATGTATGGAACAACATATCGGTCACTTCCATCCTTTATCTCATCCTTTAGCTCTTGTAATGTTGTTGGCTTATCGGCTTATATCTTTTATTTCAAATAACCCCAAAGAAAAAAGTCAAATCACATGATCTTGACGGCCAATAGATCACTTAAAAAAAAACTCGTAAACGTAAAAAAAAAAATGGCCATTGAATTTGTCGCACAAAACAGACTTTGTTTCGTTAGCTGTGTGGAAAGTGCCACAGTCCTGTTGAAACCCAAATTGTCCACATCTATAACTTCCAATTTGGGCAGAAAAAAGTACGTTATCATCTTAAAATAGCGAAAACCATTCACAGTAACTGCCTGACCGGGCTCATTTTAGAAAAAAATATAGCCGGATGATGCTGCAAGCCCATAAACTTCACCAAACTGTCACTCTTTGTGTAGGTGCATTGGTTTTTCGACAATCGTTCACCCAAATGCGGCAATGGTGAAAATGTACCTCATCACTAAACATTATGTTCTTCGAAAATTGATCATTTACTGTTGCAATTTTTTGCCACTATTCTGACCATTGACGATGCTTGAAGTATCGCGAACAGCGCAATTAAACTAAACACGCTACAGCTTTGTCTGCGTTACGTTGGGCCTGCTTCGAGGTTGCTTTGAATGACACTTCCAATACGACATTTCTAAAATGACACAGCTGTAATTTTTTCTCGACAATAAATACATAAATTTATCGCGGAACTAGCTTCCACAGCCTATAATAACCAATGGGAATCCCGCCAAAACAAATGTATTTTGTTTGTTGACTTTCTTACAGCTGTTGAGCTATCAGACAAAGCAAATGTTTAGCAAATTTGAACTAAAGCTTCCGTTTGGAGTCACATTAAGTTATTTCTTTACGATTGTCAAATGAAACGTGAGGTCGACACGAAGCGTGTTTGTGTTTCAGCCATTAGCGCTTTGCTCAATTGTTCAAATCGAATTAGTCTAAAATTGAGAAACGTCAAATGAAAGGCAGAGAAAAATTGATATTTAGGTGTGGTTCACATTCAACGCCGGCCCTTAAAATTTAACTACCCTTTATTTTAATTTCAAATTCAGATTTTTCAAAATATTTTTAAATTGAAAGAAGAATGAAATTCAAATTTTTTAAATCATGAAAGAAAATCGATATCACTTATCATTCTTGTGAATTTCGCAATTTGATAGAAATCTGTTTGTAGAGCAACTGTATCAGAGAGTATTTTATAAACATTCGGCGTAACTTTGTAATCGCTTATAAAACAAAATGGCTTGTGTAACCCTGAAGGTAAAAAGCTGACTATTCATCGGGCTTATTACATTATTTCTGTAATAAAATGACGAGAATGTGATTTTTACTTTTTGAAATTGTCAATGATTTTTTACTTACATTTACCGTTGACATTTCGTAATACCTAACCCACCGCTTCTTTTTTTATACGAAAATGTGCTCAAAACTTGACTTCGTCTAAGGATTTCATGAAATCTGTTCTAATTCGGAACACGCGATTTCTTGAAGGCTCCATAACGCTTCAAAAGAACTCATCTAATTTATAATCTAAAATATCAAAAAGAATATCCATTAAAATTGGAAAAATTGTTTTTCAGTGTCTCTAATTGTATTAACTGTCAGTTATCTGCTTTTTTGGATACTTCATCCACATAATAAGATACTTGAAAACTTAACTTCTAGTTAAATCTACCAAATTATTTAAAACACTATTGTTAATTTAACCCGTTGATTATCTTCCAAGTAGCTTAACTGTGACTTTACTTTTACATGGGCTTCGTTTAATCACATGTTGGATAGGGTACCCCGGATATGTGAATTTTAAGATATCTTATTGAACGAGTTGGATACCAACATTGAGATTGCTTGTAAAAAATGAAAAATGCCTTTAGCGGTTCACAAAAAGTAGACAAATATTTAGATTTTAAGGTAAAAAGATATTGGTAAATACAGTTTTCCAAGGATAACTTCATTAAATTACTAAACTTTTAGCAAGAAATATACAAATTGAAATACATTTTCAAGTTTCTTAAAATTCAACAAGGTTTTTCTGTCAAATACCCACATATATCAAACATTCTTGGGAACATTTGGATTCCTTTTTTGACACCCCAGCTGTTTTGGGTAAGCTGTTCTCTTACACGTAAACAATTCAAAAAACTTGTATCCGGATTGTGAAAAAGAACATAGTGTCATACCTCACTGAAAACGCATTGACCTAAATGTCATTACCAAATATTATACTATGCAGATTGATATCTTCAAAAATATTTGTTTTTTACTTATGTATCTATTTATTAAATGATTTTTATGTGTAAAAAACGCATTCCCTAAATTTAAAATATTGCTGAACATGACTGTTTAGATGCATTTTTAAGACAATTTGATAAAATGGGTAGTTTTTTATTATCTATATACATATAAGACGTGCGTTTATCGAAAAAAACTTTTAATATTATTATTAATCATAGTTTTTGTTTATTGCATATATGTACGTATGTTTATTCTTATCGGTGCGTGACGAGTAATAAAAAGAAAAATAATTTAAAAGAATTTGAGAGTCTTATCTTATCTTATTAAACAATTTTTATTTGTGATATTATTTACAACTAATTCATACAGTTGTAAGTAAGGAAATAGAACATGCATTTAATTTTTCTAATTTTTGGAACTCATTGAAATAAATGTTTTCCTGTGTTCTATCGGGATCTTTATGAATCTGTCAAGATTAAAAGTGACAGCTAACTAAACACATAGACGATGAGATCTCTTTAAGTCTTTTTTATCATAACAGTGTTTCATTAAATATTACCAACAAATTTCATCGCAAATTTAAACCAATGTTGTGACATGTTCCCCTATGCTGATTATTAAAAAAAAACACAATTTGACAGCTGTTTAGTTTTAGGTTTATTAAAGTAAGAACATAGAAAATATTTTCGCCTGCATATACAACTACAATTTAAATTAAATGTGTAATGTTTTGATTGCAAAAGTTAAAAAATGTTTTAATATTTCTTGATTTCTGTTAAAAAATGTTACTTCCTTAGTTCAGGTTTGGATTTTTCTGATGTCTTCGCTTATACTTTAAAATGATTTGAATAAGATAATGGCGGGAGTTGAACATTTTAAACCTTTCCTTTTGCCATCAAGTAAATTGTTAATTGCCTATTATAAAGAAACTAGCATCCAAACACGTCTAAAAAGTGACAGTTCGTTTAAATAAACAAGCCAAATACGCTTAAACGGACCTATTAATTGAAATTCCAAATTGTTCAATTACCACTCCATTTAATGCTTTTAAAAAATGTACAAATGTCATATGGATTAAACAAATAGCTAAAAGTTAAAATGACCGTTCCGTGATTTTAATTTTAGCAAATTTTTAAGAGATAGCAATCATTTAAAATTAAGTAAATCATCTTTTAAGTTCAGTTTATTGCTAAAAACGGCTTTAAAATTTTACTAATTCTTCTAAAATGCTGCGCCAATAACGTTTTCTTTTAAAAGTTCCTCGTTTTCTTGTTATCTTTCTATTTTCTCTTGAGTTTTTTTTATAAAATTGACAGGAAAATTATATGCAAAAAGATTTTCATTTTTAAATGCATTATTCATTGTTGAATGAAATTTTTGTTTTTCTCAGGTTTTTCCTTACTCAGAAGCTTACAAATTTAAGTTTGCTATGTAAATTAGAGCATTGAAAAGACAAAGTATTCCTTTTTTCGATAAACATTTTTCGAACCAAGAACAACATGTTGACAGCAAATGCCAAAAAATGATTTTAGTAAAAATTAAACTATGCATGATTAATTAATGAAAATATAATTAACTACTACTTGTCATTTACTGTAAAATTATGAACATAATGGCTTTTTGTCATCACAAATATTAACTAGAAAATAATAACGTAAATAAAATAATCACCTTTTAGCCAGATAAAATAATAAGACACCAAAATGAGTCGACTAAAAAGTGTCGACTGCAAACACCTTATTGGTTTTTTGGACATCTTTTTTAATTTTAACAAATAAAACTTATAAAACTAATAAGATACTACTATTTTTGTCTTAACTGAGCAATACATTTTAAAGAATACTTTTTACAGGGCACTAAAGAAGACATTATAATTAATATCGTTCATGCATTAGATGTGAACCACTCCTAGCATTCAATTTTATCGATTTCTTTTCACCTTATCGATTTTTTACTCATCTCTAGAATGACAGCAACGTAAATGACAAATGTGTCAAAGGTAGTAGAAGCAAAATAAACAATCCAAAAATGACAGATCAAGAATTTCATGTTGTTACTAGAAAGAAATGGTTAGCTCGAAAAAGTTTAAATAAAAAGCAACCAGTTTACAAAAATATTTCCGATAATGTTTTTCCTGAAGTTGATGTTCCTAAATTCCTCACGTATTTATTTAAATTCATACCAAACTCCAGAATGTGTTAAAATATTGCATTCAATTTCAGACGATTGCAGCGCGTTCGTGATAAAATGGAATCCAGTGACTATTTCCAGCTGAGTCTGTCTATTCTTAACGATAGTCTTCAAGAAAACAACATTAAAATCGCTAAACTAGTCTGTTTTGGCATTGGCCCCTTTACAAGAAGTATTCAAGCCCTACATCAGTTCGGATTCATTTTGGAATTACAAAAGAACTTGCAAATCAACGATGCTCTCTACTTTGATCCAGTATTTCGAGAATCTGAGAAAGAAGTTCTCAAGACATTAGAATGTTCTCTTATGAAGGAGAATTGTGAAGCGAAGTTCGCCTCAGATGTTGTTACTTTGTTTTATCTGCCTCATTGTCCAAATTCACTAACAAACAATCTTCTCTGGAAGAATTGGTCGCCCGACTTGTTGAGCCAAGTTGTTCTTATCAATAATAGTTTTGAGAGTTTGACAAGTAGTGCTTCGGATGCAGTGCTTCGTAAGGATTCTTGTTATATTCTTGATGTGCAACCGTTGGTAAAAGAATTTCCTCTGGACGATTGCTATGAAATTCACAATATCTTCAACGATCTTTCAGTTCATGTTTTCCCAATAAGTAACTTGCCAGAAAAAAGTTCACAATTTTGGACAAAGAAAGATGCTCCAAAGTATGAGGAAGGAGAAATGGTGACGACGGATGAGTTCAATAAATTATCTATAAATTGAGTACCTTTTATATAAATAAAACAAAATAGGATTATTCTTTTTAAAGACAAAAAATGAGTATTTTTTAAAGATCACAAAGATATTGCTTCTTATTGGAACAAGTTTAAAAGGTCATCAGTGGGTCTTGGATGAGTTTCATAAGATCTTATTGGCGTTAGTAACCACGTTTGAAATTATTTTATTTAAAATAAAACTTAATCTATGGCTATGAAAATAATTTCTTCCATTTCAAACTACTAGACTTTTTTAATTTCGGTTTAGGTATTTGTTGGAAATATCGCTTCCAATAAAACAACATCCCCATTCAGCTGTTGTCACTGAATGATATCAATATACCAAATCTTAAAATGTCAATTTTATACCTTTTCTGATCTTGTCATTTTTCTTATTGTCAAAGTAAATTCCTTCTTCTTTCTCGAGCTGTTGTAAAGATAAGTCATAAAATTTCTCATCCACATTTATCACTTCAATCAATTTTCATTCTCAATTAAATACAACTTGAATTAATAAATGGTTTTGTTGTTTTTTTTTATTTTAAGTATATTTCTTCATTCTCAAAAGGTTATGGACCCAGGTATTTGCCTGTCCATTGTTCAGTAAATAACCACATTTTTTTTTGTATGGATGCGGAGAAAGCAACTTATAAAATCTCAATAGACGATTCTGCAATTGACGATAGAACTTTATTGGATCAAACATCAGAAGGGATTCATCAAGTTAACTTCGGGGTTCAAATGCCAGAGACACCAGAGTCAAGTATGGCTGAATCAAAAGTTTATCACATTCATCGTTTCAACGGGCAGAACTATCAACTCTGAACAGATGGAAATTTATATGACTGAAAATAAGCTCAAACCGTATATTCTAGGAACAACAGAAAGACCAAGTACCAACACTCAAGTTTGGGATGATAGAGATGCTGAAGCACAAGCATTTATAATGAGGGGTATAGAGCTAGAGCAGTTGAAATACCTTACGGATTGCAGTACCGCTGCACAAATGTGGTCAAGATTGAAAACTGTTCACTCTGAAAGAAGTGAGCAGTCAGCTCAAGTACTTCTTGAAAAGTTTATTAACTGCAAATTAGAAGAGGAAGAAAGCATGGCTGATTACATAGCAAGAGTGTCATCACTCACGCAGCGCTTAAAAGACATGAATCTTGAGCAAAAAGAGCCAGTAGTGATTGTAAAAATTCTGAGTAGTTTACCAAGTAAGTTTGATCATGTAAGAACCGCGTGGTACGCAGAATTGTAATCTCAAGTCCCATTTTGGTCATATTGTCATTAACAGAGATTCATTCGTTAACCGTACTATACGAATGTGGAATGCACTACAACAGTTCGGCATTTCTCGTCATTGTGATATTCAGAAGTTCAAAAGCAAAGGTAACATAATACCCTTGACTGTGTGCTTAGTTTAAAATAAACAATTTTCGGAAATAAATTTTCCTTGGCAAATTACTTTCAATCAAAAATCTTATAAGAAATGAATTTCCCTCGAACAATAAAAACCTAACTTCCCTAGATAAACGTTTTGCCAGAAAAAATAAATTGTTCTGGAAACTTGATCTGACATATTAAAATTTAAATATTTTTTAAAAGTGAAAAATTAAACAATTTCCATGGTAAAATAAATAAATTTATTCTTGATCAAGATCTGCAAAGAAACAGATTTTTGTAATTCATCCGCAAAAATAAATTGATTTATTTTTTTTTAAGACCAAATCTGTAGGTCTGCATGTTATGGCAGATTGTCCCCTCTTTGAACCAGTACTAATAAATTTTTTAAAAAATGTTTAGCTAGAAATTTGACAGCTTTAACGCACACGTTGCACGAACACGAATCCAATCATTTTCTATTTTTGAAGGGAGTCTGAATTTACCAATGGAAGACCCCATACAAAACAATATTGATAGCTTCGCTTGATTTGCACAGTCACTTGATGCTGTGCTAGATCCGATACAAACATTTTGTGGTAAAAAACAGATTTTTTGACAGTTCATTGATCTAACCGGAGCTAAAAAAAACGCCAATTGATACTAGTTAACTCCACAACAACCGCTTTCGGTCGCACCGACTTTAATAAATCGAATACACACAATAGACTCCTATGAGCCAATATGGATTGTAACCCCAGGCTTTGCCTTTGCTTTGAAATCTTTAGCCCGACCACAACGCCCGAATTGATCTGTTTTCTGTCTAGGTAATGGTTTGACAACTGTATTGTCATTGCAATTCTCTTTTCTTTCAAAAATATTTAATTAAACTGAGGTAAACTTTCTTCTCAAAGCCCGATGTTTGAAACTACGTGACGTTTTGCCTGTCAAAAGCCCAAACGACCTAACTCCTAATTGGGTTTAAACCATAAATCTAAAGATTTATTCTGAATTACGATCCAAATCATTGTTATTTTGTCTTGATAAAAGAATTGTAAAATTTTTCTGGAACTCAGAAGACTTCTGAACGACAAATGGAAAATTTCATTCTCTGTAAAGAGGTTTACTGCCAATTTGAAGATTGCATACTAATGTTTCACTGGATCTTTTGAAGCTTTAATCTTTTAACAGATAAATTGCACTATTAGGATACTAAAAAGAGGAATCAGTCTACTTAACATTGCCTATAAAATCTTCTCTGCCGTAATATATGAACGTCTAAAGCCCATCATCAACAACCTGATAGGTCTTTATCAGCGTGGTTTTAGACCAGGAAAGTTCACAGTTGATCAAACATTCCCATTACGGCAGATCCTGGAAAAACACCAACAACACTAAATCGACAACCACCATCTTTTCATCCATTTGAAGGCCGCATGTGACAGCATCTACAGGGACGAGCTGTATAAAGCCATATCTAGTTTTGGCATCACTGCCAAACTTCGTCCGTTTGTGTAGGATGATCATGGAGAATTCACGGTGGTGCATAAAGGTTATAAACAACTTAACAGAACCTAACGATGTCAAAAAAGGTTTAAGACAAGGTGATGCGCTTTCATGCGTTTTTTTTTAACATCGTCATCATCGACAGTAACTTTGAGGTAGTCAAGGACTTCGTCTACCTAGGCTCCCCTGTAAACGCAGAAAACAACACAGCTTTTCTTTGGGCTAAGAAAGCAATTGAGTGGCAAACCCTCTCTCGAAGAACCAAAATGTCGCTATATATGACCCTTATCATCCCCGTCCAGCTATATGGTGCAGAGCCATGGACTAGCATGAAAGCACCTTGGGTTGGTTCGAGAGAAAAGTTCTTCGCGTGATCTACGGTCCTGTATGCATAGAAGGGGAGTGGAGGGCTGTAAAGCGACGAAGACTTAGCCAGAAGGGTAAAAGTCCAACGACGAAGATGGCTTGGTGACGTAGAGCGCATGGAAACCAATCCCCACGCCTGGAAAGTCTTCGAATCCACACCCATAGGACAGCGCAGTAGAGGAAAACCGGGAAGTGGAAAGTGACCTCACCCAACTTTGTAGCGTGAAACTCTAGACATCTAGCCAGAGAACGAGCTAGATGGAGAAGTTTGTTGGGTGAGGCCCTAGTTCTCAAAGTACTGTAGTGCCATCGTAAGTAAGTAAGTAAGTTGAAGAAGTGATCACAATTGGCTACGAATAACTTGTGACTTATTACTCTTAATTCACTTTTTTAAGTATTTAAATGCAACATATTCTAAGAAAACCGTATATATCGGCTGAAACATTAATTGAGACCTACTTGTTTGGTATACTTTGTCTCGACTCTACTGTAAGATCTGTAATGTGAACCAACATATTTATTTTATCTTCGACACTCGTTCGATACTCATTCAAGAAACGTCATTTCACACTCACATATCAAAACAAAACATTTATTTTTGTATTTTAGTTTAGTGAAAATAGAACTCGTGCTTTTCTTTTATTTATTTTATGAAAACTACAAGAATTCAAGATGAGTTTTAATTCAAATAAAACTCCTAATCAACCTCCTTTGTCACATTTCGATAAATCATTCACTGACAATCCCTGGGATGTGCTTTACTGCTCACTAAACGACATTGAGCCCATCTTCACCGAAATGGAATTTCCTGAAGACAAAGATTTCTTTCAAAAACAAATCATCGATCCTCGGAATAAATTACCAGTGGATCAGTCCTTGTATGACCATACAATCTCCTTGAAGCCAGAAATATTCAGATGTCCGAACAGGTCCAAATTGAGCTACAAAGAACACTCGATTTGTTTGGCGTTTCTTCAATCGATGAAGGCGAAACAACAAATCTTCCCGCATCAGATTGAATGTTTTGAGAAAACAGCTGAACGACGGCATGCCGAGCAAGTAGAGTTCTTGGATTTCTTATCACAATACAACAATGCTAGCTTTGAGAAGATATACGCTCCTAGTCTGATGCTCGTTGAGCTCTATCAGGCTCTGTATAAGCGTGAAGTGCAGCGGCTGATGGAGAAGCACCAGGACGGGATTTTTCAAATTCACACGGGTTTTCCAGTTCCACAGAAATGTGGGAATGTAGAGACTCTTGGAACTATATCCGACATTGACTGTGTGGGTGATAATCGTACTGCTCCTCCTCGACTTGATCAGAATTTGGACTTTTCAAAGATGAAGCCGGGCATGGAAGCATACGTAGATTTCCATTTGCATGGCGAAGGTGTTGAAGAACCGCAAGAAGTGGGTACTCAAGCGCAGTACAATATTTCAGTCGAAGCCCTCGTCTTTTTACTCAGCGCTGGTGAGTACATTGACACTCCGTCAGAGGTTGTAGTTGAGGTTGTTGCGAGAGAGGACGGCGAGAACGTCTTTCATATAAATGACCTTCTACCGTCAAGAAACACAGGACCACACACTGCTGAACTGATAACAAGTATAAGCACTGAAATGTTCCTGAAAACAAAAGTAGACGAAAGCCCCCCGGAAGTTGACGCTACCGATTTCAAGGGCTCCTACCAACTACAATCCATCGAAGACTTCGTGAATTCCCCTTTTTGCAGTCAAAATAAAGCTTTGAGCTGTCCAGCGACGACTTCTATGAGTCATACCAAATGGACTTTGAACCTAGACAACGACAGCAAAAAAATCCATATAACCTCTCGGAAAAGACCTGGCTATAGAGACTCCTTGTTGAAAACAAGAGAGACATTCCACAGCCTTAAACTCGAATACAAACCCCAATTTGGCTGTGAAATCATCAGCAAAGCCACTCTCCTGAGAGAGTGGCTGCAATTGCAGCTTTCCAGCTCGCCAGATTCTTCGATCCAACGATATCGCATCAACGCCAGCACCTTTAAGACTGTCCTCCAAGAAAACCTCCACCTGGAGGACGTGGAACTCGAACTGGAAAGACGCTACAAGGTAAAAACTTCCCGTCTACTTGGTTCCCTGGGCGAATTTCTCGGCCTTCTTAGCAACGTTGGACCGGGCAGGTATCTGCTGCGATACAATCCCCGCTTCCAAGAGAAACTGATGCTATATGCTGAGGTGAACGACTCCACCAGCAAATCCAGCATCAGTTTGCACAGCCTGCTGCAAGAGACTCCCAGTGATTTGGCTTTTATGACACTTCGCCAGTTGACTCCCATCGATGACGTACTGTGTTCGGCAGTGCATGACTTCTATAAAATCCTGCCATGTGCGTTCCCAGCAGGATCAAAAGGCGCACGGACTACAAGAAGAGTCATCGACGATAGGAATTTCATTCAGAAAAAGAACAAAGCCAAGATGGACTTGATTCTAGAGAAGCAAAAGAAACAAAAGGCAAAGAGGAATGTTGTAAAGCGAACAAAGAGGGCTAAAAAACTCAAACAGAAATCCAAAGTGGCCCAGGAGCAGCAAAAGGATATCACAGAACTTGACGAGGAAATCAAAAATGATCGAATTTTGTTTGGTTTTGAATGAATATCTCATGGACACAGGTTGTTGACTTAATATTTATTTGCAAAGTTGTTTATAAATAAAAATTCCATTCAAATTTCCTCAAAACACTCCACATTTTCTTCACTTAGTTTCTAACTTTAGACCAGGAGAAGCTTCTGGCGGTGGTACTGTAGATTTTGTATCATTTTCATTGCTTTCCAGAATCACACAATCGACACTGCTCTTGATTTCGTCCCAGAAACTCTGTTCATCATCGGACATGTGGTCTATGCTCTCATCGTCGTACTGATCCTCCTCGCTGGAGCTATCGTTCAGCTTCGATTGCAATTCCCGAATTGAATGCATCAGAAGATAGAAATTCTTTTTTCTATAATCCAGCTTCCGATTAAGACGGATTTCTTCCTCTTCGAGATTCTTCAATTCGGTCTTGAGAGTTTCAAGCTTCTTTGAAGTCTCCTCACGATCTGGTTGGGTTTGTATGACTTTGGCCAGAACATCATATTCCATGCGATTTTTGCGGATTTTCTTAGCTAACACTAACTCAGCCTTGCTGGTTTCGATTTCCTTGTTGGCTAGCTCGATGCTAGCCTCAATGGTGTTGGATAGGGTTTCGTAGTTCTTGAGTTCCTGTTGGATCATCTTTTCGATTGTCTGTGATTTGGTGGCGGCAAAGGTGCATTGAGCCAACTGGGCAAGTAGACGGTCATAGATTATTTGACTGTGGAATAATATGGGTTATAGAAGTTTAACATAGAATTTTACATTTAAAGTCATATACTTATTTTCTGGAGTATCATTCTTGGTGGAGCACCATTTGATAAATGTTTTTAGGAGAATGTTAAGCCGGCGGTCGTCGCCTGTGCCATCACCATCGATTAATAGACGCCTTTTGATAACATCATCTGTTTTTTTAAGTGAAACAAATACATAATATAAAGAATGATTTTTTAACTTTAGTTTTATTACCATCAGTCATTTTATTTATAAATTATTTTCTTTCTTTAAATTAATTAACAAAAATATGAAAATTTATATTTTCTTTAATAAAATTTGACAACAACTTGAAATTGACTTTGACATTTGTTAAGGTTTGTTCGATTGCCGATTAACACAAACAAAACATGTTATATTCGGACTGAATTAGGTTGTGGTTCCACTGCGTCAAAATAATTCTTGTAACTCTGTTTGTCAGACTTAAAGTTGCGTACACTTTATGTCTTCTAAACGGGGAAATGCTATTTATAAAACCATTGCAACACTTTATAATTCTTCTAAAGAGGACAATCCTTTTCATAAAACCTTTGCGATATTGCGTAGATATACATTAAGAGAAATGCAAATACGTTTAAGGATTGAATAGAGTCTATTATATAAATTATAGTGACAAAATGTCATTTTGATTGTGTTCCATAAGCATGGTACTTAGCTCTAGCTAAAATTTTATTTTTTTTAGAAGACGTATAAACTTCTCGGTGCATTTATTTCAAGCTAAATTATGA
Source organism: Eupeodes corollae (assembly GCF_945859685.1). Lineage (NCBI taxonomy): Eukaryota > Metazoa > Arthropoda > Insecta > Diptera > Syrphidae > Eupeodes > Eupeodes corollae. Next base: position 22,161,791 of record NC_079147.1, read on the forward strand.
CAGATTATTGAAGGCCGTGACTAAAAGGGGAGGTCAGCATTGAATCTCTTCAAAAAACTTGTTTTCAAAGACAAAAAGATATTTTGAACACAACTACTACTAAATTTAAAAAAAATTATTATTAACTTAAATACATTTCAGAAATATAATTTAATAAAGGTTTTTATTAAAAAAAAGTGTTAAGAGGGCCTCCCCATTAAATTTGAGTTTGAATTGAATTACAGAACAACTGTATTTTCATTTCTGAAATGGTTCTCTTATGAAAAAAGTAGTATTTTGTGTTTTCAAATCCCTTAAGAGTAATTCTTGTCGTTAATAGAACTTTCGCAAATTATTCGCTTAATATGATATAGACTGATATAGTTATTTAGCTAGCTGGAGAGCTGGCCACGTAAAAACATCGTAGTTGTGAAGCACCAACAAGCCTTAGATACGGGCGGATTTACTGTTGACAACCTACGCCACCGAATTACAACAACGAACTTCGGACATGCACGTGAACTGTTAGGTTCCTTAACAGACCACATGAGGCCGAAGAGTTTGCGGAGGCCCTAGACTGCTATTAAGCAGACATCACAGCCACCCAGAAAATTCAATGGGATGGGCCGGGCAAAAACAGGATGAAAAACTGCGACATTTACTATGGTGACTGGACAAAACATATGAGCAGTGTCCTAGCTACGATATCAAAATTGTCCTGGGTGATTTTAAGGCCAAGCTAGGAAGGTAAGACATCTTTGGTGGAATAAAAAATAAAAAAAAAAAAGTTCTCTGCCGTCAAAACAATGTATCAAAAACCAGTGGCAACATTGTCAAGATGCAATCAGAGAAGCCGACTCTAATGTGCTGGGTTTTAAGCAGCCACCAACAAGGAACCCCTAGTTTGATGAGTAATATCGGTAGGAAAATGCAGCCAAACAACAGGCACGCAAAACGGCGTAAAAGGACTAGAGCTGCTGATGAGGTCTATGAGCAGAAGTTCGAAAGGTGATGCGCTGTCATGGGATTTTTTTAACATCGTACTTAAAACAATAGTGCAGAGCTCACACGTCAACGCTAGAGGGACTATCTTTCAAAAGTCTGTAAAATTAATAGCTTATGCTGACGACATTGACATAATCGGAAGAACTCAGCGTGATGTCAATGGGGCTTTTGTGAGTATTGAGGCAGAGGCTGCAAAAAGGGTTTAATGGTTAATGAGGGCAAAACAAATAACATGCTGTGGTCAAGAAAGGACATACAACACCGACGTCTTGGTCAAAACGTCACCATCGACAGAAGTAACTTTGAGATAGTCAAGGACTTCGTCTAACTAGGCTCCGCTGTAAACGCAGAAAACAACACCAGCGCTGACATCAAACGAAGAATAACTCTTGCTAACCGCTGTTTCTTTGGGCTAAGAAAGCAATTGAGTGGTAAGGTCCTCTCTCGAAAGAGCAAAGTGTCGCTATACGACCCTTATCATCCCCGTCCTGCTATACGGTGCAAAAGCATGGATTATGACAAAAGCGAATGAAAGCACCTTGGGTCGTTTCAAGAAAAGAGTTCTTCGTGTGATCTACGGTCCCATATGCATCGAAGGGGAGTGGAGGAGAAGATGGTACGACGAGCTGTAGGGGCTGTAAAGCGAAGTAGACTTAGCCAGAAGGGTAAAAGTCCAACTACTAAGCTGTGTCACGTAGAGCTCATGAAAAGCAATGCTCCAGCCCGAAAAGTCTTTGACACACACAGGACAGCGCAGTAATAAAGACCGCTAATCAGGTGGTGCGCACAAGTGAAAAGTGACCTCTTGGAGCACGAAACTGGATACATCTAGCTAGGGACCGAGCTATAATTTAAAGTAAAATGGATTTAAAATGGCATCAAAACTTATCTTAGTAAGTAATGTCTGTTATACGAAAAATTAACAAAATCTACAAGTACTTTGGTACTCCAAGAATTTTTAGCTTACTAAAACAATTCTTAAATTAGGACTTCGTAAATTGATATGTAAGTATGTAAATTTATATATAAAAGTCACTGACTCAAAAAATATTCTCTGTGCATGGTTTACACAAAGGCCATTTTGTTCCTTTTTTCAAAATCATTAAATCTTTTTTTCAAAAAATTGCAACTTACACCAGCTTTAAGTTTCGGAAAACTTATTTATCTATTTTAGTACGTGACCAGCCTTAAGTTGCAAATCCAATTACCCAACTAATCCGCCCCTGAACGAGAATCTTATAAATTTGACATATCAGTACTAACTCAAGTAAACCTGTCAAATTGGGGTTTGTTTTCATAACACTCGTCGTCATAGTAAAGTAAGTTATTTAACAAAAATAATATATAAAAATTAAATTTGTTATTTTCCAAAGAATTCTAAAGGACAAACTCAAAATGGCCTCAAAAACTCTTCGTTCTTTGCTCAGTGAACTGCGTCAAGCATCCCCAAATGGTTGCATCAAGGATAACCTCGCTGCCCGGTACATCTTGGCCCAGTACAAGAAATACCAAACAACCGACCAGCAACTCTGCAAGGCACGCGACGAAGTAAATTTCTTGGGCCAGACATATCTCACCTACTTGACTAGTTTGAGAAAACACAACGAATTGCATAAGGAATTTCATGGGAGGGGCGAAAGATCGGTAAAAGAAACCGCCGACTTGGTTGGCTTCAAGCTTCCAACAGATCCCAAGTAGGACGAAAATGTTAAGTAAATGGTCAAGAAATAAAACCAAAAAGTTGTTTGTTGTTAAAACTAAAAAAAACTGACCTTATCTTTATTTGTTTTGGTAAAATTGTGTACAATAATTTTTTTCTTAAACATAAACTCACGAGATTCAATGACTAAACAAAAATAACTGGACTTAAATCTCATGCTCTAAAAGAATTGACTTGATTTAAAAATTGACAAAATTACATAAATTGACTTAGCAATAGGTAAACTCATTCTGATGGCGTTCCTGTTTCACATAAACGTCTATGAGAGATTCTGCAAGGTCTGGGAAGGACAACAATGCTTCTCGCTCCGCAAGAAGCATTGTCAAGGCTGTCGCTGGTTTGGAACTCTGATTCGATGACAAGGCTACAGCCCGTCGCACTCTCTTCACCGCACAAATCTTGCCCTCCGCCTCCAGCAGCATCGTCGGTATGGTAAGAATTACATGAAGCAGTGCAGTTGTCTTCTCGAACACTGAAGTCAGCCTGTACTTGTGGAACGCCCACAGCAAGTCGTGGGCATTCCTGCAGATCATCAAATCCGTGCGTGTGTACAAAGTCTGCAATTCCACGCGGAGTTTGTCCGGAAACTGGAATTTAAAGTACTCGATTGCATTCTGTAGGATGTTGTCAGGGAAATTCCCATGGAATTTGTAGTACTGCTCCGATTTGAAGAGAATATGTGCCTCCCAGTGATTGGTGAAGCTAAAGCGCTCCTGGATTTCTTTCAGAATTACATTGCATACCTCGATCTTTGCGAAGGCTCGCATAAAGGCTTCGCTGGTCTTGTCATCATTGTCGCTGTTCTCCACAGCGATGGCGTCTTTGGTTTTCCGAATTTCGTCCAGAAATTCATTGATACCCTCGGCAATCTTTATCGAGTCCACAAAAGAGTTCTGCAGACCGACATAGAATACGTTGACGTCGGCCATAAGGTAGTAGAAGAACGACAGGAAGTACATGAATCCGTCGTTTGTCAGCAGTTTCTCACAAACGTCCGCCTCTCTGATGTACTGAGGCGAAGAATCCAGATCCGTGTGCAGTACGATCATGAAGTTCAAGATTTCGCATTTGTTCTCGTAGATAAACACCAAAGAACCCTTTTCGAAGCTTCCCTCGCAATAGAGCGGCGTCGATTCGAAGAAGGCTTGCAGTATCCTTGGGTTCTTCTCGAAGAAGCCATAAATCCCGTCGAGGTTCGCAAAGAAGTCTCTAACTCGACTGTTCTGGCAAACAGCGCGCTCCATCACCTCGGTCAGTTTGTAGGCGTGGTAGTGGACATAGATGGCATTCCTGTACTCCAACGTTATCAGTCTGTGGAGGTCGGCAATGAGAGGGCCGAACACCACTCCGCCAATGTGTGATTGAGCGATGAGCTTGTCCTTGTGCGTGGGGAGAATCATGTTAAGTTCGGCTAAAATGCAATCAGTTACCGCCTTGGGATTCCTTTCCGGAGGCTTGAGCAGCGTCCAGAACCTCTCGACCACCCGATTGTCGAGGATGTATCTTAGGATCAGTACCATTTGGTCTTTCTGTACAAGGTCTGTCGTCTCTTCGGTTATGATGGCTATAAATTTGGCCGCATTCACCTCTTCTAAAACTTTGGACTGGTACAAATGCAGTGCGGCTTTCAAGATTTGCGCTTGAAGATCCTGGGGAATGATGTGTTTGAAGAACGGGGAATACTCGTAGCATTCCTTAAGTGTGCCATCAACCTTGAAGATAACTTCCATGAGACTGCAGGGTTCGAGTTTGGTGTTCCAACTGCATTCACCGTTCAAGACGTATTCGTACAGATCGGAATGCTCTACGAAGGCTTTGACTATTCGGAGCAGGAGTTGCCGATTCCTACGGACGTTCTCATTGTGGGTTTTGTGAATTCCGTTTTCCGAGGATTTGTTTAAGCTGACTGTCTGTAGCGAGAGGGTGTTTTGAATTCGTTCAATGAAAACATGACCTCACTACTTACCTTGCCCATCAATGCCACATTCAAGGCATTTTTGATATGGCTCTCCAATCGCGTATGGTAGCGGATAAATTTCTGGTTAGGATTTGAAGTGCCCTTTTGGGTGCAGGACGTACCCATAAGCAAACAAGGATAACAATAGAAAGTCTTTTTCTTTTCGCAACCGCAAGCCCACTCAAGTTCTTTGTAAATCTTCGAAGATTGTATCGTTTGACAGGATTTCTTGGAAGAGTTTTTGTCATTGTTTTTAGCCTTGACATTGGCAGGGGCTTCTTTGTCTAATTTAACAGAAAAATTAGGTCGAGGTGGACCTAGCTCGAGAATTCTTAGTTTCTCGGAGAGTGGAAGGTTTAGGAAGTCAAGTTTCATTAGTTCACTAACAGTGAAGGGTTGTCGACCGTTTATGTAAAGGCAATTCACGGCGTTCATTTCTATTTGTTTTTATCTTTGGCAGAGACGGAGATTATCCCAATGGAAGATTTTAAATAATATATTTTTGAAAATACGACTTTTATGACTTTGTATAGTTTATTGAATACAACAATTGTTGTATGGGCAAATAAAATAATAAGGATTTTGCATTTTTTTTGTTTAATATTTAAAGTGCGGCTGCGAAGGCTTTGGTTTTCAAGTTTTGATTTTGACTTATCTTGAAAACTGAAGTTTGGAAATTAAATCAGGTCTGTTTGTTTTGAGTCATGTTTTTTTTTGTTGTTTTTGTTGACATTTTGAGTTGTCCATTTGGGTTGGGAACACAGTGGATTCTAATAAGTGTTGTTCAATGAGATAAGCTTTTGTGAAAAGTGAAATGCTCGAATTATTTGGCAAGTTTATATTTCTAAGATTTCTGAGAATTTTATCAAGAACTTTAGCAGAAGAATGAAATATAAACATAATTCACTATTTGTTCTCATCTATTAGTCAATCAAATTTCTTCCATTTTGAATAATACGGTAAAGAGTTCTTGAGAAATTGAATTATATAAATTCTATTCTCAGATTCCTGACAGCAAAAGTGAAAATTTTTTTTATGTTTCCAAGAATACAAAAATCACTGAAGTCTTAGAAATATACACTGGCCACGGACAAGATGGAGCGAAAGTATTAAGGAAAAAGGAAGGGATTAGAAAAAAAGGAGTCCCTGTACATTGGTTTTTAATTATTGAGCATTGCAATGACTGAAAAAGCAAGAATATGTTAAGGAATTCCACATTCTATTAGTAACGTCAAAGAACGAATCTCTGTACTTCATACTACGGCCCAAGTTGTGATCAACATTAACACGGTTAAACGTTTACTAAACTAGGACATACATTATACATAATGTATAAAAAAAATGGCAAGAGAAAATGATGCCAGAAAAATTATATTATGGCTGAAACACAATCACGCTTCAGATTCGGCTTCATAAGCATAAAATTGTAAGGACATAAATATGCCATTAAACAATTGTTATAACTATCTCAACGAAGGCAATGTCAGTTTTTGACAAGCAACGTTTTAAGTTGTCATAATATGTCTTTGATTAAGATAGCTGACAATTTTTTCATTTTCAAATATATAGATGCGTTTTTATACACCTAATAAGACGAGTTAGATGCCTATATTAAGATATCTGTTAAAAAATTAAATTAAATTTCAGTTGTTCACAAAAAGCAGAAAAACATTGAAATTTCGACGTCCGAAATCACTTTAAATTGTAAATAATTGATGTTTTACCTAGGTTAGGTTAGGCTCACGTGGCTGCGGCCCATTGTGATACCACATGAATCTAGAGAATTATTTTTTACTAGTCGAACCATTTTGAGCTTTTTATAAAGCGGAGAAGATATTTGATATCCATTTTAGCTAGTTCACTGGGATTATCAAAAGAGTAGTCTCCCAGGTGAAGTTTGCGTCTTATTGAAAGGCAGGGCAAGTGCAGAGAAGATGAGAGATTGTTTCCTCTTCTTCCTCGTCCATACAGCTCCTGCAGGAGTCATTTGAGGCTACACCAAGTCGTATTGAGTGTCTGCTATTAGAGAGCTAATATGAAGTATGCTTTGAGATAACAAGTTTTTAGAGCGCTTTAGGTCCAGTCCAGGCGATATGAGTTTTGTGGCTGCGCATGTTGGTAAATTGTGCCACCTAGAATTTCCTATCGCAAAAGCTGTTTCTTTTAGCATGATTTTACATGCAGCTATCGGTATACCTATCTGTTCTCTTTCAGGTGAAATAGGCATGACGGTTCCATTTTTAGTTCATCGGCTCTACAATTTCCGGTAATGTCTCTGTGGCCCGGCACCCAACATAGGTGAATGTTAATTTGCTGCGCCATCTCCATAAGAGACGATCGACAATCGAGGGCTTGAGATTTGGTTGAGACACCATCAAGAGATTTAATATCAGCCTGACTGTCAGAGTACATGCGGATATCAGAAGTTGATATCATGTTTTCTCTTAGCCAGGAGAGAACCTCTTTGATCGCTAAAATTTCGGCTTGGAAGACGCTACAATGATTAGGGAGGCGGAATGAAGTGCTTAGATTAAGGTTTTCTGTGTGCACACCACTACCAACTCTCTCATTTGTTTTGGACCCAACTGCATAAAAATGAAGACTTTTGTTATCCAGGGGTTTTTTGTCTTTCCATTCATCTCTGGATGGAATGTATACCTGGAAGTTTTTTTCCAAATAGGGGTTTAGAAATAGTGTATAGTCTATGTACTTTGGTATAGAACCAAAGCGAGGTTGAAAATGATGGAGTGCCCCACATTTGTGTTGGTCCATTGAGATGAAGCGTTGAGTCTTATAACTGTACTCGCTGCCGTTTGTTTGCTGAATATATCGAAGGGTGTCAGATTGAGGAGAGTGTCTAACACTGCTGAGGGTGTGGTTCTCAATGCCCCGCTAATGCAGAGACATGCAGTGCGTTATAGTCTGCTGAGTTTGTCGTAAGCAGTGACTTTCTCCAGTGCAGTCCCCCATACTGCAACACCGTACATATGTATTGGTCGGATGACCGATGTGTAAGGCCAGTAGGTTATGCGAGGTTGAAAACCCCATTTGCTTCCTATGGCTTTCTGCAAAGGAAAAGAGCTGCTGTAGCTTTTTTAACTCTTTCCTGGATATTAGATTTCCAACTTCATTTTTTGTCCAATATCAGACCAAGATATTTGGCTTTATTGGTAAAAATTAGTGGTCCACCTTTTATTGAAGAAGGCACAATTACTGGGATCTTGTATTTCCGTGTAAAAAGGACGAGGTCTATTTTTTGAGGATTAATACTAAGCCCGCAGTGATCAGCCCATCTAGTGAGCATATTCAGTGCGTTTTGGAGGAGGTCTGCAACATTACATTATCGGCATATGCAATCACTCTGTAGCCTTCCCTCTTAAGGGATATTAGCAGTTATCCGGGAAGTTGGTGTCGTAGCAGGTTTAGCGTTTCTTTGCAAGAGTTGGTCCATGTACCATCTGAGTTTTTATTACAACTAGGCATGGTTGGAGGAAATATTCCTTATCCTTCATGCCTAGGAGGATTCTTCTATTGAGCTACAGAAAGATCCCCAAAAGAATCTTTTGGCTATTCTCAATTCTAGTTTATACTTTTTGAAGCATTCTTTATAGGAGTCCCTATGTCTTATCTTTTTTGCTCGATTGAAAAGCTTTCTATAACCTTTCCTGAGTATTTCTAGTTCAGCAGCCCACCAATATGGTTTCTTCTTTCCCCGCACTGTAGTGAGGGGGCAGGCAGTTTCCATGGCTTTTTTGAGGGCTGCTGTAAGCATAACGATTTTTTGATCAAGTTCAAGAGCGCACAAGGGCGGATCAGAAAGTTCTGGTTTAATCAGAATTTTCAGAGTCGCCCTATATTTTGGCCAATCTGTTTTCCTTTAATTCCGAAATTGGTTTTGGGGACTCTTCAATAAGTGTGAATTGGATGTATCTATGATCGGAGAACGAGTGATATTTGAGAGATGTAACTAGACAAGAGTTATATCTAATACTTCTTGTCGATTTTTAGCAACGAAGGTTGGTTCACTACCTACATTACGTACTACCAGATAAGTTGTTAGTATATAATCAAAAAAAAAGGTTAGTTTTTTATATCGTCGCAGCCGATAATCAGATTCGTTTTACGTCTTGTTTATTCACCTACCGTCTTCTCAATAATGGTACCATTATCGATTTTATAGGTTTTTTTTTACCTAAAGACATATAAATTTTAAATCAAATTTCAAACTCCTTCAAATTCTACCACATATACCCAAAATTCTGCGATACCTTTGGATCCCTTATTTGTTGTCCCACCTGTTTTGGGTGAGCTGTTCTTTTAGACGTTAAACAATAACAAAACGCTTTAAAACTTATTTTTGTCGTATTTGTAATGTCGGACAATAGATGTGAATTTCAACAACAAAAATTTGGCCACAATTTTGAGGGGATATGTCATGCATCCTTCATTGACCTTATGAATCAGCTGTTCGCTTAAGCTTGTAGGCAAACCAAGATGGTTACCGAGGATATATAACTTTATTAAAATGTTTTCGGTTGCCAGCTTTATGGAATCAATTTTTAGATAACTAACAATAATATATCCGATTTCGCAATCATTGTAGCGTGTTCCAGGCAGTACTTTGATAAAAGAAGTTTTGTCCTGGCTTAAAAAAAGTTATATCAACATCTGATATCCGTCTTTTCTCAGATAGTCAGACTGCTACCAAATCACTGGACTCTGTCTCTACAAACTCTATAACAGTCCATAATTGTCGATCATCTCTAATGGAGATGACACAACAGTTTAATATTCACCTTTGCTGTGCGCCGGGCCATAGAGACATTCTAGGTAACTATAAGGCAGATGAACTCGCCAGGAACGGTACAGTGCAGCCCATCCTACAACATTTGGCACACACTGGCATACCAATCGCTACTTGTAAACTGCTGCTAATGCAAGACGCTGTGAGGAGGGCAGGTACCAGGTGAAACAACATCACCACGTGTCAGGTCACAAAAAGCATCTGGCCTGGATTTAAAACGTTCATGGTGCTTGCTATCTCTAAGCAGATCGCATATAAACTAGATAACAGGTGTCAAACTGTATGGACGAGAAAGAGGAGGAAACAGTTCTTCATCTTCTCGTATCAGCATGATCATCCTCCCACGTTTCGTAAGGAACTTAAACTGGTTCCATTAGGCTTAGGAGGAAGCCTCAAGATTCATGTGGTATCACTATGAGCCATTAAACTGGCCTAAATGTGTCCGTTTCCAGCCACTTCAACCTAACCTAACAATAGTATAATATCTTACAATTGTCAATGTACTTTGGTTAAGAGCCCGTCACACGATTCGATATTTTCACCGTATCGGTTATTTTCTCGATTCGGTGTCTTTCGGTTGAAGTGTTCAGACGGTACGGTAATTTAACCGCACACCATACTCAACCCTACACCGTACTCGTACCCAATAACGTTTATATACTAGCAATAAATAATACGACAGTAGCCCAGACGAAAAATGACACACTATCGGTCAAAATATCGAATCGTCTGAACAGTGCGTCTGTAAATACATTGCGGTTTTGGAGCATTTTATTGTTTTCTCTTCATTGAAATTATAGTTCAAAAACAAATTTCTGTCCGAAGAAATTTCTTCCATTATTTTAAAAATCACATTGGACTAAAAACCACACAGAAATTAAGTGTTAAGTTTGCCATACACAACGAGCCCAAGAGTCAAAGCCTCCGATCCGAGCCAAAGTCAACATCCGTATTGTCTCTTTCTCCCTTAAAACTTTTCTAGTCGCTGTTGGCAGCTTAAATACGGAAAATAATAAACACAATATCTATTTTTGGTCATGTTCTTCTAACTTTAACGTTTAGAAGAGAAACATACCAAAGCTTTGAAATATAATATTGGTTTGTGAAGTGAGATCCATTGTACATTTGAAAAAGTGAAAAAACATCTCCCAAATCACAAAAAACGGAAAAAACATACTTCCAATTTTATTTCAATTTTAAGAATGAGAAATTATTGGGGCATCAGTTTAACGGCAGTTTAAGTGAATAAGTTTCTCACCCAAGATCAACCAGAACAATACCTTAAGTACCTACTGCGAACTAAAGATAAAGACTACAACGATGAAGAAGCAACCGAGATATAAAATTCAATTAAACTTAATTGATGATAATGGACTGATACGCACGCACGATTGGACAACTGAATCAATAGCAAGAGTCTACATTTCCTCAGAATAAAACAAAAAATATTACAAAGACGCTATAGGTATTGAGATATTAAATGTCATGTATCAAGATGTATCTTGATGCCCTTTCACATCATCAAATCTATATCAATCTATATATACTTAGTGTGGATATGTCTTAATAGTTCGTATTTTTACATAAAATTTGAAGTTATCTGCAAGTTAAAGTTACAAATAATGCTCAATTGAATCAGTAAATCATTAACAACCAAAAACCTTAATGGCTGAATCACATACACGCTTCAGCTTCGGCTTCGCCTGACGTTTACGAGTTCAGCCATAGGAATTCAATGCATGCAATCACAATGTAGCTTCGACCTCACGTTTTGTTTGACAATTGTAAGGAAAAGAATGTAATGTAACGTAATGTGACTCCAAACGGAAGCTCTAGTTCAATTTTCTGAACATTTGCTTTGTCTGACAGCTCATCAGCAGTAAAAAAATGTCAACAAACAAAATATTTGCTCTTTGGAGACATGAAATAATAGAAATGTCATTCAAAGCAACCTCGAAGCGGGCCTAACGTTACGGAGACGAAGCCGAAGCTGAAGCGTGTATGTGTTTCAGCCATAAGTTCTAGGATTGACACAATCCCATTCTCAAAAAAAAAAATTAAATCAAATGGGGTGGCGAAACAGTCCGTTGTGAACCAGGGCCTAGTGACTTACAACTCTCAACCATTCCTGTGTGCGAGTACTGTTGTCAGGAATGGAAGGTACCTACAATTTAAGGCCGAATCCGAACGGCTAATTTGAAAAAGCACTTTTTCATGACAAGAATTACTCTTGAAGGATTTGTCAATTCCTCGCAAGAGGCAGTACCCGCGAAAATTATTTTTTTTAAATTAAGGTGGCACAGGCAGGGATTGAACCCAAGACTCCTTGCATGACAGTCCAACGCACTAACCATCACTCCACGAGTACCATTCTAATAACCCGTTTGGAAAAGTGTCAGTTTTAAAGCGGCAATTTTTGTTAGACATTTGACATGTGAAAACTAAGGAATTCCGTAACATGAAACGATAAAAGCTTCATCACAAATTGATAAAATTCACTCCAAAAATGTGTTTTGTACTGACAATTGGTTTCGGGTTGGTTTTAGTAAGGATTTGACAATCTGTTTAATGTTCAAATGGCAACAAGCGTCCACAGATTTTTCTCAAAACCAACCTCTATCTATCAACTCCTACTCCCAACTCCCCGCGGTGAACTTCGGGTGCCTAGTACCTCAACTGGAGATTGGGTTCCAATCCCAGTGCAAAGTTGTTGGGGGCAGCAAACGAGAGAGGGGGGAGAGGTGATACCACTAAGGCACCTATCCTTATTCAGTCGGCAGCGGACGAATTCTCGAGATGGAATCAACGGGGGCATCTGCGGTTCCAGTAAGGTTGAACTACTTAGTGAACACCTTATAGGGCTTCTTCGACCCAGGCCTGTAAGGAGCGGTTTATCCGGCTCCCCTTCCTTGGAGTTATACTAAGGATCTGGCCCTCCAGGTTGGGGGTTGTGCCGTCGGAGTGACTTCCTGGCCACGTAAAAAATACCTTTAGTTTCAAAGCACCAACGGATACGGACGGATTCACTGTTGACAACCCACGTTAACGAAATAAGGACAACGAACTTCGGATATGTACGTTAATGTTAGGTCGCTTAACAGACCATGTGCAGCCGAACAATTAGCGGAAGCCCCAAACTGCTGCAAGGCAGATATTACATCCAAGAAGTGCGATGGGATGGACCGGGAAAACGCAAACTAAAATACTGCGATATCTACTACGGCGACTGCTACCGAGAACAAAGACAGCGTCTATTTGGGTGTGGATTTGTTGTTGGAACTAGGCTCAGGCAAAAAGTCTTGAGTTTCAACAGCGAGCGCATCACCACAATCTGCATCATGGCTAAATTCGCCAACATAAGCCTAATATGCGCGCATGCCCCAACAGAGGAGAAAGATGAAGACATAAAGACATATTCTACGAGCTCTTGGACAAGACATATGAGCAGTGCCCTGGCTATGACATTAAAATTGTCTTAGGAGATTTTAATGCTAAGCTAGGAAGAGAAGACATCTTTGGTGGCATAATCGGGAGATATAGCCTGCAGACACTACCTCCGACAACGGATTCAGGCTGGTCGATTTCGCTGCGGGGCGAGACCCCTGGTTTAACGGCAAGCGCACGCAGCGAAACAAGAGGTATACCAAACAGCGCTGCACAAAAGGACTAGAGCTGCTCGCGAGCTATACGAGCAGAAGAGGAGAGAGGAACACCGGCTTATTAGATGGAAAAAAAGAGAGCATGAGAAGCGCGCGATCGAGGAGATAGAGGGATGTAACAACAGGAAAGAGGTTCGTAAATTTTACAAAAAGGTAAAAAAAACCTCCCAAGGGTACCAGCCACGAAACGAAGCCGGTAAAGACGATCAGGGGAACATCTTAGTAGAACCGCAATCGATGCTGAGAATATGGAAAGATCACTTCTCCAAATTATATAACGGCGAAGACGAACCGAATTCCGCTGTAAGGGAGATAGAACCACTCAACCTCGGCGACGCAGATCAACAATTCCGCCTATCCAACGTTGACGAAGTGAAGATAGCTATATGTAAACTAAAGTCAAAAAAAGCTGCTGGAGCTGACGGCATCGCTACCGAACTATAAAAAACAGCAGGCGATGACTTGGTATGAAGCATGCACCAACTCATCTGCAAAATATGGTCGGAAGAACTCATGCCCGATGAGTGGAATCTCAGCATAGTGTGCCCGATACATAAGAAAGGAGACTCTCTTAATTGCGCCAACTGCAGAGGCAACAGTCTCCTTAACATTGCGTATAAGATCCTCTCTGCCGTACTATGTGAACGTATGAAGCCATTCGTCAACAACCTGATTGGTCCTTATCAGTGTGGCTTCAGACCAGGAAAGTCCACTATCGACCAAATATTCACACTACGGCAGATCTTGGAAAAAACCCAGGAGCTTCAAATCGATACCCTCCACCTCTTTATCGGTTTTAAAGCCGCGTATGACAGCATCTATAGGGAAGAGCTCTACCGAGCAATGTCTAGTTTTGGCATCCATGTCAAACTTATCCGTTTGTGCAGAATGACGATGGACAATGCACGCTGCTCTATCAAGGTCGGAAATGATCTCACCGATGCATTTGATGTCAAAAAAGGTTTTAGACAAGGCTATGCACTGTCATGCGACTTCTTCAACATCGTTCTGGAAAGAATTGTTCAAAACTCAACCGTCAACACTAGAGGCACAATCTTCCAAAGGTCCATTCAATTACTCGGATACGCAGATGATATTGACATAATTGGAAGACCAAAGCGTGATGTCAGTGGAGCGTTTTTGAGCATTGCGACGGAAGCGAAGAAGATGGGTTTAGTGGTCAATGAGGGCAAGACCAAGTATATGCTGTCATCAAAAAAGGACACTGAACGACGACGTCTTGGACAAAACGTCACCATGGACAGCTATAACTTTGAAGTAGTTAAGGACTTTGTCTTAGGCACCGCTATTAACACAGACAACGACACCAGCGCTGGAATCAAATGAAGAATAAATCTTTGCAAATCGCTGCTTCTTTGGACTTAGAAGGCAATTGAGAAGTAAAGACCTCTATCGAGCATATAAAATCACCATCTACATATAAGACACTCATCATCTCGGTTCTCATTTATGGCGCTGAGGCCTGGACCCTGTCAAAGAAAAATGAAAGTGTCTTAGGATGCTTCGAGAGAAAAATTCTTCGGGTGATAGCTAGGGACCGAGCTGGCTGGAGATGCATGTTCGTTGAGGCCCAGGTCCGCCCCGGACTGTAGCGCCACCTTAAGTAAGTAAGGAAGTAAGTATTTGACAATCTGAAAAAGTACGTCACTTCAAATGATCCATCGGCTTCAATTCTTGAGTCAGCTTGATCATGTATGGGTGTAAACGAAGATCTTTACAAAAAATATGCCATAATGTGCTGTGAGCAATGCTTAGTTCTAGATCACGCTACCGTGGAATCGACCGATTTTGAATGTTTGCTACAAACGGACGTGTGAACGGCATCGTTCAGTCTTAGACAAATAGATTATAAGGATACCTTTTTGTCAGTGTCTTAAGTGTAAAGAAAAAGCTAACCCAAAACAGCTGGAATGTCAAAAAAGGAATCCAAAGGTTATCAAGAATGTCTGGTGTATGGGGGAATCTAACAGAGCAACTGAATCAACATATGGTTAAATTTGAAGGAACCTGAAAATTCATTTCCAATTTGTATGCATTGAAAATTTTCTTTCACAATAATTTTGGACCTTAAAATGTGAAAGTTTGGCTGCTTTTCGTAATAAGCTGAAATTTGTTGGAATGCAGTCATGTTCAAGACTTGACGAACACATTTTTTCATTGACACAGAAACATCACGCAACGAATTTGGAGAATCAAATGTATGCACTAAACTTGTTGTTGGCTGTCTACTAGGGCGAGTATTACGATTACGACCGAAAATTAGAGTTGACGCCCTTAAAAATTCGCTTACTGATTCCAAATTTCGTCAGAAAGTTTCGCGGGTATTTTACCATGATCAAAATATCGAGTTTACTGAGTTAATTGTCACTGACAGTTCGGTGATAAGAGAAAAGGTGCGTTCACAAATTGATTCCCTATTAGACATCACGTTAGTTATACAAGAAAAGTTCCTGGACCATATCAGTTCTCAAAAAAGTGGTACCAAGGTCTAGTGATTCCGCACCTCAAAAACTTTTTTTGGGATCATGTGAAAGTAAAGGGGTATACCAATGCCCCAGAATCGATTAAATTCATACTCATACCAAATTATTTAAATTCAGTACAAAATCAAAAAGTGTACAATTAAAAAATATGTTTTTCAAGGACGTGTATTTCATTCAAAAAACGTTTTTATGTCTGATGTTCCAGCACTGGAATTCACACGCTCGTTTTTTGTTGGTTGTGTTCATTCTTAAACAAAAATAACTTCCATTCTTTTTAAATTACTAATAATATAAGCTTTTCACACAAATACAGCGCAATATTATTTTTTGGACTTTACTAAATGCAAAATAATTATGTTGTATTATTCCAGGTGTTTCTTGTCAATAACTTAAAAACATGGGTGCATTATTTTTCCAAGACTTTCTAATGCGAATACAAATTGCCTTTTATCTTTTGCAAACACTTTTGATATCTCATTTTTGATATGTACATTTATTGATAAACATTTTAATTTACAGAATGAACGAAGAATAATATTATGTATATTGCAAATATGTAGATAAGTCTTGAGGGTAAATATTATGAAGTCTGATGATTAATTTCAGTTAGCAGACACTCACAAATAAAAAAGATGAAAATTAGACAAACCTATAAGTTTGCGAAGAGAAAGTTTGTTTGGTCTTATGCTTTTTTTTATATTTTACACGACCTAATTGCTAGTTTATTTCAAAATGTTAACTTGTTCATAAAAATCAAAATATGATGTCATACCTTAAAGTGAGCAATGTACAATGTATTTATGTGTATTTCATCCATCTGTCAAATTAAACCTTCATGACGTCAAATGCTGTATAAACAACAATTGTAAAATACTCAATTGTGTTCTTTTACAATGAACTCATTGAATTGAGATGTGGTAAATTGTCAAATTTTCACCAATTTGTTTTTGATTGATAGACCTTTGAGCAAGATAAACTTGACATATCAAATATTTTATCCATTATAATGCAAAAACGAAGAGAATTTAAGTTTTTGTTATTTACCAATTTAAATTCTCATCTAAGTGCGAAAAGTTCTTATTGTAGTTTATGTAGAAACATTTTAAGTAGAGTATCAATGAAAAAACTCATAGTCCTAAACCATGACGTAATAATTATTAATAATTTAGAGTTAAGTAAAACAATGTAAAAATAAAGGTTAGTCCTTGAATTAGAGGGAAAGCGTTTTGAAATTATGTCAAATGTAACATAAAATCTGGTTTCAACTGGGTAAGTTATGAAAGGTAAATATGGTAACCAATCCTTTTTTGTGAATATCTCCGTTTTTTTACCTTCAATGTCATAAACAACAATTATCAATATTGTAAGAGGGAAGTTCCATACTGTAACCGGTCAATATCAAATAAAAATAGTTCTACATCAAAATCGTGGGTAAGTGGGATAATGAATAATTTTGCAACGTTACGGTTAACTCAACACGACTAGCATACAAGTCTTAATTACTTAGATCCTCAGACCTGTTGAGTCCGTTGGGGTCCCCTTAAGGATCATAGGGCCTCAGCTCCCTCCAACACTTGCCAAGTTAAGCAGATCCCTCCTTGACTGTCCTGCGCCATGTGCTTCTTGGTCGTCAAGCTCTGCTTCCTTCTTTTGTAAGCGGATTTCACTGCATTGTTTGGCCTACAATGCAGCCGTTATATTTTCGAAGCTTATGTCCAATTTATTGCCACTTACGCCTTCGTATAATAGAGTCTATGAGTTCCTGACTTGTCCTTATATTAAGGACCTCATTGGATATTCAGTTTGATCAGAAAATCCTTAGTATGTTGCGAAGACATCTACTTATGAAAGTTTGCAGCTTTCTTGTAATGGCTTACGCACCCTTCTAGATGCTGCAACCATAAAGAAGTACAGATTCGACATTTAACAAAATTTCAGATCGGTGAATAGTATTTTGCTAAATTGACACTTACAATTTTACAAAAGTTTTTGACAGTGACAGGTCATATGAGAGTTGATAAGTACCAATATTAATTTTGCTATATTAAAAGAAATAAAAAAACTTTATTAAAATGGTTATTTTCTTCCATTACATATAATATTTAGTTACCGGCTTAGTCAATTGAAACTAAAATAAGCGAACTTTACATGATTGTCAAATGTAATACTAGAAATAAATGTCAGTCAATCTATTAACAAATTGGTCGACTTCTTGCAATCGTTTGAACTCGTCTAAACTAAACACTCAAAGAATTTAAAGCTTACCAAAATGAAGAGCAATAAGAAGTAACAGCCTGGGGGGTCATTCCGTGAAACGATAGACGATATCGTTTAGACGATAGTCTCACTTCACGTAAGACGATAATCGTCAAAGTGATATCGTCAAAACGATAGCATTTGCACGATAGCTAAGTAGGTATCGTCTGCTATTAATTTCCATTGATAACTAAGCAAATTGAAGTAAAAAAGTTTCGGTGTAGTTTAGTTTTGTTACAAAACGAAAATAAAAACTCAAAAAATACAATTAATTCGGTAACAAAGAAAATTAATAGATGAATGGGACCTTCTATCTATTCTAACCCATATGTAAGCATTTTTTTATATATTTAAACTTTGAGGCGGAGGAAAATTGGTATAGGTATTCGAAGGGCAACGATTTTAGTATCGCTCTTGCACAAATCACTAGTCCAAAGAAGTTTTGGAAACAACAAATATTTTTGAAGCCAAGTTATGTTCTCTGTGGATAAAATGGAGTCTTCACTTCCTTCCTTTGGACAAAATTGGGATTTTTACTGCAGCTGAACAAAATTTTTGATATTATACTTTATTCTTCGGTAGCAAAAAATTAAAACACAAAAAGTGACAATAACAATAAACATCATAAAATAGTTGGCATGTTTATTAACAATACATATTTTGCAAATTTTCAAAATTTTCCATAGAGAAAAACCAAGTTTAATAACATTTTCAAGTTATTGAACAAGCTTATCTTTCGTTGAGTTCATTTTGACATTTTGAACATACTCAACGAACTTATACTGAAAACGATTGAACGAGACGATAGTGATAAAGTTACGTGAAGCAAATTATTGACGATATCGTTAATGATAATCGTTTTGACGATTATCGTTTTGAAAATTACGGAATGACTACCCTGGTAAAATTATTATAAAAAGAAGTCGATGTGACTTCTGTGGCAACTCTTCGTTATTGCCTCTTTTTATTGTTTGTCCATAGAAGGTAAGGTAATCTCTCTAGTAGGCAGTTCGCCACGTTCAACGATAGCAGAAAATGTTATGACTTCGTCTGTGCTCGAGAGTGTACATGATGTTAAGGGACCATTCTCTTTCGCACACCAACAGATGCTAAAATCCTAAAAGATCTAAGCACACCTGAATCCTCTGGACCTGGTGGAATTCCCGATATTATTCTAAAGAGGTGTTCTTAAATGCTGGTTAAAACATTACATACGCTTTTTCATCGAATCTATACTCTTCAGGTTTCGTTCCGAGTGAATGAAAAGCGGCGTGTTTGACTTCCCTCGAATTATCGATCGATCGCACTTACCCTTATATCCAAAGTCATAGAAACGCCGCGCCGAATAAAGCACTATTCACATGAGCACGACCAATGACCACCGAATGAACGAATATTCGTAGATTTTGACATTTTGTTCACATGAGAGTTTTTAATTCGTCGCGAATACAGTTTGACTTTGACAATTGTTTTTTTTTGTGTTTATCATTATTGTGTTTTATTTTGAAACCAAACGATTGAGAAAATGCGGTTTAAGCCATTTATTTGTTTAAAAAAAAGTTATTCGTGTCCTTATTAATAAACAAAACAAGAAAAAAATGGAATGGAAGCCACAGCCGAGCACCATTAAACACCGAAACCAAAACAAAAATGTTTTTTTTAGGTTAAGTACGCGCGATTATTTTATTCGTTGATAGTCTGGATAATGTGGAACGCGAATAAAGTTCGACAGTTCGTATCAACTACAATTTTTTTCGCAACGAATAAATTTTTTTTCTTAAATTTATTAATATAAGATATTGAAAAGTAAAAGTATGCATCATAAATCAAATAGAAATTATATTGCTATCGTTTTGTTAAGAATTTGTGTGGAAATATGTCTTCAAACGTATATAAAGTCACATTTTGAAATTCATTCGTCGTTCGTTGGTCGCGCTCATGTGAATACCGCTTAACAATTAGCTCAAGAAATATCTCGAAAACCGAATTCTTCTTAATTACGGCTTTCGTAGCAATAGGACCATTTATGATTCTATTGTTTATCACTTCTGTGGAACTCATCGTTATTGCGTCTTTTTATTGTTTCAATTATTGGCAATTGTCAGCCGATGTTCTACCAAAAAATTGTTTAATATTAAGATAAATGAACCAGTCGTATAAACGGACAAATTCCACTTGATAGAAAATTGGCAATTGTCACCTACATAATTCGATGCTATTAAAAGACTTTTGACAGTTTGCCTAATATTGGAGGATCTTTAAATCGTGTGTTTGTAGTTTTAGTGTCTCCATTGTTTTTATGGTACTCGATCTTCCGGTGAGTATGCCTAAGGCCCGGTGCACACATGCGTTTTTTGACGCCGCGTTGACGCAACAGCTCCGCTTTTGCGTCATACAGTACTCACAAATAAATGGAGTAGTGCACACACACGTGCGATGACGCTGCGTCACCACGCGTCATTCTTGCGGGAAAAAATACTCGCAGGTTTTCGCGAGACCGCTGCTTCACCGCAGACGCTTTTGCGTCTTTCAGTACATTGTTTGTTATTGATCGGTGCACACATGCGTCATTTTGCCGAAAATTAAATTTGTTAGAAAGATTTAAAAGATAGAAGAATTTGATATCGAATTATTTTTTGATGAGATAAAAAAGTGTTTAGGAATTTGGAATATCGCTTCCGAGGAATACCATGACCGGCAAAAGAAAAGAGCGGCGTGGATAAATGTTTGCCGAGTATTTTGCGAAGATTTGGAGGAGAAATCCGATAAATCCAAAAACGAAATATGTAAGTACCTGATTTTATTTTATTTTTAATCAAAATTTATACAAATAGAATGTAACATACGTGTTTAAATTCAAGTTAAGTGAAAAAAGTTTTTCATAATATTCAAATAAAGTTGTTTTGCCATGGTACACTACCAACATCAGATATAAAATAATCTGCCAACTGATTTCTTGCTCCAATTGATTGATCAGGTGCTCTTGAGGGCCCTGAAGAGTTATGTTGTTGTTCAGTAAATCCTTCTATCGTCAATACATCTTCTATATTATATGTCTTCTATTATATATGATCAACAAAAGGATGTACCCAATAACGCCGTTTCTTTTTGAGAACATAATTTTTATGAACTAGATACGCGAAAATCACTCGTTTCTTTTTATAAACCTCCATTACTGCAAGCCAAACGCAAACTGCAGATTGAGTCCAGCTAGAAAAACCCGCAAGTGTGCACTGAACAATTGCGGCACCGCGGCGCCAAAAAACGCATGTAAGCACCGGCCTAAAGTTGATACAGAACAAAAGTTTGATTACAAACTGAAGTTTTCTTTCTTTTTAAATAAAAACTAGCTAGCATTTAGAATTCACGCTGCTCCATAAAGGTTGGAAACAACTTAACAGAACCTTTCGATGTCAAAAAAGGTTTTAGAAAAAGTGATGCGCTGTCATGCGTATTTGAAAGAATAGTGCAGCGTCAACACTAGAGGCACTATTTTTCAAAAGTCTGTCCAATTACTAGCATATGCTGATGACATTGACATAATGGGAAGAACTCAGCGAGTTTTCAATGGGGCTTTTGTGAGTATTGAGGCAGAGGCGACAAAAATGTGATTAACGGTTAATGAGGCAAAACAAAGTACATGCTGTCGTCAAGAAAAGACCTATAACACCGACGTCTTAGTCAAAACGTCACCATCGACAGACGTAACTTTGAGGTAGTAAAGGACTTCGTCTACCTAGGCTCCGCTGTAAACGCAGAAAACAGCATCAGCGCTGAGATCAAACGCAGAATAACTCTTGCTAACCGCTGTTTCTTTGGGCTAAGAAAGCAATGGAGTGGAAAAGACCTCTCTCGAAGGACCAAAGTGTCGCTATATAAGACCCTTATCATCCCCATCCAGCTATACGGTGCAGAAGCATGGACTATGACAAAAGCGAATGAAAGCACCTTGGGTCGTTTCGAGTGAAAAGTTCTTCGTGTGATCTACGGTCCCGTATGCATCGAAGGGGAGTGGAGGAGAAGATGGAACGACGAGCTGTACAGTTTCCAACGAATAAGATGGCGGGGTCACGTAGAGCGCATGGAAACTAATGCTCCGGCCCGGAAAGTCTTTGAACTACCCACAGGACAGCGCAGTAAAGGAAGACTGCAGACCAGGTGGCGCGCACAAGTGGAAGGTGACCTCACCCAACTTGGAGCGCGAAACTGGCTGCCATCGAGCTAGATGGAGAAGTTTGTTGGATGAGGCCCTAGTTCACACAGGACTGTAGCGCCACCTAAAGTAAGCGAGCAAGAAGGTTTATAAAATCAACATAAAATGATTGAATTAATAAATATAAAATTAAATTCAATTGAGAGGTGTCCGATAATAGAGCTTTCACTGTGCATATAAATGAATTCAATGAAAATAAAATTGCAATTTCGTTCCTATATTGATTCAAAATATCTTTTATGGACATTTTCTGAATAGGTAAGTGTAACAAACCAATTTATTTATACAAAAAATGTCTTGACTTTCTCTACCTACTTTAACTGGCGCCTATTTTGCGTTAATGAAACAACCTCATAAAGTCCTAAAACAATAGTCGTACATAAGTTCAAACATCTCTTTTTTTTCAATTTTAAATTACAACTTTCAATAAAAATCTGCAAATAAAAATAAAACAAAAATCAAATAACAACAAAAACAAAAACAAAACAACAACCTACCTACCTAATAATAATCTTATTGTAAAAATAAAATATTCAATTGCCTTTTTTTCAGTCAAACAAAGGTGATTCCAGTTCCATTCTTATTTTGAAATGAGTCTAGTCGCTTTGTCGACGTCAACCAGAACTACAAGACAACCACCAACCAAAACCAAACTGCTTTGCTTCGGACTTGGACGCGGGCTTCACCGACGGACGACGAACGTCGTCGTTGTTGTCTTCGATGTTAAAACTTAAAAAGACGATGAAGACGAAAAGAAAGAAAAATAATAATAAAATATAGTTAGAGCGTCTGAGTGGTTATGTTTGCACATTTAGCCTCGATCCTACAGGTAATATTAGTGCCATCGGGGCCACTCTAACTCTTACCTGTTCTTTTTACATGTGCGGCTTGTGCCATATAAATCAACCAGTTCCGATTCCATGGAAAACATTAACAAAACAAAAAATACAAACAAAAATAATATAAAAATAAAATCCCATGTAATCAAGATAGAAACCTGTATCTGTATCTTTTGTAGATGCATTCACCACAGTAAGCTGTGAGCTGGGGACTCTGTGAGCTGTGAGATGTGAACCTGAGCGTGAGAGGCAAAGTGCAGAAGTTGTATAGGTACAAAAAAGAAAAACCACTCAATTGAATTTCCACTCAAATTGAAAGAGTGTGTCTTTTTGTTGCAGGTTTTGGGGTTTGAGCTTGGGTTTAGGTTCATTATTTTGTATAGCCCGAAGTTGTTTGTTTTTCTTGCCTTACCACCCACCCAGACGGGCATTAGATGAGATTTGTGGAACACCAACCGACACGTTCTTATAGAAATGGTGTTACAGTTAATGGGGGAGGTGACGGCCAGCATGACCGGTAATGTTTATGGTTTTGTATATAATATGCATTGTGGTAAGAGATTTCAGGACAGAATTGAAGACTCTTTTGTGGTTTTGAAATATCGTTGCGAATATATTGGTAAAGTAATTATTGGTTAATCGTATAGAGGTACTCGACTTATTGGAATTCTGTTCACATTGTAATTGAAATTCCAAACAAAACCAAAATTCTTCAAAATAGAGCTTTTAAATGTCATGTTTAAGCACCAGGACCGGGACCTTTGGCAATTAGTACTTCAATACTCTGATAAAAGTGCTTGGGAATGCACAGTTTTATAAAATTAGGTGGTGCAACAGTCTGTTGAGAACTATGGACTAGTGACTTACAACTCTCAACCATTCCTGTGTTCGGTTAATGTTGTCAGGGTAGAAGGAACGGAACCTACAGTTTTAAGCCGAATCCATACGGCTAATTTGAAAAACAACTTTTCATGACAAGAAATACTATTGGATTTGTATTTATTTGTGCTAACATGCCTATTCTACTTAAAACTAAACCCTAAAACTATAAAACAAGTATGTTAGCCAGCCAAGGCTTAAAACCCCATCCCGACTACTCACTATCAAGTGCCGATTGAAGTTAAAAAACTGGTTCTCCTACTTCACCCTATCAGTTCGGTCCCGTTAGGACTCAGCCCTACTTAACCGAAGTAGCTCTGCTCCGCCTTGTGCCATGACGTCCCGATTGTATAGGAGTCGCCTATCCGCGGTTGGTCGTCTGACGTGGTAGATTAACGGAACGGCCAATCAATCCTGTATCAGACCGCATCTATCTAAAAATACGCATGTCTCTGGTGGAATGAAGCCGCTTAAGCGTGAACTTTCAAAATACTCGTCGTTCGGATAGAACGCCCCAAAAATTAAGTTCTTGGTCAAGGACATAGCTCTTGCAATGTGACCTCGAACGAGTTTTATCACGAAATTGTCAATTATTTTGATTTGAGCTCCGTTGTAAAGGTCCTCGTTGGAATAGTAATGCACGTAAGATGATTCGGCTGTTCGATATAAGCCAGTACAGCGTCTTAAAAACACTCCTGCTCGAACACCCGTAACTTCTCCATCTGGGAAGGGGCAACGTTGAACCACACAGGACAACCATAAACGACTATCAGCCCTATGAGGGCCATGTAGCAAATTACCTTCACTCTGAGGTGAAGCCGACTGCTGTAAAGCAGCCGTTTCGTCAGAAGGCTCCTCTGGCCCTGGCCAGAGCCAATATATCAGTGTATATGTCTGTCGAAATATAAATACTGATCTAACCAGATACCGAGGTGGTTCACTACACTTTTGCTCGCTAATTGCTGCCCGTGAAGATCAACGATGACCATCCAATTCTTCCACGTATCCCTCTTGGCCCTAGCCAACGGAGTCCGGAACAATATCGCTGAATCTAGTCAAAATCACGCTGCAAGAGAATTATAATAATCTCAACCTTTCGGGCCGTTCTGTAAGCAATTAGATCGTCGGTATAGGCAATTGCCTTTGTAAGACTACCTTTCAGATCGCTGGTGTAAATGCTGAAAAGAATCGGCGAATTCAACGTTCCCTGTTGAAGACCATTTTTGATTGAGAATGTTTTGGTAGAAGCCACTTTTGAAAACAAACTTTCTACCGTTAAGCATATCATAAAGAATATACAAAAATGGCTTGCTTATGCCAAGTCTGCTCAGTTTTAGGTATAGACCCTCTAACCATACGGTGTCAAAGGCCTTTTCCAAATCAACCAGGTCAGCACCTGTGCATTGTTGTTTTGATTTATTCCATTGGATATCAGAAACGAGTTTAGACGCAGCATGAATTGTGTCATGACCCGCCTTGAACCCGAACTGTTTATCCGGAATTATTTTGTTGTCCGCAGCCCACTTAGTCAGAGCTCTATTGATGATCTTTTTAAAACTTTGCTGATGCTCGGAAGAAGACTTATCGACCGAAGATTTGCTGGGTTGGAATTGTCCTTTCCCTTTTCCGGGATAGGATGAACCACAGCTGTATTCCAAGTGTTCAGTACATTATTGAAGAGTGTGGTGTAAATGTCAATTGCGTCCATGGGTAAATGTCTTAGTACAACGTTGGATATACCATCGACACCTGCTGACTTTTTGCTTTTTATTAAGTTGAAGTTGAGCTGAAGTTCAACCTTCGTCACTAACAAGGGACCTGGTCCACACGGATACTACAATACCAGTTTTACGTATATTTTCATTGCCTCATCATTAAAATTAGAGTTGGTATCAAAGTACTTAAGCACATCTTTAAAGTACTTAACAAGTACATGACAGCTTTATAGAAGATTATTTCTTTGCTAGCCCAGAGAATGTTATGACTACGCCTGTGCTTGAGAGCGTAAATGAAGTTCGCACGCGTACAGTAGCTAGTCCTGAAAGATCTTCGTACACACAAATCCACTGGTTCTGATTGTATCCCCGCTATTCTGAAGATGAGATCTTCAATGCTGGCAAAACCATTGCGAAAGCTTTTCCATTATTCCTACTCTTCCGGTCGTGTTGGTTCAATTCAAGTCTGAGAAACACAGAATAAATGATGGTGTGCCCCAGGTTTCCGTCCTATCTCCGAAACTATTTCTCATTTTTATTAATTATCTACAGTCTGATAGTTCTTATCCACTTACCTGTTTGCTGACCATAATAGCCCCAACTTTTCATATTCGGTTTTAGCTTCACAAAAATGCGCTTCGGGTTTTGCGTCTTCAACGGATATGTATGCTTAACTCATTAAATTCTGACCAAGAGTGGAATTTAATGCGTCATAAGCTCAGGCAGAATTGAGCTATCATTAAAACATAGCTTTCCACCTTTGACACTATCACTAAGGGGCACTTGCATCAAGGAGAGTGAAAACCTCGAAATTCCCAGTATTTTTGTTTTGCAATCACCTCTTGTGGAAGGATTACACATTGTTCCCAGAAATGCTGCTAGATATTTGGGTTTCCTGTGGCATTGACAGAAGTTTTTTTTTCCTTTCTGATCAGGCTGTTATCTATAAGAATATAAATGAGTATAATTCCCATCTTTTGCCTTTTGCAACTTACTTAAGTCTGTTGGACACTATTAAACTTACAGCATTTAAATATATTGGTAATGAAATGATCATTAACGTCGCTTAAACACCATCGTAAAGTTTTTTGTCACACCCTTTTTACCGTAATTTCAACGGATTATACACTAGATAGCTAGTTCCTATTCTATTCTTTTACGGAGCTTAACGGTAATACTTGCGCCTCAAGGAACACTCGAGTCCAAATTCAGTCATCCTATCAAAAGATATTATCCTTCTTTAGCCGTACTACGCGAATGTGGAATGTTTTGCCATTGCCACAATAATATCAGTACAATTCTTTGGTATTTGAATTTTTTAGTATTTGTACTTTAAACATTTCTGAATACTTCAATTCTTCATTCATCTTCATAAAGCTACTTAAATTTTATTTATAGTTTAATTTCTTCTCAATGCTTTTTGTGCTTAATTTCTTCCTTATTTTCTTTTACTTTCGATTTCTTTTATGAATACTTTTATGACTCTTTAATTCCCAAGTACTTAAAAATTAGTTTAATAACTTTTACTTTCGTCAAGACAAATCTACTAAGAAGAATTTGATAAATTGAAAAGTATTGAAAGTGAAATTAAAGTACACTTTTTTTAAAGTATTTTTATTTTGAATTAGCGAAAAACATTTTAGAGGCGTGTGTTGCCGCCAAATCGCAAATGTACATTTGAACCATATATTATATAACATAGTTAAGTCTTGATTTTGCTACCAACCGCGACGGTCGTCACATTTAGTATAATAAAGCTCTTAATACAAATAAATATTGTTACTCTCTTCATTTCTTTCTAACTTAAAGTCCACTTGTACTGCGCTCGAATAGCGTGAAAGGGAGCAAAGTATACTTTTTTGAAAATTACTCAAATATTATAGTTCGAACCTCATGTTATTCTTTACGAAAATTTATGTAATATCGAAAGATTTTAAATAATTTGTTTTTGTATATTATTGTTTTCAAATATTTGAATATACATAAATTCTGCATTTCAAATGTCATTAACAAACTTCACTTTTACGCAGATAAATATTTTAAACAAAAACAATTGGGAAGAGTGCGTATACGCCTAAGTGCACCAAGCTCATCTCCAACAGATTTCATAGGAAATGTTACCATGTTTACGGCATTAGGTGCTTCCTGCTGTTTGACGTACAGTCGTTGCTTGGTCGACTCATTATTAGAGCTTAAATCTTAACCAGGGTTGGTAATGGTGAAAATGTATATATTTATCGAATTCCAATAATTCATTTAGGTTAACCATTCCGATTAAAAAGGCTTTAATTCCTCATTTAAGTGGGTTTCGCTTTGACAATGAATGATGCACAAGGGAAAACACTAAAAGTTTTTATTAGAAAAGCCATGCTTCTATCATGGACATCTTTA
Organism: Eupeodes corollae; assembly: GCF_945859685.1. NCBI lineage: Eukaryota > Metazoa > Arthropoda > Insecta > Diptera > Syrphidae > Eupeodes > Eupeodes corollae. The sequence continues at coordinate 22,189,712 of NC_079147.1, forward strand.
TTTTGCGTGTTGGCGGGTGTACAATGCCAAAATTCTGTTCATTCTTTCACCTCATACAAAAACTTGAAATAAATGTTAAATTTAATGAAAACTAGTTTTAACTTCCCATAGGAAGTTATTGTAATGGGTCCGATTTATCGAATTAAAAATTTTGACATTTCTCGACGTTTCAAAGTGCCTGGAGTCGAAATAAAAGATTTTTGGAAAGATGTCTGTGCGTGCGTATGTCCGTACGTTCGCGACGTTTTTTTCGTCGTCCATAGCTCAAGAAACAGTAAATATCGATTTCAAATGAATTTTGTTACACAGCTAATAAATCAGAAAGGTGCAGAAAGGGTTCTCAAGAAAATTGCGAAGGTGAAAACCTTGATTAACCATAAATATCTCAGGAACCAATGACGATAGAGACTTAAATTAACTTTTATATTATGTAATCCATTTAACAGTTGTTTTTATAAATCCAAAAATCTGAAAAAAAAACTTGACACATCGAAAATATCGACTCAAATATCTTTTCATTTTTAACATTCGGTAAAATTTTAAGAAAAATCGAATTGAATGATTTTTTTACAAAAAGCAAAAATTTAAAAGAAAATTTAACAAAAGTTGGTAAGAATATCTTTTAAGAAATTTGAGATTATGACTTCCAACTAATTTTCACTTATAAGAAATATTGTTTTTAACATTAAGAAAAATTTTGAGAAAAATCGAAATTATAGTTTTTTTTTTACAAAAAATTAAAACCTAAACAAAAAAATTAATAAATGTTGGTAAAAGTTCATTTTCGACTCAAATATCTTTTCAAAACTTTGAGATATTGGCTTTTAACTACTTTTTTCTTTTAAAAAATATTGTTTTCAACATTCAGTGAAATTTTGAGAAAAATCTAATTGACAGCTTTTTTACAAAAAATAAAAACTTAAAAAACAGGAAAAAAAGTTGGGTAAAAATTATTTTTGGATCAAATATCTTTTCAAAAATTAAAAATTTTGCTTTAAACTATTTTATTTCACAGTAAATATTGTTTTCAAAATCCAACAGTCTTTTTTTTTCATAAAGTACGAAAATTTGGTAAAAATTGATGTTCGGTTCTTGATATCTCTCAAATTAATTTCATTCATCCAACTTGTAAAAATTTAAGAAATGCTACTAAAATTTGTAAAAAAATTTTTCGAATAAAATTTTTTTAACAAAATTAGATTTTCAAACTAAACTATTTCTTTATATGAAAAATATTATTGGTGATTTCAAATTGTTTTAGAATAATTCAACTGACAACATTTTTTACAAAACAAGTTTTTTCCACGTTACAGAACCGCGACTAACAGCTAGATCTTAATAAATATAACAACAAAAGATTTTATTAAAAATAATCCTCTCCTCATCTGTCACTTTTAAATCTGTCATCAAACATCTTCAACATCACAAACACGCTTCAGCTTCGGCTACGTCTGCGTTACGGTTGGCCTGCTTCGAGATTTCTTTAAATGACGTTTTTATTAATTTATCTCTCCAAAGAGCAAATATTTTGTTTGTTGACATTTTTTTACAACTGTTGAGCTGTCGGACAAAGCAAATGTTCAGATAATTTAACTAGAGCTTCCGTTTGGAGTCACATTACATTCTTTTCCTTACGATTGTCAAACGAAACGTGAGGTCGAAGTTCCATTGTGATAACATTCATTTTATTCCTATGGCTGAACTCGTAAACGTCAGGTGAAGCCGAAGCTGAAGCGTGTTTGTGATTCAGCCATTAAGAACTTGACAAGTAAAAAGTATAAAGTTACTAAAAATAAAACGATGCATAAAATTGTTAAAATTTTCTTAAAAAAGTGATGAACATTTTGCTTTCACAGTTAACTATGTTAATACTGGAAAATACATATTTTTCCAAAGAGTTCTTGATATTAAACCACTTTAAAGATAATGTCTCTGCCAATAACCTCGATTCAAGACCTTTAGTTAATAAATACATTAATTTGTTCAATGCAATGCATTTCTTTTTTTTAAACTCACAATTTTCTACACAATGTATTTGATGCATTTACGAATACACTTGGCAACCATCTTTAATCTGCATTTTTCAAAACATACTCCACTCCACGTACACCATAAACAAGCTTTGAGAAATTGAGATTCTCAAAACCATAGCCAACACACAAAAAAAAGCACTCATTCCTGATTGAGTGCGAGTACCACAAACAGAAACAACACCCAAACAAGAAACGCTGAAATCGAACCACCACTCATTCCGCAATACCGACCGACATTCGGTTCGTAGCGCTCTCTCCAATCGTTTGGTTAAGCGGATAAAATCCATCCATTAGTTGTATCTTGTTTGTCCAACATTTTCTTGCTCGGGATATAGTATCTCACAGATACATTTTGTGCTGTCGCTGTGTCTTATAAAGATTTGCCTTTAATCGTTCGGACTCCGGACCCGAGTACACCATAATCCGGTTCTTGTACAGCCGCAAGGTGTGTAACACAGTTATCGGTAGTGTAGTGTAGTGTGGATTGGATGTGGACGGTGTGCCGCCACCACCACCGACCGTCAAGTCGTTTTATATCTTGTGCTTAGTTTGTCGGAGCGACCACAACAATAACAACAACAAAAAGAAACGTCGTCCAAAACAAAAGATTTTAACGTCTCGTCGTCATCGTCCGTCGTCTGGTTCGTCGTTGTCGTGGTGTCGTATTAATGTGCTGCCAGTTCTGGATAATTTTCGAGAAAAAATTCAAATATTGCAACATTTTTGCTAATTTTACATTTCTACACGGCGGCGGGGTCATCACGAGCCACCGTTAAAAATTTAGTGTGGCGCAAACACCAACAATATTTCGTTTTCGATTGTTGTCATCGACCTATTTTTTAACTAGAGTTAAATTTTCTTTTTTAGTGTTAAATGTGTGTTCGGCGTTAACAATAAATTCGTTAACAACAAATAAAAAAATAAAAGTTACCATCGTAAGAATATAGAAAAGAGAATAAGGAGAAGAAATACAAAAAAAAAAGTTTAAACAAACAAAATTTTGTGAAAGTTATTTTTGTTCGTGGTTTTTATTTTTGCAAACGACATCGATAAATGTGCCTTGTGTGTCTTTCGTTCCACAGCCAAAAGTGAATGTGATTGCCCATCACCAGCGCGATTTTTTTTCTGATTTTAAATAAAAGATCAATTAATAAAAATTCTCGCAGAATTAAATAAATATACGGAGGTTTATCATAACAACATAAATTCATTAATTAAACAAAATGTGATTGAAAAAAATTATTATAACATAACGTATAATTTTAATTTTTTTATTTAAATATCTTAAGAATCTTGTTCATTTAACGGCGTGGCGTTGTCGTCGTTAAGTAGAGATAGTACCATATTTTGAAAAAAAAAAAGGAAATGCGGTGACATTTGGTTAAACGTCACTTTTAACAGCAATTGATTTTTGAAAATCGCAACACTTTACACTCAGACAAGATTTCAGAGAAAATTATCTCGTCACTTGGACAGGACACCTTAGTTTTGATAGTTTATAGATAAAATGGGATTCTCAACGGCCCTGCAGGGTCGTGCGGCTCATGAGGCGCTTATTGTGCGTCAGGATGCTGAGCTGCGTTTAATGGAAACAATGAAACGCTGCTTTCAGATGAAAGCCAAATGTGACAGGGAGTATGCTGCTGGTTTGGCAGCCGCAGCCCAACAGGGATTAAAAATTGATCGTGCTGATGATATGCAAGGTAAGCCTATCCAAAAGGTGACTTTTTGTTATCTGGGTGGAAAGACAAGATAAGATACCATTAATTCGGTTATCGTATCAATATTTATTGATTTCTATGTTATAAAGGTGTGAAAAGCTTATTTAACTCAGTATTTTGAATTAAGTTGTTTGTTGAGGAGTCCGCATTTCAAAACGTTATTAAAGAGTTTCATTTTGAATACTTCGCTATTTTAGCAGATATCACTTTTTAAACTATCAGCTTTTGACATTTGACAAGTAAAAATACGTCATGGGCAGAATCAATCTAGATAGAAATATAGTATGGTGAATTTCAATCTCAAATATACATCTATATAGGGAGGTTAAACATGTTAAAGACCAGCTGGGATATCAGCTGAGTCAACATATGATTAAATCTTAAGGAACCTGAAAATTCATTTCAATTTTTTATATTATTTATTTGTAAAACAAATTGTTGTTAATTGAAATTTCAAATTGAATAGACGATAAAGAACTTGAAGAAATTGAGAAGTTAGATTTAGCTTTCTAACTATCTCAGTAAGGTATTTAAAAACAAACACTATCCAATACAAAATTGAACGCAGCCATTGCTGAAATTCTAACGATGCACGCATCAACAACGTACTGACATTTTTAAAGTTGACAAACAAATGGTAAAAACTCATATGTCATAAAATTAAAACACATTTGAATCATTGTGAAGCACATTTTCAACTGGATATAGCGAATTGGTTAACAAGTGTGAGCTGGTAAGATAAGTTAGTAATAGGTAGAATAGAAACCGTGTAAAAACAAATGCCACATTACGTTGCAACCCAGGTTTATTGATTTCTTGTTGATCTTTGGAATCAGAGGTATAACAATTGACATTACACTGTATTTTCCTTAGAAAAACCGGCCATTATTTCATAAACACTGACAGGTGACAATTTGCTAATGTACAACTTGACAATTGTCAAAATCTAATCCATAAACAATTTGACAGTTTTGTGAGTTGTAGGAAAATACACAACAATTGTCATCTTTTCGTTTCGTAAAAAAATTGTCATGAAAATGAATTGTCAAGTATTTTCGGGAACTGTCAGTAATTATCCTACAAAATTGTATTGACAATTATTTTATGAAGTGAAAAAAATCAATTTACATATTTGACAGTATTTAATTCACAATTGCGTCAGGAAACTAGGTTATGGTCATGTGATTGACAGAAAAAAAATCTAAAATGATAAACGATGTATTTTCAAGTGAAAGTGAAAGTTATGACGTTTCTCAGTTGCCTGTTCTACGATATCCTATAATTTATTAAATATCATATTAAATTTCAAAGTTATTTTAGATTTTGTAAATAAAATATCTTTATTTTGTAAAAATTGATAGAGAAACAAAATGCGAAGGTTTTGTTCCATATTTCACCTTTTTCCGATCATAACACATTTTAAGATTATAAATTTAAAATGACACGACCAATTTGTCAGTAATTATGCCAGCGACAAAATTGTGCCAGTAAATGACAACGACAAAATTTTTATGATAAATTTATCACCTGTCAATATTTTATAAAATACAGATTCATCAGACAAGTGTGACACATTTGTAGAATCCTGTCAATTTTTATGAAATAGGGTCTAGGTTTAAAGGCTTTAAAGTTCTGTCATCAAAAAAATTCAAGGCATTCAATCACAATGTCAAATCAAAGCTTATTGTGCCTGTAGATACATACAAATGCTACGAATTTTCTTCGAAAAATCATCTTCAGTGATTAGGCACATTTTCATCTGTAGGAGATTACGTAAAATAATCAGATTTGTAGCATTTGGGGCTCCGAAAAATGAAACGTCTTTTCATTATCAATGTGTCAGTTTTTGGTGTGGTTTTTGGGATGGTGATGGTGCAATTGGACATTATTTATTTGAAGGCAAGGCTACGGTGAATGGATTGCTCTACCGAGCTTAATATTTTTTGAAGTTTCCTATCTTGAACGTGTTTTTTATCGAAAAATTGATGGAAATTGACCACAAGGATTTTGTGATTTGACGTTTTCTTTGGGGCAACATGGGATATCAGATCTTAAAGACCCTTTTTATATCGTCTTTTAGTTTTAATATATTTTAACATTAAACATTTTTGTTTTCAGTTGAAACAGTTTTCTCATTAAAACAGGAATCTTCTTTTAAAGAAAAATAGAATCTATTTCTATCAAACTCCAAAATCAAGCATCAGCAATATACATGAAATCTTCTTCAATCTTTTGAGATTGGACCTTATTTTTCGGCGGACGCTTCTAATTTATCTGACAATGGAGTTTTTTCCAAAGAATTGGACAGTATTTTCTCTTTCTCATAGGTTTTATATATAACATAAGCGGTAAATCAAGCCTACGTGGAATAAAATTTACGTAGCCTGATGATCATAGAAATCACATGAACATTATTGGAATTCTGAATATAGTTTTTCTCTGCAAGTTTATGATTTAATCTACTGAAAATTGTTCTTTTCAAAGAATCCGACGCTCCAACAAAATATTTAGCTCTACATTTCTTCACAACCGTTAATAGTCTAATGCAAGATGTTTTTAGTGCCTGATAAATCCTAGGTGGTTATATTAAAATGAATTTGACATTTGTCCGCAATACCTTGCCAATGACGTTACCAACTTTTGACTTGCGACATATAGGAACTAGATGGCAAGTTTTGCATTCGTACAAAATTTCGAACTTGAGATTTTAATCAAACATGATATTACGATGGTGGAAGTGGGTCCCGCGATTCCGTCTGTTTTGTCTGTCTGTCCACGCCCCTACAGCCTAAACCATTGGGTCGATTGAGTTCAAACTTGGAAGTTAAGGTTTTCAGCAGATTCGCCGTAGGCGTTTTTTTCACTTTTTTTTAAGATCAAAACTAACAGTGGCCCCCATACAATTTTTTTGGTCAAAAAACGATAACTCGAATTTTCTCAAAAACCGATACATTTTTTTTAAATTTCTCTTCAATTTTATTTTTTAACATGGCTTTTTTTTTAAGAAAAACATATTTTTGTATTGCTCAGAAAAGGTACCGCTCATGAAACCGTTATTTTATTTTTTTAATTTTCTCAGCAACTTATGAACAGATTTCAATACTTTTTAATAATATTTTAAAGTGTCTATCAAGAAGAAATATCATGGTACCTTTGTACCTTTGTAGATTTTAAAATAAACGGTGATTTTTTAAGAGCTTGAGAACTTTGTAAAACAAAACACATAAAATTTGCAAAATCTCATCGATTCTTTATTTGAAACGTTAGATTGGTCCATGACATTTACTTTTTGAAGATAATTTCATTTAAATGTTGACCCCGGCTGCGTCTTAGGTGGTCCATTCGGAAAGTCCAATTTTGGGTAACTTTTTCGAGCATTTCGGCCGGAATAGCCCGAATTTCTTCGGAAATGTTGTCTTCCAAAGCTGGAATAGTTGCTGGCTTATTTGTGTAGACTTTAGACTTGACGTAGCCCCACAAAAAATAGTCTAAAGGCGTCAAATCGCATGATCTTGGTGGCCAACTTACCGGTCCATTCCTTGAGATGAATTGTTCTCCGAAGTTTTCCCTCAAAATGGCCATAGAATCGCGAGCTGTGTGGCATGTAGCGCCATCTTGTTGAAACCACATGTCAACCAAGTTCAGTTCTTCCATTTTTGGCAACAAAAAGTTTGTTAGCATTGAACGATAGCGATCGCCATTCACCGTAACGTTGCGTCCAATAGCATCTTTGAAAAAATACGGTCCAATGATTCCACCAGCGTACAAACCACACCAAACAGTGCATTTTTCGGGATGCATGGGCAGTTCTTGAACGGCTTCTGGTTGCTCTTCACTCCAAATGCGGCAATTTTGCTTATTTACGTAGCCATTTAACCAGAAATGAGCCTCATCGCTGAACAAAATTTGTCGATAAAAAAGCGGATTTTCTGACAACTTTTCTAGGGCCCATTCACTGAAAATTCGACGTTGTGGCAGATCGTTCGGCTTCAGTTCTTGCACGAGCTGTATTTTATACGGTTTTACACCAAGATCTTTGCGTAAAATCTTCCATGTGGTCGAATAACACAAACCCAATTGCTGCGAACGGCGACAAATCGACATTTCACGGTCTTCAGCAACACTCTCAGAAACAGACGCAATATTCTCTTCTGTACGCACTGTACGCATTCGTGTGGTTGGTTTAATGTCCAATAAATTAAACTGAGTGCGAAACTTGGTCACAATCGCATTAATTGTTTGCTCACTTGGTCGATTATGTAGACCATAAATTGGACGTAAAGCGCGAAACACATTTTGAACCGAACACTGATTTTGGTAATAAAATTCAATGATTTGCAAGCGTTGCTCGTTAGTAAGTCTATTCATGATGAAATGTCAAAGCATACTGAGCATCTTTCTCTTTGACACCATGTCTGAAATCCCGCGTGATCTGTCAAATACTAATGCATGAAAATCCTAACCTCAAAAAAAATCACCCTTTATTATTCTTTTACTTGCCTTCGCCTAAATAAAAGAATAAATACTAAGTAGAAGTTAAGGAAACGGGCCAAAAAGAGTAGAATCACTTTTTCAACGTACACCTTGATATTGTATTACGTACAACCTCTACATCCACTGCTTACGTGTCACTTTACGAGTATAACTGAATTCCAAAACGCACAAGAACCTGACTGTAAACAATACATGAATAGCAATTTCTTGTACTTGTTGGTATGCTTGTTTCTTTTAAAATTTAACGAACGAAATAAACTGAACGTAATTACTCCATCTTTGCGCTAAAATCTTGTAGGAAATGTACCAATAACATTCCTACTTTATAATCATAAACATGTCTTTATCTATCTGTCTGCATAAAGCTGAGCACGCCAATGAACTATTCCTTATTCGTTTTAGATACCTTCCTAACTACACAACCAATAGGCGATCGTTTTACAATTTAAACATACATGTTCTTTCTCTTTCTTATCTTCAGATAATTTATTTTCCATCCTGGTTCTTCCAATATGAAATTAAAACAAAGCTATCCAAAGGAAAAAGCTTTGAACGAACTAATTGAATACACAAGCAATTGTTTTCGTTAAGTATGCTTACAGGTATTTTTTATTTCCGGGATGAGTTGTCCTAGGATTAATTGTGTCTTGGGATGAATCGCGTGTTTTTTTTGACAAATCAAATGGCATTTATATCTTTGAAGACAAACTTATTTTACTTGTGTATTTTTAAATTTTATATGGGTACTTTTTTTTTATAATAAACACACACTCAAGGGGATATTACTACCCTTATTATGCAGTGGCACAGTGTGAGCACTAGGAAGAGGAGAGAGGGTTAAAAAGGAGATGTCGGTGCACATTGGTTTTGAATTTCTGAATATTGCAATGACTAGGAAAGACAGAGTGTGATAAGGCATTCCACATTCGCGTAGTACGTCTAAAGAACGAATCTCTGTATTTGACAGTACGGCTGAAATTGGGCTCGAGGGTATACTGATAAGCATTCCTAGAAGCGCGAGTATTACGGTTGAACTGTTTAAGGGGAGGAATGCAGCTGGCTATTTCACCAGAGCATAAGCCGTTAAAATAACGGTAAAAAGGGGTCAGACAAGAGACCTTACGACAATGTTCACGCGAAGTAAATGCACTAACGATGATATTATGCTCTACGTTCAATACTATCCAAGAGGCTTAAGTAAGTTGCAGGAGCACCAGCCCAGAGATGGGAGTTATACTCAAGCTTTGGACGTATGTAAGTCTTGTAGATAACAGCCAGATCAGAAGGGTTGAAATATTTCTTGCATCGCCTAAGGAAACCCAAACTCCTTGCGGCATTTTTGGCGACATCGAGTATGTGATCACAAGAGGTGGTTGTTGACACACATACCGAGAATATCGAGGTGTCCAGTCTCATTGATGCAAGTGCCATCCATGGATAATGGCAATTAGGGTATATCTCGCTTAAACGATACAAGACAGCATTGGGTTTTCGAAGCATTGATGGCTGAAACACATACACGCTTCAGCTTCCGCTTTGTCTCCGTTACGTTAGGCCCGCTTCGAGGTTGCTTTGAATGACATTTCTATTATTTCATCCCTCCAAAGAGCAAATATTTTGTTTGTTGACATTTTTTTCCTGCTGATGAGCTGTCAGACAAAGCAAATGTTCAGAAAATTGAACTAGAGCTTCCGTTTGGAGTCACATTACGTTACATTACATTCTTTTCCTTACGATTGTCAAACAAAACGTGAGGTCGAAGCTACATTGTGATAGCATGCATTGAATTCCTATGGCTGAACTCGTAAACGTCAGGCGAAGCCGAAGCTGAAGCGTATGTGATTCAGCCATGAATTCCAAGCGGTTTTTTAATCCCCATTGAACAATGCAAATTGGTCGGGATTTAATGAGCTTTTCATATTTCTTCGTTGCAGTTCCACATCCGAAGAAAAGGAATGTGAGTCTGAAAACGAATATGAAAAGCTAAGAGCGCGAAACAATGTATTGGATTAGAAACAATGTATTGGATTACATGTTGCAGACAGAAGATCATTAATAAAAATGAGAAAGAGTGTTGGAGATAAAACAGCGCCCTGAGGCACACCAGCATTTATTTTGTGGTTTTCAGACTTGAATCCATCCAATACAACTTGTATTGAACGATTTAAAAGGTAATTACTAATACAATGAAGCAAGGATTCATGAAAACCGAATGCACGCATTTTCGATAAGAGAGCCTAATGCCAAACCCTATCAAATTCTTTTGAAATATCAAGTGCAATAATCTAACTGCTCCACTGTTCGGTGAGATGAACCATGAGATCACCAGTCTACCTATTTCTACGAAAGCCGTATTGCCGGTCATTAAGAAGCTTTCGATCTTCAAGATATTTCTTGAGCTGATAATTAATCAGCGTTTCCATGACCTTGGAAAGAAGGGACTTAAGTACAATCGGTCGGTAATTAGAATGTAAGGAAGATTCGCCTTTTTTGGGTATGGGCTGGACAAATGCAGTTTTCCATTCTCTCGGAACGGTACCTGAGGAGTAGGACTGATGAAAAAGCTTATGCAGTGGGTTTTCGGTTGAAGAACACCTCTTCAGAACAATAGCGGGGATACCATCCGGACCAGCGGATTAATGTGTGTTTAGATCTTTAAGGACTCTTGCTCCAGTACGAGTGCGAAAAAAGATTGGTCCATCAACTTTTTCAATTGCTTCGAGAATTTCCCTGCCAAGCTCCTGAATAAAAAAGTTATCGATTGCTGATTGCTTCATTTATTTACTTAGATTTGAAAACTGGAAAAGTTAATACCACCCAACTGTTTCTTCTAAGCTTGAATTCGAACCATTAAATTTGGATCTAAAGTCGGCTGGTTAACTTATTCTTAAAGTTGAATAAGAAATTCGTAAACAAAATTTCAACATTACCCAATTTTTTAGAATGGGAAAATTCTGTTGCACGGTTTGTTTCTGTAGGAGTTATAAATTGTTTAATTGCAAATATTTAAAGAACACATTTTTAAAATAAAAACCCTGCTACTAGTTCTAGTAGTAAACTTTTAACCACCTACTGTCTTTCAATCAAATCAACTTCTTAGCGGTTTTTCAAATGTTTCAATGACAAAACCAAAACTTTCCGATGACTTGATTCGGTTTTAATAAAAAAAACACTGCAACTTTATTTAACTGTAAATAATTTGAATAAAATGTATTCATTTTGTGCGATCAAAACGCCCATTTTGCTGCACATGAAAATGAACAAGTACAAGTCTAGGTAAACAATGATTCTGCTAAAAGCAATTACCATCACTTTGTTCAGTGTGTGATGTGATGTTATGGCCAAAGTCGACAGGCGTGAACTCCAGGTAACTCCGTTTCTGCTTTTGATGGAAACTCAAAAACTGAAAACCACTAACCATGTAATTGTTATTTTAAATTTAAATTAACCCGTGTTACATCAATTATTCTTTATTTATTTTGTTGTATCGGTTTTTTCAGGGTAAACACGTTATTTCCTTTGTTTTGGCCCGGCTTTTTATTTTGTAATTTATTAGCTTTAGTCTTGCTTTAGGAGTAGTGGAATGTGTATTCGCAAATACATCTTTTTGTGTTTGAGTTAGTTCGGTTGGGTAAACGATGTTTGCCGTTGGATGCTGCTAAAAGCAGAAGCAGAGAAGAAAATTTTCCAGAGATTACCCTCGACAACACTCAGACCTCCGAGTATGGCATTTTGATTGAGGTGCCAACGATTCGAGCCACACACAGAGTGTGAACAATTTAAATTAATTATACAGACTTTATGTTGTATAAGTGAGGGAGCTGAGTGATGGGCAATGAACATGGGCTGGGCATGGTCATTTTCATATCATTTCAAATAATAACAGTGATAAGCTTAAAATTTTCATTGCCAAGATTTAAATCATTTTCTTTTTTTGGAATGAAAAAATTAAGCATGGCAAATGCCGGTGGGCGGTTTTCAATTTTAGTCTAAATATTTTCAAGAAATCGTGTTCAGAAATCGAATGTTGTTCATGAAAAATATTTGGTATTTCCAAGAAAAAGCTTCCATTTCCTTAGACAAGATTTAAAATAGCCTATTCGCGTCAGTGCGCCAAATTGTCTGATGTTTTTGTTTTGTTTTTGTATTCAATTGTCTGGAAGATTTTTATTTTATCGAAGAGAAAAATAAAATAGGATGAAGATGGTAAGGAATGTTGATTTCAATCAAATATAAATATTTGCATATTAAGGACATTTTCAATGATTTTCCCACCAAAAAATTGTGGCAAACTGATAAAAGGGTGTATTTATAGGTTATGTCAAATGTTAGAAGGAAAAGAATAGACAATATTAATAACATTTTGATTTTTAAAAAGGAGTATTTACAAAAAAAAGAAAAAGTGGAAGGTATGTCTCTAGCAATGACAATTAAGGCACCTTGCACATGAGCTACGAACTGCGAACTCTGGATGTTTGCATACTTTGACTTTTCTTTGACATGAGCTTTATTTCTATTCGCAGACAGCGCCGAATTGTCAATTTATAATTACCCTTTTCTTTACATTTTCCTCAGCCATGATCTTTCACCCAAAAACAAAACAAGAGGGGTATAGTTGTGAGGTTAAGTTTCGCGCTAACAATTTATTCGTTGCAGTGTGGATGATAAGTGGAACACGAATAGAGTTTGACAGTTCGTAGCAACCACACTGTAATTCGTTACTACCAAACTGTTTTACAAAAATTTCTTGTTTAAGAGAACAAAATACTAATTTTATTATCCTAACATTAGTGTCAATTGGTTTCTTATAATTTAAATGTGTTTTTGTTTGGAACTGACTTTTTGAAATGTGTAAAATCACGTTTGTTCGTCCATTCGTTGTTCGCTCTCATGTGCAAGTCACTTAATATCAGCAATGGCCTCCACTTTTTCAAAAGCTTTCGATAACCTATTCGAGTGACCAGCCCGAAGAAACATTGGCTTGTTAAAGGTGGATTTGTTTTTCAACAATCATTCTTGAATTTTTCGAGTCCCCAAATGCAACAATTCTGCTTATTTATGCAGTCTCCGAAATGGAAATGGAAAAACGAAGCCACATTCAATGCTAAAGCTGAGAACACACGATTTGAAGATCTCCTAATATTGGCCGAACTGTCAAAATCCAATTAGGTGGTAATTGCCAATTTGTTATCAAGTGAAAATTGATCGTTTATACTGCGACGAAAAGCGATACTACAAACAAACAGATCTATTTGTCAGCATTTCCTTGTCAGCGTCTACTGGTCAGCACCTTATTGTCAGCCTAACTGACAGCGAGAGAGAAACGTCATTCTTGTTATGGATAGCAGGCAGTGTGGTGCGCTCTAGGTTAAGTAAATTTTTTTATTACGAATTAGTAAAGTTTTTGGTTGGTTTGCAACAATAGAATTGGTTGATTTAATCCGAATATAGGGCAGTTTTTTTGGTAGAATATCGGCTGAAAATTGCCGACAATTTGTGTGTCTTACAATTAAAATTTGTTTGTTTTCACAGTTGCTGTCTAAAGTTTTTACTTTAGAACACAAACAATAGAGTCATTGGAAGACAATTTTGTTCATAGATGACCGAGAACATAAAAATGTTATTAAGAACATTGTTTCATAAGAATTGACAGGTAACACTTCTAAACAGTTTTTACACTTGTCAAACAAATCAGTATTTCATAAAATATTGACAGGTGACATATTTGTCACAAAAATAAGATGTCATTTTTTCATGACAATTTTATCAATATCATATACTGACACATTTCTTATGACAACTCTGTCATTGTTATACTATCCTATGCTTACTGTTAGTGCGTTGGACTATCATGCGAGAGGTCTTGGGTTCAATCCCTGCCTATGCCACCTAAAGTTTTTTTCACGGGTACTGCCTTTTGCGAGGAATTGACAAATTCTCCAAGAGTAAATTTTGTCATGAAAAGTGCTTTCTCAAGTTTGCCATTCGGATTCGACTTAAAGCCTAGTACATACTTCCTCGTGAAGTGAACGTTCGCCAGTGGAGAAAGTGAACTTTTGACATTGCTCACTGGTACACACTTGTGAGTACACGTTGTGAACATTTGACTTCATCAGTTGAATCTTCAAATAGGTATTCTATTTCATATGACACCATTTTAACTTTTTTTTTAGAACAACGCGCAAGCAGCCACAAACTTTAAAATGCGGAAACCAAATGTCAAAGCTTCACCAACAGTTCCCGTACATTTTGCACGTGAATTGCCCGTGAACGAAAACTCTCCACTTTGTTCTCCACTCAGCTTCACGAGCAAGTTCACGGGTGAACCAAAAACTGAAATTTGTATGGGTTCACGAGATGGTTCACAAGTATGTACTAGGCTTAAAACTGTAGGTCCCTTCCATTCCTGACAACAGTACTCGCACACAGGAATGGTTGACAATTGTCAGTGACTAGGCCCTAGTTTTAAAACGAACTGTTGCGAAACCCAATTTATTTATGCTTACTGTCCAATTTTTCATGACAATTTCATTGTATAACCTAAAAATGTGTTATGATCGAAAAATTATGAAATGTGGAACAAAAGCTTTGCATTTATTTCAGTTGTCATCATTTCTCGACCGTTCTCGATTTAATAAGTAACGTTCTCTTACTGCCACTCTTTCAATTTGAAAATGTCAAAGTTAACAAAATCGTTTTTTAACATAAAAAAGTGAAGAGCATAAAACATGTCAAAAATCGAGAGTATTAAAATGAATATAATATATGTAAGTGTACTAAAGTTGCTTTTAGAAAAAAAATGGTGTTATGTAAATCACTGTCAACAATTGACAGTAACTGAGTTGCTTGTCGCAACTGTCAATTAAATACTAATAAAATAATATGCAAATTGTAAATTTGTATTCATTTCATAAAAGAATTGTCATTAAAAATTTTTCGCGAAATTCCTGACTACTTTATGGACCAGAAAGATAACAACTGTCAGATTCTACAAAATTGTTTATGGAACAGATTTTTACAATTCAGTTATAATTATTAAATTGTCCCGTTAAGTATCGCGCTTATGATATAAACACCAGGTTTTGCGAAAAAAATATGCTAATTTTGGAAGATCTTCCAATCTTGTAGACTAAGCTTTAGCTTAACTAAAAAGATCGAAGAATGAAGCTGTTTTTTTAGTCTCCCTTTTTCTTAATGAAAACTTTTGAGTCAAAAGGTTTTATAAATCACAAACTTGTCCCAAAAAATCAACATTTTTCACCAGAGTCATTATTGCCAACCGGAAAGGTTTTGAACGATGAAGTCGCAAAGGTTAAGTTTGGCAAAGTGTGACCTAAAAATGTTCACAATTCTTTTAGTGAATTTTAAAAATTCTAATGCTTTGTTGACAGATATCGTTTATCGTGTACCGTTTCGTTTTCAATAATGACATTGTTTTTACTTGTCAAATGCGAAAAAATAACAAATTTCCAACTATTTTTGCGTTCAATTTCGTGTTCGATAGACTCTGAAAATTTGCATTTTACAATGCATTATGACTTTGATGGTTAAAGTGACATAGTTGTCAAAAAATGAAAGATTTTGATGTCCTAAATTATTGTAAAAAACTATGGTCATTGGATATTCTTTCAAATTCAACCACATTCTTAAACATGTATCCGGATACATCTTTCTTGGTTGAACGCAACCAATGAAACCACTTATTTTCTTAAGCAATAACATCTATCCATTTTAAGAAAATGTCATTGAACTGTGTTGTTAAATGAATTGTAAATGGATGTCTTGTAGTGAAAGCCTTATGCCTTTTACAGCAATGTTTAATTCAGGTTCAAATTTACAATTTTCTTTCAAAGTAAAAATATAAAATGTACATTATTAATGCACAACATATTATAGTAATCATTACTATTTTCGTCGGCTCATTTTAAGTCTCATTAAACAATGCAAAGTAACCTGATACTAGTTTAAGTAAGTAAATAAAATACTTTTACTTTAGAGGGAAAATGTTGTCAATAAATATAAAATCCATTCAAATAATAAATAGAATGATAATAAAAATAAATATTTACCTATATTAACAAAAACAAACAATTTAATAAAAGAAATTTAATAGTTGCTTAAGATGTGTACATTAAGAATCGTGTATAGTACATTTATTCAAGTGCAACTGTTTCTTTAGTAAAAATGATTTATAAAAGCTATAAATAAATATAAACGTCAGAACTTGTACTTAAGAGATTTCCATTGGTGCAAACAATTAATATTTTTTTTGGATATTGATCTTTTGATCTAAATTTTTCTCTGATTTGTATTTCATGATTAAATAAGACTTACAGACGAACTTCGAAGGCTTAAACTAGTTTAGCATATAAAATACAGGGTAATTTATTTATAAGTTTCAAATTGGCTGCGTTCAATCTCGTGTTGGATAGGGTATCTTGGATATGTGGATATGTTGAACAAGTTGGAAAGCTGTATTGAGATAGCTGTCAAAAAATAAAAACAACTTTCAGCTGTTCACAAAAAGCAGAGAAACATTTAAGCTTCGAAGTCAAAATTGTTCTTAGATAAAACATTTAATGGATAATTCAACTGATTCGTCGGACTATGAGGACTATTATGAAGTGACAATACCAAGATATAGTTTGGAAGAATTTCGGTTTCATTTCCGAATGAGCATAAGTTGCAACTTCAACTAAAATTTTGTGTCTTTTTGTTTACCAGCAAATACAAAAATCTTAAATCAATTTTCAAGTTTCTTGAAATTCAACCATGTGTAGAATCAGCTGTTCTGTCAGATACCTACATACCCCAGAAATTCTTAGATACCTTTGGATTCCTTTTTTGACATTTCAGTAGTTTTTGATCAGCTGTTACACGTAAAACACTAACAAAAAGATATCCGGATACCCTATCTGCCTGAGATTGAACGCAGCCATTGTTAGGAGTGGCATTTGACACCTGTCAAACCCAGCTGTTCGTCATTTATAACTACGGATCGCTTAACATTCTAACAACGCATTCAAATCAATTAAACAAAAATCTACAAAATTGGTGATTTAAACTTAGCCATTTTTTGAGCATTGTGCGTTGATAATTGTTGTATCTTTACTTTTAATTATTGAATGAATAGACCGACACTTCTAATTACTTTTTAATATTTTATTCATAGTAATCTTAACTTAACCTTGTTCTTAATTCTATCGTGGTTAACAATCGAATGACATCTTCTGATTTTAATGTTATAACAGTTTTCTATAATTTGGTATGTTGTAGGTATGTTAAAGTATATAAACCAACATATGTATATAAAGTACATGAATACCTTAAGGGTATTGTATTGGAATATTTTAAATAATATCTTTTCTCCCTCCCGGAACTTAATATTTTTAAAGGAATTAATTGCATTTAAACCATTTTTTGGTTTTATAAAGTTATTAGTTTGCTCTGTTTGTACAGTCTTTGAAATATTTTTAGTATTCTGATTTTTATTATTTAGGTTATCTAATACGATTTTAGGTTTGAAGGAGAAAATCAGATCCGATGGAGTTTGTAGACTCTTATTTATCGGTGTATAACGTTGGTTAAAGAGAAATTTGGAGACGACTTGTTGCATGTCCATGTTTTTATTTTTCAAAAAATGTTTTAAAAACTTGCTTTACCGTTTGTACATAACGCTCAGCCAAGCCATTACTTTGCGGATGATACGGTGGGGACTTACTTACTTTAATACCATATTTCTTACAAAAACTGACAATCTTAAATGACCCAAATGGAGGTCGCAAAAAAAATTTCTAATATTGTTATCAATTTTTCGGCAGTGTTGCTGCGAAGAGGAATAACATCTGGATATTTGCTAAATGCATCAACTAGGATTAAAAATTGAAATTTAGCAAAATAGAAAAAATCCAAATGGATACGTTGAAATAGATATTCACATGAGTACCACCTTGAATTGACCTTTTCCTTAGGAATGTTCATTGTTGATTGACAAATATGACACTGTTTTATAAAATTTTCTATATTTCGTTCAATACAAGGCCACCAGACATACGACCTTGCCATACACTTCATTTTAACGATTCCTAGATGGTTCATACTGTGTAGTAAGCTTAGAGTACCCCCCCTCAGCTTTGATGGAATGACTAACCTGTCTCCATAAAACAACTTATTGTCTTCTGCAGCCAAACTATTTCTTACTCTAAAATAAAATTTTATTTGACTTGACATTTTATTTGGCCATTTATTTCTCTTGACATAGTTATAAACTAATGACAAAACTTCATCTCGAGCAGTTTCCCTCTGCACAACCTCAGTGTCAATGACCGAATCATTTGATGACTCTAAGTTTACTGAATTAATCAAACCTACCGAATCAACATTCGTGGAATCTGTAAGAGGTAAGCGGGATAGAGCATCAGCATGTTGCATTTGGGAGCTTTTACGATATTCAATATCGTAGTCATACATAGACAAAATTACAGCCCACCTTTGCAAACGTGCTGCCGCTACCCCCGCTGTTCCCTTACGTGGACTAAAAATCTCTTTAAGTGCTTGATGGTCAGTGCATATTTTAAAAGGTTTACCAAAAACGTATTTGTGGAATTTTTTGACTGCAAAAATTTTAGCTAGAGCTTCACGATTGAGCTGTGAATAATTTTTTTCCGATGGGGAGAGCGAGATTGATGCAAACAAAACAGGTTTTTCGACACCGTCAATAAGGTGTGACAGCACCGCACCCACACCATATGGGCTAGCATCGGTCGCGACTATGACAGGTTTACTTGGATCGAACAATTCTAAGACATTGGGCTCTGTGATAAGAGATTTACTGGTCTCAAACGCTGTTTGACAATTCTTAGACCACACAAAATCAGTATTTTTCTTTAAAAGAGAATAAAAATCTTTTAAATATGATGATAGGTTTGGTAAGAACCTATTATAATAATTTAGTAATCCTAAATAGGATTGAAGTTGTTGCAAGTTGGTTGGTGCCGGAGCATCTACTATTGCTCGAACTTTTTCGGGGTTCGGAAACACTTTTACGTTTCACAATATGTGTCCCAAATATGGTACACTTTTCTCAAGAAATCGACACTTGTTTAAATTAATTTTGACGTTATATTCGCTTAGTCTCTTTAATACATTGATGCAGTTTAGCTTGCAATCACTTTCATCCTTACCCCCGACTACAATATCATCGACAAAGCAGCGTGTGCTTTTCAAATTTTTTAAAATCTCATCCATTGTACTTTGGAATGCAGATGGTGTCATGGAAACACCAAACGGCAGCACTGTATATTGAAGAAGACCTATGTGCGTATTAATTGTTAACAATTGTCGACTCGGTAGAGCGACACGCAACTGGTTATAGGCACATATCAATAACGCAAAAAACGTTACAATTAGCAAAACTTGCAAATATTTCCTCGGTTAAAGGCAATGGATGATGATAAGATTCAATGAATTTATTTATTGTCACTCGACAATCCATACAAATTCTTATATCTAAATTCGATTTCGGGACGCAGACTATTGGACTTGCCCACGAACTTGACTTGACCGGAATCAAGGTACCGTTCTTTACTAAGCGGTTTAGTTCTTGTTCTACTTTATCCTTGATTCTTAAGGGCACTGAATAGGCTTTGTGAAAAATGGGTGTAGTGTTCTCTTTAAGAACTATATTAATTTCGAAATCCTTAATGGTTTCATTTGGCTTGAACGTAAGTACATTCGGAAAGTTATTTTTGATTAAATCAACAAAATTAACCTCGATTTTATTAACCGAACTTCGACAATCTCCAAAAAACTTTTCTCTCCAATGTGGTGTTAAAACTTGTAGCCACGTTCGACCCATTAATGGAAGGAAATAATTTGAACTTTCAACAACTTTTAATTCCAGATTATAAGTTTGTCCTTGAAACTCCACGCGAACACTGATTTTACCTTGAACATCAAGTTTTTGACCTGTAAAAGTTATAAGAGTATTAAGTTATGATTGCAATTTAAGATAAGAAAATTTTGACTTATATTCAGTAAAACTAATTAGACTATGACAAGCTCCTGTATCTAGCTCCATTGGCAGCGGCCGATCTTCGACGATAATGTTTTTTATGACACATGTGGACTCGACTTTCGCGATTGACTTGATCACTTTTACTGATGTGTGAGACTTTGACTGATTGCAGACTACAGATGTGTGTCCGATTCGATTGCAATTATAGCACTTCCAATTTTTTGCTGGACAAGTTTTGAAGTTATTATGACGACCACATCGTTGACATTTTCCAAATTTACCACTGATAAAACTATGCTTTGACTTATGACTTTCAGAACTATTTTTAATCTGTGGACTTGATGATGACGTTTTGATAGCAAACTGTGTTGAGACTACTGGATGTATTGCCTTGGACTCTTTTGTGGACATTTCCATTGTTAAGGCGACATTACAGCATTTTTCAAAATTAAGTGAAGAGTCATTTAACAAGGCGCGTTGAATCTCTTCGTTTCTTACACCTGCTATAAATTGATCCGTAAGTGTATCATCCAAGGCAAACGACTTGAATTGAAGTGGCTTATGTTCCTGCATTTTTTCACAGCACTTTGTGGTATTGGTATTAATTTCTTTAGCAAAATCACCAAAATCACATGTTTGTGCGACTTCTTTCAGACGGATAATAAACTCCTGGATACTTTGCCCTTCTTCTTGGATGATTTTTTTGAACTTGTAGCGCTCAGCACGAATATTTAATCGCGGTGAAAAATATTTTTGTAATGCTTTAATTAAATCATTGTAGTTGCACTCCGATGGACTTTTGGGTTGGACGAGTGATTTGAGTATTTTATATGTATTTTTACCGATCAAACTTAACAAAATCAAAGCTTTTTTAGAATCATCAATTCCATTAATTTGAAAATAAATTTGAAGACGTTCTTTGTACGTTTCAAAATCCTCACCAGACTCGAACTCTTCCAATTTACCCATAATTTGACTATGAGACATTGTTTTGTTTGTTTTATTATTTTTTTTTTCAGCAATGCACACGTATTTTAAAGTTGTTATTTTTTTTTTTGCTAAATGTTTTTCCTCGTCGCCACTTTGTTGTATCTTTACTTTTAATTATTGAATGAATAGACCGACACTTCTAATTACTTTTTAATATTTTATTCATAGTAATCTTAACTTAACCTTGTTCTTAATTCTATCGTGGTTAACAATCGAATGACATCTTCTGATTTTAATGTTATAACAGTTTTCTATAATTTGGTATGTTGTAGGTATGTTAAAGTATATAAACCAACATATGTATATAAAGTACATGAATACCTTAAGGGTATTGTATTTGAATATACAACAATAATGAACAGCTTCAAGAATGTGTTACTGATAATCCAAGTGTAATAATTCTTAATCGATCGTATGCAGCAATTAAAATTGACGTACATCTCTTTTTTGTCCGACAATTCAAGACCTTTAACAATATACATATGTATGTGTGACTGCTTTGTTGCTTGGTAAAGTTTTCTCTATGAATTATGTGACATATCAGCTGTCAAAGTAATTTGAAATTATCGAATTTATCAAACTGTTTTTTATTCATGTAAACACACCCTTAGCTATTGACCAAATTACGAATGTGAAATCCTCCACCAATAAAGATATTGTCATCATATTGCCGGGGTGTTCAGAAATGAATGATTTTTTTAAATAATAATTTTGTATTTAAATCTTTTGTATAAAAGAAAAATTAATTATCCTCTATGAATTATGTGACCTATCTATCAGCTGTCAAAGTGATTTGACATGATTGAATTTATCAAACTGTTTTTTGCTTACAACAAATCTTATTTTCTTATTTAACCACCGGAAAATAAAAAACAATATCAAAATTGAATTTTGCCAATGAAAGTCGGTTGTAAACACACCCTTAACTATTGACCAAATAACGATTGTCAAATCCTTCACCAATAAAGATACTGTCATCATGGTTCGGCAGTGTTCAGAAATATAGGAATTTTTTTAACTAATTATTTTGTATTTGAGTCTTTTGTATAAACGAAGAATGCGCTTATTATAACTGTTAACCGAAAGTATCGGGTTTATAAACTGATCAACTTTTGTTCTAAAAAGTGCATTTTTATAAAAAAAAACTACTGAATATCGAAAACAACATTTTCTGTGACATAAAAAGAGTTTGAAGACAATATTTTTAATTTTCGAAAAGCTATTTGAATCGAAAACTTTTTACCAAGTTTTTGTATTGTTATTTTGTTAGGTTTTTATTTTTTGTAAAAAAAAAAAACAGTGAATTAGATTTTCCTCAAAATTTTACTGAATTTTGAAAGCAATAGTTTTGAAAAAGTAAAAGTAGTTTAAGTTTTTTCAAAATTGTTTCAAATGCTGAAAACAATATTTTTTGTGAGTTAAAATTAAGGGGAAGCCATAATCTTAAAGTTTTGCAAAGACATTTTGAGCTTTTTATAAAGCGAAGAAGATATTTGATATCTTTTTTAGATAGTTCACAGGGATTATCAAAAGAGTAGTCTCCCAGATGAAGTTTGCGTCTTAGTGAAAGAGCAGGGCAAGTGCAGAGAAGGTGAGAGATTGTTTCCTCTTCTTGTTCGTCCAAACAGCTCCTGCAGAAGTCATTTGAGGCTATATCAAGTCGTATTGCGTGTCTGCCTATAAGACAGTGTCCCGTAAGAACACCTATTAGGGAGTTAATATGAAGTCTGCTTTGAGATAACAAGTCTTTAGAGCGCTTAAGGTCCAGTGAAGGCCATATGAGTTTTGTGGCTGTGCATGTTGGTAGATTGTGCCACCTAGAATTTGCTATCGCAAAAGCTGTTTCTTTTGTTCACCTTTCAGGTGAAATAGGCATTACGGTTAAATTGTTAGCGAGTTCATCGGCTCTACAATTTCCCGTGATGTCTCTGTGGCCCGGCACCCAACATAGGTGAATGTTAAATTGCTGCGCCATCTCCATAAGAGACGATCGACAATCAAGGGCTGTTTGAGGTTTGGTTGAGACACCGTCAAGAGATTTAATAGCAGCGTGACTGTCAGAGAAGATGCGGATATCAGAAGTTGATATCAAGTTTTCTCTTAGCCAGGAGAGAACCTCTTTGATCGCTAAAATTTCCGCTTGGAAGACGATACAATTATTAGGGAGTCGGAATGAGATGCTTAGATTAAGCTTTTCTGAGTACACACCACTACCAACTTCCCCATTTGTCTTGGATCCATCTGTATAAAAATGAATGCTTTTGTCATCCAGGAGTTTTTGTCTTCCCATTCATCTCTGGATGGAATGGATACCTGGAAGTTTTTTCCAAATAGGGGTTTAGGAATAGTGTTGTCTATGTACTTTGGTATAGAACCAAAGAGGTTCAAAATGATGGAGTGCTCCACATGGTTGTTGGTCCATTGAGATGAGGCATTGAGTCTTATAGCTGTCCTCACTGCCACTTGTTTACTAAAAATGTCGAGGGGTGTCAGATGGAGGAGAGTGTCTAACACTGCTGAGGGTGTGGTACTGAATGCCCCGCTTATGCAGAGACATGCAGTGCGTTGGACTCTGCTGAGTTTGTCGTAGTATGTGACTTTCTCCAGTGCAGTCCACCATACTGCAACCCCGTACATAAGTATTGGTCGGATGAACGATGTGTATAGCCAGTAGGTTATGCGAGGTTGAAAACCCCATTTGCTTGCTATGGCTTTCTTGCAAAGGAAAAGAGCTGCTGTAGCTTTTTCAACTCTTTCCTGAATATTAGATTTCTAAATTAATTTTGTGTCCAATATCAGACCAAGATATTTGGCTTCATTGGTAGGAATTAGTGGTACACCTTTTATTGAAAAAGGTACAAATACTGGGATCTTGTATTTCCGTGTAAAAAGGACGAGGTCTATTTTTTGAGGATTAATACTAAGTCTGCAGTGATCAGTCCATCTAGTGAGAATATTAAGTGCGTTTTGGAGGAGGTCTCTCTGTGTATTAGGATGTTCCCCTGTGACGGCGATAGCAACATCATCAGCATATGCAACCACTCTGTAGCCTTCCCTCTCAAGGGATATTAGTAGTTCGTTAACCACTATGTTCCACAGGAGAGGGGACAGAACACCACCTTGCGAAGTGCCTCTACCGACAGACCTTTTCGTACAAAAATCCCCCATCTTAGAGTTGATGATCCTGCTTTTTAGCATTATATTAATCAACTCACAGAGGGAGAGATTATTCGACGTTTAGGGTCGTCACAGCAGAAGTGATAGCGGATGTGTCAACGTTGTTGAAAGAGCCCTCAATATCCAGGAAGGCCGCCATAGTATATTCCTTTTGCTCTAGGGAGTATTCAATAGTTCTGACCAGAGTGTGCAAGGCTGTTTCTACCGATTTCCCTTTGCAGTAAGCATGCTGAGACATTGATAGTCTAAATGTTGACAACAATGTTCAAAAAAAAAACAAAAGTAGTTTAAAGCCAAAGTTTTGAAAAGATATTTGAGTCGGAAATCAATTTTTACCAACTTTGAGTAATGTTTTTTAGGTTTTTATTTCTTATAAAAAAAACTGTCAATTCGATTTTTATTAAAATTTTACCAGATGTTAAAAACGTTTTTTCTTTCGTTGCACAAAATTGTTTTCGAGATAAAATACATTTTTTGGTCAGTTTTTTTGATTTATAAAAAAAAAACGTTAATTTGGATTTTTTTCAAAAAATATACTTCTTTGGTATCACGTTACAATATATTATATAAAATTTAATTCAAGTCTTAAGTGGTTTTGGTTTATGAGATATTTAGGGTTAACCAAAATGTTCACCTTTTTTAAACTGCTATGGTAAAAAAACCACCCACTCAATTTTCTTGAGAGCCCTTCCTGCATCTTTCTGCCTTATTATCTGTCTAACAAAATTTTTTTGAAGTCGATATCTCTTCTGGTTCCTAAGCTATGGACGACGAAAAAAACGTCGCAAACGTACGGACGTACGGACGTACGCACAGACATCTTTCTAAAGCTCTTTTATTTCGACTTTAGGGAGTTGACAAATCGGACCCATTACAATATCTTCCTATGGGAAGTTAATAATATTTATAATTGAGTTTTGACAATGAACGTTTATTGTAAACACACCCTTAACTATTGATCAAATTACGAATGTCAAATCCTCCAAAAATAAAGATATTGTCATCATGATGCGGCAGTGTTCAGAAATATAGGATTTTTTTTTAAACTAATTATTTTGTATTTGAGTCTTTTGTATAAAAGAAAATTGCGGTTATGATAATTGATGAAAAGTGCAAAATAAAAGAAATCTACTTTTTTTTTAAAAGTAAGACTTAAGAATGGAAAACGAGGCTTGGCTTGTGTTTTTAATAGTGTGGCAAACAATTGTTCGTAAATTCTTAAGATTAACGTTCTCTTTGCTATGGAAAGTATCTCAGTTTGAAGCACTTTGCTCCCAACGTTAAGTCTCAAGTCTTTATAGGGAAGAATTTCAAGTAAAACTTTAAGGAAGAGGTAGGTTCTGCCTTAAAATCCCAATCTTTATAAGCGGTTTAACTAAGTTACTCCCATTTTTTTAAAGACCTTACAACAATATTAATTCCATTTTACCTTCTTTATTTTGCAGGCAGCCTCATAACGAAATCCTGGCGCTCCTACATGGACGAATTAGATCAACAAGCAAAGCAATTTCGCATAAATGCTGAATTATTAGAAGTAATATGCGAAAAATTAGCTCATCTTTCACAGGATAAACGAAAAGCCCGCAAGTCCTATCAAGAGGAGCACGCAAAAATTGCCGTACGTTTAAATCATGTAAGTTGATATGCATCACTATATCTGACTCATCATAACACAATATCTATTATCTAAAAATAAATTCAATGTCTTGAAAAATTGTACTTTATATTTTAAGAACAAATTCATAGATATCATGAATTAAAAAACAAAAAACAAAAAGAACAAACTCTATAAATAAAACAAGCAAGTGCTATAGAAGACCTCGCAGACAATACAGATCTTCTTCTTTCTATAAGTAAGTAAGTGATTGAAGTGTAAATATAGTAGCTCAACCGAGGCATTTCTGTAAACAATGAAAACAATCTAAACAATGCCTACATTAGGAGTATCTACATATCTATCTTTACCTACTATTTATCGCAGATGCCGACAGATGAAAATTCCTATAGTTGCTTTATCAGATGGAAATATTTTGTTTTGTTTATTTAAATAGAATTTTCGTTGTTGTATTAGGAGGTATTAACATACCCTAAAGGCTTTGAGAAATGCGGGCTATCAAGCTATGAAGTTCCCAGTAGGACATTGACTCTTGGTTAATTCAAGGCTTACAAGTAATTAACTAATTATTGGGCTTGTTAACAAGCTATTTACATAGCAATGCTGAATTCGAAAAATAAACTACCCTACTTTCTAGTTTAATAAAAAAACAAGCTTAAAAGTAAGCAAAAACATTGTTTTTACATTTATCTTGAAAATAAGATATCCGACGAATGTTTCGGAACTAATAAATATTTCAAGTATTGAGGTAAGTTTTATTGAATGACCAACCATTCTAACTGCGAAAATATCTAAAAATATCAACTCGTATTTATGATATCTTGTATTTGTTTTTCTTCACTGCATTATTTATTTGTTTGAAAGATAAGATACACAAACGAAACACTATTTTAAGTTTTTGGTGTTGTGTGTTTGAGAACTTGAATAAATAAACAACCAAATAAAATTGTGATAAATTCGTGCAAAATGTTCACATTTAAAAGTAAAAGTATAAATTTTGAACCAAGAAAATACGCATGACGCAATAAAGCCCTGATTACCGGAGATAAAGAAGTCCACGTGTAAATTAACTTAAGCATCTTGCACATGAGCTACAAACTGTCAACTGTGGAGTGTGGATGTTCGAATATTTTGACTTTTCTTTCACATCGCAGACAGCGACGAATTGAATTACCGTTTTGTCAATACTTTCCTCAACCATGATCTTTCACCCAAAAACAAAACCAAGAGTAGTATAGTTGTGAAGTTAAGTTTCGCGCTAACAATTTATTCGTTGCAGTGTGGATGGTATGTGGAACGCGAATAAAGTTTGACAGTTCGTAGCAACCACACTGCAATTCGTTACTACCAAACTGTTTTGACAAAATGTCCCTGTTTTAAAGAACAAAATGCAAATTTTATTATCCTAACAATAGTGTCAATTGGTTTCTTATAATTTAATTGTGTTGTTATTTGAAAAAAATCACGTTTGTTCGTCCATTCCTTTAATCGTTGCTCTCTCTTATGTGCAAGGCCCTTTAGAACATTAAATAATGAACTTACTTATACTAACTTAAGGTGGCGCTATAATTCTGTGTGAACTATAAGGCCTCACCCAACAAACTTTTTCCTAGCTAGAAGTCTCCAGTTTCGCGCTCCAAGTTGGGTGAGTTCACTTTCCACTTGTGCGCGCCACCTGATCCGCGGTCTTCCTCTACTGCGCTGTCCTGTGGGTGTGGATTCGAAGACTTTCCGGGCCGGAGCATTGATTTCCATGCGCTCTACGGACTCTTAGTCGTTGGACTTTTACCCTTCTGGCTAAGTCTACGTCGCTACATCTTCTCCTCTACTCACCTTCGATACAAACGGGACCATAGATCACACGAAGAAGTTTTCTCTCCAGCCGACCCAAGGTGCTTTCATCCGCTTTTGTTATAGTTCATGCTTCTGACCCGTATAGAAGGACCGGGATGATAAGGGTCTTATATAGCGACACTTTGGTCCTTCGAGAGAGGGTTTGCCACTCAATTGCTTTCTTAGCCCAAAGAAAAGCGGCTAGCAAGAATAATTCTTCGTTTGATCCCAGCGCTGCCTGGTGTTGTTTTCTGCGTTTGCAGCGGAGACTAGGTAGATGAAGTCCTTCAGCTCGGCTTCGTCTGCGTTACGTTAGTCCTGCTTCGAGGTTGCTTTGAATGACATTTCTATTATTTCATCCCTCCAAAGAGCAAATATTTTGTTTGTTGACATTTTCTTACAGCTGATGAGCTGTCAGACAAAGCAAATGTTCAGATAATTGCACTAGAGCCTCCGTTTGGAGTCACATTACGTTACATTACGTTCTTTTCCTTACGATTGTCAAACGAAACGTGAGGTCGAAGCTCCATTGTGATAGCATGCATTGAATTCCTATGGCTGAACTCGTAAACGTCAGGCGAAGCCGAAGCTGAAGCGTGTTTGTGTTTCAGCCATGACCATCTCAAAGTTACGTCTGTCGATGGTGACGTTTTGACCAAGACGTCGGTGTTGTATGTCCTTTCTTGACGATAGCATGTACTTTGTTTTGCCCTCATTAACTGTTTAACCCATTTTTGGCGTCTCATCAGCACGATGATGTTAAAAAAATCGCATGACAGCGCATCACCTTGTCTAAAACCTTTTTTTACATCAAAAGGTTCTGTTAAGTTGTTTCCAACCTTTATGGAGCAGCGTGAATTCTCCATGGTCATCCTGCAGAAACGGACGAGCTTGGCAGAGATGCCAAAACTAGACATGGCTCTATGCAGCTCGTTCATGTAGATGCTGTCATATGCGGCCTTGCAATCGATGAAAAGATGGTGGGAGTCAATTTGGTGTTCTTGGGTTTTTTCCAAGATCTGCCGTAATGTGAATATTTGATCAACTGTGGACTTTCCTGGTCTAAAACCACACTGATAAGGACCTGTCTACTCTATTAAGTAGACTGATTCCCCTATAGTTGATGCAGTTTAGAGGGTCTCCTTTTTTCAAGATCGGTCAAACAATACTGAGGTTCCATTCATCGGGCATGCTTTCTTCCATATCTTATAGATAAGTTGGTGCATGCTCCTAACCAAGTTATCTCCATCTGCTTTAAAGAGCTTGCCATTGAAGCCATCTGCTCCAGCGGCTTTATTAGACTTCAGCTAGATATGGCAATCTTTACTTTGTCTTAGTCGGGAGGACGGGATTGTTAGCTTTCGTCGTCTATGTTGAATGGATCATCCTGCCCGACAGCGGAATTCGGTTCGTCGTCGCCGTTATATAGTCTGCAGAAGTCGTCCTTCCATATCCTCAGCATTAACTGCGATTCCACTTTCGTCTTTCCAGCCTTCGGTTCTAGATTTATGTACTTGTGAATTTCGTTTCGCCTGTTAATAAAACTTTCGAACTTCATTCCTGCTGTTAAACCTCTCAACATCTTCTACCGCACGCTTCTCATGCCTTCTCTTTTTCCTTCTGAGAAGTCGGTGTTCCTCTCGCCTCTTCTGCTCGTAGACCTCATGAGCAGCTCCCGTTCTTTTATGCAGCGCCGCTTTGCGTGCCTGTTGTTTGGTTGCATTTGCCTGCCGACATTCCTTATCAAACCAGGGGTTCCTTATTGGTGGCTGTTTGAAACCCAGCACATCAGAGGCGGCTTCTCTGATTGCATCTTGCCAATGTTGCATCTGGTTTTTGATACATTGTGTTGGTGGCAGACAAGTTCGAGAGAGGTTACTTGTAGTTGTAACTCCGTCGGAAAAGGATTTGGCGATCTCTGGCAATGTAGCCGTTCGACGCTGTACCTTCTCCCAGCACCTCCCTGTTTTGCCTTGGGTCTGGAAACCCGAAGTGCTACCTTGGCTACAACGAGGTAGTGGTCCGAGTCGATGTTAGCTCCTTGGAAAGATCGGACATCCATGATGCTGGAAGCGTGTCTGTAGTCAATCGCAATATGGTCAATCTGGTTGACGGTAGATTGATCTGGAGAACTCCATGTTCCTTTGTGGATGTTGAGGTGTGGAAAACGCGTACTGGCTACAATGACGTTTCGCACCGCAGCAAAATCTATAAACCTGAATCCGTTGTCGGAACTGTTGTCGTGCAGGCTATTTTTCCCATTATTCCACCAAAGATGTCTTCCCTTCCTAGCTTGGCATTAAAATCGCCCAGGGCAGTTTTAATATTGTAGCTAGGACACTGCTCATATGTTGTCTCTAAGAGCTCGAAGAACATATCTGTGGTGTTGTCGTCTTTCTCTTCTTTGGGGGCGTGCGCGCATATCAGGTTTATGTTGCCGAATTTAGCCTTGATGCGGATGGTCATGAGGTACTCGTTGATGCATCTATAGCTCAAGATTTCTTGCCTAAGTCTGGCTCAAAACCGCATCCAAATAAGCGCTGTTGGTTTTCGCGGTAGCAGTCATCCTCTTTTTTCCCGGCCCATCCCATCGTATTTCCTGGATGGCTGTGATGTATGCTTTATAGCAGTCTAGTGCCTCCGCTAACTCTTCGGCCGCACTTGGTCTGTTAAGGGACCTAACATTCCACGTGCAAATCCGAAGCTCGTTGTCCTTAATTCGTTGGCGTAGTTTGTCAGCAGTAAATCCGTCCGTATTCGAGGCTCTTTGGTACTTCGCAACTATGATGTTTTTACGTGGCCAGGAAGTCACCCCGATAGCATAACTCCTAACCTGGAGGGCCAGATCCCTAGCATAACTCCAAGAACGGGGAGCCGGATAAAACCGCTCCTTATAGGCCTACGCTCCTAATAAGTCGTAGAAGCCCTATAAGGTGTTCAAAAGTAGTTCAGCCTTACTGGAACTGGAGACGATACCGTTGATTACATCTCGGGAATTCCTCCGCTGCCGTCTATATAAGGAGAGGTGCCTTAACGAACGAACAGGGGAACTAAATTTGACTTTTTTGAAGTGTCATTATTCGGAGACGTCAATTCGATTGCCCATCGATAATCGTCATATGTTGATGTAGTCATTTTTATAGTCAAGTGTCAATTATCCTAATTGCACAAAATCTGTTTGATTAACGTCTCAATTGCATATCAAACTAGTTTGTACTTTGATCACTTTTTGCAATTTAGATGTAAGAACAGATCAATTAGTTGAATCAAATGTGTGGATAACGTTAAAATTTTCTACCATAGTTATATTTTGACACTAGTGAGGTGAATAAATATATGGTTTAAAATTGAAGTTTTTAAAGATAGTCAGGGTATTTTATAGTTGACTTTTTGCTCGCAATCCAGCTATAAGAAATAAAACATCAAATATCTAAATAGTTGCCGTGTTTGAGTGACATTTATACTATTCTTCTTTCTTTTCGAATGTCAAGTGAGCTTTGTCGGTAACAAGAGTTTTCTTAACGTTAAAACGGCTACTGAGAAAATGTTCCAGTCATTTGTGTAAGCGTCTGGTAACTCTTTTTAGAAACAACATATTTGTTGGAAAATTAATATCACCTTTTTGTTGTGATAACTTTTAAGCCATCAATTTGACGATCTCATCTATACCAAGCATAAATCAAATTCAATAATTTTGGTTGTCATTTATCAAAAATGATCTAAGCTGTTTAATTTCAACTCATCTGTCAAGTTATCATTTCATTTTAGAGGTTTTTATTCTTTGCAATTCTGAACAGAGTCCGAGCATATCGAACATGCTCTGAAAATTCTCTGAACAAAGCGTGTTCTGAGGCTTATTAATATTTTTGAAACACACCTAAACATTAGTTTTTTCCTGTCAATTTCACCTGTCAAATGCTTGTCTTTAGCATCAAACTCTGAGTTCCTTTATTCTAATCTAAGGGCGGTCTGAATATGCTCAAAACGTATTCAGATCGAAAAATAAACACACATTTGAAAATCTGAACGTTCAGACGTAAAAAAGAAATCCAATTGTTTGTGTGACAGGTTAGGCTCTTCTGTGAACTAAATCGTTTATTTTGTATTGATCGATACTCAACCTGTCAAAAACAAATGACAGCTATTAAATATTAACCAGATTTAAAACTTCTATCTGACAATGAAATGTCAACAATTTTTCAACATACGAGTTAAACCATATATGACATCAGTTAGAAAAAGAATACACTATATATTTGCTGCTGTCTAAATATCAGTCAAAACAAACTTTTATTAATGTGCTAATATGTTCTTAATCATCTATGTAAACATTTAAAAAACATTTATTCCAATGAAAACGTCTTATTTATCTCAATGAAACTACTGTCAAAGTTAACTCCACCGCAGTTTAATGTATACCAAACAAAAAAACACAAAGTCCAAAATTAATAAGCGTGTAATACGATAAGATGATAATGAGAATGACGACACTCAATTTCGATTTTCAAAAAAAAAAAACTGACACCGAAGACGTCAACAATAAGAAAACAAAATGAAAAAAAAACACACAGACAGGAGGAAGTCACCAACATGAAACAGGTAGTTAAGTTTAAAATTATACAAATCAAACAAACCTAACTTGTTTGTTAGTGGATACGTTGTTGTTGTATTCAAAAACAACAAAAAGCAACAAGAAATCCATTAGAACATCAAACACAAAAATATTCAATAAATACCATCAGTGGTAATTTATCATTAACAAAAAAAAAAAGAAAACGAAAAATAAAAACAAATGATGCTTCTATAAATAGATGCTACACGAACTCTAGAACCGGACAGGACTGGCGGACGAACACCATCAATTTAGCGAATTAACAAATAAACGTATGTCATTAATGCCACATGGGGGAAAATTAGGTGTTTCGAATGAAATTAAATAATTTTTTATTTTCAAAATCAGCTTTCTAACAATTTACATGTTGAACATTGGTTGCGGCGCACATTTTTAAAAATGTGTGAAATAAGGAAATTAGCTTTTTTTACATCCGTCAAAAATAATATGAAGTGTTTATTTGAAAACAAAAAAAAACTCACCAAACTTATAACCTGTCATTGTTTGGTGTGGTGTGTTTTTTTGATTTTGTTTGTTTAAAATAATAATTATTATTATTTTTCCCAAGAAATCATAAAATTATTCTAAAGCAAAGTTCTGTCAAAATATAAATTTTGATAGAAACCAAAAGAAATATAATGTGAATTTCTACATACGTGCGAAGGAGGTATAAAGGGGTAAGAATTTGGTTATAAACAAATAAAGTTTATTTTTGTAACATTATAAATTTTCTTATTTTTGTTTTGATTTTAGAGCAAAATAGCGATTTTTTTAAATTAATCTATGAATTTCCATTAGAAAGTTTGGACTTTGAAAAAAGTCTCATTTTGTTATCTTATAATTGTACCTATCTAGTTAACACGTAATAGTTAAAAAAGATAAAGAAGTGAAGGCCTTAAAGGCCCAACTATAAAAGGCATAAGTTAGCATATGCGCGCGTAAGTAAACGTGCAAATACAAAGAATCTCAATACGAGTGAACATTATGGCGTCTAGCTCCGTTTCGTTAAATTTTCCTCAGTTTCGTTAACTTAGGCAAACTTAAGCAAGAGCGATCCCAGTCGCTCACCGACTAAGTAAAATCTGACTGTAGATACGTGAGCAAAATTGCATTATGTCTATCCACAGTAATTTCACAAACTTAAGTGAATTTTCGTTGGGTTTTTGACATTAGCTTATGTTTGCTTATGCCTTTTATGGCTGAAACACAAACAAGCTTCAGCTTCGGCTTCGCCTGACGTTTACAGTACAGTAGTACAGCCATAGGAATTCAATGCATGCTATCACAATGGAGCTTCGACCTCACGTTTCGTTTGACAATCGTAAGGAAAAGAACGTAATGTAACGTAATGTGACTCCAAACGGAAGCTCAAGTTCAATTATCTGAACATTTGCTTTGTCTGACAGCTCATCAGCTGTAAAAATATGTCAACAGACAAAATATTTGCTCTTTGGAGGGATGAAATAATAGAAATGTCATTCAAAGCAACCTCGAAGCAGGCCTAACGTAACGCAGACGAAGCCGAAGCTGAAGCGTGTATGTGTTTTAGCCATTATAGTTGGGTCTTTAGTTTATATTTTGTTTTTAACAATTGGGTGTGAGAAACAATGATTAAATGTCAAAATGTATCACCTTAAAGAACTATTCACATGAGAGCGACCAGCGACTTGACGAATAAATGAATAAATATGATTTTAAACAATTTATAAACATAAATTCTGTACAAATTGTAAATAAAAAGGTAGAAATTTGTCTTGTTGTTTTTAAGACAATAAAATTATTAAAATTATCTTTTTTTATTGACAAAATTAAAGCAGTATTCACATGAGTGCGACCAACGAACGACGAATGAATTACAAAATGTGAGTTTATATACGTTTGAAGACATATTTCCACTCAAATTCTTAACAAAACGATAGCAATATAGTTTCTATTTGATTTATGATGCACAAAACACAATAATGATAACCAAAAAAAAAAAAAATAATTGTCAAAGTCAAACTTCATTTGCGACGAATTAAAACTCTTATGTGAAAGAAATGTCAAAATCGACGAATATTCGTTCATTCGTTCTAGTTGGTCGTGCTAATGTGAATAGTGCTTAAGAGAAATTAAAGCAAACAAAATTGTTCGTCGGAAATTGCAATCTAATTATCACTCACTTCGCGTTCTAAATTCAATCCACACTTCTACAATAAAATGTTCGCACATGTTAACCTACAAATTTCATTCTTGTCTCTGTTGTGGATCTGTAATAACGGATAAAGATAAGTCATGTGACAGTAAAGCATCTTGCACACGAGCTACGAACTGCGAACTGTGGACGTTCGCATATTTTGACTTTCCTTTCACATGAGCTTTATTTCTATTCAACAAACAAAACAAGAGTGGTATAATTTTGAGGTTAAGTTGAGCGCGAACAATTTATTCGTTGCAGTGTGGATGGTATGTGGATCGCGAATAGAGTTTGACAGTTTGTAGCAAACACAGTGCAATTTGTTACTACCAAATTGTTTTACAAAATTGCAAACTTTATTATCCTAACATAAGTGTTAATTGGTTTCTTATAATTAAAATGTGTTTTTGTTTGAAATTGACTTTTTGAAATGTATAAAATCACGTTTGTTCGTCCATTCGTTCATTCATTGTTCGCTCTCATGTCCAAGGCTCTTAATGTCAAAATGGCCGCATATTCGTTTGTTCGTTGATCGCTCTCTTTTAAAAAGTACCTTAAGGATTTCAATGTGAACACCGCCTTATTCTTAAACTGTCAAAAGTTCGACCAATAAACAATAGTAAAGAACCGCATATTTAACAGAATCAGTTACGAATTGTTGTATTGTTAAATAAAAAGGTTTCAGTATTTAAGCCAAATTGCATTCCATTCAACCATAAAAGTGACAATTTCACTGAACAGTTGTTAATTGTTTTCCTTATGAAAAGTTTAAAAATCTTGCAAAACTATCAAATGTATAAATAAAAAGAAAGACGAATGAATGTCAATAATAAGTGTAATTCAACACCCATAAAACTGTCATCATTTATTTGTCAATTTAACTATGACAAATGACACCTGTCAAACTCTTAGAACTGGGAATTTGTCATAAAAGTCCGACCATTTTGTAGAATTTATCAAAAAAAAATCCCAGAGTAGGGTAAACCATAAGATTATTTTATTAGTGAAAATTATTTGAATTTTACGTCAAGATTTTAATTAGTATTCACAGAAACTTCTACCTCCCGCAAAACAAACAAAAAAATGTAAGATGATTCCCTTGTCAAAATATGTTTCGAGTTGGGACAATTTAGGCTCACGATAAATCTTTTAAAATATTATCTGAAAAAAATTAAAAATAAATAATGTTCCTATACGAAACGAAATAAACCAGTAAGATTCACAACGACCTCCCAACTTAATCGGTGATCTTCACAAAAGAGGTTTGCCATGTTAAATACAGAGGGCGTGAGATATGTGTATATAATGTACAACATAACTGAAGTAAAATTAACCTCTACGGCAGCCAGCACTATTAAAATATTTTTGTTTTGTTTTGAAAAAACACAAATAACTAAACAAAAACGTTAAAAACAAAGCTTTTTGCTGAGCACTGAACTGATGATCATCAATATAAAAAAACACCGAAAGACAAGGCACACCTCAAACATCACACCACAGAAATAACAACCACACACGTTGGCAACTGACAGCGGCGAGCGACGCGCCGCCAATCGGCGACATCAATTATATAAATTCAAAAATATTTCTCCTCTACCTGAGTTCAACAATATTTAACCGCTTTAAAGCTGAGATGATAGTTAAAAATTAAAATTATTATTTATGGGATGATAAAGTTTTTTTTTTAATGTTTATGTTTAATAAAAAAAAC
The DNA here is from genome assembly GCF_945859685.1 of Eupeodes corollae. Taxonomy (NCBI): domain Eukaryota; kingdom Metazoa; phylum Arthropoda; class Insecta; order Diptera; family Syrphidae; genus Eupeodes; species Eupeodes corollae. The sequence continues at coordinate 22,226,090 of NC_079147.1, forward strand.
ACTTTAAAAAAACTTGGGTCAATTCAGAGGTTAAATGGTACCTACCTGGAAAAACAACAAAATTAAAAAAACTATCGTTATTTATGCAAAAGTTGTAAAATTTTCATATGAACTTCTTTTTCTGTTGGTAATATTTAAACAAAGATTTTGACTGAAATGCTTATTAAAAGGTTTAATGTCTTTAAAATTATGCGAAAATAAATAACAAAGAAAGACAATTTAGTGACAGTTTTGACTGGACTGCATAAATGAATCGAAATGGTATTAAAATTATAATATTTTTGCTTTCCTTTTTTTATGAGTTGAGTTATTACTTTTACAGTAACCTTGAACTTCTTAGAACAAAAGAATAATTTTTTATATGAATATTATTTCTTAAGCATGTTTACAGTCAATTCAGATGTTCAGGTTTTTTTAAACTCAACTCAGAAAATTAGAACTGTTTGTTTTTATTCAGGCTCGTATGTAATTCAGCTGTCAAAATGGACTGTGAATATCAATAGAAAATTGGTGTTATCGCTTGTATTGAAAATCACAACTTGTTTGATATGCAAATCAAATGGGTTAAAATTGTAAAAACATATATGATCAAGGTGTTGTAAGTGTCAATAATGTTTTTTAAAAGCAATACAATAAAGTAATCGAAAGGCATAGAAACGGGAGGAACAGTTAAGAAAACACTTCTGGGTATAAAGCTGTCACCAAATTTATTTTGCATTTGATGGTTAAGTGCACTGCATGACAAGTTGCGTCATCTTGTTGAACCCAATAGCAGCGATGTTATACTCATTAGTTTTGAGAAAGCAACAAATCAGTAACTTCAGACCCTTCCTCATTTTAAAAGAAATAAACACCGATAATGCATTAGCTTCGTTACGAAGCCATTTAATGTCAATTCTTCGGGTGAAGTGTTCTATTACCTTTCCGAACAGTTATATATTTTTTCAAAGTAAATCGTTCAGTTAAAAAGAATTTGTATAATTTTAAACAAACCTTACCAAAGACAAATTTCAACAAAGTTTGACATTCTTAGCTGTCAAACACCTTAAAGTAACTTTTTACATACATAAGAACTAAACGAGCCTTACATTATCATAAACATGGACACACCTTATCACACCAAACCCAAAACCAGGTTTTCGGTAAAAAGTTTTCGAAAACCCGAAAATCGTTCATATTTTCATTTGACATTTATATTTTTTGAAAACCGGCTCTCAAATTTTGTATTGATGAAAAAATTTGTGAATAAAATGTTTTGTTTTTCTTAAATTATTGGTGAAAATAAATTCTAATCAATTCAAATTGATTTTAACGTAACACTAGCTCTTCTCGAAGAAGAGTTTTAACTGAAGTTATGGGGACGAGTGGAATGGGCTTACGACAAGAACTACAAGCTCGCTTGGCTGTAGCTATCCTCTTTGTTCCATCCGAGCAACTTATAGGCAAGGTTGAGAAGATTCTGAACGATTTCTTGTAGGTCCTTATGGCTGGTCAATTCCTAGTTCCAAATTCGTACCAAAATCACACACATCCAGAGCGATCACTGAAGCTGTTATGATGGGCTGCAATGACTATCTCTTTGGCTTCTTCCTCTAAGGACTCGCCTGGCTTGTCCAAAGCACTGCGGATCTTCTTGATGTTGGCATCGCTGTCTATCAAGGGGCGATAGCCCACTGAACAATGAGCAAGTCTTCCTCGTCCTAGGGGTCGTCTGGCCAGCAGCCATATTGAATTTCGGTTCCTCGCTTAACAAAAAGCATTTGAAACTTTGTTTTGACAGCAGCCATCAGCTGTTTTGTTTACACTAATTTGCTAATTTGAGCGCTGAATGTTTCAGAAGATTTGTTTATTTAGTTTAACTTTTAATTGCTACTAGTTTTCAAGATGTTTAATATAAAACTTGTGGTTTACGAAAACTTGAGGTTTGCCAAAAATGTATATAGGAAAACTTGAGTTTTCGATGTAGGTTTTCGGCAAAAACCGATAATTTCGAGAAAACCGGGTTTTAGACTTGGTTTGAAAAGCCTATGAAGCTAATACAAAGAGTATAGTCAAATTTTAAATGCCGGCTTTTATTTTAAATAAAATGATGGGCGATGAACATCGCCACCACGCCACGTGATGTAACACGGCCTTTAAATTTATCGCGCAAAAAAGACATTGTTTTGTTTGCTGTGTAGCAATTGGCATCGTCCTGCTGAAACTGCACATCGGGCCTTAAAATGTTCGTTATCATCTCACCAGATACATTTTTGAAAAAATACGGCCGATGCATGATGCCGCCAGCCCATAAACCACACCAAACAGTCACTCTTTGCGGGTGCATTGGTTTTTCGACAATCACTCATTGATTATCATTCGCCCAAATTCAGAAATTCTGCTTATTGACGAATCCAAACGGGCCTCATCACTAAAGATGATTTTCTTCGAAAAATTATCATCAAATGTTTCCGTTTCTTACCGTTATTCTGACAGTTCATGACACTTGAAAAGATCAATAGGCTTTAGTTCTTGAGTCAAATTATTCGATCTTTTTATTGCTGTTGCGAAAAAGCTAGCTGTTACTGACTAAAGGTTGTAGAAGTCCTTAGAAAGCTTTTCAATCGAGCCAAAAAAGACTAGGGATGGATTGGGACTCCTATAAAGAATCCCTCAAAAAGTATAAATTAGAATTGAGAACAGCCAAAAGATCCTCATGGAGATCCTTCTGTAGCTCAATAGAAGAATCCTCGGAGGCATCAAGGATAAGGAAGATTCTCTCGACAAATCCAACCATGCCTAGTTGTCTTAAAAACTGAGATGGTACATGAACTAACTCTTGCGATGAAACGCTAAACTTGCTAGTAGACACCCACTTCCAAATCCGTTAATACAACAAACCGTCCTGGATCGGGTATTAACTTAACTTTTCCTTAAGGTCTGGTTACGAAAGAAAAATTGACAATGACTCTGAATAGTTTCAAACCTAATAAATCCTTAGGTCCAGATCAAATCTACCAGCTGATCTACTTACCAGGTATTCCTTCCATCCAGAGATAAATGGGAACACAAAAAACTCCTGGATAATAAAAGTATTCATTTTTTTACAGATGGATCCAAGACAAATGAGGGAGTTGGTAGTGGTGTGTACTCAGAAAAGCTTAATATAAGCATCTCATTCCGCCTCCCTAATCATAGTAGCGTTTTCCAAGCGGAAATTTTAGCGATCAAAGACGTTCTCTCCTGGCTAAGAGAAAACGTGATATCAACTTCTGATATCCGCATCTTCTCTGACAGTCAGCCTGCCATAAAACTCATATGGCCTTCACTGGACCTAAAGCGCTCTAAAGACTTGTTATCTCAAAGCATACTACATATTAGCTCTCTAATACTTACGGGGCACTGTCTTATAGACAGACTCGCCATACGACTTTGTGTAGCCTTCTGCAGGAACTCTATGGATGAAGAAGAAGAGGAAACAATCGCTCACCTTCTCTGCAGTTGCCCTGCTCTTTCACTAAGACGCAAACTTCATCTGAGAGTCTACACTTTTCATAATCCCAGTGAACTAGCTAAAAAGGATATCAAATATCTTCTTCGCTTTATAAAAAGCTTAAAATGGTTCGACTAGTAAGAAGTAATTCTCTAGATTCATGTGGTATCACAATAGGCCTTTTCTTTTGGCCTAAGTGTGTGGATTCAAAATCCGCAGCCAAGTTAACCTAACCTACTGACTAAAAAATCAACTTTTAAAAGTTTGTAATTGTAATAATTTATTGTCTATATCGCAACTAGAAGCCTTTTCGACGCTCATTCCATGAAAAATAAATAATAGTTCTGGATCCTGATAAGAAGAAACCTAAAAAAACTCAAACAATGACATACAAAAACGTCAAACTTGACATTTATTATGTCTAGTGAAAATAGTGTCGAGTAAAGCCGTTTTCACATCAGCGCGACCAATGAAATGTCAAAATCAACGAATATTTGTTTATTCGTTGGTTGTTGGTACTGCACATGTGAATAGTGCTTAAGAACTTAGAATCAAGAAGAGATTTTGAACTGTCATTTGAACAAAAAACAACGACAAATGTAGCACGTGTAGACTCCGAAAAAGTGTATGCGAACGTAAAGGTTTGTTTGTTTTTATTATTTCCTTATAAAATTTCTCTAGATCTAAATTGATTAATTACTTAAATCTAAAAAATCTAGATGTAAACATTAAAAATACCTAATAACATGTACTAAAAAATATTAAAATTGCATTAAACGTGTAAATTAGAGAAAAAAATGTATTTCTGCATATAAAATGTTGAAAAGCATCTTCACTTCCAATAACAAATTTACAAAAAACAAAATACATATTTGGATGTAAGCCAACAAAACAAAAGTTTTTCCCTATGTATTAATTTTTAGCGAATTAGAAGAAATATAAATTTTAGCAATGAAATACAGAAAGAAATCATATATTTTATGTAGATTTTTGTAATGAACAAAACTAAATAAAATTATCAAACGAAACAGTAGCGAATATAAATATTTAAACAGCTTGGGTTTGTTTGTCACACTTGTCAGTGACGGAAGAAAGCCAGCCAGCAAAGCGTCCTGTCAAATACATTTTAACTTGAAGAAAAAAACGTCAAAAGATTGTTAGCGGATTTCTTGATAATTTTGGTGTCTCTCAAATGATTACCAACTATTAATTTACAATCGCACTCTCTAATTAAACAAGCGAAACAATTTCAATAATATTTTCAGCTTTTTTTGTGTGTTAATTTATTAGCAATTTTAAGTTTCTGGGAGTAAAAGTTTATCTGTGTACATGAAGACAAAAATATGCGCGAATGCATAAATTATGAAAAACTGTCAAAGAATTATTATTTCATCATTACAGCTTTAGCTGCTTAAGAAACTAGGCATCATGCCGCGTCGCTTCGGTCGCGTTCGTTGTTTTCCTTTGCGTCACGTCTTCAGTTGGATTCGTTATTATTATTATGAGTAATGAATTGAATATTATTAAAAACGAATGATGCAGTCGACGAATTTAATTTTTTCTTGTATAAATTATTATACAATGAACATTTACGGTTGATGACTTCAGTTTGAATAGTCTTTGGCGACAATGGGTTCAATTCAATAATAAATTGAATAATGTTTCTTATTCTTCGGCCTACTAAAATAATATAGGCTTTTGGTGCTGGCCACAAGCCCAGTCGCTAAGTCATAAAATTTCTTAAGAGGCAATTTATCAAGAAAAAAAAGATGATACATGTTTAATTACATAGACTCGTACATAATTATTGTTGTAGGGTTGGATAACTTTTAAAAAATTGGCCAGTTAACAATTGCGTGGTCGTTTTTGATTCTCTATTAGATAAACTTTTAGAAAATATCTAATAGAGTAAGAATTTATGATCTGGATTCTTTGTACTATTTACATGCCTTATAAATGTTAAAGCACCCTAAAACCAATGATCCAACTGTCAATGTCCAAACATTTCGATAAAGCAAAAATGTCATAATGGTGTAGTTCACAAATGAACACATTTATAAATACATTTTTTGATCTTATTCATGTCATAAATCAATCTGACAGAAGCAAAGAAAAAGTACAGGGTTGTCATAGCCAAATGCGGATTTACATTTATATACATCTGCCATTATGTAGGAACGTGAGAAGAGAGGGATAGCTGCATATGCCAAATGACATCATGTGTGAAATAGTGCATCTGCATTCTGTCACTTTCTTTCATCTATGAAGGCCTCTGCATTTTTGGTGTAACTTATGTCATGTAACAATAGGTGCTTTTTAGTATCGAAAATAATTTAAATGGATTTTATTTTAACTTTTACTACATAAACAATTTGTGATATTGCTATCTCTCTTGGTCAATTTCAGAAACCTAAACAAATAGTTTCCTTTCTGACAGGTAGATGGCAAATTTGCGTTTCATGTGGTAAGGTTGTGTGAACTGTATTGAAATAAAAGAGGCAAGAAATGTTTGATAAATAATCAAACATAAGGAAAAAAGAGAAAGATGTAGAAAAGGTGATGTCGTGGTTCTATGTCGTTTTAGTTTCACTCGATAGCCTGTATAGGTTATTGGCGATAATAAAACGCAGCTAATGTAAGTCCACCATTAATAGTTGAACCGACTACCTTTACGAATGCTGGCAAGCGCACAGGCATACAAAACGGCGCTGCACAGGAGGACCAGAGCTGCTCGCGAGCTCTACGAGCAGAAGAGGAGAGAGGAATACCGGCTTCTTAAATTTAAAAAAAAAAAGAGCACGCGATCGAGGAGATAGAGGATGTCACAAGAGGAATGAGGTTCGTAAATTTTACCTAAGCCACAACCCGAAGCCTGTAAGGACGATCAGCGGAACATCGTAGTGGAACCGCAATCTATGTTGAGAATATGGGAAGACCACTTCTCCAAATAGATAGAGATAGAAACTCAACCTATGGAACGGAGATCAACAATTCCGCCTACCCAACCTTGACGAAGTTAAGATAGCTATATCTAAACTTAAGTCAAACAAAGCTGCTGGAGCTGACGGAATCGCTGCCGAACTATTCAAAGCAGCAGGCGATGACTTGATAGGGAGCATGCACCAACTCATGCCCGATAAGTGGAATCTCAGCATAGTGTGCCCGATACATAAGAAAGGAGACCCTCTGAACTGCGCCAACTGGAGAGGCATCAGTCTCCTTAACATTGCATATAAGATCCTTTCTGCCAAATTATGTGAACGACTGAAGCCGTTCGTCAACAACCGGATTGGTCCTTATCAGTGTGGCTTCAGACCAGAAAAGTCCACTTTCGACCATATATTCACACTGCGGCAGATCTTGGAAAAAAAACCCAGGAACTTAAAATCGATACACACCATTTAGTTATCTATTTTAAAGCCGCGTATGACAGCATCCATAGGAAAGAGCTCTACAGAGCAATGTCTTGTTTTGCCATCCCTGTCAAACTTATCCGTTTGTGCAGAATGACGATGGAGAATGCACGCCGCGCCGCGCCGCTCTATCAAGGTATAGGAAAAGATCTCACAGATGCATTTGATGTAAAAAAAAGTTTTAGACAAGGCGATGCACGCTAAGACCTGGACCCTATCAAACAAAGATGAGAGTGTCTTAGGATGCTTCGAGAGAAAAATTCTTGGGTCCCGTACGCATAGATAGAGAACGGAGGAGAAGATATAACGATGAACTGTACGGGCTGTACAGCGACACTGACCTAGTTAGCAGAATTAAAGTCTAACGGCTTAGATGGCTAGGTCATGTAGAGCTAATGGACATCAACCCTGCAGCCCGGAATGTTTTCGAATCCAATCTCGAGGGACGGCGCAGTAGAGGAAGACCGCGACTCAGGTGGTGCACGCAGGTGGGTGAAGACCTCAACCAACTTGGCGTGCGAAACTGGAGACAGCTAGCTGGCTGAAAACGCATGTTGGTTAAGGCCCATGTCCGCCCTGGACTGTAGCACCACCTTAAGTAAGTAAGTCCCCTTAAAAATAGGGGCACAACAATCATCGTTGAACAAAATAACCGAAGGAAAATTTTGCTCTGAATGTCAAATAATATAATTTAAATATGATGACGACCTTTTTTTTCTTTGTCTGATCTGAATTGCATCATTTTGATAATAATACGCGACTATTATGGAAACTACAACTGTCAAACTAACTGTCATAATATTCATTCAGTATGATTTTGCAACAACACCATGCACAAATGTAGTGTTCAACTGTTAAACTGACCCATGAGTGCGAATTTCTAATGGTAAACAATCAACTCTAACCAACCGTTTTTGAATGGGCTTTTATATGGCACCTTAATGGGCAAGTCACAAACACGCGTCGTACGAGCTCGTATGTCACAAGGTCGACCTTATAACTTGTAAAACGATATGGTACTTTAAACAGCCGTTTGAACGATTTTTATTCTGAAAATTGAGAGATAGAAATAAACTATTGTCAAACAACAAAGTTGTTAAATTATTTACTATTTTTCGAATGAATTTAGTTGCTTGCTCTCAATTCTTTGTTTTATGTTTTGAAAACAAAATTTATAATGACAGTGGTCTTCAGCTGTCAAAGCGCAACAAAATAAAAAATATATGTATTTATTCGGGCGTTGAGCTCGAGCTTACGATATTTACGATCTATAGTTAGCTCAAAGCTGGAAAGAAATGTTTCAGATTGCTTCATAAGATAACCGAAAGAGTGATTGTGGTTTAGCCATAACAAACAAAACTGTCAAATTTGGGATGATAGCAATCCTTATGAAATCTAAGAGCATGGAATGCTCCCTTACCATATTGCAAAACTGAAAAACAATTTTGTAAAGTTTGACTGGTATCGTTGACAGTTAGGCAATTTTTAATATCTGTCAAAAATGTGTGTTGGGCAGAATGTTACCTAAGTTGTCTTTGTCTTTCACGATAGCACTTTCTCTTTTAGGTTTAGATAAATGCTGTGTTCACGATTTGTAAACATCGTGAGAGACCATGGTTGACTTTTGATAAATGTCATATTCAATACAAAGCGAAATATTTTTAAACGAAAATTAAAGTTCGAAATTTAACGAAAGACATTGTATATTTCGTTGGCTTTTATTCAATACTTCTTAAAGTGTGTTCTCTTACTTCAACGTAAATTGAGCTTTATGCAGACTATTCTTTTGCAAATCTTTCTGCATTCCTTGCCCGTTAAGCTTATAATCTTTGCAAGTAGGTATATAAATATCTCTGCAACTAACAAGATTATTTTTTACCTTTGAATATAGAAACATGCCTTAATATACATATATGTATTTTTTTGTAGCTAAACTAAACAAGTTTATTTGCCACTCTTTTTCATTTTCAATATAAAACTAACCTTTTCAAAGTTCATTTCCACATTCCACTTGCAAATCTTCTCACAATGAAATTCCATTGAAAAATTCCAATCCGATTATTTTACACCCACGACGACGAAGACGACACGTCGAAACTTTGACATGAGTGACGTTTTGTCGTCGTTTATAATTTGTAAAAGATTTGTCAAATTTTTTGTTGCATTTTTCTTTTCATGGTTTACTTAAATGTAAATAATCTTTTTTCTCGTCCAATACGATTCAACACGAAAATTAGCTAAGGTGGCGTTCATCGCTTGTTTCGTGTCGTTTTCGTGTGATAATTTCTCAAAGCGTGTCGTTTGGCCTCTGTTGGTATTCAAAATATTTACAATAAACGACAAGTACGTTGATGAGAAAACAACATCTGTGGATATTGCCCGAAAATCAAGAAATTATGTCATGAAATATTTTTATACATTTGAGTTCATCATTTTCATCAGTTGAGAAAAGAACAATTTAGATTCCGCATTTTTGATGTTTAGTTTGTTTTTTGATCAAAAGTGAAATAATATCTAAATGTAGAAACCAAGAGTAGGTCGTCACTTCTTAAAGTTTCTATGAGCAACAAAAGAAATTGAATATAGTCGCAGTACAAAATTCTTCCTATCGCCTGACGCGACGACCCTCAAGCGATGCAACGCCATCGCCATGCCACGGCCGGCACCATTAGATGAATTCAAGATGGCAAAAAATATGAATTGCATATAAAGCCAGTTCAGTTCAGTTTGAGTGTGTGGGCTGCAGGTTGATGTTTAACATCTTCTATATGGGCGACGTATAGTTTAAAAATCTATCTTTCAACATTTTTAATGGGATTTTGCTTACACCAGCTTTGCTTAGGAAAGCAAAAAAAGGAACAAAAAAGAATCTTTATGTAGACTTCTGGGTGATGGGACTTTTGAATTTTTGTTACGCTGGCTGCCAACGCTGCTGGCGCTGGTTGTAGTTTCGAAATTAATAAACTCTTTAAGAAGAAATTATTTACTATGCACTCACTCTTTTTTTTCTTCTTCTTCATTATAATGTGACCCAAATACTTTAAATATGTTTCTTTTTCGTTCTTTTGTTTATAAATACTCGTATGTAAACTTAAAGCGTGTGATTTAGGAAACCAATTAACTTTAACCCTTACAGACCGTTTTAGGCCACTTGAGCTTTGATCTTTTGAAAGTTGAGAAAAATTTGTTTCAATTTAAATACCGAGGCTAAGAATTAAAGTACACTTATGTTACTTTTAAGATTGTGTTATTCATCAGTGTATAAAAACATATTTTATTTGAGTGCATTGCAACACAACTGCACTTGTATCAAACAATTAATATTAAGTTTAAAAGCATTGAAATAAGCATCCAAATAATTTGATTTAGATTGGAAAAAATTATTCTTCTCAAAGTGTTTCCTAGTACAAATTATGTCTCCATGACTGTGACGTTTGACATAAGAGTTCAGGTTTCCAAACAGGCATCCAAAAAAGTCTCCACTTCATTTTTGGAAAGTAATAATTTGCGGGAAAATTGTTGACATGCTAGGTGTCGCAACAGTAACAATAGAGAACTTTAGACTTGTGACTTACAACCTTCAACCGTTCCTGAGCATGAGTCATTCCAGAGATGGAGGGGGCCTACAGTTTTTATGCTGAATTCGCGCGCCTTAGGAGAATTTGTCAATTCCTCGCAAGAGGCAGCACCCGGAGAAAAAAATGTAAGAAGGGGTTGAACTCAGGACATCTGGGATGACAGTTTTACGCACTTACCTTCACGCGGCGGGTACTACCGTAAGTTTATCTGCGAACATTTCGATGAGGGAAGTCTTATGTATCTCTACAACTTCAAAATATTCTGATCTACCTCGCCGTTGCCCTACACTTTCTGCTAAGTCAAACATAAAGCGGTCAGCTTTTGGAGTTCTTTTGACCCAGTTGCAAAAGTTAGGCAAATCGTCTTTATTTGCTTTAGTAATTTATTTCATCGGTGTGCACGTGGAATACAGCCGAAGAATTAGCGGAGGCCCTAGACCGCTTTTAAGCAGACATCACCGCCATCCAAGAAATACGATGGGATGGGCCGGGCAAAAAGAGGGTGAAAAACTGCGATATTTACTATGGTGACTGCTACCACGAAAACCAACAGCGCTTATTTGGATGCGGCTTCGTCATTTGAGCCAGACTTAGGCAAGAAGTATTGTGCTATAGGTGCATCAATGAGCGCCTCATGACCATACGCATCAAGGCTAAATTCGGCAAAATTAGCTGGATATGCGCGCACGATCCCACAAAAGAGAAAGACTACAACACCAAAGATATGTTCTTTGAGCTCCTAGACAAAACATATGAGCAGTGTCCTACCTACGATATTACAATAGTCCTGGGCGATTTTAATGCCAAACTAGGACGGCAAGAAATCTTTGGTGAAATAATCGGGAAGAACAGCCTGCATGACAACACTTTCGACAACGGATTCAGGCTCATAGATTTTGCTGTGGGGCGAAATGTCATGATAGCCAGTACACGTTTTCCACACCTCAACATCCACAAATGAACTTGGACTTTTCCAGATCAATCTACCGTCAACCAGATTGACCATATTGCGATCGACGCCAGACACGCTTCCAGCATCATGGATGTACGAACTTTCCGGGGAGCTAACATCGACTCGGACGGACCACTACCTTGTTGTAGCCAAGGTAGCACTTCGGTTTCCAGACCCAAGGTAAACAGGGAGGTGCTGGGAGAAGGTACAACAGCTACAATCGCCAGAGATCGCCAAATCCTTTTCTGACCGACTTACAAGTAACCTCTCTCGGAGTTCTCTGTCGCCAACACGATGTATCAAAAACCAGTGGCAACATTGCCAAGATGCAATCAGAGAAGCCGCCTCTGATGTGCTGGGTTTCAAACAGCTACCAACAAGGAACCCCTGGTTTGATGAGAAATGTCGGCAGGCAAATGCAGCCAACAACAGGCACGCAAAGCGGCGCTGCATAAAAGGACGAGAGCTGCTCATGAGGTCTACGAGCAGAAGAGGCGAGAGGAAAACCGATTTATCAGATGGAAAAAGAGATGGCATGAGAAGCGTGCGGTCGAAGATGTTGAGAGGTTTAACAGCAGGAATAAAGTTCGAAAGTTTTATCAACAGGTGAAACGAAATTCACAGGTACATAAATCTAGAACCGAAGGCTGCAAAGACGAAAGTGGAAATATCATAGTGGAACCGAAGTCAATACTGAGGATATGGAAGGAGCACTTCTGCAGACTGTATACCAGCGACGACGAACCGAATTCCGCTGTCAGGCAGGATGTTAATCTATTCAACATAGACGACGAAAGCCAACAATCCCGTCCTCCTGACTTAGACGAAGTAAAGATTGCCATATCTAAGCTGAAGTCTAATAAAGCCGCTGGAGCGGATGGCTTGAATGCCGAGCTCTTTAAAACATCTGGAGAAAAGTTGGTTAGGAGCATGCACCAACTTATCTGTAAGATATGGTCGGAAGAAAGCATGCCCGATGAATGGAACCTCAGTATTGTTTGCCCGATCCTGATAAAAGGAGACCCTTTTAACTGCACCTACTATAGAAGAATCAGTCTACTTAACATCGCCTATAAAATATTTTCTGCCGTAATTAGAGCCATGTCTAGTTTTTGCATCGCTGCCAAACTCGTCCGCCTATGCAGGATGAATATGAAGAATTCACGCTGCTCCATAAAGGTTGGAAACAACTTAACAGAACGTTTCGATGTCAAAAAAGGTTTCAGACAAGGTGATGCGCTGTCATGCGATTTTTTTAACATCGTGCTTGAAAGAATAGTGCAGAGCTCACACGCCAACACAGAGGCACTATCTTTCAAAAGTCTGTCAAATTACGAGCATATATGCTGATGACATTGACATAATCGGAAGAACTCAGCGTGATGTCAATTAGGCTTTTGTGAGTATTGAGGCAGAGGCGGCAAAAATGGGTTTAACGGTTAATGAGGACAAAACAAAGTACATGCTGTCGTTTAGAAAGGACATACAACACCGACGTCTTTGTCAAACGTCACAATCGACAGACGTAACTTTGAGGTAGTCAAGCACTTGGTCTACCTAGACTCCGCTGTAAACGCAGAAAACAACACCAGCGCTGAGATCAAACGCAGAATAACTCTTGCTAACCGCTGTTTCCTTGGACTAAGAAAGCAATTGAGTGTTAAAGTCCTCTCTCGAGGGACCAAAGTGTTTCTATATAAGACCCTTATCATCCCCGTTCTGCTATACGGTGCAGAAGCATGGACCATGACAAAAGCGGATGAAAGCACCTTGGGTCGCTTCGAGAGAAAAGTTCTTCGTGTGATAGAACGACGAGCTGTACGAGCTGTACGGGCTGTACAGCGAAGTAGACTGAGCCAGAAGGGTAAAAGTCCAACGACTAAGATGGCTGGGTCACGTAGAGCGCATGGAAATCAATGCTCCGGCCCGGAAAGTCTTTGAATCCGCACCCAGAGGACAGCGCAGTAGAGGAAGACCGCGGATCAGGTGGCGCGCACAATTGGAAGGTGACCTCACCCAACTTGTAGCGCGAAACTGGAGCCATCTAGCTAGGGACCGAGCTAGATGGAGAACTTTGTTGGATGAGGCCCTAGTTCACACAGGACTGTAGCCTCACCTTAAGTAAGCAAGTAATGCAGGCACCATAGGACTCCTTAAGAGGTTATTAGAGACTCTATCGGAAAACGCAGTCTCTTGCGATTATTGGCGCCAACGTCGAAACTTTCACAGTACTTCCCTGTTTTAGCTTGGATCGGGATATCCGTAGCCGTACCTTGGCTACAATGAGGTAGTGGTCCGAGTCAATGTTAGCCCCTCGGAATGTTCGGATATGCTGTATACTGGAGAAGTGTCATGTGTCTATCGCAATGTGGTCAATCTGTTTGACGGTTGATTGATTAGGAGATTTCCATGTCCCCTGGTGCAAATTGAGATGTGTGCGCACATATTAGGCTTATTTCGACGAATTCAGCCTTGATGCGGATTGTCGTGATGCGCTCGCTCACACTGTTGAAACTCAAGACTTGTTGCCTGAGTCTAGTTCCAACAACAAATCCACACCCAAATAGACGCTGTCTTTGTTCTCGGTAGCAGTCGCCGTAGTATATATCCCATCGCACTTTTTGACTGGCGGTAATATATGCCTTGCAGCAGTTTAGGGCTTCCGCTAATTTTTCGGCTGCACGTGGTCTGTTAAGGGACTTAACATTCCACGTACAGATCCGAAGTTCGTTTGCTTGGGTTGTCAACAGTGAATCCGTCCGTATCCGAGGCTTGTTGGTGCTTCGCAAGTAAAAGTATTTTTTACGTCACCCCGACGGCACAACCTTCAACCTGGAGTTCCAGATCCTTAGTATAACTCCAAGGATGGGGAGCCGGATAAACCGCTCCTTATAGGCCTGTGCTTCTAAAATGTCGTAGAAGCCCTTTAAGGTGGGATTGTAGACGCCACCGTTGATTCCATCTCGAGAATTCGTTCGCTATCGTCTGGATAAGGAGAGGTGCCTTAGTGGAAGCACCTCTCCCCCCTCTCTTGTTTGCTGCCCTCAAAAACTTTCCACTGGGTTTAGAACCCAATCTCCAGTTGATTTACTAGGCACCCGATGTTCACTGCAGGGAGGTGAGAGTAGGAGTTGATGGACAGAGGTGGGTTTTAAGAAAAAACCTGTGGACGCTTGTATCCTCTTGAATGCACATGTCTACCATTTGAACATCATTATATCGATTACACATAAATTGTATGCAACAAATCAAGATTCTCGTTTTTTAACTAAAACTATTTCATTTCCAGATAAATGAAAATGTTAATGTGGAAACACTGCATTGAAATAGTTGTAAGTGATACCAAACTTACGATTCAAAATGTCACCTGGCGTGAAATAGAAAAACTAATTTTTGGATCATGAAAATAGATCCAAGCGTAGAGCAGGATTTTGCTTTGTGGTTTTAATGCAATTAAATCGATAATCTAATCAAGAGGCTATTTGAACCCAATACCTGTTGTAAACAAACTACATACATACGTTCATGTGTCTACAAAAATCTCGTAGACTTTTCACTATGACTGTTCCTAAGTATTAGATATAAATGTCTGCATTATTCCATTCTGGTACCACCGAGCTTTAAGGTGGCCATTTCCATTTAAGTTTTCGTTCCTCAAATTATAGTTATTAATTCACATAGTAAACTGTGAAACGAACTGTGTAGTACCAATCCTTACCACTAGGAGCTCATTTCAAAGCATTTACATTTATGGACTTTTAGCAGTATAGTTTAAGAACCTGTCGGAAAGATCAAAAGTTAAAACCTGCCAATCAAAAAATTCTTTTTTATTAAACTGGTTGAAAATGTAATAAATTAAGACCATTCAAACTCCCTTCTATCAAATAGGGGCCCAAATCTCATCGTGCAAGTTTCTTCTTTCCTTTAGATCAATTTTTGTTTAGATATTTGCTGTTATTTTATTGATAGAAAAATAGCAACATTGATTATCCATGTCTAAAGTAGCCATTAATCTGGCACGGTTCTTCGTACTGTTCCTCGTTCTCCTCGAGATAAAAGGTAAGAAAATACAAATAAAAGAGAAAAACATAGGTAGAAAACCATTAGAATCGGAGGTTTTGACTTATGAAAGATTTTAACTCATTAACTAGATAGACAAGAGCTACAAATCAAATTTCTCTTTAAAAATGAATGTTACCACCATGTTTTGAGCATAAGTATAGATGCCGCTGCGCTGCCCGTCTATACCGCAGACGCCACCGCACACTGCAACACCGACACAAAATGAACAATTTATTACAACGTGTACTGTACACTGTACATTTGAGCGTTTCTAACGAGAGTACAGACTAGAACGACACATCCTTTTGCAATTGAATATGAAATTTCATTTGGAATTCCAATATATGCACCAGACAACGAGTTCACATACAGCGCCAAATGGAAATGATTCTGTCAGAAATTTAATTAAAAGAAATTGTTCAATTAACTTTTAGCATAGCATTGAAATGAACGTTGTACGAGGAGAGGACGCAGCAACAAACTGGATTCGAGGAATATTTCAACTTTCCATATAAACCAGAGACAAAACCCATCAATTTCACTAAAACAAAGTTTTTGAATTAATCCAGTAAACAGATCTTCTGATGGGGGGGGTACATCTTCATTCTGGCTGCATGCATGCAGACATTTATGGCTTATCCAATAAAGTTGGGTGTGTGCTAATTTTAAATTGAGGACAGAGTTGCCAGTACTGAACAAATATTTGTAGCCCAAAATTCTTTTCGAAAAAGTAGCTCAAATAATAGACCAATTTCACAAAAATCTTTTAGCTCTAATGAGAATTTAGTTTTATTTAAAAAATTAATATTAATATTTACACAATTACCGTTTTTAGCTGTTTAGAATCAGTCGTTGGCTGCCATGTAATCAAAGATAATTCCACATTAGGAGGAAGAAAAATATCGCCCAAAATTTGATTATGGCTCACTTTTGATTGACCTGTCAAATTAATTTTTTTTTCGGCTATTTTGCAAAATCATAGCCCGCTTCCCGATAAACGTTCTAGTGTGGCAAGCCTTATTGGGGAGGGGCATTTGAACTTTTACACTGTTTGAGCACAACAACAGCAAACTCTCCGAACACCACCCTTCCACATGAAATTTTCATTAATTCCCAATATAATTTATGGCATTTCATAAATTATGACAGATTAATACTTGTTGTATTGTGTGCGTATAATCTTTTTGATTGGGGTTGTATTGTGTCTTTTGGTAAATGAGATGCTAGACAGACATTGTTGCTTTGAGTATCGGACAAATTGTTATGACTCAACGTTGTCAGCATATTCGAAGAAGAAGCATAACTAATTTTATTTATTGGTCGATTTGGATTCGAATTGGATTTATCTATAAGAAACTACATTATTCGTCTGGGCGACAAAATGTCTTAGATTCTTTCTTTTATGGAAGATGTATACATTTGATGTAACATGTTGATGTAATGGAGGCATTTCCTTTTCTGAAATTTGCTTACACACTGATTTACTGACAGCTTGGTATAATGGTTATTTGTCCTGAAACTGTATTCAAGGTTCTTATATTGAAACTTGTTCACCTATAAAATGTAAAAAAAAATATTATCAGATGATGTGTTCGAATTGGAAGTTTAATGGGTATATGGAATATGCCGATTTTGAAGACGTCATTTGTGACAGCTGATTTCATCCACGTGCTATAGTTTCCTTATACAAAGGTGTCAAAGGTGAAATAAGGGCTCTTTCACACACGACGTTTTCCTCCGTTCCCTTTACCACTGATAGTAATCAAAACAAAAGCAGCCAGCGAAAAATTGTCCACTAAAACCGAGACGATACGACTGGTTTTAAACAGTTGGCTCTGACTTTTATGGCTGAAACACAAACAAGCATTTGACAATCGTAAGAAAATAACGTAATGTTACGTAATGTGACTCCAAACGAAAGCTCTAGTTTAAGTTTGATAAACATTTGCTTTGTCTGACAGCTCAACAGCTGTAAAAAAGTCAACAAAAAACTTACATTTGCTTTTGGAGTTATTCACATTGGTTATTTTAGGCTGTGTAAACTACTTTCTTTGAGACTAGTTATTTTGAGAAAAAATAAAAGCTTTTAATGACAGAAGTGCCATTTTAGAAATGTCATGTTGAAAGTGTCATTCAAAGCAACCTCGAAGCAGGCCCAACGTAACGCAGTTGAAGCCGAAGTTGAATCGCGTTTGTGTTTCAGCCATAAATTTTACCAGAGATACAGAGAACAATGTTCTAGTAATTTTCAAGTCCCATACTCTGAGATAAAAAGTTATAGAAACATGAATTTTGATAACGATTCCTTAGATAATGTTAACTAAGAATGAAGAGTGCATTAAGAATGCAAATGAAGAAACAAATACTTGTAGGCGGGCTTACGTGGGAATTAAATGCATTATTGATCATTTCATGATCAAAAATATCGGGCCAAAGAAAGTTAATGAACAGAATTTGTCATGAAAGGAAATTATTTTACTCTCTCTTTTAACCAAAACTACCAAATTTCTGACAATTAGCATTTTTGGTCAAGGCTGTGAACAGACCTTATATTTCCGTGAACGTCAAATGTTTGTTTGACAGAAAGTTAAAAAAAGGACATTTTTAAAGTAACAGTTCTTATTATTTAACAATACAATCATTTGGGAAAATACAACTCGTACAACTCGTTCTGTTAACCATTGGCAGGAAACCAATAAAGGGGATGTAACTTTGCAAATAAAACCCGAGGCGGATTTCTCTGGTTTAAAATAGCCGCATGCGAGATTTTTCGGATTTTAACCGAGCGGGAGAAATCATCGTGTGTGGAACAGGGCTAATACCGTGTTTCTACCCGAAGTTAAAAACGATTTCATCTTATTATATAACTTTTACTAGGAGGATTTCACAATCCAGGGCTCTTGGATGAGAACGATATCTTCTACAATTTTTGAAAGGCGGAGAAGAAGGGAGGCCGAAGACGTTTTAGAGTGTTGGAGCAGTATTTTGGTTACAAATAGGCAGATCAACCTCCACCACTATTAAATCCAGCTCATCCAGATCAGACGAAGAGTATCCTAATACTCCATCTTCTTCCTCAATAGAGAGAGAGCTTTGTCGTTTGAGTCATCGGTCTATATTAGGGATGAACTTTTGACGTTTTCAGAAGAAGACTGTGCTGCGACAGAAGAGGGCCCCGCCACATTCTCATCCACATCCAAGAATGGGAAGGTGATGATAGCATTGGGACCCCCTACGTCTTGCGAGACAGCTTTCAAAAAGGGTTGTGAAGGCTCACATGAAGCGTCTACCTTATCATTTTTACAGATACGGAGCGTAACTGTCTCGAAACCGTATCTTATCACTCCCTTAACTCGCGCCAGAGAAGCCACAGAGTCTTTATTAATTACGATAATCGCACTTCAATAGGGACCCTTTGGCTCCTATAGTTTCGCGATCTTCCAGTCATGACAAGGGAGGTCCGGGTTGCTGATCTTAATCATCTCACGTATGTCATCAGGGCAAGATGGTTCTTTAGGGATCCAAGCGCGAGCTCTTGAATATCTTCCTTTGCAACGACCTCGAGTTTTGCGCCTGGCCAAACTTCGCCCAGCATGCCGACAGGAAGCGTATAGAGATCGTGCGACCTCTGATCGTTACAAGCGATGAGTTTAACATGACCTTGATGCCAACCCTCATCGCTTGTTACAGGCGGTGGACCCTGATGATCTCGCATGACTTTGAGGAAACCAGCCGAGAGCTCCAGTTTCACCATCTGTCAACGGTCAGAAGTAATCGTGCCATCAATATTGCTCTTATCAATGACTGTGATCTTGTTAAATTCCTTAAGTACATCACTAAAAGGTTTAGTGAGAGGTACTCTAGCAATGTTGGGAGTGCTGGTGTTCTGCACTTTGGGCTTTTTAGGGACGGAAGTGGACTCCTCCAAAGACTTTTGTCGCTTTGACATGGAATCGTAGCGACTAGTCTTGCCTTGAATGGATTTAGCCAACTCCTGCCTCTTGCTATGGATGGGATTACTTCCATCCCCCAATGTTGAACCGGGGGATTTTAGAATCCTCATCGCATAACGCCGTTGTTTATACGAGATCCTAGGAGCATTCTGAAGAGGTTTACTCTCTTTACTAGTTGAAAGATCATTATTCACGAACTTTCCAGTACCGACTTGAGGAAGCGTTTTCGTCAGTGATACATCCAGTTCCGCACAAGAAGATGTTCAGTGGCTTGGCACAAGCTCTTCTTCGGTGTTTGGCACAGGAGTAACGACACCCGACGTTGTCGCCGAACTGCCGCCCGGTGTAGATAAAACCTGTGCTGCACTAGAAGATGGGCAGTGACTTGGCACAATCCCTTTTCCGATGTATGGCACCGGTGCAACGATAGCTGACCTTGCCGCTGAACTGCCACCCGGTGAAGCTGGAGTACCGGTACCGGTTTGACGATTTTGCTTCTGGTTATGTTTTTGTTTAAAATTTTCCATTTGATTTCCACGAGTAAGTGAAGTAAAGGGGGGGTCCATCTTTGCAGAGATTCGCTTACACAGATAAGGCTAGCTAATCCAAAGGTCGCCTGGTATCCGGATACTCCTTAAATGACTGAGCTATTTCTAGAAATTGGGCCCTCAGCCTGGCCAATCATCGGCACAGGTCGTATAGCATCTTAGATACAGCCAAATTGGGAAGTTGAAGGGAAGGATATGTTTTGAAAAAAAAGGAGAGACGAACATCAATTAAGACATAAGCATCCCAAGAAGGAAACAAGGTATTAACAGACAGTGATACACTATACAGTCAGGGAATAAGGAGCCTTCAGCCAGCATAAAAGTACAAAGCCGATGTAGAAGGGGGTAAGGATTGGGAAGGGGAAGACCTTTGGTTTCAAGACTCTTGGAGAAATAATTCGCGAGAATCATTGACCTTACTCAGCTTCTACAACTTGACAAGTTTGACGCTCAAATAGAAGAATTTGTCAGTAGTTTTCGTAGAAATCTGCACACTAAGAACTTTTAGTTTTTTTACGGCAAATCTAATAGATTTTAGGAGCTTTGAGTAATCTAAATAAAGCTACAGCCTTGTGAATACTAACAGTTTTATATACAAAGGTTAAGTGAAAAAAAGCACAAGCTAATGTCGTACCTAGTTGACCCCACCGTAGAATCTTAGTAAGGGTTATTCATTTTGCGATTTCAAAAGTACACTGAAACCACAAAATGGATAACCCTGTACAATAGGTTTTAAATACAAAATCGTCAAACTTTTAAGTTATTGTTTGTCTTGTTTAAAAACCTGTGCTGTTGAATTATAATATATCATAAATCATGGCAAATCGGTTTGATCTGATTGCAAATAGGTAAAACGTCAATACAACACTTTCTACCACACGCACCGTGGTAAGTAAGTACAATGTTGAATATGTCATCAATTAAATCAGGCTCCAAGTTCTTTTGTTTAAAAAGAATCTCAGCCCAGACAAACTGCCATCTATCTGAATGGCATGTGCCATCTTTCCTTCTATTATAATATCAAAAATAAAAATAATCCTTTTTATAAACTCTTACTTATGGTACTTTACTATACGTTACATCCGCCTATGACTTCAATTCGAAGTTGAACCTGTTAGAGAGTTTTGCCTTGTTGCGTTCTACATTCCCGCACATCCGCATACAGTATAAATTACAGTCATGCCACAAAAGCACAACACAAAACTCTACATAAAATAGATAGCTTAGGAAAGACAAAAACTTGCTTGATGCTGACACACAATAACGATAAAGAAAACAACCAAGTGAATGGAAAATGAGGAGTAATATACGAACCTGCCTTCAACTCCTCTGTACACAAACCAACACCATGTCCATGTACATTAATCCGTAAAAGTAAAAACCAACTTTGTATACATAATTCAAAAAACAGGAAAATAAGAAAGAAAATCTTTTTTCTTTTTTAAAAAAAAGTGATTCAGAATAATAATGTCAATGCGAACGAACGTGCTGTACAGGTTATTTACAACTAAGTAGAAACTTATAACTACTTAGTTGTTAGTTGTAGATGTTCATAAATTGGCTCACGTTGATGTTAGCCATAGGGTCGCTTGTCATCGGCAGAGGGCGGCCGCGGCGGTGGCGGCGTTCGTATAGTTGGTGTGGTCGATCCGAGCGTTTGAAGTTCTTTGTAATTTTTCTCCCTCCTATCAAGGAAAAGATTAAAAATGTACTGTACTGTGTACATATGATGGTGCAACACTTGAACGATTTTATATTGCCACTTTAAGTTATACCTTCTTACCTTACCTGTTCGCAAAAATTATAATGCCATGCATCAGGATAGAAGATTAGGATCGATTTGAATGAAGTACTTTCGGAGAACTGGAATTTATAGTTTAGTGACCTCTTTTACATGCGGCGGCGTTACCCTTAGCCAAACTTATTGCAACGGAAGTAGAATTCAACTTCTTAAAGAACTAAAATGTCTAAGGCAACTTTAGAGCTGAAAAGGGTTCAATAATTTTCAAGGTAGGGAGCAAGTAAAGTTTAAAATAGACGTAGAGTACAAAGCTTTGCGAATGAAGTGACAGCTAAGAGTTCCTTTATAATGTTTGTGGAAGTCAAAAGGCGGAAAATCGTGCTGCAGCCAATGCCACCATCTTGAATCTGACTATTAATTACTAAACGAGCATAATATACAAAATAAAGAACTTAAATTGCAGCTGCAACAGAAATCCCAAGAATCCGTTGACATATACATTTAGGACATGTACATTGTACAATCCACCACACCACACGCAAAAGAAAAGTGGTGGCTTTCTACTTCTCTTTAGTTGATTAGTTGACATTTGTTGGTAATATAATCAGATCCTTATGTCGAATATCTACATTGTAATCACAATTGATTTAAGGCTTTGTTCACATTTTATTCGTTTGAAGTACTCTTATAATTTTGACATCTCATAATTGTATCTCTAAAAAGATAAGACGATGGGACAGAACTAAAAAAAAAAGAGTTTGGTGATCATCGACCCAGAGTGATTGGGGTTGATGGTGTGGTCACCGTTCATTTCAACGCAATATCCACACTAAATAGTAACTTTATTTTGATGAATTGGCACGTAGCAATTTATCCAAAAATTAGCCTCATCGTTAAAGATGTATTTTCGATACAAAATATGACCAACTTTCAACTGATTCCAAAATCCAAAAAGTGAATACACGAGGCAGAGTATGTTCATTTAGTTTCAGATCATAGTTCAGTTGGATTTTGTATATGTTAGGTTAGGTTGAGGGGCTGACAGTTGATGTCTTTACAGTCACACTTAGATCAATACATATCCATTGTGATACCCGTGAGTATTGCTACTCAAGCTAATAAGAAAAACCTATGTGTTCAGTTAGTCAAGCCATTTAGAGGCTTTGACAAAGTTCAGAATGTTCGTACTTGGCGTACTAGAGAGTTCTTCTAAATCCCCGAAGAAGTAGATGCCAAGCAGTTTCTTCCTTTGATGGGAGAGGGCGGGACAGTGACACTTTTTCATATGATAACCTAACAGACTATGTCCGGTGATTATGCTCACAAGAGATCGAGTGATCCCCTGTGTAGCTGAATAATTTTTTCCATTCTTTGTTTGTTAAAACAGGGCCAGATCTTTCTTGTAATGCAACAGGTGTCAAGAAGGTTACACCTTTCATCGGCCTTGATATTTATTCTTTTTGGGATTTCCTGTTTTAAATAACAGGAAGGGGTGCTAACTTGCTGAGCTTGGCTTACGTCAAGCATTGACCCTAATCTTGCTAATTCATCGGCTTTCTCGTTGCCTAGTATATCGCTGTGGCCTGGGACCCAGCAGAGTCAAATGTTGTGCTGTGCGCCAAGAACCTGAAGCTCTTCGCGGCAGCATTAAACAAGCTTTAATTTTTTCTTAGTTGCAGTAATCGCTTTTATTGCCGCTTGGCTATCAATTTAAAAGGTAATATCAGCTCGTGGTATCGCCATCATTGTTACCTTTTTAGCAGCTGTTGTCAGTGCCAGGACCTCCGATTAGAAGATGCTACTGTAGTTTGGAAGCCTAAGCGAGGTGGTTAACTTGAGAGCTTCAGAATAGAAGCCTGCCCTCACACCAGTGTCCATTTTAGAGTATAGATAGCTATTGACGACTCACTGGATGGCAGCCTGGAATGGTTTATGAAAATCAAGTTCGGCTATTTTAGAGTCTGTTGTAGTACTATGATCGATAACTTTATGAAGGATCAGGGCATGTCCTATTTAACTGTTTATCCAGACTTTAGTTTGACTAAGTCTCAGGGCACTTTTGGGCGCAGATTCTTGAACAAGAAGGTCTAGGGGAATTAAATTGAACATAACTTCCAGTCCCGCCGTTGTCTTTGAATTTTTGGCAAAGTTTTCAGGTTCGTGCTCTTTTCTAAAACTTTCCACCATACCAAATTACCACAGGTTAGTATTGGTCCAATTATTACCAAATACATCCATCTGATAATTTTAGGGTTTGGTCCCCAGGTTATCCTGAAAATTCTATTGCAGGAGTAAAAGGCAATCGAAGCCTTTTTGAATCTATCTTTGGTGTTCAGGTCCCAGTTTAGTTTTTTATCTAAGATCACACCGAGATGCTTTGCGTGATCAGAGATTTTAAGAGGGCAGCCTTTAATTGAAATTATTTTAAAATCAGGTATTTTGCGCCTGTTAGTAAATAGCGCTAGTTCTGTTTTAGGTGGATTGACTGTCAGTATTCGGTTTGTTCACTGATAGTGGGTAGGGACTTGCCAGTCGCTAGTAATGCAAGATCATCAGCGTAGGCTATTATCCTTACCTCCACTCGATTTCAATTTAGAGAGTATGCCGTTCATGACAAGAACCCAAAGTAGTGGTAAGAGAACTCCACCCTGAGGAGTGTTTCTGTATGAGACTCTGTTTCTTTACTGCGGTCATGAGCTACGCAGCCAGGAAAATGAATTACAAGGAGCTCAAGCCTTTCGGCACCGGATTCAGTCCAGCTGCCTGTGAATTTTTTGAAAGATCCTAGAGTGACTGAACCCTTGGTCAGAATTTTCTTGAGCCTTGCTGATACATTTGTACTTTCTACTTCGTCGCAGAAGGCCATCCATGAGCTACGTTTTGCTCGTTGTGTTCTGAATTTTCTCAATCAGCTTCTATTCTAGTTCTTTTGGCGACGTTGAAAAGTCTTCTAGTTTCTTTTCTTAAGTTGCCTATTTCATTGGTCCACTAGGATGGTTTTTTCCTACCTTTTCCCATATGATTGATGGGACAACATTTTTCTAAAGCGTCTTTCAGAACAACTCTAAATTTTTCTGACGCAATATCCATGTCGGAGGGTTCTTGAATTAGAAGTGTCCGGATTTTGAATCCCCTGTCCTACTTCCCTACAGAATACATTCCAGTTTGTTTTCCCGATATTCCTAAAGGGTTTTGCAGTTGCTGCTTTATTTTGTATCAAGAAGCCTATCAGTTTATGGTCTGAGAATTATTCCTCTTTGAGAACATTCCATTGATCTATTACAATGGTGCTTGAGATATTGGTTAGGGTAGCGTCAAGCACTTCTTTTCTATTTGTAGTTACAAAAGTGGGTTTGTTATCCCTATTTGCTACTAAAAGATTATGGTCTAGTATAAATTCTAAAAGAGACTCACCTCTATTGTTGATGTCGGTACGGCCCCATTGGGTGTGATGTGAGTTTGTATCACAGCCTAGTAACACGACCCATTTCTCATAGGCAGCTTTCTTTACAAGCTGGATTGTGATGTTAGCGGGAGGGCCTTCTGGTCCGTCATGCGGCATATAGCACGATCAGCCATCAACAAGTTGCTGCAAGGTTGATTTCGTATTATAATAAGTATAAAAGTACGAAGAAACTACGCAGTGAAACAAAAAAGCAAGAGTTTTATCAAGATTTTCTGCAAAAGTTGTTTGATGTTGCAACATGTAATTGTATTTCAAGAGGATTGTCTTAATGTGAGACAAAAATACCCATTGAAGAAGAACGAAAATATCAAGAATTTTTAAAAACTACGGACGATACTCCAACTAGTAGCACTTCTACTACTAATGAAGTTGTGGAATATTTGTCTGACAGTGCTTCTACTGAAACTGAAGTCAAGGAATTTTCCCCCTTAAAACCATGCAAACAAAAGAAAGAAACGCTTCAAATCAGAAACAAACTAAAGAATTTGCCTACAGCTTGCGAAAGAACTGGGGTTTCAGATAGATCGGCTGCTATCATAGTAAACGCTGCTATGTTGGATTTAAACGTCACAAGTAGTGTTAATTCATCGAAAGTGATAGATCGGAGTAAATTACGACAAAATCGTCAAAAAGCTCGTGTAGGTTTGCAATGTGAAGCTGCAGGTTTAAGAAAACCTATGTCCTCACTTTATTTTTACGGCCGTAAGGACAAAACATTATTCATCGCTAAGACTGACAACATTTTACATCGAAAGACTGTTACTAAAGAACATATATCACTTATATCGGAGCCAGATTCAGAATACATAGGTCGTCGTTTCGGTCATCCTTTACAATGATTTGTGTGCTTATTACATGCAAATGAGCTACCGCTTCGGCATCTGCTTGCAATCTCGATTGAACCACCACCGGCCCTAATAGTTTTTCTGGAAGCATTGGGAAAATGCTTGAAAAGTGTCTAAGCTTCAAAGTAGTGAATTTTGAAGCAGTAAATGCAGCACTTCCGGATGTGGATTCTAACTCCTTAAGCACAGATCAAAAATATCTGCATCAAATGTGCTTAGCTATTTCTAGCCATCATGTAAAAATAGTCCGCTTCACATTTTCAACATGCTTAAAAGATCATTGTTCTTGCGGGATGACCTTAAGAACATCATTATAAGAACTATACAAAGAAATTCATTCTTCGTACACCCAGAAAATTTACTGCAGCTATGTTGCAAGATGACCAATCGCACATAAGTGAGCTAGCTCTCCGAAGATTAATAAAGGCAAGACAACTTAGAAACGGCAATGAATTTCGTGATTTTCAACTTCCTAAGCTACAAATAGATGCATCTAATTACTACGATTTAATAGACTTTTCCAAGGAAAAAGTAACCGAACCACCAATGACAATGAAATACAGCGATTCAGAAATATCGAACATGATTTCTTCAAAGGACAATTTAATGTTTTTGCAGAAGTAGCCTTGTCACACTCAAGCAGTAGAACATTGCGTTAAGCTTGTTACAAAAGCCTGTTTGTGCACAGGAGGCACGAGATGGCTTCATTAGAGCAAAGATCAAATACCGTTTTTAGAAACAAAATCGCATTATTTCAACCGTACCGGAGGCCCTGCAACTTCTGCTGGAAGCAATTAAATTTATTTCAGATTTCAATATTTGTTCTTTGAAAGCACATATAATTAATTAAAAAAAAAATATTTTAGTGCATTTTATTTCCACCATTTTGAAATGGCTTTTTTTGCTTATACTTCAAAGTTCTATTCAAGGGCGCCACTTGAAGATGTTGACGTGGAAAGCTGAAATTTATAAATTTAGAATTTATTTAAGACCATGGGTCAAAAATTTTGAAACAAAAACAATTGGAAAAAAAAATCGCTCCACCCTAATGTACAATCCATCACACCACACGCAAAATTAAAGTGGTGACTTTCTATTTCTCTTTAAAGTTGTAATTTGTTGGCAATATAATCAGATCCTTATGTCGAATATCTACATTGTAATCACAATTGATTTAAGGCTTTGCTCACATTTTAATCTCTATTTTGGCATCTCATAATTGTATCTCTAAACAGACAAGATAGTGAGACAAAACTAGGAAAGGAAGGAAGATAGTGATCATCGACCTAGAGTGATTGTGGTTGATGGTGATGGCCTAGCCGCCACTAGTTTTGAAAAACTACGGACCGATTGCGCCTACAACCCAATCTACAACCAACATTGGGATCAATTTGCAACTGCTCCTAAGTTCAAAAAGTGAATACACGACGCAAATTATGTTCATTTAGTTTAAGATCATAGTTCAGTTGGATTTTGTACAGTAACAGGCCCAAACCATGACGCAAATTTGGCAATGTTGTGAGCCACCGACGCGGAATTAACTGCGTTGGGTTCTGCCGTTCATTTTAACGAACAGGTTGGATGTTTTCGGCAGATCTTGCGTTTCGTTGACGTGCAGGTGTTGCCTGGTTGTTTGATAAATTAATGGTTTCGAATTTGGCCATCAAACGTTGAATAGTTGATTTGGAAGAACAACCATTTACTCAAAAAAGAGACCAACGCCTTTTATGTTACTGGAGAAAACACATTTTGATACTAAAGTTTATTTTCAAGTGTTTCTGAACGTTGCTATTTGCCATAATGATGTGTCATAAGTGACTGAAAGAAGATATTTTGACAGGAGGTAAAAGAAACAATATGGCCACCACGACCTGTCAAAATCAACCCGATTCTACTGGGAAACGCTTTATATGATTAAATTGAAGTCGGAAGTTTTATTAATTTCTGAGATATTCGGGGCAAATATTTGTTTACTTTTATTTTTAAATTGCTAAATTAGCAAAAATAAGCAGTGTTATAAAATGTTAAAAGAGAGTATAAAATAATTTCACTAAGTTATCAAACTATGTATGACAGATAGTCAGTCAAAAGCTCAAAGATATCAGATAAAATAATGCCATTTGGGATCCGTTTAGAATAATTGCCATAGTAAAAGGTTTGTTCAATTGGTCCATTGCGCGAGAAAAATAGGTTACACTTTTTTGTCCTGAACTTGGCAGATTGAACAGACCTAAAACATAAATTAAATTTTCATACATAAATTCCATAAATCCCCCAAAATTTTAAACTTTTCTTATAACTTATTTGCTTTTATTAAAAAATTGGTACCCGATTATGTTAAAATAGTGACAGATCTTAAAAATAAACAAAGCAAACAAACTTAAACGGACCTAATAATTGTCATTCTCAACTGTAGACTGAACCATCACGTCAAGTGCTCTTATAAGATAAATTGACAGATGCAATACAGATTTAGCAAATCCTAAAAGTTAAAGTAGCCATTCCGTGATGTTTATCTTTAAACCTTATTAAATTGCTTAAAACGGCTTTAACGTTTTACTGAATCTTTAAAATTGTTCGCCATTAAATCTTAATATCTTCTTGGTTAACAACTTAAATAACTATATTATTTATTACTTTGTTTATATTCTTATTTTCCAAGGCCACATTTTGAGGTGAATATTTGAAGAATATACTTGTAAAGAAAACTTTTCTATGGCCTCGCCCTCCGTAAGTAACTCATAATTCGCAAAATATAGTGCTTGAAGGTAAATTGAAAAATTATTAAATTACCAGTGACGAAGAGTGTTAAGAAAAACAAAACAAACTAACCTTTTTATATAGTTTCGCCACAGCTAGTGGATGCTCATCAAACCGCAACTATATAGCTAACGAAATTGATATTAAGAATAAAAATAAAACAGTAGAAGAGTGGCCCTGAGACTTTGGACAAAATAATAACACTCCATTAAGGTCAATACCGAACTGACATAATTTGACATAAAAGAAAAGAAAAGTTTTAAACTTACTGTCACAAAAGCTCTTTTTGGAATGCATTTAGCAAAGTCAACAAAATAAAACATACATGGTACAATCATCCAACATTTTTTTCTGACATCTTTGACAGTGGCCAATGAGCTGTCAACGTCACAATTTCTGACAGCTCTGTGGTGGATATTAAGAGAGGAAGAATAGCTCTTTCCCATCTATTTTTCCTTGGAATTATGAACTTTCTCCATTTGTATTGCAGGTATTAGTTATTTTTAAGACGACATGACATATACAATTATGAATCATTGAGCTGTCAACGTCACAAATTCTGACAACTCTGTGGTGGATATTAAGAGAGTAAGAATAGCTCTTTCTCTTCTATATTTCCTTGGAATCATGAACTTTCTCCATTTGTATTGCAGGTATTAGTTATTTTTAAGACGACATATACAATTATGAGTCATTGAGCTGTCAACGTCACAATTTCTGACAACTCTGTGGTGGATATTAAGAGAGATTTTTAATAGGAATTATGAAATTTCTCGATTTGTATTGTTATTTTATTTTTTAAGATGATTTGTTGATCATGAGTTGAACTCATCGATTTTGAAGGGTTCAAAAACTTACACCTTGTCAATCACATTAAACTTTTTCATTAGCTGTAGACTTCAGTAAATTGAATAAAATGTATGATTTATTATCTTGATCTAAGGATTTTGGTTCCGATTAAATGCCTTATCTGTTCTACTGTGCCATGGGCATAACAAAAGTGTCATCACAACTTTTACTGTCCACTAAAAGTCATAAAACATTCCAACGAGCCCACAAGTGAAATTTTTCCTGGAATGGCGCCAGTGTACAAGTAGTACCTCGCAGACAATTATTTTAGCTCTGTCTGTCTTTTTGTCGCGTATAACTGCTCGTATAAACCTCATCCGATCCGAATGTACATGTAAATCGTAAATGTTAAAAACAATGCCATCCAAACTGGGGGAAGCAGGAAAAAAAAGCAATCCTGGCAGGGTAGACACAGACAGATTAAAGTGCATGTGGCGACCTAAAACTTTTGCCCCAATAGGCCATTTAGATTGAACGAATAAAATTCTCGTAGGTTTGTGTGTTCTGGGCTTGCTATGGTAGCCCATCACGCTTTCAATTTTCTGCGTTTTGCTGTAGCTGCGGTGCTGCCGTTGCGCTGGTCCATTTGGACTCTAGAGAAGAGACAGCCTTGCATAGCTTTTCTGCCAAAAACTTCTTTGTTTGGAATTTATGATGGAATGCAGTATGATAGAAATTTTGTCTTTCTATAGGTTTGGGGGTTCTTATAACGATGATGGCGGCCACCCTGCTTTTCAAATTTTTTTTTGAAATCCATGTAACGAGGGTATAAAGCAATTTTATTTGTTTGTCTGGAATTGAGGGGATGCAAATTTACGAGCTTGGCTTTTTGTTTGGTGCTTATTATTTGATAAATAGTAGAACAACAGGGGTTTTTTTGTGTTAAGAAGCGAGGGAGTGAGATTTTAGTGGTTCAAAGTTTCGTTCTATAGGAACGACATTTAAATGTCAACAACCCTCGGGCTGAATGACGTTAAGGGTATTCTTGGAAAAGTTGTTATCGATTAATTAGCAGTTGGTGCAAGAATTCAAGGAATGTGACTGTGAATGCAAATGTGAACGTGAACGAGTGACACATTCACTCTCTTAAGAGGCATATTAAGTGCTTCTTCCTTCTTGGAGGAGTCAAAGTTTTCAGAGTTAATGTAAAATATAAATTTGCATTTTATACAAGGGTGGATGGGTGAGACATTATAATTATGCCACCCAATAGGGAATTAAAAGAACTTTTGTTGAATTGCTGAAGTTTTTGGGAAGTTCATTTGCATTAAAAAATAAGATTATTAGTCAAAACAAAACTAATTGGGAGTTATGATTGTTTACAAATCGTGCCGTTCTTTTGGTATACCACAAGGAAGCCATTAATGTACTTTTCTTTTAACGTCATTCATTTGTATTACAAACTGGTGGTATTTTGTTTTAAAAGACGTTTTGCTCGTTTAAAATTCTAAAACTCAAATTTTGAATTACAACAATCATGACAGTTTCTTAAATAAAGAAATATTATTGCACGAAAGACATTTAAATTCGGGCATTTGGATTTTTGACAACGTGCGTTCATGCGCAATGAACGCCAGAGCCCTATTTCGCAAAACTTGTCATATGACGATTCTACAAATTTGTCACACTTGTATGACAAATCTGTATTTTATGAAATATTGATGGGTGATATATCTGTCAGAAAAATTACAATTGCTGCGTTCAATCTCAGACAGATAGACTATCCGGATACCGGATACACCTTTTTGGTATTGTTTTACGTGTAAAATAACAGCTGATCAAAAAAGAGCTAAGATGTCAAAAAAGGTATCCAAGAATTTCTGGGGTATGTAGGTATCTGACAGAACTTACTTACTTACTTACTTACTTAAGGTGGCGCTACAGTCCTGAGTGAACTAGGGCCTCACCCAACAAACTTCTCCATCTAGCTCGGTCCCTAGCTAGATGTCTCCAGTTTCGCGCTCCAAGTTGGGTGAAGTCACCTTCCACTTGTGCGCGCCACCTGATCCGCGGTCTTCCTCTACTGCGCTGTCCTGTGGGTGCGGATTCGAAGACTTTCCGGGGCGGAGCATTGGTTTTCATGCGCTCTACGTGACCCAGCCATCTTAGTCGTTGGACTTTTACTCTTCTGGCTAAGTCTACGTCGCTGTACAGCCCGTACAGTTCGTCGTTCCATCTTCTCCTCCACTCCCCTTCGATGCATACGGGACCGTAGATCACACGAAGAATTTTTTTCTCGAAGCGACCCAAGGTGCTTTCATCCGCTTTTGTCATGGTCCATGCTTCTGCACCGTATAGCAGGACGGGGATGATAAAGGTCTTATATAGCAACACTTTGGTCCCTCGAGAGAGGACTTTACCACTCAAATCTGACAGAACAGCTGATTTAAAATTGATTTATTTTGCTCTTTGTAGATGACCAATTTGCGGAGTCTGTCGAATTATCCATTAAATGTCTTTTTTTTCCACTTCAGATTGATTTGTATAAATCAAATGTGCGCAGGTGATGAGTTCCGCCCCGGTAATTCAAATGTACACAAGAAAGCAAATAAGGTGCATGAATTTCATCATTAATGTGTTGATGACAAAATACTAAGTCATTATTAACACGCCTTTGATGGAGAGATTGCTTTTGAAGAAGTAGAATACGATGTTCATAGGGAGACAGATCATAAGGATCATCCCAAGAAAGACTTTTTAGGACAAAGCTAATGAAATTATGTTGAATTGATTCAATAGGTTTTCTATAAATTTCGTAATAGGGAGCCCAAACCTGCGAATCATATTCAAAATGAGGACTTTAGTATTTTGAAAATCTTTATATCGTCAGCAGAAAAGAGAAGTTCACTTGAGCGTAGACATGAAGATACATCGTTAATGGACAGGATGAACAGAAAAGGGCCAAGATGGCTTCCCTGGGAAACACCAGATTGAGCAACAAAAGGTTCAGAATAACAATTTCTAAATATTACCTTGTAGGATCTGTTTTCAAGGTATGACTTAATCCAAGCTAAGGAAAATGCTGGATAACCAAGAGCCTTAAGTTTAAATAAAATAATTCCGTAACTAAGTTGGTCACAAGCTTTAGAAAAGTCAGTGTATGCACAGTAAACTTCATAACCTTCTTCTAAAGCGTTTGAATATATGTTTGAGAATGTGAGGAGATTAGTAACGGTTGATCTTTTTTTCACAAAATCATGTTGCTGTTCGCAAATGAGATTTTTACTAAAAAATACTACATTTTCACAAACAACTCGTTCAAATACTTTAGGAATGCAAGAAAGCTTTGCAATGGGCCTGTAGTTGCTTATATCCGACTTGTTACCTTTCTTGAAAATTGGTGTTAGAAATGACTTCTTCCATATACTGGGAAATTTGCCTGTTTTTAGAGAAAGTTTAAATAAGAATGTAAAGGGTTCAACTAAAGCATTACTACACTTTTTTAATACTATCGGGAGAATACCATCGGGACCGGCTGAGCAGTCATCATTCAACGCAGATAAAAGATTAAGGACCGTACTCTGTAGCACAGGTAGTATGCGAAAAAGAGTGAAGATTATGAAAATATACTTCATCAATTTCTTCAGGGCTATTAACAAAAGACTCCCGGAAATTTGTTGCGGAAGCGTTACAGATATCAACAGTTTTATTTTACGAAAGGTTCTTGTAAGTGAAGTTAACTGGAAAGCCATCTGATTTTTTCTTTGAGTTTACAAAATTCCAAAATTTTTTAGGATTCTCTTTCAAAGAGGTGCCCATATCAGTAACATAACAAGCATATAAAAAATTAGAAAGGGACTTAAATTGGTTAAAGAGTTCAACATAAAATGAGAAGTTGATTGGAGACAGAGTTTTGAGATACGTTTTCCATGCCTTATTTCTTTTGTTACGCAGTAAACGCAATTCTTTCGTGTAAAAAGGATGGCTAAAGTTTGTATTTCTTGATTGCTTTATGGATACATTTTATTCAAAACAATAATTAAAGATCTTATTAAAAGTTGAAACTGCTTCGTCAATGTTAGAAAATGCTAGTGTATCAGCAATTCCAGAAATGGTTAAATCTTTAGACAACAGCTGGAAATTGGCTCTTCTGAAATCAAAATTATATAAGCAATCAAAAGAATTACTGTGATTAGTAAGGTGATTACTTAAGTCGAAAAAAATGTCCAAAGGGGGGTGATATTTGTCAATATTAGTAATTCCTGATCTAGACTCAAGAACAAGAGTACTAATAGCGTCAGAAGAAAAGACGAAATCGAGAATACGATTTTTGAGTTTTTAATACAGCTTGTTTGCTGTAAGTCAGTAAGAAGAACTTTATCGAGAAGAAATAGTTCCATTTGTAAAGCAGAAGAAGAGGCTTCAAGGCAGGTCTTTGGATGGAATCCAGTCAATGTGTGGTAAATTAAAATCACCTAGAAGTAAATTATTGGTGTCAGAGCTTGACAAATTTATAAGATAGACTAATGCGAGAGATCGTTATAAGAGACTCCAAACTTTTTGAAGGAATTTAGACGTTTAAAATGAAAAAAGTCTTAGTCTGTATCATTATCTTTACACATACCAGTTCAATTGATAATTCAAATGGAAAAGATACAAAAGAAGAGAAATATGTATTTTTTACCGCTATGAGAACACCTCCACTTAAATCCTTTGCATTACCAACATGTCGATCGTTTCTGTAAACTTCGAACTATTGACTGAAAAGTTCTGTGTTGGAAAAGCTTGAATTAAGCCACGTTTCTGTCAAAACGAATACGTCGTGTGGAAATGATTGGGAGTTAAGAAAAATGTCAGCAGTCTTTCTACGAAGTTACACCCCTTACGTAGAAGAGCGCAAGCCTGTTAAGTTTTTTGTATTGGTTTTCAAAGAAACACCCTGTTTTTGACTTTGAGTAAATTCTTTGACTAAAGTCTATGCAAATAGAATCAAAGTATTTAATTTAAAAGAGCAAACAAAGCTCTTTGGTTTACTGAGCTTAGTACACCTGATGGATGAGCTGGAAGGTATGCTCTTGGTAGATAATAAGTGGGAAGTTATATCTTCTGGCGTTGTAACTGGGTCTAGACGAGATATAAAAATTATTTTTGGTTTCGAGACAGCTTTGATAGGGATGAAGTTGTTTATTACAGTTCCTGTAACGGAGTCTCTACAGGAACAATTTGGGATATATGGGGAGTTCCAGTGGGATCTGTAGGTATTGGGGTAATGTTGACATTTGTTCTTTTTGATAGGGGGTAGAATTCCTAGCAAGTTCAGAGTTTTCTCAGCTTTTTTTCATAGACTTTTTCTTTTGTTTATCTATCAGGTACACTTTCTGCGTTATTAACAGTTATTTTACTTATCTTTTAACAATTTTAACCTCTAAGCTTAAATGTTTTCCTGCTTTTTTGTAAAAAGCTGAGAATTGTTTTTATTTTTTGACAGCTATTTCAATACAGCTATCTAACTCGTTCAACAAGGTATCTAAAAATACACCTATCCAAAAGATGACAACTTTCGGGTATTTTCCTGCAATTCTACAAAATTGGCAAATTGCTTATGGAATAGATTTTGACAACTGTCAAATTGTAAATAAACAAATTGCCACCTGTCGCAATTGGCAATGTTTAGATCGTCTTTCTTTTGAAAATTCTTTCTCTACAAATAATTACCTGAATGTGGCCTTGTTCTTGTTTTACTTGAATTGTAATCTATTTAAAAAAAAAATTAATCAACGAATCGTTTTTAAACAACTTGAGGAAATCTGAACGCGCCCAATATAAAAAAAGTTCTGTTTGCTTATTACATTAAAATGTCATTGGCCACGTTCTATCTGAGAGCACGTTTCCACCAACAAATAATCCGAGATTTAAGGCAAGTGATTTAAAGTAAATCATGAGGTGTTTACACCAATAAAAAGGAGATTAATTTGACGTTTGGTTAATGCCATAATAACCAAACGTCAAATTATTATCCTTTCGAAAAGAAAAAAAACATGAAATTTGTATTGATTTTATTGATTGATAATTTAATATTTTTTTGATTGTGAAGTGTTAATTTCTTAAAAATAATGAGTGTCGGTAACTTAAAACTTTTAGTATCTCGTCAATTGATTCTTCTTAACAATTTGAAAGCAATGGGTGCTTTGGACAGGAGAATTTACTTTTATAGAAAAAGACCCCTGGAGTGCTTAATAAACATTTTGGTAGCTAGAAAGAACAGCAAATCAATTCAAAATAAATAAACAAAATAAATGCTAACAGAATTATTTTTTTTGAGTAGTTATATTCTTTTACCCATAATGCTGTCCTCTTGTAGATTTTCTACATTACTCAGCGGTCTTTCTCCCAGTATTGCATTTATTTGTAAATACAGACCCCATTGAGACGGAAAACCTTCAGAAGGTACCACCAATTTCATTTTAGTGAAAAGAATTTAATAATAAATTTCAAAAAGAAAGCAAAAAAGAACTTTACCTATACTGATTCGTTAAGTTGTGAATTTTCACTTTTATTTCCTCTGAAAGTTGTTTATTGTTTTGAATTTGAATCATGAGGAAGTGAGACAGATAGTTTCTGTTGACATTTCCATCTGTCAATAAACGAAATTGGCGTTTAAATGGGTCAGTTCAACAATTATTCTCCGAAAAAAATTTTGTTTGATTTGACAAACTAATGTTTCCAAGTAGATTTCAATGAGTTTTATTTGAAATTTTCATTTGAGGAGATTAAAATTTTTATTGTAAATCTTCGAGATTTCAAGGAGATTTGTGAAAAATCTAGCCGAGATTTGGTTTAGTGCCCGGTGTAAACGTAGTATGAGATACATTAGTGTCGGATATGGAAAAAGAACAAATTGGGGCTAGCTTGATATATATTTTTTTGACAAAAGATGATTTGTTTATTGGCCTTATTTTTTCACACGATTACAACAACTTAAACCTACCCGGATAGTTTAAGATTGATCGCCGAACGCGATAATTGGTACTGTTTAGATTACAATTTTGAATGCTTACTGAGTTACATTATAATCTGACATTCCTCAATAGTTAAAATTAAAAAACTTTGAATTTATAAAAAACATATTTTATTATACAATAGTAAACAAACCCTTTATTGACTTATCTTAGATTTCATTTTCCGAACGTTGTCATTATTAAAGATCTGTCAATTCGATGTATTACAATAAACATTTGCTAAAATAAACTTCGATACCTTAAAATGTTTTTTAATTTGTTTTGAATATAAACAATACTAACTAATATTATTATAAAATCCCATGACGTAAGTTAAAGTACTTTACTTTAATATTTTTAATTTAACCGATTATAAATTTCCAGTTTATTGGCCTTTTATATGGATTGTTTTTGTTTAATTATTCATTTCTTTAGGAATACCACAACACGAGATTCCGAGAACACAACAAAGTAATATAATATAATTATTGTTAAGAGTCCATTTAAAAAGTTGCATGTAATTTACACCTGAGAAAAAAACGATTGCGTGTTAAATTTCACTTCCGATCACAGAAAGTGGTGGTTGGAATTGGAATTTAACAAACATAATTGTCAATCTCTTTCCATTTTGTGGTGATTTCCAATGAACGCATATTCAACTCATAGCACTACCTTACCCATTCCAGCTTGAATTAGATGCGTTATGTTATGTTTGTCAATATGAATTCCCACTGGAATGTGAAACGTAATATCTCTGCAACTCCAGTAAGCTGGATACGAAGACAGTTGTTTTGACATTAAAGAACTGTCATCATTTGATAATGATAATTATTTACCACACCAGGTATTCACCTTTCAATGCCACAAAAATGCACTCACTTATTTTATCTCAACTTACAAACATTTTTGTTTATGTATTTATTGTTGTTTGCTGCTTCTGTTTTTTAATGCTTTTCAACATAACACAAAACACACTCCTCGCGGTGAGAAAAGTGCAAACTGCAAAGTGATTAAAAGCGACTTCAATTTATCGCAGTTTGAAACTTAATAACCGTGAAACATTTTGTTGGGGAATGTAATGTGACGCATTTTGCTGATGATAAATTATATAAGTATACTGATAAAAATGTTAATGTTTTTATTATGTGATTTTTTATAATAACGTAATGAAAATGAAAAGATTGAGTACATGAAGTTTGCTAGAATGGGGGTAAATAGTTTAATACTTGATGTATGTCAAGTTTTTTTTGTTTGTTGTAGAAAATAAAGGCAAATTAACTTTGAATTTTATTTATAAACTTTAACAAACTTAAAATAGAAATGATGCGTTTTGCATTTTAAGTGGTTAAAAGATTTAGTTAGTTAAAACTTAAGTTATTAAATTGGTTTAATTTTGTATGACATTCATTAAGCTGTAATATCTTTTAGGAGCTAGCTAGTGTAAATGTGTCAAACTTTGATAGTTGGAAAATTCAAATGACACCGAAAGTGATAGATGGCTGTCAAAAAAATATAAACAACTTTCAGCTGTTTACAAGAAGCAGATAAACGTTTAGATTTTAAGGTTCAAAATTATTGTAAAATAATAGTTTGAATCTTAATAATTTCCCGCATTTGACGGACAAAATATAAACATTTTTAACAAGTTTTTAGGTTCCTTCAAATCAAGCATACGTTGAATCAGCTGTTCTGATTTCTTTTTTGATAGCCCAGCTGTTTTACATCAGTTGTTCTAATGAATAACATTTACATATGTATATCAGAAATTGCATGCAGCCAATGACTGTGAATTGGTTTGTTCCAAAAGATTTTGGGCAGACATTCTCTCAGACTTAAAAAAAGTACAGAACGGCAACGTCTTTGTGCCAAAAATTCGGATCAAACTAAACGGATGACAGTATTAATAGTCAACTCGCATACCACAATATGACATTTGACAGACCAATAATTTATGCCTAAGGGAATTTCTTGGGCAGAATTTTGACAGGAGGGGAATTTATTTTACTTCTGCTACCAAATCTGTGCAGTGTGAAACAGAATGCAGGCAACAATTTTTGATAATTGACTGATGACTCACAGATGTTTGACCAATAGCCTGTATAAAAATTGTTATGATGATGAATGGAGTTTTTAATTCTAATTTATCTCAGTTTGGATTTGGTTTGCGTTCAGAGCGTGAATTTGTGATAAAATTTTTTTTAACTTTGAAATTTCTCAGAAAAAAAAAATGTGATTATGCATAATGTACCTACTACTTGGATTTTGGCTCATTTGAGTAACTTCTAAGGTATTCAGTAAACGTGGATTTGGGTTGAAATGTGGTGTTATTTTTTCTTATGTCATGTGCTTTGACACTATTGAGGTGACTACAAATTTGTTGATCATGATAATTGACTAAAAAGGTAGTTTAGGTTAGGTTATAGTGGCTGTCCAAGATGGAAAGGGACACACTTAGGCCAGTTTAATGGCTCATTGTTATACCACATAAATCTTGAAGCTTAATTCTTAGCTCAATGGAACCAGCTTGAG
The DNA here is from genome assembly GCF_945859685.1 of Eupeodes corollae. NCBI lineage: Eukaryota > Metazoa > Arthropoda > Insecta > Diptera > Syrphidae > Eupeodes > Eupeodes corollae. Next base: position 22,265,196 of record NC_079147.1, read on the forward strand.
TCCCTTACGAAACGTGAGAGGTTGATTATACCGATATGATTTAGATCGTTAAAGAAGAATTCTCCTAGGTTATTCTTGCGTTCGAGCTGGAGCAGGGCATGTGCAGAGAAGATGAAGAACCGTTTCTTCCTCTTCCTCGTCCATACAGCTTGTGCAAAAGTCATTTGAGAATACGCCTAGTCGGGTGGCGTGCTTTCCTATTAGACAGTGTCCGGTTATGACACCTATTATCGAGCTTATATGCGATTTGTTTAGAGAGAGCAAGCACCTTGAACGTTTTAAATCCTGTGTTGGCCTGATGTTTTTTGTGACTCCTCACAACGTCTTGCATTAGCAGCAGTTTACAAGTAGCGATTGGTATGCCGTGTACCGTTCCTGGCAAGTTCATCTGCCTTACGTTACCTGGAATGTCTCTATGGCCCGGCATGCACACAGCCAACGTTAATATTAAAAGCAGCCTGACTATCTGAGAAAATACGAATATCAGTTGTTGATATCACGTTTTCTTTAAGCCAGGAGAAGACTTCCTTTATCGCCAAAAGTTCTGCCTGAAACACGCTACAATAATTGGGAAAGGCGGAATGAGTACACCTCCACCAGCCCATTAGTTTGTTTTTGACCCATCTGTGTAAAAATGGATTGACTCCAAGAATGTCCTATCCTCCCAAAAAGATCTGGGAGGTGTAGAAATCTGGAAATTTCTGTCGAATTGCAGTTGGGGGATGGTGTAGTCTGTGTGTTTTGGAATTGATTCTAAATACCTAAGAATTACGGAGTGGCCAATGATGTTGTTTGTCCACTGCGACGAAGCTTTGAGGCGAATAGCAGAGCTTGCAGCTATTTATTTGCTAAATATGTCAAGAAGTGTAAGGTGTCCCGTATCGCGGATGGGGTCGTACCCAGTCCACACCGATCAGCCCAAAGTATTAGTCTGTCTAAGGCATTTTGTAAGAGTTCTTTTAGGATGTCAAGATGCTTTCCTGAAACTGCTATAGCAACGTGGTCTGCATAGGCTATCACTCTGAAACCCTCCGCATCCAGACTAGTTAGGATTTCATTCACCACTAGGTTCCAGAGGAGAGGGGATATAACACCACCTTGCGGTGTCCCTCTACTAACGAATCGTTTGCCAGAAGAGTTGCCCAGTTATTCTGCTAGTAAAGCTTTTAATGAATTAACTCCTGAAGCGAACTCTTTACATTAAGAGAAGTTAGTGGAGATTTGATTGCAGATGTGTCCACATTGTTAAAGGCACCTTCGATGTTAAGGAAAGCAACCATAGTGAACTCCTTATGATGGAGGGAATATTCGACGATCTACCTTTACAGTAGGCATGTTTAGACGAAGACAGAAGTCTTGTATCAATACTTGCCCTTAAATGGATATCAATCAATCTTTCCAAGATCTTAAGAAGGAATGATGAGAGACTTAAAGGTCGTAGATGTTTAGGATTGACTTGAGAGCATTTACCTGCTTTGGGTATTAAAACAACTTTAACTTTTCTCCACCAAGGATTGGTGCAATTATGTCAGAAGTATTTCGTAGCTCAGCTGGTATTATTCCATCTGGTCCTGTTGTATTAAGACTTGAATGTACATAACTGTTGCAAGTATGTAATGAGTATCCAAGAGTAAGTTCAGCGATTCATTACTTTAATTTGTCCAGGAGCCTTCTGCATATTTCAAGCAGCTTGGCATAGCTGGACTAGTTGAAAGAATTTTCCGTTACCTAGAGGGTTCAGAAGTTTCTTCTATCGTGCCACAGAAGGATCGCCAAGAAGATCGTTTGGATTTCCTTAGTGCCTTTTTGTAGATTCTTAGGGATTCTTTGTAAGAGTCCTAGTGAGAGGCTAGTCTTGCGGCTTTGGCATGGTTAAAGAGTTTCCTGCATTCTTTCCTGAGCGAGTCAAGCTCTGAGGCCCACCATTGTAGTTTCCTCTTTCCTCTTATGTGTATAAGTGGACAAGCAATTTCTAGCGATCTGTTCATAGCTGAGATAAGGTCATTGACTTTCGAATTTCAATGGATTCGAAGCCATAGTTTATGGAGCCGTTGTTTAGGGCTAGAATAGCCAAGGATTCTTTATTGAGTCCCACTATGGCACTCCTATAAAGGCCCTTTACTTCCTCTATCTTCTAGTTATGCATCGGAAGGGACGGGTTGCACATCTGATCATCTCGAGAATATCCTTGATACGAGCAGGTTTGATTGGTATCCAAATGCGGGCTCTAAGATCTGCTAGGAATGTCTTCCATAGCGACAACCTCGAGCTTCGCACCTGGCCAAATTTCACCTAACCGGCTGACAGCGACGTTGTATAGGTCACAAGACCTCTGGTCGCCACAAACCATAAGTTTGACATGGCATTGATGCCAACGCTTGATCGCTTATGGAACGAAGTGGTCCTGGAAGGTCCTATAAAGGCTTTTAGAGAGTTTTCCATATCTGGAAGCACTCTCATTAGTAGTGGTAGGGCCATTTTTCACAACCCTGCCACTACTGAAATTAGGTATCGCTACCTTTATATTCTCGTTGCTACCAACAACAGAGGAGGGTCCGTGATTAGCAACTACTCCCTTCTCTGTGTTGGCCGCAGGAGATACGGCAGCAGGCTTTGACCCCAAGCTGCCGCCCGGTCCTGAAGAGATACCGGTTTCATTGTTTCTTTCATTTTTGGTTTTGGTGTTGTACGTCTTGGTCCCAAGAGATGCCAAGAAAAAAGGTCCATCTAAAAAGTAAAAGAATAATTTGTTTAAATTTTATAAAAAAATATTCTAATTTTCTTCAATTTGGATTTGGTTTGCGTTCAAAAGGTGAATTTGTGACAAACTATTTCTAACTTTGAAGTTTCTCAAAAAGGAAATGTGATTATGTATAATGTACGTATTTCTTGAATTTTAGTTCATTTAAGTAACTACTAAGGGTTTTAGTATACATGGATTTGGGTTGAAATGTGGTGTTATTTTTTTAATGTCCTGTGTTTTGACACTATTGAGGTGAATAAAAATTTGTACTTCTGTGTTCAGTGAGTAGATCCTAAAACCGTGGGCTCTTGTGTCGGGAATTGATCCATAATCTTAAAGATTTTGATGCCTTTATATTAATTTAAAGAATATATTATTTTTATTTATTAATTTAGCTCATAAACTCTAATTTTTTTTTTCTTTTCTTTTTTAGGTAAGTGTGCTAAACCACAAAATGTGTGAGTAAGTTACGATTCAAATCAAATTATAAACTTACCTTAAATTTAAGGGTGACCAAACTCAACATTCCATTTACCTCATAAAATTGGTGAAAATAATTTATTTGCCCTTCATGTGACATAGAAATGTTGACAGATAGTTATTTACCTAGGTTTTTCACCATTACTGGATTTACCATATTTTTATCTGCTGCCTTACTTTTAAACATTAAAAATGGCTGTCAAAGCATATTTCAAAATGATAATGGGATTGAACTTACTGAGTAGTCATCGAAAGCGAAAGAGAAACTTATATGGGTTGCAAGCTAGCAACAAAATATTGTTGAATGTGGATTTTGACGTAATGATTAAATTCACCTCAAATGTCAAAGATATGTTATATTGATAATGTCAATAGTTTTAAAAGTTGACATAAGTTTTATCTGAAATAATACACATGGAAATGTTCTACATTTAGTAGGAAGATGGCTCTTGACCTTGTTTGCAAAAAAATCATCAAGAAAATAATGCGAGTCAAAGCCAAGTTCATGACCAAGAGATACTCTTGGACACAACAGTAAACTTAAGCTGATTTGTTAAATGGAAGCCATCATTTGTTCAATCATGGCAGTAATCAATACGCTCAAAGACATCAAAATAATACACATTTCCTATACGCACATTCTTAACTTAAATCAAACAACCTTACGTCAAAAAATCGAAATACAAATCTGCATCTGACAGTACCATAAAAAGAGCCGTTCAATCAGATCTAATTTCGCTTCGCTAAACAACAAAAAAGAAAACAACATAAAATAAACAAAACAAAATAAATCATTAGCAATGTAAACAAGCGTCCAGCGAACAGTGAAGTGTTTTAATTTTAATCTTTTGCTATAAAGTTTCTTTAATTCTATTAATTTAGTTGACACGCAATACAATCAAATTAGGTGTATCCAAGGGCTTGTAGAGCTAATAGGGCATGAATGAGGCAATAGGCAAGGATATAAATGCTTATAGGTACATAATGTAACTGTTAATCTGTGATTGAAATGAGTAACTGAAGGTATTCAACATTATTTCATTGAATTGGCTGGTAGTCATTTGTGGAAATGGTCAAGAACGTTCTTGAGCTCTACTTTACCCTGAGTTGAGCTGTTTTAAAGAGAAGTGTCAAATTGATTTAACATTGACAGATTTTTGACACTTTATGTGTGAGTAATTTAATCCTGCGATTAAGCTAGATTCTTGGTGTAACCTGTGCAGTTATATCATGGTTAGATTCTGACATTGTCATGAAAAGTGCTTTCTCAAATTAGCCGTTTGGATTCGGCATTCAACTGTATGTAGGTCCCCTCCATCCGTGACAACATGACTCGCACACAGGAATGGTTGAGAGTTGTAAATCACTACGCCGCGCCCTAGTCATCAACGAACTGTTTATTTTTGTAAGATTCTGATATTTATTTATTTAAAACAATGACAATCACATTATTAGATTCAACTACTTGGTTATTTTGACAGTAGTTTTATAGTTTTTAATGTGTCAAAATGGTCGTCGTTAAGTTTTGTTTTAATTAGCTTTTTTGTTTGAATGATTAATTTGGCAGTTTTGATTACCTGGGTTCAATACAATAAATAATCGGCATAAATCGATTGACTTTTTTTTTAAAAACAAATTAGCGGAACATAAAGTTTGACAGTATGAGGAACAAGTCTTGCAAAATTCCATACAGCGGACAATGCAAATAAATATTTACCGAACGACGAAACATTTAACGATGGATTAATTTCACGAACAAATATATGTCAACTTAACATTTCATGACACTTGGAGTGACAGTTTCTTTTCTCTTTTTTGTTCTCAAAAACCTAAATGTCTAGATAGAGAAACAAAATTGAACAACAAATGACAGAACGTTAAGTAACATAATATCGTTCCTTTACCTTGAATGTATTATGAGGTAGGTATTCATTGATCGATTGAAATTAACACAGAACAGCACATCGTTGTGATACCATAAGGAATACCTATAAAAACATGCATACAGAATTACATGTTTATTTCAATTTTACTGGTTATTTGATGGTCAATACAGGGAGCCCTTGAGATTTGTCTTTTATTTTTGTTTTGCATTTTCTTAAACTAGTATAGGAACAAAAAACATACTCGTAAAATGAAGATGAAAATATGGTAGGCTAAAGGTATAAAAGTACTGGAATGAGTCTTACGTGGTTGCTCAATAGACCAGAAAGAACAAAATCTTTCAAGTTCTTCTTATTTGAAATATTTATCATAAAGACAATAAAGTGACAGCAAATTTGCAATAGCTCTATCTGTCAAAATATACCTGTGTGCACATTGCTCTACTAAATCTGTCAATTAAATGTATTTTACAATCGCAAAAATAAATCAATTTATTTTTGGTATAGATCTGTCAAATCAAAAAATGTTCTTGTTTTTGCATTCCATGGGGCAAAATCAATTGATTTTTGATTTAAGATCAAGCCGCAGATAATTGCGGATATTTCGGCAGATGTACTCCTCTTTGCAGTAATTCTAATAAAATTTTAAAAAAATTTTAAGCAGGAAATTTGACAGCTGTACTGCACTCTCTAAAACTTAAACATGTTTTTAATTGACAGCTGTCATTTGAGTTGAGTTTTCAAATTAGAGTTGAGTTTAAGTTACATTTGACGCCCAAGTAAAATTTCAGACCAAAGAAGAACAACATTTTCAAAATTTTAATTTGCACTTATGCACACACCTCTTTAAAAACAGTTCTAGAGGTAATTGTCAAACAAACTCAACGACTCAGTTTCAAATTCAATAACGGATGCCCCTTTTTCGTTTCGTAATCAGAGACGTTATTTTTAGATGATTGTGATCTAACCATCTGTCAATAAAATTGTAAGACTTTGTGACAAAATCCAAAAACCATGTGATCCTAAATGAGTTCATGAAAAATTAATTCGATATTGTCGGCTCATTGACAGCTATTGTCAGAGCACTGACGGTTCTTATAAAAACAAACAAGTACAATTTTGTGGTTAAAAACATTGTAGCTTTTTCATAATCAAACCGTCACATGTGATCCTAAGTTTGTTCATATAAAATTAATTCGATGTCAGCTCATTGACAGCTATTGTTAGAGAACTGACAACTGACGGATCTCACAACAACCAACAAGTACAAATTGGTGGTTAAAACAGTGTAGCTTTTCCATCATCTACTTTTTTTTTTGATTTTTTATGAATTTTTAACTTGCCCTTTAAGGAATTTCCTTAAGAAATAAAAACTTTCTTCAGTAAGGAAGGTTTAAAACGGAAGTCTACTTAGAAAAACGGATCAACAATACGATAAAAGCGCATATACGGACAGATATATGGCAAAGTAAAGACGGTAATTACCTTATCTACTTGATTATTTTAATACGACATGGAAAATACTATTGGCTGTTAAGTTCCTTAATCTTTTGCATACCTTTAGTAGAACTTAATACTACAAGAAATAATTAGTTTTAAAACTTGAATGACTTTACATTTCCATGTGAATAGTTTAAGTTCTGATAGAAGGTTAAAGATTTCCAGCTTAACCCAAGAAAGACTAATTTTCGATGGTTTTACATTGAAGTAGAAAGGTTTCTTTCTTGATTTTAAAGAAGTTAACAAAGGAGACATTTCTAGAAACAGAATTTAATTCTATGAAGACAGTTATAGATGTCATTGGGTTTCATCATTAAAACCAATTGTTGGAATTCCTTGACAGGTCGTTTATAACATAACACAGATAACTTTTCTAATCCTCACCCACAATGAATTGGTTTATCAGCAACATTTGCACTTTTAACAGGTTCATTTTCAACTGACCTGGTGGTGCCTTAAAACACAACCATTTTTGTAGTAAATATTAGTACTTTAAATGAATTGTTCGATTACTAAGCGGCTGATTATGCTATATGTAAAACATGCAACTCATACTATGACCCTTCAAATGTCAACTGAGTTTGACAGGTGTCAAATGCCGACAACTGGAAACAACAAAATGAATGATACTAATATATGGCTGCGTTCAATCTCAGACAGATACGGTATCCGGATACCTTTTTGTTAGTGTCTTAAGTGAAAAATATGAAATGTCAACAAAGGAATCTGAATGTATCCAAGAATTTCTGGGGTATGCAGGTATCTGACAGAACAGCTGATGAAGCAAATGGTTGAAATTCAAGAAATTTGGTTTCCCGGAATGTCTCTGTGGCCTGGCACCCAAATGAGGTGAATATTTAACTGTTCCGTCATCTCATTCAGAGATGATCGGCAATCGTAGAATATTTGAGAGTTTTTGGAGACAGACGCGCTAGATTTAAGAGCGGCTTGGCTGTCCGAGAAGATTCGTTTATCCTTGCAAGATATAATGTTTTCTTTGAGCCAGGATAATGCCTCTTTAATCGCCATTAGTTCTGCCTGGGATACACTACATTGATTGAAAAGTCTGTATGATAGACTGAGATTCAGTTGTTTCGAATAGATACTACTTCCAACTCAGTAATCTGTCTTTGAACCGTCTGTATAGAAGTGTACCGCATCGTGTTCCATGGGTCTCTCTTCTTCCCAGGATTATCTTGAAGGGATGGACACATGGAAGCTTTTACCGAATACCATTTTTAGGGTGGTATAGTCTAAGCGATCTGGGATAATTCTGAAATTGTCCAGTATTGTTACTGGTCCATTGAGAGGTGGCTCTAAGCCTTACACATGTGTTGGCAACCACCTTTTTTGAGAAGATGTCAAGTGGTGTTAGGTTTAAAAGCTCTCCCAGTGCTGCGGTTGGTGTTGAGCGAAGTGCTCCTGTGATGCACATACCTGCTGACCGCTGGACTTTGATGAGCTTATTTAGATTTACCATCTTGTCCAGTGCGGTCCACCATACGATAACTCCATAAATGAGTTATTTTTAGGGAAAAGCCCCATTTTGATCTTATGGCCTTTTTACAAGTAAAAAGCGCTACAGTAGCCTTTTTTACTCTTTCATCAATATTTGCCTTCCAATTTAGTTTCTTGTCTAAAATGAGGCCCTAAATATTAAGCTTGGTCAGAAAAGCTTTATGGTATTCCATTAATCTTGGGTGGGCTAATCTGAGGAATTTTGTACCTTCTGGAAAAGAGTATTAGTTCTGTTTTAAGTGGATTGACGTCCAAGCCACATTGCTTAGCCCATTTAAGGCATTTTGTAGGAGTTCCGAGAGAACTTAAGGGTGTTTCCCAGATACAGATATTGCAACGTCGTCAGCATAGGCAATCACCCTGAAACCTTCTGCTTCCAATGATGTTAGTAGGTCGCTTACTACCATGTTCCATAAAAGAGGCGAAAGGACCCCTCGATTCACCGATCTGGTGGTAGTAAAACTTCTCATGCTAGAAGTTACTATCCTGCTTTTGAGCATGAGACTTATAAGATCTATGAGTGATTTCTCTAATTTCAGGTTATCCATTGATGTTGTGATCGCCTGGTAACTGACGTTGTTGAAAGCTCCTTCAATATCTAGGAAAGCTACTAGGTTATTTTCTTTGTATTCGAGGGAATGAAGTGCTAACTCTACTGATTTTCCCTTAGAGTAATCATGTTGAGCTGTGGAAATGAGACATGGTTTTAAGTTATGTCTGATGTACATTTCAACTAATCTTTCCAAGGTTTTAAGAAGAAAGGATGATAAGCTGATTGGTCGTAGATCTTTAGGGTTAACTTGAGAGGGTTGCCCTGCTTTAGGAATGAAGACTACTTTAGTCATTCTCCAGGCTTTGAGAATATATCTCAACCTTACACAGCTTGTCCGAATGATTTCCAATGGTGGAATGATCATGTCTGAGTATTTTTGTAGTTCGGCTGAAATGATTCCGTCTGGTCCTGTAGATTTATAGGGATCAAAGCTGTCTATGGCCCAATGCAGTTTTTCCCGCATTATCAGATCAACTAAATCGCTTGTAGAAGCTTGAGACTCTGATGTTATGTCTTTGAGTATGTTAGAGCTATCTGGAAAGTGGGTGTCTAATAACAGATTAAGAGATTCTTCGTCTGTGATAGTCAACGTGCCTGCTTCTGTCTTTAAAGCACTGGGTATTGTTGGACTTTTTGAGATAATTTTCCTGAGTGTTGAGGCTTCTGAAGTATTTTCTATTTTACCACAAAAATTTCTCCAAGAAGACCTCTTACTCTTTCTTAATTCTTTTTATATTGCTTTACAGCTTGTTTGTATACGGGTAAGTCCCAGTCAGAAGGAGATCTAGTGTACTTAGATCTATTGAATAGTTTGCGGCGACAGCTCTTTCTGAATGGTTCTAGTTCTTTACGCCACCTATGAGGTTTTTTTTAACCCTTTAAAATGGTTACAGAGCATAAAGTTCTCATTGATTCATTGAAGGCTTCAGTGAGATGATTCACAGAAAGCTCTAGTTCATCTTTACTGGAGGAGCTTTTAAGAAGGTTGTGATCAATCAGTTGTGCCAATACCTGCCTATATCGCTCCCAGTTTGTATTACGGTGATTGCGAAAACCCCTATATGTATTTGCCACATCTTTGAGCTCAAACAGAATGTATCTGTGGTGTCTCCTGGAATTGGGCTCTCGTGGCCAAGATAAAAGGATATGAGCCAGTAGGTGGCTTCATCCGTTGTTAAGACAGCGGTGGTGGTGTCTTTGTCGCTGTAATTGGGGCGTAAAAATACGTTTCAGTCATTTTTTACTAACACGCATGACCTTGGTTCAACTTTCTCCGATGCATACAATAGTCCAGGCGGTGCCTAGGTAGACAAAGTCCTTAACTACCTCAAAGTTAAAGCTGTCCATAGTGACGTTTTGTCCAAGACGTCGTCGTTCAGTGTCCTTTTTTGACGACAGCATATACTTGGTCTTGCCCTCATTGACCACTAAACCCATCTTCTTCGCTTCCGTCACAATGCTCCACTGACATCACCCTTTGATCTTCCAATTATGTCAATATCATCTGCGTATCCGAGTAATTGGATGGATCTTTAGCAGATTGTGCCTCTAGTGTTGACGGTTGAATTTTGCACAATTCTTTCCAGAACGATGTTGAAGAAGTCGCATGACAGTGCATCGCCTTGTCTAAAACCTTTTTTGACATCAAGTGCATCGGGGAGATCTTTTCCGACCTTGATAGAGCAGCGTGCATTCTCCATCGTCATTCTGTACAAACGGATAAGTTTGTCAGGGATGCCAAAACTAGACATTGCTCGGTAGAGCTCTTCCCTAAAGATGTCATACGCGGCTTTAAAATCGATAAAGAGATGGTGGGTATCGATTTGAAGCTTCTGGGTTTTTTCCAAGATCTGCCGTAGAGTGAATATTTGGTCGATAGTGGACTTTCCTGGTCTGAAGCCACACTGATAAGGACCAATCAGGTTGTTGACGAATGGCTTCAGACGTTCACATAGTACGGCAGAGAGGATCTTATACGCAACGTTAAGGAGACTGATGCCTCTGTAGTTGGCGCAGTTTAGAGGGTTTCCTTTCTAATGTATCGGGCACACTATGCTGAGATTCCACTCATCGGGCATGCTTTCTTCCGACCATATTTTGCAGATGAGTTGGTGCATGCTCCGTACCAAGTCATCGCCTGCTGCTTTGAATAGTTCGTCAGCGATGCCGTCAGCTCCAACAGCTTTGTTTGACTTAAGTTTAGATATAGCTATCTTCACTTCGTCAAGGTCGGGTAGGCAGAATTGTAGGTCTGCGTCGCCGAGGTTGAGTAGTTCTATCTCCCTTACAGCGGAATTCGGTTCGTCATCGTCGTTATATAATTTGGAGAAGTGATCTTTCCAGATTCTCAGCACTTCTTGGATATCTGTAATATCTGCCTTGCAGCAGTTTAGGGCTGTCGCTAATTGTTCGGCTGCACGTGGTGTGTTAAGGGACCTAACATTCCACGTACATATCCGAAGTTCGTTGTCCTTATTTCGTTTGCGTGGGTTGTCAACAGTGAATCCGTCCGTATCCGAGGCTTGTTAGTGCTTCGAAACTTAAGGCATTTTTACGTGGCCAGGAAGTCACCCCGACGGCACAACCCCCAACCTGGAGGGCCAGATCCTTAGTATAACTCCAAGAAAGGGGAGCCGGATAAACCGCTCCTTACAGGCCTGGGCTCTGAATATGTCGAAGAAGCCCTATAAGGTGTTCACTAAAGTAATTTAACCTTACTGGAACTGTAGGCGCCACCGTTGATTCTATTTCGAGAATCAGTCCGCTGCCGCCTGGATAAGGAGAGGTGCCTTAGTGGAAACACCTCTCCCGCCCTCTCTCGTTTGCTGCCCCCAACAACTTTCCACTGGGGTTGGCACCCAATCTCCAGTTGAGGTACTAGGCACCCGATGTTCACCGCGGGGAGGTGAGAGTAGGAGTTTATAGACAGAGGTGGGTTTTGAGAAAAACCTGTGGACGCTTGTGTCCTCTTGAATGCACATGTCTACCATTTGAACATTTGAATTTGCCTTCAGTACACACAACTGTCAAAAACAAACAATTCCTCGAAATGACGCAATTTAAAATGTCATTTGGTCAAATTTAATGAAAATTAAAAAAAAAAACAGCTTTTGCTACTTAAATTGTCTCGTATTTATTTATTTATGTAAATATTAAACGACTCATCTACGACACAGATTAATCTTTGATCTCAACATCAATTCAATTTATTTTTTTGTATTTCTCTCGAAAACTGTTCATTCTTATCTTTGAGACACTTAAACCCTAAATAAGCACGTTTACATACATTTTGATTTTCATCCGCACTTTGAACACACTCTTTGATCATTTCAAGAAATTGACCAGATAAATCATCGCGAAAAATACGGGAAAACATCGATTCCTTATATAATTTTTCGACTTGAAATCCGGTGTCAGTTTCAAAAAATCCTTCCTTCTCCATAACGCATTTTACCAGGCAATTGCCTATTGGTGTGTCTTCAGGTAAATTGGGTGTATTGTAGTATTTAATTTCAGAATCGGGAATATTGAGCTCCTTAATGCATTCGTCAAAATGATTGCGACTGTCTCTTATTCGGCTCTGTTGACTTTCCGGGGACGCTGGCGCTGGCGGCAGCGGCGTTGTTGTAATTGTCGTATCATCAGATGTTACCTGTAATTTGTTTATAATTAAACTTGTTGTATATTAGTATAACTATTAAAATCTCCTTTTCTTAAAAACCTACCAAACTGGCAAAAATTGAAATGGTGATAATTGTTAAAAAGAATTTCATCTTAATGAGACAAGAGACTGCGTTCGAATGTTCTTGGTTTTGAGATTTTCAAACAACGCCAATAACAGCGGGGCTCTCAATTTGATTTCACGTTCTTTAGTAAATAAATACATTTGTAATCAGCTACAGTGTATCAAAGTTAGAATCTTGTTTCAAACTAAAATTTATAGCTTATTGCATATTTGGAGATCTCAAAAACATAACGATCAATTTTAAATCTTAAACCTTCTTTAAAATTATTATATTATTGAAAACCAATTATTAAATTTTTACTAGTTTTAGAAATATGATTTCGCTTACGTTAAACAATTTTAGCATGCACCTTAATATTCTTCTAAACTTAAAATGACGACTAAATCCTTTTAGTTAAAATTACTAAGTGGTTATTATAATTTTCAGTAATTGTTAAATCTCTTTGACGTCTAAGTTTTTGACATTTCAAATAATAGGAACGTTAATCAAAACAAGGTTTGTTTGCTTTGTTAACTCCCCATAGGATGTTATTGTAAAATTGAACATTTTGACATTTTTATTGACATTTCAAGGTCCCTAAAGTCAAAATCAATCAGTTTTGTATAGTTGTAAGCTTTAATGTTAAATTTTTAAATACATTTAAAAAAAAACTCTAGAAAACAGCAAATTATATAAAAATGATATCAATAATTTTCGATATAAATAAATTTCAGAGCAAAGGACTTAAAACTTTTTAAAAATCCAAGTGACAGCTTTCTTATATAAATTTGAGTCTTATTAAAAATATGGACTACAATAACATATATTTTAAGCGCATCAATTGCATGTTATCAGTGTGGGGCAGCTTCTTTTTATATTTTATGAACTGTCACATTTTAGAAGTGTTTAGATGAAAGGTTTCTAATGAAAAGTAATATGTATTTTACTAGTTGGGAAAAATTGACAACTTAAGGAAATTGCTGCCTGTTAAAATGACAAGACATGTTTAGATATCGAATATCAGTAAAGAATTTTTTTGGAATGTAAGTTTTAACTACAAAGATTTAAAACGTCAAAGTATTTCATACGAGTACGATTTTCATTTTGATAAACTGCACATAATTTACTTGTATATGATTTTGGATTGTTGTATTCACAGAAATTAAACTATAAAATACAAAAAGCCAAAGATTATCAATTTTTTGATATTTTTGATTTATTAAAAAAAAACGTACTTTATTTCTCAAGTTTTAGCATCTTGTTATTATCGCACCTTTTGATATGGTCACGAGTGAGTCACGACATTGTTGTTATAGTCGATTTAATTGTTTTAAAGTTAGACTTTTTGGTTTTGATAATTTTGTACAAACAATGTTTCAGAGAGATATTTAATCAAATACGATTCAATTCTGAATGTATTTGAACTTCAATCCAAAGTTAAGTCGTAAAGAGCTTATATAATATAAATTTTAGAGGATTTTAAATAAACAAAACACCAAGTTCAGATATCGGATTTAATACTGTTAGAAGCACCTTTTCAACAAGACCTTCAAAACAGCCTTTATCCTTGTTTTGGATAGTGACTGCAACCAATTGATTAAAAAAAAAAACGTTATTTAAAAGATTGTCAAACTGTCTGAATTCGTTCCTATTATCAACAAACACTTTTTTAGACACATCAAAGTCTCAGTCAATAGATTACAAAAAAAGAGGCTGGGATGCGACCCACACTGATAACTTCCCATCCCGTCTGTCGATTTGTCTTGCTTAAAAGTTTGTAGGTTTTCCTGTTTTGTTAAAAAAGTTGTCAGTTGAATTATTCTTAAAAAATTTAAAATTACGAACAATGTTTTTCATATAAAGAAGTAGTTTACTTTGAAAATCTAGTTTTGTAAATTGATTTTTAATAGAAAACAAATTCTTACAACTTTTAGTAGTATTTCTTATATTTTTACAAATTGGATGACTGCAATTAATTTGAGAGATATCAAGAACCGAACATCAATTTTTACCGAATTTGCGTACTATTTTTTGTATTTTGTTGGATTTTTACCAAAAATTGACTGAATGTCGAAAACTATATTTTATGTGAGATAAAATAAGTTTGAAGACAATATTTTTAATTCTTGAAAAGCTATTTGACTCGAAAGTAAATTTTTACTAAGTTTTAATATTGTTCTTTTTTAGGTTTTTATTTTTTATAAAAAACCTGTTAATTTGATTTTTATCAAAATTATACTGAATGTTGACAACAATGTTTTTGTTTAAATATGAAAGTAGTTTAAAGCCAATATCTAAAATTTTGAAAAAATATTTGAGTCAAAATTAAATTTTTACCAACTTTTGTTAAATTTTTGGTAAAAAAAACTGACAAATCGATTTTTTTTTGAAAATTTGACCAAATTTTCGAGGTAGCAAATTTTTTTTCTTCTGTTTTTTTGATTTATAAAATTTTATAAAAATTTAAATTTCAAAAAATATGCTTGTTTGGTATCACGTTAGCGTTTTTTTTAAACTGCTAAGGTACAAAAACCACTACCACAATTTTGTATAACAAAATTTATTGCAGTCTCTGCTGGTGCTTGAGGTATGGACGAAGAAAAAAACGTTGCGAACGTACGAACGTACGGACGCACAGACATCTTTCTAAAAATCTTTTATTTCGACTCTAGGGACCTTGAACGTCGAGAAATGTCAGAATTTTCAATTTGACAAATCAGACCCATTACAATAACTTCCTATGGGAAGTTAAAAACAAATTGATTTTATTTAAAAATTTCTTGTTGTTAGAATTGAGCAAGATTCAAAGTTGACTTTTAAGTGACTATATTTTGACACACGCTTAGTGATTTTCGATGACAGAAAAATATTTTTCATATAATTTTATATGGGTTTTTCTATGAGTAAACTCAGATTTTGTATTAGTGTAAAGAGCCTTGCACATGAGAGCTAAGAACGAATGAACGAACAGACGAACAAACGTGATTTTACACATTTTAAAAAGTCAATTTCGAACAAAAACACAATTAAATTATAAGAAACCAATTGACACTTATGTTAGAATAATAAAATTTGCATTTTGTTCTCTAAAACAAGCCAATTTTGTAAAAACAATTTCTTAGCAACGAATTGCAATGTGGTTGCTACGAACTGTCAAACTCTATTCGCGTTCCACATACAATCCACTCTGCAACGAATAAATTGTTCGCGCTCAACTTAACCTCAAAATTATATCTCTCTTATTTTGATTTTTTTAAAGGGTAATTATAAATTGACAGTTCGTCGCTGTCTGCGAATAGAAACAAAGCTCATGTGAAGGAAAAGTCAAAATATGCGAACATCCACAGTTCGCAGTTCGTAGCTCATGTGCAAGATACTTAAGTTCGTGTACGTTTTACCGAAATTGGAATAGCTATCAAATTTCCATCTAAACATTTAAAAGAAATTGTAATAGTAGTTAAGATTTTCAAATTTGATCTGAAATCAAAAATAAATCAATTTATTTTGCCCATGGATTGCAAAAACAGGGTAAATATCGGCATTGGAAGATCAAGAACAGGAATAAATTGATTTTATTAACCAATGGAAAACCCCATAAGTTAAGAATTTTAGATTCATGTTTTATCTTCGTGTTGGTGCTGTCAACTTGTCAAATAACGTTTCAGATCTGTCATATGTTTTCAAGCGTTTTCAAGCAATGTCAAAAAATTGTTCAAATGATCAACAATGAATTTAATTCCCACGTAAGCCCGCCTGCAAGTATTTGTTTCTTCATTTGCATATTTAATGTACTCTTCAATCTTAGTTAGAAATTCTGTAGAACTAGATTAATCTTTTGTAAGGTCCACCCATTATTTGTTTATATATAACTTTTTTATTGAAATCCGGTGTCATTCTTGAAAGCACCTACCTTCTCAAGGCAGCATTTTACGAAACAATGTCCTGTAGCATTATCAAAGGAATCATTATCAAAATTCATGTTTTTATAATTTTTCATCTCACAATATGGTATTTAAAAATCATTAGGACACTCTTCTCTGTATCTCTGGTAAGCTTTATGGCTGAAACACAACACACGCTTCAGCTTTGGCTTCAACTGCGTTACGTTGGACCTGCTTCAAGGTTGCTTTGAATGACACTTCTAATATGACATTTCTAAAATGCCACTTCTGTCATTAGCAGTTTTTATTTTCCTTAAAATAAAAAAAAATATTAGTTTCGAAATCGAAAAAATGAAATTTATGGCTGGAGTAGCTAACGCAGCCTTAAATTACCAATGTGAATCCCTCCAAAAGCAAATGTATTTTGTTTGTTGACTTTTTTACAGCTGTTGAGCTGTGAGACAAAGCAAATGTTCAGCAAATTTGAGCAAATTCGGAGCTTCCGTTTGGAGTCACATTACGTCATTTGCTTACGATTGCCAAATGAAACGTGAGGTCGAAGCTTCATTGTGATAGCATGCATTGAATTCCTATGACTGAACTCATAAACGACGTCAGGCAAAGCCGAAGTTGAAGCGTGTTTGTGTTTCAGCCATTATATATCGGTTCTTGTTCCATTGGATTAGCCGTTGTCTGTCATTGATAATTTTTTAATTTTTATTTTTGTAACGAATATTTTCATCAAATTTTACCCATTTGGCTAATATACCAATAATAATAATAATAGAAATAGAAAATGTCATTTTAATAAAATAATTATTTCTACGAAACAAAACTATAAAACATATTGACGACGAACAATACTAATCTATTTTTAAACTAATGCAATAATTCGCGAGTTTCAAGGATGAAGAGTTATCAGTACAATGATTTATCAGCAAACATTTTTACAATGAATTATCAGTATACATTATTTTTTGTTCTTTATTGTTTAAGTCAAAGAAAATCAAAAGAAAGTTTCGGATTCTGATAAGTCCCATCACATGTCAAACTTCGATTTATCTTCGATCGTTTCGTTTTACTGAAAGATGAACCATGTTTTCCCGTAAATCACAAATGCTGTCAAAATATAAATAACAATTGAAAATTGAATTGTTGATGTTTATGTCATTGATTGGTGGATGAGTGGTATGAAACGAACATACCTTACATCCATCTTGTATTGTGACAGTGTCAATTTTGACAACTCAGTAAGTACTTGGGTTTTCAATGAATCTATGTCTAGTATCAGGAATGGTTTTGTACATTTTCTCTGCTAGCAACAAAATACTTAAAAATGTCCAATACTACCTTTTTTCCCAAATATAACACAATTTTTCTTGTATTGTGTTTTCAAATCGATAAGTGGCGATTGCCCTCTTATAAATGTTCATATTCTCTGTCAACTGTCAAAAAAAATTACCTTCCAATGAGGTTACCAATTCTTTGTTTCTAAAGTCTTACAATTGTAAAAAGAGACCAATTTCAATTGGAAGACACAAAATTGTCGGCAATTGACGCCGATTTTCTACCAAAGAATTGTCTAATAAATAAATAAAATAAATTGAGTAGCGCAACAGTCCGTCGAGAACTAGGGCCTAGTGACTTACCACTCTAATCCATTCCTGAGTGCGAGTACTGTTGTCAGGGATGGAGGGGACCTACAGTCTTAAGCCGAATCCGAACGACTAATTTGAGAAAGCACTTTTCATGAATTACTTTTGGAGAATTTGTCAATTCCTCACAAGAAGCAGTACCCATAGAAAACTTTAGATGGCATAGGGAGGGATCGAACCCAAGACCTCTAGCATGACAGTCCAACGCACTAACCATCATGCCACGGGTAAAAAAGAATTGTCTTATATTTGAATAAAATCAACCAACCGTATAAACACACAGTTTCCATTTGATAGAAAATTAGGAACTGTCACCTTATTGAATGCTATGGAAAGACTTTTGACAGTTCGGCAAATGATCGCCTCCAGCCATTGAAGTATTGATCGGGTGGAGTAAGTTTTGACGGAGCCGTTTTGAATCACCCAGTTTCATTAGAATTTTGAACACTTTCAATGCAATCAGTATTTCTTTTGTTCTGGCCCTAAAACTTCTAACGTAAAATTATTTCTTCAGGAGTCGGCAGCACTTTACAAATTCCCACAATATCAGTTGTCATTTTTTCTGGTATCAATTAGTGCAAAGTACATAAGGAATGACTTAACTAACTTGATTTAAAACTCTCAACCATTTTTACATAAGTGGATCGTATTTTATTAAATCTTCAATTGTAACTTCCAGTAAGAAAAAAATTTTGTCATTCCAAGAAGTGGTTAAGAAAGATTTGTTAATCCCTCACGAATGGCAATACCAAGAAAAATAACGTCAAATATGGCAGGTATTAAAAGAACCTCTGAGATGACAGCTCTTAATGCCAAAAGCATAACACATCTTCAACTTTTGTGACACCAATATTGTTGCTGTTTTGAAATGATATGAATAAAAATATTTAAAGATTTTAGTTGTTTTCAACTTATTGTATTTTATTTCGTGCGCAACTTAAACAATTTACAATTTTTGTTCACACGTCACGGAGAACTTACATATTCATTGAATTTTATTTCATTGAAGATCTTCAAATGGTTTGAAAACTTTTTTTAAATGATTAACAATGCAACTAACTCCCACATAAGCACGCTTACAAGTATTCGTTTCTTGATTTGCATTCTTAGCGCACTCTTCAATCTTAGTTAGAAATTGTCTAGATTGATCTGGAATAAATCCACCAATTGTTTCATGAAATATATGATTTTCTTGAAAACCGGTGTCATTTTTGAAAACTCCCATCTTCTCAAGGAAGCATTTTATGAAGCAATGTCCTATGGCATTATCGTAGACACTATCTTCAAAAGTATTGCTTTTGTATTTTTCCAACTCGGATTCCGAGATTTGAAAACTATTGAGACACTCTTCCCGGTATTTTTCGTAGGTCTTTAGTTTTGATTCTAGTGTAAGTGTATCAGCGGATGTCTGTAATTTTAAATAATTATTAAAATATGTTTTCATAAACTGAATTTAAAATTAATTATTACCCAATTGACCAAAAGAGCAATGAAAATAATTGAAATGCAAGTTTTCATTATCACAAAACAAGGGTTTTCTATAAAACAAAGCTAAAAATCGTATTGACAAGAAGACGAACAACATCAATCTGATTAAAAGCTATTACAATAAATTTTCAAGCCTAAAGTTTAATAAGTTATCAGTGTACCTGTAATGATTTATCAGCACGGTTGCCAGTTTGGTCATTTACGACCAAATTTGGTCATAATTTTCTTACTTGGTCGCATGGACATTTCTTATTCCATTTGGTCCCATTTTTAAGAAATTGAAAAAGCTCGACTCTAGTTTCAAAAATAAAATGCTAGCCTAAAGTAATTTCCATTTGTACATAAATGTATTTGATTGATTCCACCCCATAACAAATCTTCGATCAATGAATGCACACGCCGAATGCATTCATTTCACAGTTTATTAACAGATGCCTCAACATCTCAAAATCATCACATCTCAAGATTATAAAATCTTACGGATAAAAGTTACATTTCAGAATTTTGAGAAAAGGTCGGTTTTCATAAAAACGGTTTAAATGAATATTGTTTTCGAAATATAGGTAAGTTTGTTTATAACTTGATGTTACTTCCTCACAGCTTTCTAAGTGGATGTTTCTTTTAATTAATTGAATTAAAACGAAAGATAGACTTAATTTTGATACCTTTATTAATATAATGCTGGCCAAAGAGTTTCAAGATGACAAAAATAACAAAGCGTTTGATCTGCAAAAACATATTCTTAAATCAATTTTACTAAGCGATAATATTTGATCTCCTGACATAATGTTAACATAGTGTGATCTTGAAAGAAGAAGATGGGATGCGACCCACACTGATAAATTCCGCCTGCCGATTTGTCTTGCTTAAATGGTTTGCAGGCTTTCGTGTTTTGTTAAAATTATTCTAACAACTATTCTAACAAATTTAAAAATTACCAACAATATTTTGAATATGATGAAATAGTTTGACTTCAAAATCTATTTTTGTTTAACGAAATTTTTTAGTCGAAAACCAATTTTAGTAGCATTTAAGTACTATTTCTTGTAGATTTATTTTTTTTATTAAAGAACTGACTGTTGGATTTTTATAAAAAAAAATTATGGAATGTCAGAAACAATATTTTTAAGAGAAATTACTTTCAAGCCATTTTTTTTTTTTATTTTTGAAAAGGTATTTGACGAAAGTAAATTTTTACCAACTTTTAGTAATGTTTTTTTTTAAATTTTTATATTTTATAAAAAAAATGTAAATTCGATTTTTTCTTAAAATTTTACCAGATGTCAAAACGTTATTCTTCGTTGCATACAATTATTTCAGAGTTATAAACATTTTTTTTGTTGAAAACGTAAATTCGATTGGTTATTTTGGGTTAACCAATTTCTTTTTTAAAAAACACCCACTCAAATTTTCAATTCGACAAATCGGACCGATTACAATAACTTCCCATAGGATGTTAAAAAACGGTGCGGATGAAAATTAATTTGGTCCTTTTTTAGTACGATTGGTCATTTTTATTTTCAGCTTTGGTCATGCAAATTTTTTTCAAGTGGCAACCGTGTTTATCAGCACATATTTTTGTAAAATGAGTTATCAGTAGAAATTAATAGAAAATAGAAATTGTTGGTGACTATTTATGTCACTGTCAATTCCATGCGTTCCATTACGATTGATTAAGTAAACTTTGGAACACCCTTTAAATGTATAGGTGGTAAAATGGTACAAATGTCATGTTCTTTCTACTACTAAACAATGATGTCAGACGTACTTTGTAACTTTTGCTCGTATGAAAAATGTTTTACTATTTAATAAAGAATTTTAAAACTCGTAAAAAATTAAGGTAATATAAGTAGTGATTTATTTGGTTCAATAATTTCAGTGTTTGGTACAAAATTCAAAATAGAGCATTGGTTTTTATAATTTGATGACCATCTAGTTTTACTATTAAGAAAATATATAGATGTTTTTCATAATTTGTTTCCGGTATTTTAGTGCAGTTTTTAAGAAGTTATATAGAAGACTCCAATTTTCTCCATTGAAGATTTGCAGGATTTCGTCCAAGATTGCTCTTCTTATTGGGACAGGAACCCACGAAGTGTTGTATATCTTCCCTTACTCTTAAGTTGCAAAAATGGTAGATATCATATCTAGGTTAAATCTATTATCAAAATAATTCTTCGGACCAAGGTCATGCTGCAATAGTCTTAAGTTTTTCTTGTAAGTGTTTTTTGAAAGACAGTTGTGGTGTCAGGAGTACACCAAGATATTTATACTCCTTGACTATTTCGAGATCTTCATTGTTCCAAGTCCATTTTTCGTTTCCAGCAAATCGTCCTCGTCCGTTGCGAAAAATCATGATTTTCGATTTGCTCTTATTGAGTTGAAAATTCCATAAGTAGCAATATTGCTGTAATTTGTTGATCATCAACTGCATCATGTTGGGGCTCTCTGCTATTATGACAATGTCATCAGAATATAGTAGCAGATTTGTTGCAAGACCATCAAATATTATACCACCAGGTAGGGAATCTTTGAGATCATCAAGAAAAACTGAGAAGATTATTGGGCTCAGAAGGCATCCCTGCTTGACTCCTGTTTTCGTCTGCAACCAACTAGACAAAGCGTTTCCATCCCATACCGCCGTAAGATTATCCTCATACAGATTCTGCAATACATTGAGAATTTTCGTTGACATCCCTAGGTTACTCAATTTAAAAAATAGAGCTTTCCTATCTATCGAGTCGAAGGCAGCCTTAAAGTCAACGAAGAATGTAAAGTTTCTTTCCTCTATCCAGTAACGACTGCACAATGTCAGTAAGGGAGAAAATATTGTCCACGGTGGAGTAGTCTTTTCGGAAACCCGCTTGGAACTCACTGAGTAGATCGTTGTCTTGGATCCAGTACGTCAGTCTTCCAACATAATCCCAGTAAATGTTTTTGTCATTGAGGAACGAGATTCCTCTGTAATTGATTGGATATTTTGAGTCACCATTCTTTAGTAAAGGAAAGATTATATTTTTCTTAAAGCTTTCCGGTGCCTTTCCAATATTTTAAATACAATTGTAAGCCTTTGTAAGCTCTTCTAGAAAAGTTTCGGTTGAATTTATGAGGAATTCA
Organism: Eupeodes corollae; assembly: GCF_945859685.1. NCBI lineage: Eukaryota > Metazoa > Arthropoda > Insecta > Diptera > Syrphidae > Eupeodes > Eupeodes corollae. The sequence continues at coordinate 22,287,739 of NC_079147.1, forward strand.
TATGGAATATGGTCTTCACCAGGAGCTTTGTTAGTGTTGCAGCGGGGCTGGAAAGATTGCAACCTGCGTTTCCACCATAATTCGATATTTCTCGATTGTTACTTAGCAGCTGTTCAACTGTCATCCCATCTTCTTGATCGCACGTCAATCTATTGTCTACACCCAGATCATAATTTTTTCCCTGGATTTGAAGTTTGTCTCCACGAAGTTGTATTTTAATATTTGGATTCTCTTTTTTAATCAAATGCAATTGTGCCCCGATTCCTTCGAGATCAGATTTTGTTGCCAAAAGCTTCATCTTTGCGTCCAAAGTTGTTGATATGGACTCGCAGACCATGGTTTTTAAGCCATTTACGGACAGATTACTGTACCACGGGTACCTGTAGTACCCGTGGCATGATGGTTTGTGCGTTGGACTGTCATGCAAGGGGTCTTGGGTTCAATCCCTGCCTGTGCCACCTTAATTTAAAAAAAAAATTAATTTTCGTGGGTACTGCCTCTTGCGAGGAATTGACAAATCCTTCAAGAGTAATTCTTGTCATGAAAAAGTGCTTTCTCAAACTATCCGTTCGGATTCGGCATAAAATTGTAGGTCCCCTCCATTCCTGACAACATTACTCACACACAGGAACGGTTGAGAGTTGTAAGTCACTAGGCCCTGGTTCACAACGGACTGTTGCGCCACCCCATTTGATTTGACGGACAGATTACCAATCGCCACTTCCCCTGATCCTCCCCCTTGTTTTACTGGTGGGAATGTGGGCGAGGTGTCGTGCTGCCCCAGTTTCGGTCGTTGAGTGATATTAGTGAAAAATTCCAAGCCTTTGTTCGGTGGCGGTGTTCGTTTCATTTTTTAAAAGTTTTAAATCTCCAAAACTACGATTTCACTTACAATATGAAATGTTTTCGACTTAACCTTACAATGATTTAAGTTTAAGTTTCAATTGGCGCACTTAAGCGAATTTATTTCGGCTTTTTAAGGAGTATCCACTTTAATCACTTTAACACTCCCCTCAAAATTAATGTTGGTCTTGTTTTTTTTTAACATTTTTAAGGAATAAAACACAGTTAACTAATTAAAAGTCACTAAAAGTCATAACAATATGAGCCTGGTTAAAGCTATAATTAGTTGAATTTATTTAAAATATTGTTTCTAAATCTAAAAATATTAAAAAATCAAGTTCGTTAAGTTTGGTTTTGAAATAAATCTTTTTTAAAATATTTTATTATTTATTTTCGTTAAATTAATTTTTCAATGATGAATTCTTGAAGCTAATTTTTAAGTTTATAATTCGGAACAAAATCGTTCTTCTCATCTGTCAATTTTTCTTTCAATTATCAACTTTAACCTCAAAAAATTTCTTCTTATCAGAAAATGAATTATTTCAATCAGAAAATTTTGTTTCGATGGCAGACATTTTCAATAAACGACCTGTCAAACACATTTCAAAGATTGGTTTCAAAAATGACAGAATTTTTTATGATCGCTGTCGCTATAACTGATCAAAAATATTCGAATGATTGTGTTCAACCAGGAAATCCAATAAAAGATATAACTGGCTTTTAACAATGTATTTTTTATTTTTGTTAAGTTATCAGTTGTACTCATCAAAAAACATGTCATACTTCAATCTACATAAAGCTGTGTTCGTTCAGCTTAACACTAGATTGACAAGTGTTTTCGTCAATCCCTTTATTTGTTCTCAAACTAATAAACAAATAGAAATTGTTTTGTTGATATTAATGTCGTTGTAGTGGAGAAAATGCTCAAACAAAAAAACCTTGCATACCTACCATTTTTACACTACATTATCGACATCTGTTTTTATTTAGTTGATATAAGCTTTTTCTGACATAGAAAGTATTGACATCTAGTATAATTTGTTGAAGGCAAACGATGCCATGTTTTTTGTATGTTATTGAAAAATTTTGACAGTTCGTACAAAGTGAAGCAGAAGTATTATTGGGAGATTCAATAGCCCTCTTTGCGCTAGTGTTTTGTCCGTTAAAAGTGGAACCATCGTGAAGTTGGCTACTAGCAGTCCATTTATAGTATGTCAATGGTCTCAATTCTCAGCACCCATTTATTTGAGTCCCAAATTCATCTGTCATCTGTTAAATTATTTTTTTAAGGCGTGGCTACACTTTAAAAATGGCAATAAAATCAAATTTTGGTGTACCTTGGGAAATTCTTTTTAGAAATGTTTGAGCTTAAAAATACGTCGATAAGGTCTAAGTTTCTTTGTTGTAATTAGTTGCAAATTAAAAAGTTTGTTTGTGCTTTCACCATCTTTGGTCTTTGACACTCAATGTGATTTTTATCAACAAACAACAGCAAGTACATGCAACGCAATAGTCAACCTTACGATTTTTATTTTTACTTTCGTTATATTTTTGCCTGGCTTGTTTCATAACTGGTCCAGAATTCTTAGAATCGTGGTCTTTTGACCGACAAACGATGATAGAGGTATACAGAGGATGGTTGCTGAATGCTGCTGTACGTACACCCTTAGTAGCAACAGCAGCAGCATCAGCAGAAGCTGAAGCAGCTAAAGGAGGAGATGAGACCCAACAACAAGCCCCAACACCATCCGGAATATATCTATAAGCAAGATTTTGAACAAAGAGAAGCTCCCTGCTTATAGGTATGTAGTACCTAAGTTAGGTAGAGACTTTGTACCTAAAGTATATTTGTATAAAACCTTAAGGCTATGTAGCCATAACATCTTATGATTCAAGAAGTGGTAATCTTGGAGATAATGTTCTTTTCTTATGCGAGTTCCGTAAGGAGATGGTTTCATGCATTTGTGTTTTTTTCTTATTTCGATTCTGGTTTTGGAGGAGAATGTAAAAAGGTGATTAACAGAAAAATTATTTAATTAAGATGCAAAAAGACGAGGATGAAAAATAACGTTACCGAAGTAGTTAAGTAGGAATTTAAGGCATGCAGTAATTTGCATAAATAATATTATAAAAAGAAGAAACAATTTTCCACAGAGGTGCTGTGATAAAGCATTTGGTGAATGTAAATGAATTAGACACTATCTTTTATCAGATATGGAATCAAATCTTTGTAAAACGACACTTTCCACTTTGCACTTTTACTTTGAAGTTTCACCAAGCAACCAATCGGAAAACTGACTGTGCTTCATACAGGAACTCGTTGCAAAGTCTTTTAAAACCTAGACTATCTAGTCCTTCCTCAAATGCTAATGGACTTGACAACAAAGTCAATGACCTCACCACAGCTATGAACAGATCGCTATAAATTGCTTGTCCATTTATACACAAAAGAGGAGAGAGAAAACTACAATGGTGGGCCTCAGAGCTTGATTCCCTTAGGAAAGAATGCAGAAAACTCTTCAACCGAGCTAAAGCCGCAAGACTAGAGTCTTACTCAGACTCTTACAAGTATTCTCTAAGAATTTACAACAAGGCACTAAGAAAATGTAAGCGATCTTCTTGGCGTTCCTTCTGTGGCACGATAGAAGAAACTTCTGAAGCCCCTGCCCCTAGGTTACGGTAAAATCTTTCAACTAGTCCAGCGATGCCAAGCTGCTTGAAAAATGCGGACGGCTACTGGGCAAATTCAAGTAATGAATCGCTGAACTTACTATTGGACACTCACTTTCCTGGTAGTTCTCTTACCAAAACTTGCAACAGTTATATACGTTCAAGTCCCAATACAACATACCCACAAGGTCTGATCACAAGGGACAAGCAACAATAGGCTCTCAACAGTTTCAAACCATTTAAATCTGTAGGACCAGATAGAATAATACCAGCGGAGCTACAAAAGACTTCTGACATAATTGCACCAATCCTTGAAGCAATTTTTACCAGCTGTCTTTACCTGGTCCATGTTCCCTCGGCATTAAGAGAAGTTAAAGTTGTTTTTATACCCAAAGCAGGTAAATGCTCTCAAGGCAATCCTAAAGATCTACGACCTTTAAGTCTCTCATCATTCCTTCTTAAGATCTTGGAAAGATTGATTGATATCCATTTAAGGGCAAGTATTGATACAAGACTTCTGTTTTCATCTCAACATGCCAACTGTAAAGGTTAATCGGTAGAAATAGCGTTACACACTTTAGTACGCTCCGTCGAGTATTCCCTTTATCATAAAGAGTTCACTATGGTTGCTTTCCTTGACATCTAAGGTGTTAACAACTTGGACACATCTGCACTAACATCTCGAAATGTAGAGAGTTCGCTTCGGGAGTTAATTCATTTAAAGCCTTACAAGCAGAATAATTAGTTAGTAGAGGGACAACGCAAGGTGGTGTTCTATCCCCTCTCATAGTGGTGAATGAAATCCTAACTAATCTGGATGCGGAGGGTTTCAGAGTGATAGCCTATGGGGACGACGATGTAAGAGCAACCTTTAATCAAATCTCTGGACTCTGTCTCTAAAAGCTCTATAACAGTCCATAACTGTCGATCATCCCTAATGGAGATGGCACAACAGTTTAATATTCACCTTTGCTGATTGCCGGGCCATAGAGACATTCCAGGTTACTGTAAGGCAGATGCACTCGCCAGGAACGGTACAGTACAGCCCATCCTACCACGTTTGGCAAGTACTGGCATACCAATCGCTACTTGTGAACTGTTGCTTTTTCAAGACGCTGTCAGGAGGGCAGGTAAAACAACATCACCACGTGCCAGGTCACAAAAAACATCTGGCCAACACTGGATTTAAAACGTTCAAGGTGCTTGCTCTCTCTAAGCAGATCGTATATAAGCTCGATAATAAGTAGTACCCGTGGCATGATGGTTTGTGCGTTGGACTGTCATGCCAGAGGTCTTGGGTTCGATCCCTGCCTGTGCCATCCAAAGTCTTTTCACGGGTACTGCCTCTTGCGAGGAATTGACAAATTCTCCAAGAGTAACTCTTGTCATGAAAAAGTGCTTTCTCAAACTAGCCGTTCGGATTCGGCATATAAACTGTAGGTCCCCTCCATTCCTGACAACATTACTCGCACACAGGAATGGTTGAGAGTTGTAAGTCACTAGGCCCTAGTTCTCAACGGACTGTTGCGCCACCCAATTTATTTATTTTATTTATTTTATTTATTTTAATAGGTGTCATAACCGGACACTGTCTAATAGGAAAGCACGCCACCAGACGAGGAAGAGTAAGAAACGATTCTTCATCTTGTCTGCACATGCCCTGCTCCAGCTCGAACGCAAGAATTACCTAGGAGAATTCTTCTTTAACGATCTAAACGATCTAAATCATATCGGTATAATCAACCTCTCACGTATCGTAAGGGACTCAAGCTGGTTCCATTGAGCTTAGGAAGAAGCCTCAAGATTCATGTGGTATCACAATGGGCCATCAAAATGGCCTAAGTGTGTCCGTTTCCATCTTGGACAGCCACTTAAACCTAACCTAACCTAACCTAACCTAGCTAGGGACCGAGCTGGCTGGAGACGCATGTTGGTTGAGGCCCAAGTCTTCCCGGACTGTAGCACCACCTTAAGTAAGTAAAAATTGTCGAAATTCAAGAAAAGCTTGGGTTAGCTTGAACACATCGTGAAAAAACGCACACTTTAGAATTTACGATCCATTATATGTTCCGTTAGGGAAGACTCACGTTCCTTGAAATTCTGAGGACTTTTATATTACTACATTTTATCATTGTGAGCTGTCACACAAAAATTCATATGACTTGTCACCTAAAAGGTCTTTATTATTCTTCCTAACCTCAAATTTGGCATAATTTCCGATGTCAATAAATGTCAGAGGAAAATTTCTTCCATTCTTAAAATTTGACCAAAGGAATTTGAAATTTAAGGAAAATATGGATGATGACGTTTTTATAAATTTTTTTCTTCAAATGACAATCAAATCAATTAAAGAAAATACATTTTGCCCAATGAAACACAACATAAAGGAAAACCTGCACGAGGAGAAATTAAAGTAAGAAAAATTGATTTTTTTCCCAATGGAAAGCTCTATTAGAATTCCACTTGACCAATTGATCCATTCGTGGGTTACAAGTCCCAGCCAAGAATAAGATATACTTATCTCTTCAAGCGAATCAACGTATTTGAATTAAATCTCAAAAATAAAATCAACGTGCCTGTCACGTGATCACACGTCTATTACAACAAGAAACGTCATTTTTGACAAATGACAAAAACAAAAAAACCCATACTTTGAACGCATGCCATTAATTCGATAGTTTTTTGCCTTAATCAACAAGAACAATAACTAAATCCATTTTAAAGTTGTTATTTTTTTCGATCTTAAAATTATATATTATTATAAAAAAAAGAATTGGCAAGATCAAGTTACACTTCACCACACTTAGGCTATCAATTAGCTCGAATTTGGCACACCAGTGACTATCGAGTGATGGTATTCCCAACAGGTCTCATTACCACCAGTGTCATGCACAGAAAAGCAGCGCAAAATTGGATCACATATTAAAAGTTGTATCTTTCGACTGAAATTGATTTTTTCTCTTTAGCTTTAATGTAACACATATTTAACGACTCCAACTACGACGACGATGAAGACGCGGGCGACGAGAACGACGGGCACACGAAGACCAAGAGTCGCATGGCAAATTTCAAAATCAAGTTTTTAACAACTTTTGAGCTGAGTCCGGACGGGTTCGGTGGTCGGTATCAGTGTGGTGGCTGGTATATATTCTTTTCGATCTTGGGAACCAGTTCCACCAGCATCGATCCAGCTTCAAGACCTCGCAGTCCAAAACGACTCGATATGATATTGTGTGAGACTCTGTTTCTGTTGCGGCAATGTTTGCAACTTGCGAGTCAACTTAATCCACCCCACCGCACCCACTGCGCCGCCGCCACCACCTAACCACCCCTCTGGGATCTACATTTATAGCTTCTCAAAAGTTGATCGCCCTCCATGGGCGTCCAGAGCTCTCTCTTTCTTTTGGGTTTTCTCAATTTTATTTATGGAAATGTCCAATAAAAGGCCTCGCCGCAGTAATAATAATCAATTTCTGTGATGATTCAATATAAGGTTCTTCTTGTCGTATGGATATGATGGCTTTTTGGCTTGTTGGAAGGTGGACGTCGTTGGGGCTTCAGTGGCGGCGGGTGATCTGCGCTGGCGCTGGCTGGAAGCTCTAACCACAAGATTCGAAACTGATTATTATAAATGTTTATGCGGATGATGATACGAGTACGAGAGCCCCAGATGAAACGAACAAGAACAAGGAAAAACAAAACTGGAGTGACCTGTTAGTCTTCAATGTTCACGGTGCTGTGCTTCACCGTCACTGCCCCGCGAGCCGCACCTCCGCGACGACGGTCGCGTCTTCTTTGACTCGTTACGCTGCTGTGCCGTTTCGTACCGTGTTTTCGTAGCGGTGGTGATGGTTAAGTTGAATAACTTATTTATATAAATAAAGTTAATGATTTAACGAATGACATTAGAGTATAAGATCAGTGCGAATGTCATAGGTGTTATCGAATAATTACAACTGCTGTCAAAAAGTTAATGACTTTACAGTCCCAAGCTGTTTTAAAAACCGCCGCAACGCCACCACGCAACCACTTCCGTTATAATAATATTAATTGATCAAAGTGTGTTTTTTATTGAATAAGTTGTTTAATATGTTAAAAGCAATAATTGTTAATAGTAAAAGCATATTATGTAAAATTTTAGTACCGTACCTGCAGGTTCCTATCTATTCATAAACACAAGTATTGGCTTAAGCTCTTTAAGATAAGGGGTTTCGCATTATAATTTGTTTGAAAAATACGTTTTGATTGACTCGAATTTGAGAATGTGAAGGCTTTGTCAAATATTTTAGATACCAAAATGTTAAAATTGTTTACTAGTTTGACAGACATATATGAGAATATAAAGAAAGCTCGTCAAATCTGAAGCCATAATATAATTTGACAGGAAGGTTTGAGATGATGTAAGAAAACCTCGAATAGAACTGTTTGTTTTCGCAGACTTCAAAAACATAAATTAATTTCTTAAATCCAAATGAAAAGTGCTGTTTGACAGCATGTCTCATCAAACCATGGTTAGGTTAGGTTGGAGTGGCTGTCCAGATGTCATTGACACACGTAGACCTCAAGGGTCCATTGTGATACCACTAATGAGGTTACTCATGGGAGAGTAATGAATTTAAACAAACCATTTTGTACTTTTAATAAAGTTAGAGAACCATACTTGTCAAACATATTTGGGAATGGAACTTAACGATTGGGTAACTTCTTTAAGTCTATAGTATAGTCTTCAAAGTTTATAGTTAAGGGCCTGGCACATGAGAGCGGACAACGAATGAACGAACAAACGTAATTTTACACACTTCAAAAAATCAATTTCAAACAAAAACACATTTAAATTATAAGAAACCAATTGACACTAATGTTAAGATTTTAAAATTTGCATTTTTTCTCTTAAACAAGAAAATTTTGTAAAAACAATTTGATAGTAACGAATTGCAGTGTGGTTGCTACGAACTGTCAAACTCTATTCGCGTTCCACATACCATCCACACTGCAACGAATAAATTGTTCGCGTTCAACTTAAGTAGTATTCACATGAGCGCGACCAACGAACGACGAATGAATTACAAAATGTGACTTTATATACGTTTGAAGACATATTTCCACACAAATTCTTAACGAAACGATAGAAATATAGTTTCTATTTGCTTTATGATGCATACTTTTACTTTTCAGTATCAAATATTAATAAATTTAAGAAAACAAATTTATTCGTCGCGAAAAAAATTGTAGTTAATACGAACTGTCAAATTTTATTTGCGTTCCACATTATCCACACGCGTACTTATCCTAAAAAATCATTCTTGTTTTGGTTTCGGACTTCGGTGGTGAATGTTGTTTGGCTGTGGCTGCTTGTCAAACTTCATTCGCGACGAAATAAAAACTCTCATGTGAAAGGAATGTCAAAATCGACGAATATTCGTTCATTCGTTGGTCTTGGCATTTGAATAGTGCTTTAACCTCAAAATTATACCACTCTTGTTTTGTTTGTTGAAAAAGGTACTTATAAATTTACAATTCGTCGCTGTCTGCGAATAGAAATTAAGCTCATGTGAAAGGAAAGTCAAAATATGCAAACGTCCCCAGTGCTCAGTTCGCAGTTCGTAGCTCATGTGCAAGATGCTATATGCATATAAAAGGTGGTTAAATTTAAAGGCCTATGTTGAATGTGAACAACACCTTAATTTTTTTTTTCTGCATTTTATTTTGAAATTTATCGTCGTTAATGGTCAGAATGGTGGCAAGAAATGGCAACAGTCGCTGATCAATTTTCGAAGAAAATCATCTTCAGTAATGAGGCACATTTTTACCTCAGTGAATTCGTCAAAAACCAGAATTGCAGCATTTGGGTTTATGGGTTGGCGGCATTATCAGGTCGTGCTTTTTTTCTTTCTTTAACATTTTTGGTGAAACATTTAATGGTTTATTTTGCACAATCGTTAAAACGCTGTTTGTTCAAAGATGGCGTTAGTGCAAATTTTGATCTAAAATTGACACGTGGCAATGTGTACTGTTTAATGTTGATAGACGTCAAACACATGAAAAAGAAAAAACATCCTTTTTCATGTGTTTGACATCTGTCAACATTAAACAGTGCAAATGATGTCAAATACATGAAAAGGAAAAAGAATACTGTTCATGTGTTTGACATCTGTCAACATTAAACAGAGCACATTTTCAATGATCTCATAACACAGTCAATTTTTCCTTGGATAATCATATCTAGATTTGTGTCATAAAAAGAGCATATGTACAAAGCAGGGGCCGGTTTAAAGTGCCAAATTAAATAAATTGAAGAATGGCAACGGTGTCGATGGATAAAAAAAATTAGACATTTTTGAAGTTGAGATGAAACGATGCGTTAGCTCTTACATTTAACAGTTCATTTATTTTGTATTAGTTTTTGAAAAATTTTCAATACAAATTCTTATTTGCAAATGCAAAATTTTTCTTTGCATATTTTTGAGAAACTATTTAAAATTCTAAATAATATTTTTAAAGTTTATTGTTTGGTCAAACAAAAAAAGAAACACTTTGCAAAATACTAAAACTTTTCAATTTCCAGAAAAGACTTTGATCTTGGTGAAGGTTAGGTTAGGTTAAAGTGGCTGTCCAAGATGGAAACAGACACACTTAGGCCAGTTTAATGCCCATTTTGATACCACATGAATCTTGAGTATTCCTCCTAAGCTCAATAGAACCAGCTTGAGTCCCTTACGAGCGTGAGCGGCTGATTATACCGATATGATTTAGATCGTTTAGATCGTTATAGAAGAATTCTCGTAGGTAATTCTTGCATTTTCGAGCCAGAGCAGGGTATGTACAGAGAAGATGAAGAACTGTTTCCTGCTCTTCCTCGTCCATACAGCTTGTGCAAAAGTCATTTGAGAATACGCCTAGTCGGGTGGCGTGCTTTCCTATTAGACAGTGTCCGGTTATGACACCTATTATCGAGCTTATATGCGATCTGCTTAGAGAGAGCAAGCACCTTGAACGTTTTAAATCATATGTTGGCCAGATGTTTTTTGCGACCTGTCTGCCCTCCTCACAGCGTCTTACATTAGCAACAGTTTACAAGAAGCGATTGGTATGCAAGTACGTGCCAAACGTGTTAGGATGGGCTGTACTGTACCGTTCCTGGCGAGTTCATCTGCCTTACAATTACCTGGAATGTCTATGGCCCGGCACCCAGCAAAGGTGAATATTAAACTGTTGTGCCATCTCCATTAGGGATGATCGACAGTTATAGACTGTTATAGAGTTTGTAGAGACAGAGTCCAGACGGATATCAAATATTGATATAACGTTTTCTTTCAGCCAGGACAAGACTTCCTTTATCGCCAAAAGTTCCGCCTGGAACACGCATTTGGGAAGGCCGAATGAGAGACTTAATTTCAGTCGTTCAGAGTACACACCTCCACCAACCCCTTCTTTTGTTTTTAACCCATCTGTGTAAAAATGGATTGACTCATCCTCCAAGAATGTCCTTTCCTCCCAAAACGATCTGGGAGGTATAGAAACCTCGAAGTTTCTGTCGAATTGCAGTTGGGGGATGGTGTAGTCTGTGTGCTTTGGAATTGATTCTAAATACCTTAGAATAACGGAGTGGCCAATGTTGTTGTTAGTTCATTGCGACGAACCTTTGAGGCGAATAGCAGAGCTTGCAGCTATTCGGTCCTTAGCTAGCTGTCTCCAGTTTCGCACGCCAAGTTGAGGTCTTCACCCACCTGCGTGCGCCACCTGAGTCTCTGTCTTTCTCTACTGTGCCGTCCCTCGTCATTGGATTCGAAGACCTTTCGGGCTGGAGCGTTGACGTCCATTCACTCTACATCACTTAGCTATCTAAGCCGTTTGACTTACAGTTGGACGTACAGTTCCGACGAATTTTTCTCTTGAAGCATTCTAAGACGATCTCATCTTTCTTTGACAGGGTCCAGGCCTCAACGCCATTATTGAGAACCAGGATGATGAGTGTCTTATAGATAATGATTTTAGATGCTCGAGAAAGGACTTTACTTCGAAATTGCCTTCTAAGTCCAAAGAAGCAGCGATTTACAAGAGTTATTCTTCGAATGATTTCAGCGCTGGTATCGTTGTCTGCATTAATAGCGGTGCCTAGGTAGACAAAGTCCTTAACTACCTCAAAGTTATAGCTGTCCATGGTGATGTTTTGTCCAAGACGTCGTCGTTCAGTGTCCTTTTTTGATGACAACAAATACTTGGTCTTGCCCTCATTGACCACTAAACCCATCTTCTTCGCTTCCGTCGCAATGCTCAAAAACACTCCACTGACATCACGCTTTGATCTTCCAATTATGTCAATATCGTCTGCGTATCCGAGTAATTGGATGGACCTTTGGAAGGTTTTGCCTCTAGTGTTGACGGTTGAGTTTTGCACAATTCTTTCCAGAACAATATTAAAGAAGTCGCACGAAATTTCATCGCCTTGTCTGAAACCTTTTTTGACATCAAATGCATCGGTGAGATCTTTTCCGACCTTGATAGACCAGCGTGCACTCTCCATCGTCATTCTGCACAAAGGCATAAGTTTGACAGGAATGCCAAAACTAGACATTGCTCTGTAGAGCTCTTCCCTATGGAAGAGTCTTTCAAATCGATAAAGAGATGGTGGGAATCGATTTGAAGCTTCTCGGTTTTTCCAAGATCTGCTGTTGTGTGAATATTTGGTCCATAGTGCACCTTCCTGGACTGAAGTCTCACGGATAAGGACCTATCAGGATGTTGACGAACGGCTTCAGACGTTTACATAATACGGCAGAAAGGATCTTATATGCAATGTTAAGGAGACTGATGCCTCTGTAGTTATCAGAATTTAGAGGGTCTCCTTTTTTATGTATCCGGCAAACTGTGCTGTGATCCCACTCATCGGGCATGAGGTTGTTAGAATCAAAAATTTAAGTTTCCGGAATTACAAAGCTAAAACCGGAATAAGTTCAAACAAGCTAGAAAACCCTGAAGCGGACATATTCGACGCACTAAATTTTTAAATGACCAAAAACTACGGCAATGTCTCAAAGGTTGTTAAAAATGTGCTTAACACTCCGTCAACGTAGGTTCCGAAGCTCGATTTTTAATAACACTCCTCTTGTAAGCTCGATTGATAAAGCAAATTTGCTTGCAGCAAAGTTTGCCGTTATTTTGATGATGAGTGATATAACTCCACCTGTACTTGAAAGCGTAAACGGTTCTACGTAACGAATTTTCTTTCCAACTTTTACAGTTCGCTAGAATACTTAAAGACCTTGACATTCACAAAGCCGCTGGCCGGAATAGTATTCCCCCTATTGTTCTAAGGAGGTGTTTTTCAACGCTGATAAAACCTCTGCGTAAGCTTTTCCATCAGTCCTACTCTACAGTTCTCTTTCCGAATGGATGGAAAACACATTTTTTCCAGCTTGTCCTTAAAAAAAAGCTAGTGCTCCTAACCACCCAACTATCGTCCGTTGCAATTACGTCCCTTCTTCCCAAGGTCATTGGAACGCTGCAATACGGAAGCTTCTCAATGACCGGTAGTACGGCTTCCGTTGCAATAAGTTATCTGGTGATCTCATTATCTATCTCACCGGAACAAATCTTTACATTGTTTTGGACAAAACAAGATTATTGCACTTCATATTTCAAAAAAATTTGATAGAGTCTGGAAATTACATTTTATACCGTTTAATTCAAGTAGTATTGGACTGGTTCAAATCTGATATCCACAAAATAAACGCTAATGCACCCAAAGGCTCCGTTTTGTCTCCGACACTCTTTCTTATTGGTATAAATGCTCTTTTGCCTGAAAGTTCTTTCCCACTAAATTGTTTCGCTGAAGTTTCCCCCGCTTTTCATATTCCTTTTAAGATTCCCATCCTTATTCTTCGGATGTGGACTATCCACGGCAGTGTATGATAACGTCATTACGTTTTGATCTTGAGAGCATTGTCCAATGGGGAATTAAAAACCGTGTAGAATTGTCATTAGTTTATCGCTATTTTTATAAACAATGTTCTAGCGAAATAGACAGTTCCGTTCCTTCCCTCAGACAATTCAACCGTAATACCCGTTCTTCTTGGAATGCTCATAAGCTTACCTTTGAACCCAATTTCGGACGCACTGTAAAGTACGGAGATTCGTTTTTTAGTCGCACTACACGAATGTGAAATGCTTTACCAGACTCTTTCCAATGTGACATTCAAATCAATGTTTATCGATATCTCCTTTCTAATCCTATCCTCCCTTCCTAATTGGTCGCACCGAGTTAAATCATTATAAGGGTATTCATATCCCCTTAAGTGCCCGCACAGTATACAACAAAAATTCACTGCCACTTTCATATAAAGTTTTTGTATAAGATTCTTTGTTGGAAATTCGATTGGGTTAGAAAACTCTCAAGATGTCTTGCAGACATCTAATAATCTAAGTTTGCAAATTGTAGAAGATTTATGATTATGATACTATAAAAGAACAAGCATACATTGAAGTCTGACAGCTATAAGTCAAGTCTGACATTTGGGATAACACTGTCCGAATCACGTGACTTATCAGCAATAAAAACAGAATTGACTACAATGTTCAACCCTGCGTGACACCGCTTTGCATTTCAAACTCCGTCTGGAGTTTAACCTCCATCAGTAAATCACTTAGCCTGAGTATAATCTTCAAAACTTACTAAAGAGTCCAAAATCAAAATAATTTCTAGGCGAACATGGGTTTTATTCTTACATTAAAAAAAAAAACATTTAAAATATCCACAATACAGAAAACATGCACGAATTCATAAATTTTGTTTTACAATTTTGACAATCAAGTCCTCTAAGATTTACAAAAAGACTTTTATCTTTTCATACTTCTTATAGAAATTGATTGGCAAAAGTTTATTAACAATTTATAATTTACAAATATAATTTAATTGTTATATGAAGGACCCTTTTCTCCAATTAAATAAGTCATCATTAAGTATAGCTGTTAGCCTTCTGAACTTTTGTTCATCAAACCTTCTCAACTCTTGTCGTTGTTCTATCAATTTGTGGGCCAACCTTATGACTTCAAAGTGCTATGTACACATTGTATTCAAGTTTAAAGAAAATCCGTTATTGATAAGTTTGATATTCCTTGGTTAATTTGTTTAACTTACTCTTTCTCCGGTTCTAGATGATGTAAAATTTTCGGTAATAGATCGAAATAAGTACGCCATTAATCTGACCATGTTTAGTCTCGTGTTGCGCTTATTTGTTGGTAAATTCTATTATAAATTTTAATTTTACGTTAACAATTTAGTTTGTTTGTATTTTATTATTTAAATAACATTTGAATTGATTTCAAAATCTTTGTAAATACTTAAATTTTTCATCCGATTGCTAATTTTATTTTATTAACAAGAAAGGTGTTCTGAGATTGAAATTGATTTAAAATTTAAAACAAAAAATTAGTCTTTGAAGAACAAAGTCTTAGTACTTATAGCTGTCTACCATTCCTGATTGTGAGTCCATTCGGAAATGGACCTACAGTTTTTATGCAAAATACGAACGACTTATAATTGTCAACCATTTTTAAGGAGAATTACTCAATTGACATGACAGTTCTATACACTAATCATCAAGCCACCACCGGTACTACAAATTTAATTATTTATTAAAGAGTTGCTCGAAGAAGAATGCTTGTTCTTTTAGAAAATAAGGTAAAAGCTTTGAAGGACAAACATTTTAAAATAAAAGCAGTTCAATGATCAAAATTTCAATGATGGCTTATTTCTATCCCATCAAAAAGAACGGAACCCCTTTGGTTTAGAAATAGAACAAGAAGAAAATAGAACTCTAAGTGTCACTTCAATTTTTGTGTATGAAATTGACAATAGGTATTCGGTATAAACGAACAGATCTAATACGTGTATACTTTTTTGACATATAGTAATAAAATAAATAATTAGTTGATTATACTAAGGAACTAAGAACCTGGAGGGCCAGAGGTTGGGGGTTGTGCCGTCGGGGTGACTTTCTGGCCACGTAAAAAATACCATTAGTTGCGAAGCACCAACAAGCCTCGGATACGGACGGATTCACTGTTGACATCCCACGCAAACGAAATAAGGACAACGAACTTCGGATCTGTACGTGGAATGTTAGGTCCCTTAACAGACCACGTGCAGCCGAACAATTAGCGGAAACCCGAAACTGCTGCAAGGCAGATATTACCGCCATCCAAAAAGTGCGATGGGATGGACCGGGCAAATGCAAGCTAAAAGACTGCGATATATACTACGGCGACTGCTACCGAGAACAAAAACAGCCTCTATTTGGGTGTGGATTTGTTGTTGCAACTAGATCCAGGCAAATAGTCTTGAGTTTCAACAGTGTGAGCGAGCGCGTCACGACAATCCGCATCAAGGCTAAATTCGCCAACATAAGCCTAATATGCGCGCATGCCCCAACAGAGGAGAAAGAAGAAGACACCAAAGACATATTCTTCGAGCTCTTGGACAAGACTTATGAGCAGTGTCCTGGCTATGACATTAAAATTTTCTTAGGAGATTTGAATGCCAAGCTAGGAAGAGAAGACATCTTTGGTGGCATAATCGGGAGATACAGCCTGCGCGACACTAGCTCCGAAAACGGATTCATGCTGGTCGATTTCGCTGCGGGGTGAGACGTTCTGGTAGCTAGTACGCAGTTCACACATCTCAATATCCATAAGGGGGCATGGAAATCTCCTAATCAATCAACCGTCAACCAGATTGACCACATTGCGATCGACGCACGACGCTTCTCAAGTATCCAATATATCCGAACATTCCGAGAGGCCAACATTGACTCGGACCACTATCTCGTTGAAGCCAAGGTACGGCTACGGATATCCCGATCCAAGCCAAAACAAGGAAGTACTGTGAGAAGATTCGACGTTAGACGGCTACAATCGCAAGAGACTGCCATGTCCTTTTCCGATCGAGACTCCAATAACCTCTTAAGGAGTCCTATGCTGCCTGCATTAAGCATTGAAAACCAGTGCCAACATTGCCTTGCAGCCATCAGAGATACCGCCTCTGAAGTGCTAGGTTTTACACGGCAACCACAGCGAAACCATTAGTTTGATGACGAAGGCTGGAGAGCGCATGCAGCGAAACAAGAGGCATACAAAACGGCGCTGCACAAAAGGACTAGAGCTGCTCGCGAGCTCTACGAGCAGAAAAGGAGAGAGAAACACCGGCTTCTTAGATGGAAAAAGGAGAGCATGAGAAGCGCGCGATCGAGGAGATAGAGGGATGTCACAACAGGAATGAGGTTCGTAAATTTTAATTTTAGCAAAAGGTAAAAAAAAACCTCCCAAGGGTACCAGCCACGAACCGAAGTCTGTATGGACGGTTAGGGAAACATCGTATTGGAACCGCAGTCTATATTGAGAATATGGAAAGACCACTTTTCCAAATTATATAACGGCGACGACGAACCGAATTCCGCTGTAAGGGAAATAGAACCACTCAACCTTGGCGAGCAGATCAACAATTTCGCCTACCCGACCTCGACGAAGTGAAAATGGCTATATCTTAACTGAAGTCAAACAAAGCTACTGGACCTGACGGCATCGCAGCCGAACTATTTAAAGCAGCAGGCAATACCTTGGTAGGGAGCATGCACAAACTCATCTGCAAAATATGGTCGGAAGAAAGCATGCCCGATGAGTGGAATCTCAGCATAGTGTGCCCGATACATAAGAAAGGAGACTCTCTAAGCTGCGCCAACTACAGAGGCATCAGTCTCCTTAACATTGCGTATAAGATCCTCTCTACCGTATTATGTGAACGTCTGAAGCCATTCGTCAACAACATGATTGGTCCTTATCAGTGTGGCTTCAGACCAAATATTCACACTACGGCAGATCTTGGAAAAAACCCAGGAGCTTCAAATCGATACCCACCATCTCTTTATCGATTTTAAGGCCGAGTATGACAGCATCTATAGGGAAGAGCTCTACCGAGCAATGTCTAGTTTTGGCATCCCTATCAAACTTATCCGTTTGTGCAGAATGACGATGGAGAATGCACGCTGCTCTATCAAGGTCGGAAAAGATCTTACCGATGCATTTGATGTCAAAAAAGGTTTTAGACAAGGCGATGCACTGTCATGCGACTTCTTTAACGTCGTTCTGGAAAGAATTGTGCAAAACTCAACCGTCAACACTAGAGGCACAATCTTCCAAAGGTCCATCCAATTACTCAGATACGCAGATGATATTGACATAATTGGAAGATCAAAGCGTTATGTCAGTTTGAGCATTGCGACGGAAGCTTAGAACATGGATTTAGTGGTCAATGAGGGCAAGACCAAGTATAAACTGTCATCAAAAAAGGACACTGAACTTAGACAAAACGTCACCATGGACAGCTATAACTTTGAGGAAGTTAAGGACTTAGTCTACCTAGGCACCGCTATTAACACAGACAACGACACCAGCGCTGAAATCAAACGAAGAATAACTCTTGCAAATCGATGCTTCTTTGGACTTAGAAGGCAATTGAGATTTAAAGTCCTCTCTCGAGCCTCTAAAATCACCATCTATAAAAGTCTCATCATCCCGGTTCTCATGTATGGTGCTGAGGCCTGGAACCTGTCAAAGAAAGATGAGAGCGTCTTAGAATGCTTCGAGAGAAAAATTCTTCGGGTGATTTTTGGTCCCGTACGCATAGATGGAGAATGGAGGAGAAGATATAACGACGAAATGTACGGGCTGTACAGCGACACTGACCTAGTTAGCAGAATTAAAGTCCAACGGCTTAGATGGCTGGGTCATGTAGAGCGAATGGACATCAACTCTCTAGTCCGGAAGGTCTTCGAATCCAATCCCGAGGGACAGCGGCTCAGCAAAGCAAGACCGAAACTCAGGTGGCGCACTCAGGTGGGTGAAGACCTCAACCAACTTGGCGAGCGAAACTGGAAACAGCTAGCTAGGGACCGAGCTGGCTGGAGACTGGCTAAAAATTTAGTTTGACAGATGCCGAATTCCAGCCCTATACTTTTCAAACCGCAAAATGGATAACTCGTTATGAGGAAATATCCCTCCTATTCAAAACAAAATGTGAGCTATTCCACTTAAATCGCATACCATACAAGGTTTTCTTTAATCAATTTTGCACTCTCCGTAAAATGTAGGCAAGGAGAGAAGTATTCTATTTCATTAGCTTCTAAAATTTTGGTTGACTCCGACTGGCACTCGAACCCACGACCCTTCGATCTGTCTTCGGACGCCACCTCCACTGGGCTACCGATTATCTATTTAATATCGTGGCTTACTGCCTTCTTAATAGTTTAGTCCTACAAATGCACTTTTAATTTAAAATTATCTACTATCAACTTATAAACACTTGTTTTCTCTTTGAAAGTCAAAGAACGACTGAGTCCAACGGAATAACCATTATTCAACAGGTGCTGCTACCGTCGATATTTTGAATGAAAGAAATAAGAAATAGGTAAATCAGTCAACTATCAGTTTTGCTTTCAATAATCACAGGAAAATTCTTTTTAAATGACAGACAATTTGAACGATGATTTTAACAAACCTGTCAAACAATTTCAATGATGGAAAACAATGATAGCTATACATGGATTTTATTTTGACAGATAAAAACAATCGTTAAAAACTTAAATTTAAATATACAACTATAAAAAACAAAATATTTAAAACTTCGAACTCCATCCATCAAAAAACCCATCTAACTTTTTTTAACATCTAATATGTCAATGGTGACATGACATTTCATTGGAATTATTCCGGTAGCAAGTTATCGATATTAAAACTTACGAGTACTTAACTCTTTAAACCAACATCTATTGTATCAGCCATCGAACTATTAAAATTGTGAAATACTATTTAATAAAACTGTTAGTGATCAACACAATTTGATTAACTAATGAGAATTAAGTTGCTTTTTTTCTTGACATAGTCGGTTGGTTACTCCATTGACGACAAAATATACATTCCATTGCATTGACTTGACCATTTGGAAAATAGTTCCGCATTTTATTCAGCAAGCTACCTTTTTATAGTATTTCGTAATACACATAACAAATATTAAACATTTCTTTGCTTTTTAACTTGTCCCTTCCCTGGTTTTTATTGTTAAAGACATCATTTGAATGTTAATAATACTAATTCAACATAACCTATACAAAACAGTATACACATAGACCATAGAAATTTTCAAACAAACAGTTCTTTATCACTTATAATGTGACAAGAGTTATGAGATAAGGGGGCCGGGCGTTTGACGTTTGTGCACTCGTAATGACCGCTCATTTAGTTTTTTTTTTATTTCCAACTTATTGTATGAGTTATGCAAAAGAAAAATGTCAATCTAAATATAATGACAGTATTGTCAAAGTAACAAATCGAACGCCTTCATTTGCGGAGTTTTGTATTAAACTTACAAAAGAAACGATTTCTTTTGGGTTAAACATTGATATGTCAAACAAAAATGGTTATGCATTTACATTTTACAGTCCGAATCTAGCAAATAAAGACTGTGTAATAAGGTTGGTAATTTGTTTGCATTATAATGTTTAAAACTTCATTATTATTTATCAAATATAGATGCAGTGCATCTGAACACGCCAAATAAGTGACAGCTGGTGCCAAACAAATAATCAAACAAACCTACTATTTTGAAATGTCAGAAACAGATAAAACTCAAAATACAAATAAAAAGTTATCTAATAATAAAAGCAGTGCATCTGAAAACACCAAAACAGTGACAGCTGTTTGAAATGTCAGAAATAATAAAATTGTTTAAAAGCTAAAACTCTTGCGCTTTCAACATTTTCATGCCCTGTACTCATTTCAATAACTTAGATTCTAAAAAATAGTTAATAAATAAAAATAAAACTTTCGATTTCTTTTATGTCATGGATGACGCTTGTAATATGCATAAAATAAAGCGCGACCAGGGTGCGTCATATGTATGTGTGCATGAGTACGATTATATGTATGTTTATCTGTCTCATGTAGTCACGTAGATTTTTATATTAATTTATTTTTTTAATGAAATGCAAATCGAATTAATTTTATCAAAGAAAAAAATGCATTTTGTATCGTTTGTCCGTCCAATGAAAGTTTTTTTTATTTTCATTATTGTATTTTTCTTTTATTATATTGAATAAGTGTTTCAATATTAATTCTCCATTGTTGTTGAAGTTATGTAGCTACTGAAACAATTTAATTTTCTTTAGTTTTTCTTTCCATTAGTGACAGTTATGAATTTTGATGAGTTGTTGTAATAAATGTTTTATTTTTTGCATATGAATAGTTGGAAACAAAAATTGAATTAACCGTTATAAGAATTATTTCAATTCAAAATATCGTTTTTTTTTCGTTTCTAACATTCCCTGAAGTCAAAATTTACAATAAAATGAAATAACGCATTCTAAATTCCAATACCAGTGAGCCACTCTTGAGAAAATTCACTTTGACGTTTGTTTATTTTTTTTCTGCCATAATGTCTTCCTAAAATTAAAGCGAGATAGAATGATAAGACTTCATACGGCAATCAAGCTTTCGGTCTTATAGACACAATGGACTCTTAAGATTCAATCTAAAATGTTACCTCTAAGTTTGTGCTCGATTAAGATCGTAAATATCAGAAGATCGAGCACAAAGCTCAAATGGTTTTTATTTTTTATTTTGTTTCGTTTTGACAGCTGACAACTGTTTTGTCATTGTAATTTCAGATCTGTGTAAAGCAGCATTGTTTTTACCCTGTTGTTTAATTTATAAAAAAAAATCAAAAGAATGTAAGTCAACTTTCTTCTCAACGCTTGAGGTTTGAGCTGCATAACGTTTTGCAACTTCTTAGGACGCGCTTTATGGCACATATTATAGTAAAGTCCGTACTAAGATTGTCAAAAGTCCCACCCACCTAACGCTTATTTGTGGTTTAGTTATCAATTTGAAAATGGTATTAAAGAAACGATATACGATCTTAAAGAAACGATATCAAAGAAAATTTGGATGGCCTTAATCTATTGGTAATTAAAGTTTCAATAAAGTGGGTTTCGTCTCATGATTTCAAGAAATTGGTCAGGTTCAGGTGACATAAGGGACTTGAAAGTAAGGCAAGTTTTTAGCATCTGATTGGCCAGCTGTCAAAAAAATGCCTTCCAATTAAGGCAACTTTATTGGAAAGTTGTGTGGAAAGTTAGTAAAGAAAAATCTCCCTAACTATCAAGTCAAGTCAACTTATGTCAAAATGACAACTGATCATGTTTTTTTCATTCAAGTGAAAGCTGAGCTTTATTACTCTTAATGTTAATGTTTTCTGTAAAAAGGCTCCTTGTCAATTTAAAAAAGGAAAAAGTAATATCTCTCTACAACACAAAAGAGAGAGGGAAGTGTTTTGTAGACAATAATGTGTTTGGTAGTTCTTGTACTCTGAACTTAATGTATATGTTTGTGAAGTACAGTTCTGAATTTGAAGTTCATGACACTTGGAAAACTAACTAGTTGTTAGGTCAAAATTTACTTTCAAAAAAGAGGCTGGGATGCGACCCACACTGATAACTTCCCATCCCGTCTGTCGATTTGTCTTGCTTAAAAGCTTGTCTATATGTACTCGTATTAATTTTTACCAATTTTGCGTACTATTTTTTGTAGATTTTATTTTTTATGAAAAAACGGACTGTTGGATTTTTATATAAAAATTACTGAATATCGAGAACAATATTTTCTATGAAATAAAATAAGTTTCAAATCAATATTTTTAAGTTTTGAAAAGCTATTTGAGTCGAAAGTAAATTTAAATTTTTACGAAGTCTTAGTATTGTTTTTTGTAAAAAAAACTGTCAATTTGATTTTTTTCAAACTTTAACTGAATGTTGACAACAAGATTTTCTGAAAGATAAAAGTAAATAAAAGCCAATATCTCAAAGTTTTGAAAAGATATTTTAGTCGAAAATCAATTTTTACCAACTTTTATACATTTTTTTTTTTTAGGTTTTTTTTTTTGTAAAAAAAACTGTCAATTCGATTTTTTTCAAACTTTAATTGTATGTTGAAAACAAGATTTTTTGAAAGATAAAAGTAAATTAAAGTCAATATCTCAAAATTTTGAAAAGATATTCGAGTCGAAAATCAATTTTTACCAACTTTTATACATTTTTTTTTTAGGTTTTTATTTTTTGTAAAGAAAACTGTCAATTCGATTTTTTTCAAACTTTAACTGAATGTTGACAACAAGATTTTCTGAAAGAAAAAAGTAAATTAAAGCCAATATCTCGAAGTTTTGAAAAGATATTTGAGTCGAAAATCAATTTTTACCAACTTGTATACATTTTTTTTTTAGGTTTTTATTTTTTGTAAAAAAACTGTCAATTTGATTTTTCTCAACGTTTTTCAAAATGTTGAAAACAATATTTCTTATAAGATAAAATAAGATTGAATTTCAAGTTTTTGAAAAGATATTTGAAACGATATTCTATTTTTACGAACTTTGAGTAATGTTTTTTTTTAGATTTTTATTTTTTATAAAAAAAACCGTCAATTAGATTTTTCTCAAAATTGTATCAGATGTCAAAAACATTATTCTTCGTTGCATAAAATTGTTTTGGAGATGAAATCATATTTAAGTCGTAAAATTTTGGAGGTGACAAATTTTTTTTTTTAGTTTTATTGGTTTAAAAAAAAACCGTTATATTGATTTTTTTCAAAAAATATACCTGATTGGTATCACGTTACAATATATTATATAAAATTTAATTCAAGTCTCTAGCGTTTATGGTTCGTAAGATATTCAGGGTTAACCAAAATTTTCACCTTTTTTTCAAACTGCTATGGTAAAAAAACCACCCACGCAATTTTCCTGAGAGCCCTTTCTGCATTTTTCTGCCTTATTATCTGTATAACAAAATTTATTTGAAGTCGATATCTCTTCTGGTTCTTGAGCTATGGACGACGAAAAAAACGTCGCGAACGTACGGACGTACGGACGTACAAACGTACGTACACACGCACGCACAGACATCTTTCTAAAAATCTTTTATTTCGACTCTAGGGACCTTGAAACGTCGAGAAATGTCAAAATTTTCAATTTGACAAATCGGACCCATTACAATAACTTCCTATGGGAAGTTAATAATGAAGTTATCCGCAAATGAAGTATTTTTTGTTGCCTGAACCTGCAAATTGTCTGATAAAATTTGACGTTTGTTTACTCAGTTTTGCGGATTCATCTTCATTTACATATACATAAGTAGAAAAAAAAAACACATTTCTATTATTATTTTGACAGTTGCTCGACAAAAAACTATCATATTTAGTTTGTAATTTCTAATTTTTTTAAAATCAGTCAATTAACAATATAGCTTTTTCGCATTTATGGCTGAAACACAAACACGCTTCAGCTTCGGCTTGCTCTTTGGAGGGTTGAAATAATAGAAATGACATTCAAAGCAACCTCGAAGCAGGCCTAACGTAACGCAAACGAAGCCGAAGCTGAAGCGTGTATGTGTTTCAGCCATTAATCCCTCTAAAACTTTGCAAAAATGGGTCCGTTTACGTTAACGAAAGTCGTCGGTCATGCAGATCAGTGCGTTTATAAGCTAATTCATACTTCTTTCAGGAAATTAAGAACGCTTAAGACAGTAACAGTGATGTGATTCCATCAGAATAGAGAATGATGACATCAAAACTTGCAAGTAAAAATAGCACAAAGACTAAGAAAGAAAAAGTAATCCACAGGGAGTGTTGTTCATGTACTTAAACGAATTAAAAACAATCTATTGCTTGAATTTGACAGAAAATTATTTGCCCGTTTTCCTCCTGTCAAATAATATTTAAATTGTGTTTCTGCATTAGCTATTTATTCTACTAGCTCATAATTTTTCGCTTTACAAAAATAATAACGGTAATTAGTTTTTAAATGTTTACGCGTTTGAATTTTCACACAAAATAATTTAATTTTAAAATGCAAGATTCCTTGAAAATAGTTTACACTTCTATAAATCTACTCAACTAGCGACTCACATAAAATCCAGATTATTCCACAAAGAAACTGCGCACAGAATTAAAACTGTTGTGTACAGCTTTCATCCTGTTTTACCGACCGATACCGGACCGTTGAGTTGACGCGACGACGACGAACGACGCGAAATCGACTGCGAAATCGACCTGAAAACATTGATTTCGATTCGTGAACGAGTTATTGGCGATTTTATATTTGGTGCAATCAGACTTTATTGTTTATTTATATAAACGGGAATGTATGATCCGAGAAGAATTGAAAGTTTATGTTGGTTGCAATATTTCTAGTTGTTGTATCTAATATAGAAGTTGTAATAACGTTTTCTTCATGTGAAGCTGTCATCGTTATCATGTTCTAATTAAGTGTGTAACACAAATATCTATGGGGAAACAAAATAAATATGCGGGCAATACAGTTTGTGCGGGATATGCAGTATAAATCTTTTGAGGTGGATATTCTGTTGAAATAATGAAGAAGAGTGAAAGCCCCTGCCTATAATACGCAAAGCAGGTGGGCTAGTTTCATTGGATTGGAATGCACTGCACACTCTGTGCTCTTTAGTGGTACTTTAGATATTTACTAAATTTATGGAAAATCGTGTTGCTGTAGGTTTTTTTGTTTTGTCTCCAGATGATTCATAATGCCGTTATTTGTCATGTTTATCTGCATGTAAATTTGCTACAAAATAGTTGAGAAATCAACTTACAAATTTGTACAGATTTAAAGGTCAGAATAGGTTACAATAACCATTGGCTTTGTTTGACATTTGTTAACACATGGTCATTTTCTAGGACGAGTTGAGAGACTCCCACACATTCTTTAGCAATTGCGTGACATTTTCTTTAAGTAGGTATCAAGTAAAGACAAATTGGTTTTTTGGCAGCACTTTTTTTAAAGTGCTGTCAAAATGTACTTTCTTTACTGTCAGTTTGATGTACCTGTAGAAGTCTACTCTTTTCTTTCTTTGTTGGGTAAAGTGCCTTAGTCAAAGATAATATTTTTATGTACCAATATTGCATAAAAAACTTTTAGTACTCTCATGGAAAATAACATTTTAGTAAATTAACAGGTGTGCTCGGGGTGCAAGCGATTGTTTCACAATTTGAACTGTCCCAGCATAAGTTTCTGGAAGGCTTCCCAGGTGTCGCTATTGTCCTCCTTCACCATTAGAGAGGTTGTATACATTATGTTTTTTCCAGGGCTACCAGGGATCTGAATGAATAGATGAACAAAGTGTAGTAGAAATTGAAAACGTAATTTGATGTCTATTAAGTTGTAAGGAAACCTGAGGTGCTTTATTTTTATTGTTACCAAGACATTATTCTCTTTTGCAAGTTTAGATGTATGCATTCCGAGCCATGTAGCCCATTTTATCATTTTTACAATCCTTGGAAATGGCTAATCTATAACATAAAAATAAGTCGGGTTTTCCTTCCTGACGCTATAACTCCAGAACGCACTAACCGATTTCCGCGGTTTTTCATTCCTTGGAAAGGTCTTGGGCTCCGTAAGGTTTATAGCAGACAAAATTCAGTAAAAATTTCAACAGAAAAGATTTTAGGTTCTCATAGGAAGCTAATGTAAGAGTCCCGATTTGTGGAATTGAATTTTTTTTTTAAATTTTTTGACGTTTCAAGGGCCCTATATTCTAAACCAAAGATTACTTTTGGAAACCTTTTTTAACCATATTTCTGACGCCTGACGATTCTCCCATCATCTTATATCGGAAGCTCATGAAACATGCACGAATACGCTTTGACGTACGTGTCAAATTATGTAACTTCAAATTTATATATTACGTTCACATGCAATCCGATGTGTACGGAAATTGAACGTGAGTTGGACCCGGGCCAAAAACCGCTAGATCGGCATGATTTCATCATAAGAGTATTTTAGCAAAAACTCAAGGTGCTTCCAGTGTTATATGTACTCGGTGGAATGTCAAAAGTGTGGACTAGTACCTATGCTCATATCCTAATTTAGTTGCTGAACAAATTACATTGAAATTAAGTGAATGACATCATATCAGCTGAAATTCCTGATCCAGTCACTGATCCCCATCTACACGACATTGTGACGACACAGATGGTGCATGGACCTTGCGATGCATTAAATCCATTATCGCCTTGCATGGCTGATGGAAAGTGCACAATACGATATCTGCGACCGTTAGTTGCTGAAACAGTCACAGGGAACGATGGATGTCCAGTTTATCGTTGGCGTTCAAAGGAATATAATGTTCGATCTATCGAAGTTAAAGTTCAAAATCTTTTTTCTTCAAAATGATCAAAGTGCTGCACAATTGTTGGAAATGGAAAAGTGGCAGTTGTTGCGAAAACTGGATTAATTACTCTTACCAACGCCAACTATTATTAAAAATGTTTTTGGAAACATTAGTGAAAATTCGCAGAATTATGCTTGATTAAGTCAACGACAATAATCAAAAATCGCTGGCGATTTGGTGACATACAAATCCGTTGATTCTATACCAAATGCCGATGATGTAGTGAGTTATCCAACGGAGTTTTTGAACTCTTTGCAGTTACCAGGATTTCAACTCAAAGTTATTTCAGTTATTATGACTTGAATTCACCGCGACTTTGCAACGGTACTCGACTTGGGGTTAAAAGACTTAAGCCGAATTTGATTGAGGCAACCAGTATTAACGGAAAGTACGAAAATGTATGTATTCCTCGAATACCAATAATTCCGAATGATTTGCCGGGTGTGCTAGTTTCTTATAATAAAAACAATGTGAAAATGGACACGCCCCCTTAATCAATAAGAACGAACTTTTGAACATTGTTACAGGGTTTTCCAACAAGAGTTTTAATTTTGATATCAAAAACAAAACTGTATTTTTCTCATCTGCATTATTATTTTCCAATTTCTACCAAAGAAAATCATTAATCATAGCTCCGTACCGTTATAAATGACAGGTGAATCCTCTTTAGTTAAAAAGTAACGGGAAAGTGAGTAAGAAAAGACCTATATGTCAAAGATGTCGGTAAGTGTAGTGTACCATATAATTTTGATAAGCTGTCAGCTGAAACTTCAAAACTCGCAATTTAAATTTTAATTAGTACAGAAATGTCACATCAACAAATTAAGGAAATTTTAATTGTTTCCTTGGTTGTTTTTTTGAATTTCACATGATTATTTAAAGCACTGAGAAGTTTTAAATTTTTTATATTTATTTTTAAATGTATTGTGATCTTGGATTTCCAGATGGCGCAGTAAAACATGTCAATTGAATTTAAACTTGTGCATTATTAAAACCTATAGTTTTGTGACACCAAGACTTCTAATCTGCATATTTCAATATTTGTAGGTGTGTCTAAGTATTCGTTTAAAAATACAACTTATTTGACCACCTGCTGATTTAATATTTGCATAATTTTAAATATATTTATATTTATAACTACACATTTGGTAACTTAGTTTATCTTTTGTTTTCGATGTCACACATGTTCAAGGTGTGAAATGGGTTTAACTTAAAATTGAAGAATTTTTAAAAATTAGGTACACTACATTATAGCATAAACTTTACTGAGTGACGTATAAACATTGTACATAAATAGAATCATAACTATTTATCTGCCTACATGAGAACTTTGGGTTCTTAATGTTTATTAGTACTATATTAAATAATAGACTTAAACACATATCTGAAAGTAGAAATTATATATTTAAGGCACGACCATATGATTAGTGAAAACTTGACAGAATTAGTGACAGTTCTTTTTTTAAGCATGGAACTTCAAGTTGGCAGCACTATTATATCCAGCGGCTATACTGTTAGCTGTCAAGTGGTTTATTCGTAGTACGAACCCCGGGAAAAAGTATCATTGCTCCCTTTGTACTAAACAAAATTTTTTAGTGTCACTAGCCCCGAATGAATAAGAAGTTTGGCAGTTTTTTCTAAGAATAGTTATTTTGGCACAGTGTGAGCAATAGGAAGAGGAGAGAGGGTTTGAAAGAAGATGTCGGTACACATTGGTTTTGAATTCCTGAATATTGCAATGACTTGGAAAAACAGAGTGTGCTAAGGCATTCCACATTCGCCAAGTACGGCTAAAGAACGAATCTCTATATTTTACAGTACAGCCGAAATCGGGCTCGAAGGTATACTGATGAACATTCCTAGAAGCTCGAGTATTACTGTTGAACTGTTTAAGGGGAGGAATGCAACTGGCTTTTTCACTAGAGCATAAGCCGTTAAAATAACGGTAAAAAGGGTCAGACAAGAGACCTTACGGCGATGTTCAACCGAAGTAAATGAACTTATGATGATATTATCATCTATCAATTTAAATGCTCTACGTTCAATACTATCCAAGAGGCTTACCTAAGTAAGTTGCAGGAGCACCAGCCCAAAGTCTTGTAGATAACAGCCAGATCAGAAGGGGTGAAATATTTCTTGCATCACCTAAGTAAACCCATTCCACAAGAGGTGGTTGGTGAGACACATACCGAGAATATCGACGTGTCCAGCCTCATTGATGCAAGTGCCATCCATGGATAATGGCAATTGGGGTATATCTCGCTTTAACGATACAAGACAGCATTGGGTTTTCGAAGCATTGAATTTCAAGCGGTTTTTTAATCCCAATGCTTTTAAGGTCGGAATTTAATGAGCTTTTCATATTTTGTCGTTGCAGTTCCACATCCGAAGAAGAGGGATGTGAGTCTGAAAACGAATATGAAAAGCTAAGAGTACTATGAAACAATGTATTGGATTAGATGTTGCAGACAGAAGATCATTAATAAAAATGAGAAAGAGTGTTGGAGATAAAACAGCGCCCTGAGGCACACCAGCATTTATTTTGTGGTTTTCAGACTTGAATCCATCCAATACAACTTGTATTGAACGATTCGAAAGGTAATTACTAATACAATGAAGCAGGGATTCATACAAACCGAAAGCACGCACTTTCGATGAGAGAGCCTGATGCCAAACCCTATCAAATGCTTTTGAAATATCAAGTGCAATAATCTTTCTTTCTCCAAAGCGATGCAAAGATTTGTTCCAGTGTTCGGTGAGATGAACCATGAGATCACCAGTGGACCTATTGCTTCGAAAACCGTACTGCAGGTCATTAAGAAGCTTGCGATCCTCAAGATATTTCTTGAGCTGATAATTAATCAGCATTTCCGTGACCTTGGATGGGCTGGACAAATGCAGTTTTCCATCCTCTCGGAACGAGACCTAAGGAGTAGGACAGATGAAAAAGCTTACGCAGTGGTTTTGCCAGCGGTGAAGAACACCTCTTCAGAACAATAGCGGGGATATCATCTGGACCAGCAGATTTATGTGTATTAAGATCATGTAGGACTCTCGCCACAGTACGAGTGCGAAAAAAGATTGTCCCAATAGAATCACTAACGCGCTCGATGACAGGCGAAGTCATAAAACTCACTGGCAGCGTTGAATTGGCGGCGAACTGCCTAACGAAGAGATAAGCTTTCTCTAAAGAACTAACAAATGGAGTGCCATTGACAACCAGCGTAGGAACCGATAAAGAGGAAGAATTCCTCATGTTTTTTACAAATGACCAAAAATTTTTACTGCCTTTGGGACATTGCAATATTTTTTGTCTTAATTTTTGGTCATGTACAAATTTGGTCCGTCGAATATGGGCGTTGCAGGCCTTCCTGGCTTGTTTGAGCTCTTTCCGGCTTTCCCCAGTACGATTGGCTTTATACCAACGGAAACTAACCTCTTTGAAAGAAACTTTAAGGAAGAGCATAGTTTTACGTAACCGTAACGGACTCTTGAATTGGCCTCCAAGATCGTTTGATCTAACCAAGCTTGACTATTTTCTTATATGTAAAGTCTCCAGCTTGCACAAGGCTTCAAAAAGAATGCAATCTTTTGGGAATGCAATTATTATAAATTATTTATTGAATTCAACTTAAAAATTGCATTTATTTAACTAAAGATTGAGACTTAATATTTTAAAATCAACCATCATTTCACCTTAAGAATACTGCAATCATTTTGTCTCCAATAATTTGAATGCAATCAACTGATTGAATCGTTTGAGGCAAATGAATGCAAGGGCTTCAAAAGAATTAAAAGAAGAATTCTAGTGAATGCAAAGAATGCATGAAGTTTCAAATGATTGCTGTCTTTTTTCGGTCAAATGATTTGAGATTAGAAAATTTTAAGTCCCAATCTTAAACAAAATTCAATGAATGCAATCTTTATAGATACACGATTGTATTTCCAAAAGATTACATCCTTTTACAAGCCACCACTTGGAGGACAAGTGTTTGAAAATGTCATCAAAAATTGGACCTCCAGATTAGTCGGACATATGCCAGAAAATTATATAAAAAATCACCTTTGTGTTATTCCAATTCTCAGTCGTGTACCCCTTAAAAAAACACCCTTTATATCACCTATGATGCTTTCAACTTACCTGAAACCTCATCAAATCTCAAGTCCTACGTGATGTAATAAATTATAGAAACAAATTTAAAAACCCCAATCCCATATTATAACCCAAGATAAATATGTATCCATCCGACAATCTAAATCTTAAGTTTTTTTTTTCTTAAACCAAACTTAACAAAAAGAAACCAAGAACGCATTAGCAAGTGTGCATCGCTCGCCAGCATGCGTTGACCTCTTTGCCACTCCATACTGATTACAATCCTTTTTTTGTTGTAATCCTCTTCTGATCTTGAGACTTTGTTCATTTTTCTTCATATTTTCTTATTTTAGTTTTGTTATACGAAAAAAAGTCTGTCTCCTTCTTCATAATGTTGCTAAATCAAGATGAGAGGCGCAAGCGCAACTGTAACAATTACAAAGCTTCAATTGTCGTCGTTTTGTTTCTGTTCACCATCATCGTCATCTTCATTATCATTTTAGTCATCATCATCATCATCGTGATCATCATAATTATCATCATCCTTGTTGTTGTCCTCGCAGCATCAAAATCGTGATCATCTTCATCTTTGTCAGTTGTATGACTTAGCCGCCAGGCCAGATGCCCTCTCTCCCATACCTATCTGTATCTGTACCTTCTCTATGTGACCACAAAGATTAAGTGAAAAAGATAAAAATAAAACAAAACCATCTGAGAAGCACACTAAAAAAAAGTACCTCTGCCTACCTAGGTACCTATAATACCTACCTCTACCTTATCCTCTGCCTTATCCTCTGCCTTACCATCTATCTTACCATCTACCTTACCCTCAGCCTTACCTTCTGCCTTACCCTCTACCTTACCCTCTACCTTACCCTCTGCCTTACCACTAACCTAACAAATGAGCAACGAGAATCCGAAGAGACATTATCCGTTCATTTGCAATAATTTCCGAGGTGCAGATCCCATTCTCGAGTGGATGTCTGTATATTTATTTATTTTTATATAAAATTACCTGCACTTATAGTGCAGTTTATTATCATGACCATGGCGCGAGTGCTATGCTGTTGGGCTGAAGTTGATGTTATGTATATAGTTCCTTAGCTATACCTATCTATGTATACCTTCCCGGTGACGGTACAGTGCTATGTTGCACACCTGAGGCCCAGTCGGACTCGTTAGACTGCATATAATACTCGTACCTACAACAACTTGAAGTGAAGAAATAGGCAATAAGACTTTAAAAATAAACTCCAAACAAAAAAGTCTTATGTTTAAAGTCTCAACAATGATAATTGTTCAGGGATGGATCGAGTCTTGAGGAGCCCCATTCAAATGTTTAAAAATGTACTTAACGAAGATTTGATCATTTGTTTAATGTCTTAGGCCCAACTATAATAGGCATGAGCTAACATATGCGCACATAAGTAAACTTGCGAATACAAAGAATCTTAATACGATTGAACATAATGGAGTCTAGCTTCGTTTCGTTAAATTTTTCTCAGTTTCGTTAATTTAAGCAAACTTAAGCAAAAGCGATCCCAGTCGCTCGCCGCATAAGTAAAATCTGTCATGTAGATACGTGAGCAAAATTGCATTATGGCTATTCGCAAACTTAAGTGAATTTTCGTTGGGTTTTTGACATAAGCTTATGTTTGCTTATGCCTATTATAGTTGGGCCTTTTGAACTGATCAAACTTGACGAATAGTTCCAAAAACTGAATTAATTTCATTCAAAATTCGTGTTGGTTCCCCGCCTATGTCATCTAAAGTTTTTTTGCACGGGTACTGTCTTGTGAAATGTTCTGAAAAATCCTTCAAGAATATTTAATGTGCTTTCTCAAATTAGCTGTTTGGAATCGGCTAAATATTGTAGGCCAACTCCATTCCTCACAATATTATTTGCACATAGAAATGGTTGAGAGTTGAAAGTCACTAGGTCCTAGTTCTCAACGGACTGTTGCGCCACCTAGTTGGTTTTATTTATTTTAAGAAGTGTTTTTTCGTAAATTTTTAAGTGGCTCAAATTCACTCCACAGGACGGACAAATAGTCTACATTGCGTACATATTACCAGTTTCTCTTCTTTCTATAAATAGCTTCACTATAAATAACGTGATATTTCAACAACTATCGCTTTTGAATCTGTCATCTTTGACATTTGACAAGTAAAAACTTCACCATTACTAATAATACATAAAACGACACACGCTTCAAAAATGCATTTAATTTTTTTAAATTTGCAACAAAAATGGTTTGAAATCTAAATTTATTGGTGTCAGCTCATTTAGGGCACTTTTCTCTTGTTGGTACCAATTAAGACCCGTCTACACAATACTATTGTGAAAGAAGTTTATATTCTCAAATATGATTGATAAAAACAATTCGATTGACTCGAATTTGGAAACATGAAAACTTCGTTTAACGAATCTAGAAATATTTATATTGAATATTTTGTTGGTTTTATTCCTGACGGAAGTTTAATTTCTTAGGAAGATTTCATGAAGTGCACATCTTAGGAAAAACATTGGGTGTATTGATAAACGTCAGCCTAACTAAGAACTGCGTTATCTGCATTCATAAAGTCAGAGTTTTGATCGAACTAACCTAGTCGAACTGCAGTACCCAACGTTCATAAACGTCAGACTGTCATCAGCGTCGGTCAGATTGTGCAGCTGAATTTGTTTGGCTGCAAAAATAATTACAATTTTATTTTATTTTTCGGTAAGCAAATTAAATATCAGCCATTTTTTTCTGACGTTTATGAACTCTGTTTACATACAAATCGGACTAAAGTATCTTGCACATGAGCTACGAACTACGAACTGTGGATGTTCGCATATTTTGACTTTTCTTTCACCTGAGCTTTGTTTCTATTCGCAGACAGCGACGAACTGTCAATTTATAATTACCCTTTTCAACAAACAAAATAAGAGAGATATAATTTTGAGGTTAAGTTGAGCGCGAACATTTTATTCGTTGCAGTGTGGATTGTATGTGGAACGCGAATAGAGTTTGACAGTTCGTAGCAACCACATTGCAATTCGTTGCTAACAAATTGTTTTTACAAAATTGTCTTGTTTTAGAGAACAAAATGCAAATTTTATTATCCTAACATAAGTGTCACTTGGTTTCTTATAATTTAATTGTGTTTTTGTTTGAAATTGACTTTTGAAAATCACGTTTGTTCGTCCATTCGTTCATTCGTTGTTCGCTCTCATGTGCAAGGCTCTTAAGTCAGACCTTTTTGTTTACTGCAGACATTCTGCATTGGGAGTGCGTTCACAAGTTACTAGCGCAGATTTTCTGCGTTTATGAATACACCCATTATTTGAATGGAAAAAGTTCTATTTTAGTGATAAAATATTAACTCCAATCACGGTTTTCGGGTGTTCCGACTTTGACATATTATAGAAATATCGGAAATGTTACCTCAAGCTTTGTACTCGCCTTAGATCGTAAGATCGTGTACATCGTAAGCTCGAACTCAACGCCCGAATAGTTCTTTTTTCTATTTTTTCGCTCTTTGATAGCTGACAACTGTATTGTCATTGCAATTTGTTTTTGGTTTATTTCAGAATTTGTGTGTGGCAGTAGTATCTTCCCCTCTATAAAAAAAATAAACAAATGTGAACGTCAAATATTCATCAAGCCATTATGTGTTAAACATACTATGTATATATTTTATGAATGTGGACCCCACCTTATAAAAACATACAAAATTAAAGGTGTGAACACAAATGAATTCTGGGTCTGTTCGTTCAACTTTACCTAAAATGGATTCAGAGATTTTGTTAGAGTAAGAAATCAGAGAATTTGCTAATCACTCTGAGTTCAGAAATGTCAAAAAACGCTTTGGAAAAAAATTCAGGGTTACTTAAGAATTTTAAAGCAAAAAATATTTTGTTTGCTTTTTAATTTAAAATTATATTTCGAATGCTGAACATCGAAATGGATCCACCGATTAAAATCGATCCAACTCAATTTAATTTTTCGTTTAAGGCTGAACATAGCCACAAGATAAAATGTTGATACTTTGGTTCGCTTCATATTGTCACAAAATGCTGAGTTTCAAGGAAAAACCAGAGCTTTTAGGACTAAAATAGAAACTTTTCTTCAAAATCAATATAATTGAAAAAGTTACCTTATTTCCGACTCACTGCCGTTTTGGTCATCAAAAACATTATCTCGTTTCTATTTTTTCGCGCTTTGACAGCTGACAACTGAATTTTTATTGCAGTTTTGTTTGTTTTATTACAGATTTTGTGTCTTTCCTTCTATAAAATAAATAAACAAATGTGAACGTCAAATATTCATCAAGCCATATGTGTTAAACATACTATGTATATATTTTATGAATGTGGACCCCACCTTATAAAAACTTATAAAATTGAAGGTGTGAACACAAATAAATTCTGAGTCTGTTCGTTCAACTTTACCTAAAATGGATCCAGAGATTTTCTTCGAGTAAGAAATCAGAGAATTTGCTAATCGCTCTGAGTTCAGAAATGTCAAAAAACGCTTTGGAAAAAAATTCAGGGTTACTTAAGAATTCTTAAGCAAAAAATATTTTGTTTGCTTTTTAATTAAAAATTGTATTTCGAATGCTGAACATCGAAATTGATCGACCGATTAAAACCAAGCGAACTCAATTTCATTTTTCGTTTAAGGCTGAACATAGTCAAAAGATAAAATTTTGACAGTTTGTCTCGCTTTATATTGTCATAAAACGATGGGTTTCAAGGGAAAACCAGAGCTTTTAGGACTAAAATAGAAACTTTTCTTCAAAATCAATATAATTGAAAAAGTTACCTTATTTCCGACTCACTGCCGTTTTGGTCATCAAAAACATTGTCTCCTTTCTATTTTTTCGCGATTTGACAGCTGACAACTGAATTTTTATTGCAGTTTTGTTTGTTTTATTACAGATTTTGTGTCTTTCCTTCTATAAAATAAATAAACAAATGTGAACGTCAAATATTCATCAAGCCATTATGTGTTAAACATACTATGTATATATTTTATGAATGTGGACCCCACCTTATAAAAACATACAAAATTAAAGGTGTGAACACAAATGAATTCTGGGTCTGTTCGTTCAACTTTACCTAAAATGGATTCAGAGATTTTGTTAGAGTAAGAAATCAGAGAATTTGCTAATCACTCTGAGTTCAGAAATGTCAAAAAACGCTTTGGAAAAAAATTCAGGGTTACTTAAGAATTTTAAAGCAAAAAATATTTTGTTTGCTTTTTAATTATAAATTGTATTTCGAATGCTGAATATCGAAACTCAATTTAATTTTTCGTAAGACTGAACATAGTCAAACGATTCAATTTTGACAGTTTGTCTCGCTTTATATTGTCATAAAATGCTGGGTTTCAAGGGAAAACCAGAGCTTTTAGATCTAAATTAGAAACTTTTCCTCAAATTCATTATAATTGAAAAAGTTAACTTTTTTCCTTTTTTCCGAATCACTTCAGTTTTGGTCATCAAAAGTATATTTTAAACATTGTCTTGTATCTATTTTGTGGCACTTTGACAGCAGACAACTGTTTTGTCATTGCAATTTTGCTTGTTTTATTTAATAATTTGTGTCATTCTTTCTATAAAATTAATAAACAATGCAAACGTCTTAAATATCCATCAAGCCATTTTCTTAAACATGTTTAGTATGTATTTTATGAATGTGGACCCCACCTTATAAAAACAAACAAAATTGAAGCTGTAAACACAAATTAATTCTGGGTCTGTTCGTTCAACTTTACGTAAAATGGATCCAGAGATTTTCTTCGAGTAAGAAATCAGAGAATTTCCAAATCAGATAGTGTTCAGAACTGTCAAAAAAACATGTATTGTATTTCGAATGCTGAATATCGAAATGGATCGACCGATTAAAACCGAGCGAACTCAATTTAATTTTTCGTAAGGCTGAACATAGTCAAAAGATAAAACTTTGACAGTTTGTCTCGCTTTATATTGTCACAAAATGCTGTGTTTCAAGGGAAAACTAGCTTTTAGAACTAAATTAGAAACTTTCCCTAAAAGGCATTATAGTTGAAAAAGTTATCTTTTTTCCAAATCACAATAGTTTTGGTCATCAAAAGTATATTTTAAACATTGTATCGTATCCATTTTGTGGCGCTTTGACAGCTGACAACTGTTTTGTCATTGCAATTTTGCTTGTTTTATTTAATAATTTGTGTCATTCCTTCTATAAAATAAATAAACAATGTAAACGTCTTAAATATCCATCAAGCCATTTTGTTAAACATGTTTAGTATGCATTTTATGAATGTGGACCCCACCTTATAAAAACAAACAAAATTGAAGCTGTAAACACAAATGAATTCTGGGTCTGTTCGTTCAACTTTACCTAAA
The DNA here is from genome assembly GCF_945859685.1 of Eupeodes corollae. Lineage (NCBI taxonomy): Eukaryota > Metazoa > Arthropoda > Insecta > Diptera > Syrphidae > Eupeodes > Eupeodes corollae. The sequence goes on from NC_079147.1 coordinate 22,325,008, forward strand.
ATGGACCCAGAGATTTTCTTCGACTAAGAAATCAGAGAATTTGCTAATCATGCTGAGTTCAGAAATGTCAAAAAACGCTTTGGACAAAAATTCAGGGCTACTTAAAGCCCAAATAATTTGTTTGCTTTTTTTATTATAAATTGTATTTCGAATGCTAAACATCGAAATGGATCGACCGATTAAAACCGATCCAACTCAATTTAATTTTTCGTTTAAGGCTGAACAAAGTCACAAGATAAAATTTTGACAGTTTGTCTCGCTTTATATTGTCGAAAAATGCTGGGTTTCATGGGAAAACTAGCTTTTAGAACTAAATTAGAAACTTTTCCTTAAAGTCATTATAATTGAAAAACTTATCTTTTTTCGGACTCACTGCAGTTTTGGCCATCAAAAGTAAATACGGCACTGACCAAATGTTGTCTTAAACGGAAAAATGACACAACAACAATAAGAAAACAAAACCTTAAATTAAAAAAAAACAACAAAAACATAAACAAGTTAAAGAGTCTAAAGAACCTAAGTAAAACTTGCACTTTGTGTTTTTCTTTTTCAACAAAAATGGACTCGATGAATGTTAATATATTTCTATTTTTGGCTAATACACTCGTATAAGGTTTTGGCTACAGATTGTCGCTTTGTTGCTTTTTTGTTTACTTGTTTCTTTCGATTCCCTCATCGCTGACAATCATTTTCTACAGCTTATTAAACTATAGCTCAAACCGGAAAAGGAAATATAAGTCTGGCTTGAAAATCAACAAGAAGTCTGCGTTTGAAAATCTTTCCGGACAATTATTGTTAATAGAAGAATTTTTTGAAGTATTCTGCAGGTACTAATTTGTAACTTTTCTTTTTGACTTTCAGCTCACTGATGAGGTTCTACGTAAGAAGTCCGAATACCAAAAACATTTAGAAGGATACAAAGCGCTTAGGACCAGATTCGAGGAGCATTACATAAAATGTAAGTTAAGCTGTCAAAACTGTCAAAAAAAAAACAAAAATTCGAAACCTTGTACTAAATTCTTTTTTTAATTTTCTGGAAAAAATGCTAAACCAAAACGTTAAATTCTTTTTACTGAAAGGTAAAACAAAACGCAATAAGTTCATAAAATTTGAAGTTTTTAATAATTAATTTAATGATTGATAAGTTCTAATTCGTTTTTTATATTTTTGTTGTTTTATCATTAGGTGGTCGCGGTGGTCGTAAGCTAGACGATGTCCGTGATAAATATCAAAAAGCCTGCCGTAAGCTACACTTAACACACAACGAATATGTTCTTTCAATAACAGAAGCTGTTGAAGTGGAGAAAGACTTTCGAACTGTACTGTTGCCTGGACTATTAGAACATCAACAGTCTGTTCAAGAAAGTTTTATTTTGCTATGGTATTTATTATTTATTTTTATTACTTTTATTTTTAATTTTCTAATATATTCTTTTCTTTTTGCTTAAATATAAATTTTTAGGAAGAACATTCTACAAGAAGCCAGCCAACATGGTGATTTAACATCAGAAAAATTTAATGAAATCCAAAAGCGTATTGATAATGTGATAAATAAAATAAATCCCAACGAAGAATATAGAGAATTTACGGAAAAGCATAAGCAAGTTCCTAAACTACAAAAACAAGAAAGTCTATCTAAATATCAATCATTCCTTAGGACCTCACCAAACAGCCCAATTGTTTTTCAATTCGATGAGACATTAATTGAAGATATACCTGGAAAATTACAATCGAATACATTGACAGTTGATAATTTGACAGTTGATTGGTTAAGATCGAGATTGAATGATTTAGAGGGATCGGTTAAAGAATGTCAAGAGAAACAAATTAAAATGATTGGTGATCTAAATGGTGGATCACCAGTTGCGAATGGTGTTAATGGAATATCCAACAAAGATAGTCAGAAGTAAGAATAACATTTAATATATTTTTCTACATACATAATTTTTCTTAGGATCAAAAAATAATGGAAACATCTACTAAGTTAGAATTATAGGAATTATTAATGACATATGAGTTTCAATGTCATTAAGAACCGATGTGTTGAATTTTTCAAGAGTTTCTAATAATTACCTTGAGAAATTTGCATATTGAATAAAATGAAATCAGGTGCATTTATTATGTTCATTAAGGTGTGTTCAGATTAAAGAAACATTAAAAAGTATGGAGTGATGATATTAGGTCTGTTTAGTTCTTTTTGTAGCACGAAATGTAAAACCTTTCAAATTTTTTAAAGTAGTGGAAAATTCTCTCAAAGTAAACAAAAGCTTTCGTGCTTAAACGTCACTTAATTTTTTTTATAAAACCGAAATGTCTTTAACAAGTATTTAGTCCGTATAGTGTCGGACATTTTGGATTTTTTGACACCCAGGGAATCAGAAAATTATTCAATAATAACTGAACCGATTTTGGAAATGATGGATAATTCAGACTCATTTCCAATAGACGAGTCAATGGAAGGAAGCATGCAAAAAGGAAGTTGTAACTTCCTATACTTAGGAAGAATTCCGCTGACATTTCAGGATCAGCAAGGTGTTATCTGGCGTATCTCTGGCCAAAAACATTGGTCAGTGTTTAGTTGTTCCGAGTTCGAAATTTGTTCGCTTAAGGCTCGTTTCACACTACTCAGTTTTGACCGTACGGCAAAAAACCGAACGGCATAAGCCGGATCAATGGCTAATTACACATTATACGGTTTTAACAGTACGACAAAACACGATAAATGCAGGGTTCAGCCCCTTTCACACATGACGATTTTCTCTCTACGAAAAAAACCGTACGGTTTGTATACGTGAGCCATTAATAGTCAACTAATAAAATTAACTAAAGCTTTTACACTGGACGGATACGGTTTTTCCGTACGGACGATTTAAAACATCCGTCTCGTTGACTGAACTATACGGCGACCGTGCTGTCGCCATCTTATCAGTGGCGTTCGTGACTACGAGAACGCATTTAAAAAAGACGATATTTATTCGTCTATCGTCCGTTTTTGTGGTCACTTGTACTAAAGCATTTTAATATTTGTATATTTAAAATATGACCAAACTCCGACGATTCACGGGAAAGATACGTTATTTATCATACGTATTTTAACAAAACAGTCTCGTGTGAAAGAGGTCTTTTTGTGCTGTGTATACTTTTTCATTGTGTCTTGAAGTCGCTGATGGAACTTTGGAGCACGAATAAAATCGTATAATGTGAAACATGCATTTCGTCACGTACGCTACTAAGCTTATCGCGCATCGCCGTCCGGCTGCCGTATACTGTAGTGGCAGTAGACGGTTGTTAAACGGCGCGGCGCCGGCATTTTGCCGTGACCGTATAATATAAAAGCGTACATGCTCCTCTTTGCGCCTCTAACAAAATGTCGCCGTCCGGTTTTTTGTCGTACGGTCAAAACCGTGTAGTAAAAGTAATCACTCAAAAACTTTACGTGACAGGAGAACTTTTAAGTCGGATTTGATTGATCATCAAAACTGATTGGAAAAGTGCATTTTGATTGCTAGGAACGAAACCTTGTTGACCAGTGTAATTAAATGAAAGTGCTAATGACAGAATTGGTGATTGCTAATTTTGACAGTTGTCTCTTTGCGCTCAGAAATAATTGCAGCAGAAATTTGCTAGTCTTTGAATGGAGGGGAAATATTTTACTCTAGTTTGGAATTTATGGAACATCGTTCAATGTTGTATAAAGTAACTAAACAGACCTAAAGCTATTTAATTAATAAAAGTTTATGAAATAAAAGTAGACTCTCATTTTGAAATAAAGGTCCCTATTTCAAATGTCCGCATGATAATAAAACTCGACACTGTCAGTGCTCATTTGTTTAAAAAAGATTTCAAATTTCAGTTTTTTAAACAATTTTTCCTTAAATCTATCATTGGTGTGGACATACCTTCAGTGTAAGTTGTTATTTTAGTATTTATGAAAGAAATATAGCCTTTGCTCAAGAGAGGAGTTGTAAATTTTGCATACATACTGCCACTAAAAGTTTAGATTTAAACTGTTCTATTTCCTAACTTAAATTTGAAAAAGCTTCTGTGTCTTTGTTTGCAACTTCTATTTAACAGGACTTGGATATAATCCACGACTCAAGTAAAAAGTTCACTGTAAATTTGACAAGTTACAAATATTTTATCCATTATTATTATTTTTGTGCCAATCGCATCAACATTTAAATTAGGGAAACTATTAGTTTAACGAAGTTCACTTTGATTTACAGTGAAATAAAGATGGCATCCAAACCTTATGAAGAAAACGCTTCTAATTTGACAGTTCCTTTATGTTATTTAAATTGTTGCCAAAAAGGTACTTTTAAAAATGGAAATGGCTTTGTTGCACCTACTATACCGAGTATCCAATCATATTTTTGACATGGAAACTACTTCAAGGCTACTGTGAATGCAAACTTTCACCTTTTTGTTAGTGATTTTTTATAATCTATACCGCTCAATTTTTAGTAACTGCGTTGTTTTTAGTTGTTAGTGCAGTGTCAAAAGATGACAGATTGAAATGTGACAACTGCCCAAATAGCATTCTACTCAAGTGCGCTTCCATTCAAACTCGCTAGAATTCAAAAGCGACGGCGTGCAAAAGTACGTCACAGATGAAATAATAGAGTTCTAGAATTTTCTTCATTAAGCCAAGTACTGACGATTACCAGATCTTACATTATTGTCAGTTCTTTCAATAAAAACTGTGAACCTATTGTTTTGTGTCAGAACTATAAAATAAACGTCAATGTCAGCCAGTTATTAGATGACATCTGAACGTATCTGACAATTGTCCATTTCGTGGACACAAAGGCTGTGTTCCATCTCAGACAGGTAGGGTGTCCGGATACCATTTTTTTAGTGTTTTACGTGTAAAATAACAGCTGGTCATAAACAGCTGAGATGTCAAAAAAAGGAATCCAAAGGTATCCAAGAATTTCTGGGGTTTGCAGGTATCTGACAGAAAAGCTGATCCAAAACATTGTTGAATTTCAAGAAACTTTAAAATTGATTTCAGTTTTTTGTATTTTTTGGTAAACAAGACGATACAAAATGTTAGTTGAATTTGTATTTGAGGATGTTCTGTACATAATAGAAGATAATTATGATCTATCTATGATCTATGTGGAAATCTAACATAGATTACAGATTAAGGTTATCTCTTATTTATTAAATTTATTAAATTGTTACGCACCTATCAATTCATCATCGTCCGACGAATCAGTTGAATTATCCGTTAAATGTTTTATCTTACAACAATTTTGACTACGAAGCTTAAATGTTTCTCTGCTTTTTGTGAAAAGTTGAAAGTTCTTTCAAACTCGTTCAACAAGTTATCTAAAAATCCCCCTATCTAAGATACCCTATCCAACTCGAGATTGAACGCAGCCAAAGTTAAATAAGCTAACCATTTGACATTGTTAGAGTGAGACAAAAGGAGCAAACCAAGTGGAATCATTCAAAGTGGCACAAGTAAAACAGACATTTTTAAATCTTTAAAAAAAAATAGAGTAGGGACAAAATTAATTGGTAAAACGTCAAAATTGTCAACTCAAATAAACCTTGTAGGAAAAATAGTAAATTAATAATCTAAAACACTTTACTTATTCAAATTTTCTTTTTTTTTTAAATTACAGTAGAAACTCAAAGGATCTTAATTCGCTGCGATGTCAAGAGAAACAAAAACAAAAGCTTTTGGATATGATCAAAAGCGCTCTGAGCGAAGTTGGCTGTGAAGAATTACCATCAGGGTGTGATGATCACTTAAATGTTGATCAGAATTTTATTGAAAATTCATTTAATAATGACAATCAGGTAGGTTTTTTATTATTTGATTCTATTTTTTAATTTTTTAATTTAATATTTTACTTTGGTATATAAATTATGGTATTGGGACTGAAATTATAAAAAATGTAGAATAACAAACAGTTAAAAATATTGCCAAATATTTTGTTTGGAAAGACCAAGTGCTTCCAACTTTTACGTTCTTATTTCAAATATTACTTTAAAAATAAAGTATTTGACAACTATTATAACTTCCATAATATCATTTCCAATTTTATAGTCTTTATTGTATTAATTTATGCAAATTTACTCTGCCTTTACTGGTGATGGGTTCCTTAAGTAAATAATTTAAATTTTCTTCCATTTTCTATTTGCTTTTATTCTATCTACTAAAAAAACAATAAAAAACGAATCTCGAAAAAATACAACAAAATAGACACGTCCATCAGCTAATGTAAGTATTATGAACGATCTTATCCGTCGTGGTGGAGTCCTTACACTTCTGCGAGGACCATTTAAAAGAAAAGCGGCAACGCCACAACCAACAACTCCAACTTCTACAATCCGCAGTCGAAATCGATTCAACAAGAATATGCAACCACGTTCTCAAAGCCTCGGATCCTTATCGGTAATTAATGATCAGTGTAAGACTAACCTTAGACTGTCAGCCAGTGTGGAAGCTAATAATAATTATGACAGCGATGATATTGTTGTGTTTGATCCCTTCCCTTTGTCGCCAAAACCTGTCTCAGCAGCGAGACATAGCTCAATGCTTTGTGTTATTGAAGAGCCTCCTACTAACATCTATTCCGAACTTGAAGTAAACGATAATCAGTTTGCTCCTATTTTGAACCCTTCTAATACTAACAATCAACCACTGAGTGCTTCCAGTCAGCAGAGTGTTCAAATTGAAATTAATCATGTTGCTGAAGAAGATCATTCTACCTCGACGCTTATACCTCCAATACAATCGCCACCGCCGCTACCGTCCACATCAGATGTAGCTGACACTATCACTGAACCTGTTGTCAAGAGTTCCATAGATGCTCATCTAGATAAGATTGATGAAATCAATCGATCGTTAGACGATAAGCTCAAACGATCACTGCCACAAGCTCGTTTTCTGCAAACAACGACACCTTCGGATCTCAATGCTATTGAACTTAGTCCTGTGGAGCACAGAGTCTCAGCAAGTGAAATCCAAGAATGCAGCTCAAAACGAACCTCATCGTCATCATCAGACACTCGACCATCGATCACTAGAAAGCAATCAACTACCCCGGTGGGAAAGAAGCGGTCGATATCATTCTCCCACAGATCGATCAACACAATCTTCAGCAACATCAAAGATTTCAAGTTTCCCCGGAGCCCATTAACACGAGGACTTCGCAGCAATTCATCCACCGAAGATCGCGAGATCAATGAAATTCTTGAAGGTGTAACAGTGCTTAGTAAAAAACCCGGCTCTGTTGAAGATACCACAGTGCCAATGTTAGAAACTTCCACCGATTGTTCGGAAAGTGAGGCCACCTCAAAGTCCAAGACAAAAACGCCCAAAATGAAAAAGTCCAAAGCCATTCGGAATACTTTTCGAACGAAGCTAATAAGTTTTCAGATGCGTCGTGGGAAGACATGCAAGTCGTGTGCCAAGAAGCGACGAATACATCCGAGCAAAAGCGTCTTCGATTTTGCTAAGGACTTCAATTTGTCCAGCTGGAATGAGGATGACTTTTGTGCTTGTCCAGACGATGCAAATCATTTGCAAACGGTCTCAACTGCTACTAACACAACCAATGACTTGATTGAAGGATCTGGTGAAGACACCAATGATGACAATGAAGAAGATGTCCTATCAATCAAAGATCATAAATACTGCGAACCTAGTATTGCGGGCGTGAGTAATAGTTTCAATTCATCGATCCTTCAAGGAATATTATAGAAAAGAAAAATATTATGTACTTGAATAGTTTGCTATACTGCTTTCTCTTTTTATTTGATTCGCTTTACACTGTCAAAAGAATGTTTTTATATCCGCACATCTTTATTAAAATAGCTTTGCATGATTTGACGTATTTTTGTTTGCTTTACTTAACAAAATCTTATAAGCCTCAATTAAATTTAATTGATAATTGAACACGATTCACAACAAGAAGATAAGGAATCAGAAACGCTGAAGATATCATTTCAAAATGAGTACATGAAGTGTCAAAGTTACATAGAAATATTTTGACAGTTCAGCTACTTTCGAATACAAATTTTGTTATGTGGTTTTTAATTTCTGTACGTCTTTAATAATTTTTAAACATATGACGAATATTTTTTGTTTGACATTGACGACATTGTATAAAAAAAAGACTGAGACTTCAAATTCTGTTTTTTGAGAAACACTATATTTTTATATTGACAGTTCATTTATTTTATAAGACTTTCTTTGAATGTGACATATTTTGACTCTTATTGAACGATTTAAGTTGCTGTGACTTTTGAATGGTTTCAGCTCACAAAAATCCTAATTCATATTTGTAGTCTTAAGTTCGCTTGCGATCTCAGCGCCACTTCTATTTGTATTTATTCAATGGTACTATAATATTGACAATTTTTTGAATTTTAAAATCAACGGTATGTTGAATAAGGTGCTCTGTTTTTATATCCACATCACCAAACATTCTTGGATAGCAATGGATTTAAGGAGTCGCATGCTTTGCGGCAACATACACAACTGACAGTTCGATTTATTACACACTTTTTTTATTACAAGCGGCCCATTAGCAAACCTATATTCCGGACGCAAGACGGAATCCAAAAAGTAGCAGAAATTTAAACTTTTCTCTCCGCCAGGTTAGTTGACATCAGTTGTCAATAATAGGCATGTTCGATAACATGGTGCTTCTCTTTGCTCCGAAGTTGATGAGGTTTGTTTAGCTGCGACTAATATTAGGTGTTTTATATTTCACCCAAAAATCCATGTTTTCTTAAATTGAATATAGAAGATGTATATGGACAAATAATTCACGCTTTAAGTTTACTTATTTCTTATAAAATACAATGTTTTTTTTTGTACTGCAGCGAGGTTTAATCTTCGTTTCTATTTTGTTTACTTCTAATAGAACAAGATGTTTTTAAATTTGTACAAAACAAAACATACATAAATTGAACAAAACAAAACATTTAAAGGCAATAACTGACATTTTTGTAAAAAAATTGTTTTCTACATGCCAACTCTGACAGTTTTTTTTAGCTTTTTGTAAATCTATCAATCGAAAACAAAATATATAAAGTAAAGCTTTCAATTCTATAAAATAATCTAAAATTTCTCAGTACGCACTCGGGTGCTAGAAATTGAACAGATCTAGTAATTTGAATTAAGCTCTCAAAAAAACGCAACGTATCATACGTTAATGTCAACGGATCCGTTGCGGCAACGCAAAAGAAGGATTTTATGGATAGGTCCTCTATTTTTTAGTGTAGCTCTTCCACTTAAAAGCCTAAGGGTGTTATTACATCCAGACTTTCAGTATGCTGCGTGTTTCGCATATTTTTATTTGAACACCCATCCCGTCAATATCGCATTATTACACGAGGATATTTTTCGGTTATGTGTTTTTGAAACTTCTCTTTCATTTTTATTTCTCATCCACAAAGTCAAGTTGTGAAAATAATTAAAGAATACTGCACTTTTTACTACAGCAATGATTATTGATATCATGAATACGGATAATAATTCGGAATTGTTGTTAGATGTGTTAGACCTTTGTGAGGATGCTTTGAAAATTCTCAAGCAAAAGAAAAAAAGGAATTGGATTGAAATCTGGAGAGAATCCTTCATTTTCTTGACAAATGAACTTAAATCAAATGATAAACCATCGTTTTTAAATTATATAAAGATGAGTGAAGAAACTTTTAACCTGCTTTTGTCGTTCATTGAAAACGAAATTAAAAAAATACAATTGTGAGAGACAAAAAAGTTGGCTATCACTTTGTTTCAACGGGTGAAACATTCCAAAGCTTAAACTACCAATCTAGACGCTTTCAATCATTCCTTAATTTAATTCGGTTAGAAGGTCTTTGCTCCACTTGAATTTGTCCGGCGGGGTATTTTTTGCTTACTCGGAAACATTAGAAACAATGATAAAGCAACGTCAAGAAAAACAGAAATGCCAGGAAGAGAAACGTCAAAACAATCCAAGACAATCCTGAACCCAGAACTCTGCGGGTTAACACTTTTGCACTTATTTGCGTCTTTTTAAAAACGTCTGAGTGTAGTAACACACTAACAACTCGATCAATGATACGCAAGTGATGCCATTCATTCCGAAATATTATATGACAGTTCAGTTAACAGTTCACTTTCTTATGCTAAACTTTAAAGATTCTCACATGAGACATACTTTGCAAACTGTTCGGCATTGGGAATTAGGGTATAAAGTTTGGAATTTGAACTTTTGGCTTTAAACAGTTCTCTTTTTACTTTTTCTGATGTTATAAATTGTATTCTGATGTTATAAACTTCAGCTACATATGTCAAAGCTTTTAAATATTTAAACAATAGTGGTAGCCACATTTCTATGCAAATGGTCTTGCATCGTTGCAAAAGTGTAACATTTTCCTGCACTAGAACAACAAAATATAAACATTACATTTTTGCTAAGCTTTTGCAACAAAAAAATACAACGGTGTTAAATTTGTCTGGTATAGTTGACAGTTTGGCAGTTGTCAATTCAAAATTCGAAAATTCGTGTATTCCATTTTCAAACAAATTTTTAATTTGATAACTTTGCTCGATAAACCCGTAATAAAAATGAAAAATTACGATTTAGATTCTTCAAAGAAGCACCACCTGAAAAGTCTGTTCATACTTTACCACTATCTTATTGGCAGCATCTACTATTTAAAATTCAATTAAATTTTCTTCTTCACATTTTTTGGCATCCTTTTGGAAACAAATAAAACAAATTTACATCAAATACATTTTTTGTTTGGCATGACAAATGTCAGTTGCAAACTAGTTTTGACATATTTACTTCGGTTTTGCTATGGACTAGAAAAGGTGTGTTCATAAATTTCGCAATTTAGCACTTTTTGGTTGCACCGCATCGTGAATACCTACCCTTAATGTTTTTGTCGTAAATGTGTTCAAAATTCTGAGTTCAAAGCAATGGCTGGAACACAAACACGCTTTACCTTTGGCTTCATCTGCGTTATGTTGCGCCTGCTTCGAGGTTGATTTGAATGACACTTCCAATGTGACATTTCTAAAATGGCACTTCTGTCATCAGCATTGGTTATTTTTTCTCAAAATAAAAAAATATGAGTTTTGAAATCGAAAAAATTAAATTTATCGCGGAAGTAGCTTACAAAGCCTATAATAACCAATATGAATCCCTCCAAAACAAAAGTATTTTGTTTATTAACTTTTTTACAGCTGTTCAACTATCAGTCAAAGCAAATGTCCAGTAAATTTGAACTAGAGCTTCCGTTTGGAGTCACATTACGTAACATCACGTTATTTCCTTGCGATTGTCAAATAAAAAGTGAGGTCGAAGCTTTATTGTGACAGCGTGCATTTAATTCCTATGTCAGGCAAAGCCGAATCTGAAGCTTGTTTTTGTTTCAGCCATAACTGTCAGCTGTCAAGTGGTGACACATACATTTTGTTAAAAATTCTCGAAATTGTCAAGGTTGAAAAATAAGTCAAAAATATTCAAGAACCACACTAATTTCGTTTAAAAAATGTTATAAATAATTTATGATAGGAAGATGTAGAAGTTGTCAGGAATCAGCCACTATCTTTATTCATATCAGAATTTATCTACAGTGTTATCTTATAATGACATCTCTTAATTAGTTCATCTTCCAGTCATGACAGTTCATAGTTTTGTCGTCTTTATGGTCCACACATCTCCCTTTCAGGGTTCTTAAACTTGACAAGTTTTCTTTGTTCCTACTTAAATTTTCCGCATTAACTTTGACACTAATCATCCCAACTCAATTAACATCTCCAACACAAACTTTAACTCAATTATAGAACAGGCCCCAGAATACCCTACATTATACATCCAATTATTATTATTGAAGAAAAGTCCCACGTTATATTCGATCTCTCTACCACCTTCAGTATTGGCTACAGTTTGAAAATAAAATAAATAATATTAAATAAATCCATTGAGAAATTTTCGAGAGCGTTTCGCCCCAAAAATAGAATAGATCTTTCTCTCTGAGAAAATAGGGACTGCTGGCCGGCTATAGCACAGATTTTCTTGGCTATAGCAACCACTTTCTGACGACAGATCGAATAGAGAGTCATAATTTTCCGAATGGAAAATTGGCCTCGAGTTGAGATCGCGCTCCGGTCCGCTATCGCCAGCAATAGCAAGTTTTTGTTTGGAATAATTTTGCTTTTTTTCTTTTTAATTTCCAATTAGCGTCAATTCTCGAAATGTTATTTCATTCAGTTTTCCAAACACTCGAGTTAGTAATCCTATTTATCAAATAGACAAGTGCATTCTGCCTCCATTTGATGTGCTGTGTTGTGGTGGAAGTTCTTAATAAGAAAGGAAAGAGTTAACTCATTATTTACTTGCGGAAACTCTCGAAGACGACGTCATTTACACAATTAATTTAAACAAAAATAGATTCCAATATTGTCCAATTTTTGTGTTTTTTCTTCTTCAATGAATCAGAGAAAATTTCTGTCACATATCGGAAAAGCAGTTTCACACCAAATTCCCGTCATAACAATAAAGATTTTGTGTTTTCGCAGTTTTTAAATTTCTGTTTTAATGAATCAAAACAAACTTACCTAACTGTGTGACGTTTAGTTAAAGGAAATAAATATTTAAGTAAACTAACAATGAGTGCATCCGGTACGAGTAGTAGTAGTTCGTCAAATTTTAATTTTGCACCTATTCCACCGGCCAGAAAGAAAAGACCAAAATCAATGGTGATGGTTAGTATATATTTTTTTAAGATTCAAAATAAAACTTAAATTTTTTCCTTCACAACATGATCAAATTTTTAATCTGGACCTCTACTGGTTAAATAAAAAAAATCGATTTGAAAATAAAGAGCTGAAATTTGACAATTTAACGTAACTAAAGTCTATTGGGTTTTCCATGAATAAAATTAATCCATTTAATCTTGATCTAGATCTGTCAAAACACAAATTTGCCCTGAGGTTGCATTCCATGGGGCTAAATAAATTGATTTATTTCAAATTTCAAGATAAGAATTTTTCAGATTTACGCATCTTTTCACCAATACTAATACAGTGTTTAAATAAAATGTTTAGCTGGGAATTTGACAGCTCCTCCGCCAAAAATAAAAAAAACGATTGTGTTCTATGCTCCACACAAACAAAATCAATTTGAAGGAAATCGGAATCTACCGATGGAAAACTCCATTAGTTTACACGATTGATCAGACTCTAGAATGTCTGACAATTAAATTGCAAGTGTCAAATAAACGGTGAATTTATAATGTCAGTAGAATTTATTAATTACTTGCAATTTATTGTCAGCTGATTGGTAGATAACTGTTCGACGATGGAAAATTCTGATTTAAAAAAATTACGTTTGACAGCTTTTTAAGTGTCAGAAACGTCAGACAACTACAGAAAATTGTAAGCTTGGTAACGAATTGTGTATAAGTTCATTAGAATTTTTTTTAATTTCTTGCAATTTATTGTCAGATGGAGAATTTGGATTTGAAAAATTTACGTTTGACAGATTTTTTAGTGTCAGAAACGTCAGACAACTACAGAAAATTGAAGGCCTAGTAACGAATTGTGTATAAGTTCATCAGAATTTTTTTTTAATTTCTTGCAATTTATTGTCATATGGAGAATTTGGATTTGAAAAATTTAGGTTTGACAGATTTTTTAGTGTCAGAAACGTCAGACAACTACAAAAAATTGAAGGCCTAGTAACGAATTGTGTATAAGTTCATCAGATTTTTTTTTAATTTCTTGCAATTTATTGTCAGATGGAGAATTTTGATTTAAAAAATTTACGTTTGACAGCTTTTTAAGGGTCAGAAACGTCAGACAACTACAGAAAATTGTAGGCCTGGTAACGAATTGTGTATAAGTTCATTAGAATTTGTTTTAATTTCTTGCAATTTATTGTCAGATGGAGAATTTGGATTTGAAAAATTTACGTTTGACAGGTTTTTTAGTGTCAGAAACGTCAGACAACTACAGAAAATTGAAGGCCTAGTAACGAATTGTGTATAAGTTCATCAGAATTTTTTTTTAATTTCTTGCAATTTATTGTCAGATGGAAAATTTTGATTTAAAAAATTTACGTTTGACAGCTTTTTAAGTGTCAGAAACGTCAGACAACTACAAAAAATTGTAGGCCTGGTAACGAATTGTGTATAAGTTCATTAGAATTTTTTTTAATTTCTTGCAATTTATTGTCAGATGGTGAATTTAAATTTAAAAAACTTACGTTTGACAGCTTTTTAATTGTCTGAAACGTCAGACAACTACAGACAATTGTAGGCCTGGTAACGAATTGTGTATAAGTTCATTAGAATTTTTTTTAATTTCTTGCAATTTATTGTCAGATGGAGAATTTGGATTTGAAAAATTTACGTTTGACAGATTTTTTAGTGTCAGAAACGTCAGACAACTACAGAAAATTGAAGGATTGGTAACGAATTGTGTACCAACACAACTCTGATTAAAAAAAAACTAAAATACCTTTGATTTTCAAGAATTTTGGTAAGAGATCGAACAAATAATACACTAGTCTAAATTATTAGTGTGCACCTTTCAAAGTTAGGACAGGTAAATATGAAAATATTTATGAAAAGGTAAAACTGTTGAAATCAATTTTTACGGAGCAAATATCACACATTAGATATTTTAAGAGTGGGGGTAAAATTCTCTCACAAAAGATAAAACTACAAAAAAGCAAGCGAACGGGAAAACAAAAAAATTTTCCCACAATTTGACTGTCAAAAAAAATATAAATTTTGAAACATCATCGTTCCATTTCGTGTTTAAAATTTGTTTATTTTTTTGTAAATGGATAAATTAAGACAACATGACTTTCAAGCAACAAACAAAATCGAATGGGGTGGAGCAACAGTCCGTTGTGAACCAGGGCCTAGTGGCTTAAAACTCTCAACCAATTCTGTGTGCGAGTACTGTTGTCAGCAATGGAAGGGACCTACAATTTTAGGCCGAATCCGAACGGCTAATTTGAGAAAGCACTTTTTCATGACAAGAATTACTCTTGGAGGATTTGTCAATTCCTCGCAAGGGCAGTACCCGCGAAATTATTTTTTTTTGAAATTAAGGTGGCACAGACAGGGATTGAACCCTAGACCTTTGCATGACAGTCCAACGCACTAACCATCATGGAACGGGTACAAGCAACATTTTGATTAAATTGTAATTTGAAAATTGCAATCTTGTTGCTGTTCTCTGGGAAAAGAATTTTTAATTTTATAAGTGACAGCAAAAATGAGCAATTTATTTAATTTATTTGATGTTCTATCAAATTTGACACTTTTCACAAATCAGCCCAAAGAAATTTCTTGAGCTAAAATTCGTAGATTGGGGAAATATTTTACTTTCTTGTGAGCGCTCTCTTTTACGAAAAACTACGAAATTTTTGAGTACGTGAAGATCCTGTCAAATTTCGTAATTTTTCGTAAAATTAGACTGTTTTTTAAAAGTACGCAAACGGACCTATTTTCTGAAAACATAATTTTTAATTATAGGGCTACAATCATGTAAAATTTAGTAAGCATGTTTTTCACTGACAGATCTTATAATATTAAAAGACCTACAAAAATATATACACTCAAGAAGGAAATTATCGTATCGTATCAATAACCTATATCAAAGTACTTCCATATTTGAAAATATATATTTCTAAAAATTTAGAATGAAAAAACCCGTAGGTAAGTCAAACTGACAGGTGATCATTGTATTCATCGATCGAAAACGTCACAAAGTAATGGCTAAATCACAAACACGCTTCAGCTTCGGCTTCACCTTACGTTTACGAGTTCAGTCATAGGAATTCAATGCATGCTATCACAATGGAGCTTCGACTTCACGTTTCGTTTGACAATCGTAAGTAAAAGAACGTAATGTAACGTAAAATGACTCCAAAGGGAAGCTCTAGTTCAATTATCTGAACATTTGTTTTGTATGACAGTTTAAAAAAATGTCAACAAACAAAATATTTGATCTTTGGAAGGATGAAATAATAGAAATGTCATTCAATACAACCTCGAAACAGGCCCACCGTAACGCAGAGCAGAAGCTGAACCGTGTTTGTGATTCAGCCATAAGGGTCTTAAGGTCCATAAGGTTGAGGTAAGTTTCTAGCTGCCTAAAAAATGACCTTCTAAATATGGCAAGTTTATCGGAAAGTTGACTGGAAAGGTATTTAAAAGAAATCTTCTTAACTATCTGGTTCAAGTAAACTTATGTCAAAATGACACCTGATCGATTATGTTTATTTCATTCAACTAAAAACTTACCTTTGTTACTAATGTATTTCTTTTTTTTCTGCACAATTCCATTTGATATTTTGTTCAAAACGAGCACGTAATATTTTTTTAATAACACAAAATACAGGTCGTAATAGACTTGTAGCTTGTTTTGTAGACAATGGTTTTTGGCATAGTCAACTGAAGGTAGAGGTCGGTGAAGTAAAATTCCGATTTCGAAATGTTTGGCACTTTTTTTTGACAGGAGGAAATCTTCAAAAGACACTTGACAGTATTCGGCACCAAGTAGTGTGGGACACTTAACCACCTCTTCATCAGGACCAATCTTGAAGGGTCGACTTCCGTCTTTCTTAACTTTGTACAAACACTTTGGGGGAAGTTTAAACGTTTAACACTTTCCCATGTTTTTTTAGACCATAATGAGGCTTGGTTCTTCTTAATCTCCGAACATGGTTTCTTATATTCAAGACGGACTCCATTTCAGAATTAGTATGACTTTGCAGTCTCTGGTTGTGCGATACAGCGTATTTTTTAACAACTTCTGTAACCATTTCTATTTGTAAGTCACGATGTAGATCGGTATTTCTTATGTACCAAGGTGCATTAACTATTCCACGAAGGACTTTGTTTTGGAATTTTTGGATGTTTCGGTATTTGTTTTCTTTGTACAGCCCCATAATTGGATACTGTAGGTTCAAACAGGCTTTAGTACTTTTTTGGTTAGTTGATGTAAACACATACTTTTTATTTCTTTAAGTCTGCCTTGTGGTAGCATGAATAGTTTTCTTTTACATTATCTAGACTTTGCCCATTGGAGAAATGTGTTTCGGACATCAGGAATATCGATATGTTATAGATTTAAAAAGATTTTTAATTCGGATGAATGTTGTATAAGACCGTTTGCATAGATTTAAGTGTTCTGTCCATCATTGTTTTTTAAGAGCGACTTTTTCGCTGAATTGTTTGATATTCAAATCCAGTTTATCAATTCTTTGAAGAATAAGTTGTAGCATTTCTTTTATGGAAGTCTCTTCATTCTTCCACACGTTTTTAACAATCTGAGGCTTTGTTTTCATCACTTTTACTTTGAAGGCAGCCTTTTTTAGGTGGTTCCTTCTTAGTATTGTTTACAGCAGATAAATCGGTATTTACTGTGTTTCTGGGTTTGTCTCTTGCATATGTATTTTTTCTTCTGAACTTTTGAAACTTTTTGACAACTGGGCAGTCTCTATAGCTTGCCGGGTGATTACCCTGTCAGTTCACACATTTTGCTTTCTGAGCTTTGCTCATAGGACAATTTTTAGTTGCATGTTTTCCTTCGAACTTTACACAAGCAAACTCTCGGTTACAATATTTTTGGGTAGCTTGCATTTACAAGCTTTTTTTAGTACATTTTTCTATTATTTTCTTAAGACCACCAAAAATTGCAAATCCTGAGATCATAATTGGTGGTGGTGTAATTTTGTTGCTCCTTTTAGCGTGAGATATTGATTTATCAGCAGCTGTCACATTTTTCGCTTCTTTAGTTCCTGTAATCAACTCTTTGTTATTTTCGGTTTTAGAGCTTTTCTGATTCCTTGAACGAGTCTCGGGAAGTCGGGACTACGTTTACGTTTCTTTGTGGTATGCTTATTTTTCTTTTTCTCAGTTTCAAACAAGAGCTCTTCTTCATCAGTTTGATATTCAGGTTCAATATATTTTGGACTTAACTGAAGCGTGGACTCTGAATCTTTCTTATCAAGCAAGGAAACTTTCTCTTCGAGTTTTTTCACTTGCAGCGGAAGACTTTGAACTAGAACTTCAAGTTGTTTTCTTGCCGCTATTTCAATTTGCCATCCTTCAATGTAGTTCTTTGATTTTGATTGGTCTTTCTCTTTGACTTCGTTGGAACTCTGTGATCTATGATGTCCATCTCTTTATTAATCTTGGTTCCTTTTTCACTGAAGATGTTAAGTATTGTTTGAGGTTGTCGATAAATAAATTTGTTTGGGGGAGTTCCTTGCATCTTTGAACTCCGTCCTCCCCAGAATCCATAGGACCTACCTCGAAAGAGAGTGGATTTAACAGTTTCACTGGAGTGCCACCTGGGGTATTTAATCTAGTCGTTTTGTTCATTGCCATAATTTGTTTCCATAGTTTATATTCAGGGGCCCACAGGGTACAGACGCAGACCAGTGTGCCACACAATATGTGTCAGACGCTCTTGGATTTAATCGTGAGCTGGTGCATTCAGAGCGATATTTCTGTTCTTTTGCTCCTACTTCCTTAAAAGGTAAATCAGGTGGCTCAGCTCATGGATCCAATTGATCCAACGCTCGTCGTTAGTTGGGTATCCAGCGGGCACCGCGATAAGGTGACGTAGCCATTTTGCCACGCAAGTTTGGGACTTGAAAAACTTTATGTTCAAAAGAATGCAGTTGACTGCAAATGTATTCCCTTAAGTTGTCTTAACCAGTCCATTCTATGACGAACATAAATGATCCCAAAACGTCGGAAAAATGTTCTGGATTACCAAACGAAAATGACGGAACATTATCTGTCAAAAATTCAATTTTTCTACACATCAAACTCGATCATACTATACAACTGAGTAGAATAGTTGAAAATCCGTAAGAATATGGACTGTTTGATTCCAGTGTATGCTTTATTTTTTGTATTCAGTTGTACCGCCTACTTTAGTAAAAGTTCTGTTTCCTTTTTAGTAATATTTGACTTTTGTTAAGTTTTTTCCTAAAATATGAGAGTTTTAATAAAAAAATATTTAAATGTACGTAGTTTTTATTATTTTTTTATTAGTTCTGATAAGAAATTCACCAAACCTTTTGCTTCCTTAACATTTCACCATAACCTTATCTTAGCATGTTTTTTTTTTTAATCACAAATACTTAAAAAGCTTGTACTTTTTCTTACGACTTCAAAAAGTTTTGTAAATATTATTTTGTAGCTTTATTTTATTTCAAGAAACTAATTTTGAAAATATTAATTACAGATGTCCCTTTCATCGAACCGCCCACTTTACGAAGAAGAATGGTTTCATGGTGTGCTGCCTCGTGAAGAAGTCGTTCGTTTGCTCAATAACGATGGAGATTTTTTGGTTCGTGAAACAATTCGCAATGAAGAAAGTCAAATTGTTCTCAGCGTCTGTTGGAATGGTCATAAACATTTTATCGTTCAAACAACCGTTGACGGTCATTTCCGGTTCGAAGGACCACCATTCCCCAGCATACAAGAACTCATAATGCATCAGTATCAATCACAATTACCGATAACAATTAAATCAGGAGCAATTTTGAGACGTTCAATATGTCGGGAACGCTGGGAACTGAGCAATGATGATGTAGTATTGCTAGAAAAAATTGGAAGGGTAATTTGTACTAAATTTAAGTATTTAGTACCAGAAGTGTTCTAAAAATGCATTCACTTGATTTCAGGGTAATTTTGGAGACGTCTACAAGGCGAAGCTAAAGTCTACAAAACAGGATGTTGCTGTGAAAACCTGTCGAATGACCCTACCTGATGAACAAAAGCGGAAATTCCTCCAAGAGGGTCGTATTCTCAAACAATATGATCATCCAAATATTGTTAAGTTGATTGGAATCTGCGTACAAAAGCAACCGATAATGATTGTTATGGAACTTGTGCCTGGTGGATCATTGTTGAATTTCCTGCGAAAGAATTCAAATTCCCTGACGACAAGACAGCTCATGGGTATGTGTAGGGACGCTGCTGCCGGTAAGGAAGAAGAAAATTTGGACTTCAGGACAAAACATCAATAACTTAAACTTATATTTGTTTTTAGGTATGCGATACCTTGAATCAAAGAATTGCATTCATCGAGATCTGGCGGCTAGAAATTGTCTCATCGATTTGGAAAATTCTGTTAAAATTTCTGATTTCGGAATGTCTCGAGAAGAAGAAGAGTACATTGGTAAAAATTGAATTGTTTGAATTAAGCGTAAGAATTTACTGATGTCAAATTTCTGTTGTGTTTTTAGTTTCCGATGGAATGAAACAAATTCCAGTCAAATGGACTGCTCCAGAGGCTTTGAACTTTGGAAAGTATACTTGTTTATGTGATGTTTGGTCCTATGGCATTTTGATGTGGGAAATTTTCTCGAAAGGCGATACACCTTATTCGGGAATGAGTAATTCGAGGGCCAGAGAGCGCATTGATACAGGTAAGAAAAAGTAGAACAATTTTCATATTCCTCAGCAATAATTAAGTACAATGAAAGCAAGAGAACTTGGATCTGCTTGATTTTTTTTGATTAATTTGTTCAGAATTTGCATATAGCCCTTTGATTCTTCTTTTACATTAGGTTCTTAATGGCTGAAACTCAAACACGCTTCAACTTCGGCTTCGTCTGACATTTACGAGTTCAGCCATAGGAATTCAAAGAATGCTATCACAATGAAGCTTCGACCTTACGTTTCATTTGACAATCGGAAGGAAATAACGTAAATTTACGAAATGTCACTCCAAACGGAAACTCTATTTCAAATTTGCTGAACATTTGCTTTGTCTGACAGCGCAACTGCTTTTAAAAAGTCAACAAACTGATACAATTTAAGCCATTTAAAAATCTTACTTAGTTTCTGGAAATTTGTATGCATTATGACTTGAAAAATACGTTTTGGCGTTATTTTTTAGTGCTGTTCTATGGACTTCGATCTTAAGATGCTTGTTATAGTTGTCATTGATTTTCATCATTTAAACTTATCATTAGAATTCTTTTTACAGCTTTGTTGTAGCTATCGTTGAAAATGTCTGTCATTGGACACAAATTTCCTGACTGATTGCAATCAAGTATTTGAGGTTGGATCTAATTATTGAAAGTAAATCTGACAGGTGGAACTGCCAAAAATATGAAAAGTTTTATGTAGAACGATCTTGTTTCAAATCATACACTCAAAAATCATTTAAATTTATCACTTTCTAAAACTCAAGCTTCATTTCAATACCAAACTTAACATAGGTAACATAGCTTTTAAGCTTCAATGATAAAAACCAATCATTGTAATTATTTTGACAGGTAGTTTAAAGCGATAATTAAAAATTCATGTCATTGACATAAATATCTTAATGGAAATTAAAGCGCAATTCAGAATCATTGGTTTCACTTTTGGAATTATAAGAAGGTTCAAGAAAATAAATTTCGTTCCTCAAAAAATTAAATATACATTTTGTAGGGTCCAATTATATCCATCGTAGTACCCGTAGCATGATAGTTAGTGCGTTGGTCTGTCATGCCAAAGATCTTGGGTTCGATTCATGCCTATGCCAAAACTGTACGTCCCCCCCATCCTTGACAACAGCACTCGCACACAGGAATAGTTAGGAGCTGTTAGTTAGTAGGTCCTAGTTCTCAACGGACTGTTGCGCCACCCAAAAAAAAATGTTTGCCATCATTGGTTTTGAACAGTGAAACCAATCATTGGAAATTTTTGACAAGTCGGCTGTAGTTTTCATTGGAAATATCTGTCATTGAAATAAAATTTCCAATTGAATTCAAGCGTTTTCCGGTTGGAATTAAGAATCGGATTTAGAGGCCACTTATAGCTATCTTTGAAATCAATTCGGACATGTTTTTAATAGATATTTGACTTTGAAAATAATTTTCCTGAACAGCTGAAACTTTTATGTTCAAAAACGAAAAGAATCATTGATTTGTGTTCCAATGACAGATTTCTGTCAATTAACATTTTTCGGTGGATTTTAATTACGACTTTTTTTTAATGACAGCCATTGTTCTAAACGACCAATCAAAAAAAACTCCAACGATTGGTTTTGATGATGAGAACAAATGAAAGCTTTAATTGGCTCCTTGGTTTTGAACATTGAAAGTAAAACTGACAGGTGGCAAATGAAACGCTTTCAGTGAAACAATGAGCGCATTCACTTAACTAGGGACGACAGACATAGTCAAAATTGAAATAGCTTTCTGATTGCAAAACTAAATACTGAACGATTAATTTCATTTTAAATGTGTGTCTCCTTACTTATCACCTGATTTTGAAACTTAAGAATGAGTGTCTACTGTCAATGGGCAGGTTTAGACGCCATAAGGGACTTGAAAGTAAGGCAAGTTTCTAGCGTCTGTTTGGCCAGCTGCCAAAAAATAACCTTCCAATTAAGGCAACTTTACTTACTTAAGGTGGCGCTACAGTCCTGTGTGAACTAGGGCCTCACCCAACAAACTTCTCCATCTAGCTCGGTCCCTAGCTAGATGTCTCCAGTTTCGCGCTCCAAGTTGGGTGAGGTCACCTTCCACTTGTGCGCGCCACCTGATTCGCGGTCTTCCTCTACTGCGCTGTCCTGTGGGTGCGGATTCGAAGACTTTCCGGGCCGGAGCATTGGTTTTCATGCGCTCTACGTGACCCAGCCATCTTAGTCGTTGGACTTTTACTCTTCTGGCTAAGTCTACGTCGCTGTACAGCCCGTACAGCTCGTTGTTCCAACTTCACCTCCACTCCCCTTCGATGCATACGGGACTGTAGATCACACGAAGAACTTTTCTCTCGAACCGACCCAAGGTGCTTTCATCCGCTTTTGTCATAGTCTATGCTTCTGCACCGTATAGCAGGACGGGGATGATAAGGGTCTTATATAGCGACACTTTGGTCCCTCCAAACAGAAATTAGCAAGAGTCATTTTTCGTTTGATCTCAGCACTGGTGTTGTTTTCTGCGTTTCCAGCGAAGCCTAGGTAGACGAAGTCCTTGACTACCTCAAAGTTACGTCTGATGCGGATGGTGACGTGTTGTATGTCCCTTCTTGACGACAGCATGTACTTTGTTCTGCCTCATTAACCGTTAAACATATTTTTGCTGCAAAAATGGCTCTATACAGCTCGTCCCTGTAGATGCTGTCATATGCGCCCTTAAAATCGATGAAAAGATGGTGGGTGTCGATTTGGTCTTCTTGGGTTTTTCCAGGATCTGCCGTAATGGGAAATTTTGATCGACTGTGATCAGATAAGTTGGTGCATGCTTCTAACCAACTTATCTCCAGCTGCTTTAAAGAGCTCGGCATTCAATCCATCCGCTCCAGCGGCTTCATTAGACTTTAGCTTTGATATGGCAATCTTTACTTCGTCTAAGTCGGGAAGACGGGATTGTTGGCTTTCGTCGTCTATATTAAATGGATCATCCTGCCTGACAGCGGAATTCGGGTGGTCTTCGCCGTTACACAGTCTGCAGAAGTTGTCCGTCCATATCCAGCATTGACTGCGGTTCCACTATGATGTTTCCACTTTCGTCTTTGCAGCCTTCGGTTCTAGGTTTATCTAGCTGTGAATTTCGTATCACCTGTTCATAAAACTTTCGCACATCATTCCTGATTTTAAACCTCTCAACATCTTCGACCGCACGCTTCTCATGCCCTTTTTTTCATTCTGAGAAGTTGGTGTTCAACTTGCCTCTTCTGCTCATAGAGCTCACGAGCAGCTCTCGTCTTTTTATGCAACGCCGCGCCGCTTTGCGTGCCTCTTGTTTGGCTGCATTTGCCTGCCGACATTCCTCATCATACCAGGGGTTCCTTGTTGGTGGCTGTTTGAAACCCAGCACATCAGAGGCGGCTTCTCTGATTGCATCTTGTCAATGCTGCCACTGGTTTTCGATACATTGTGTTGGCGGCAGAGAACTTCAAGAGAGGTTACTTGTAACTCGGTCGGAAAAGGATTTGGCGATCTCTGGCGATTGTAGCCGTTCGACGTTGTACCTTCTCCCATCACATCCCTGTTTTGCCTTGGGTCTTTAAACCCGAAGTGCTACCTTGGCTACAACGAGGTAGTGGTCCGAGTCGATGTTAACTCCTCGGAAAGTTCGTACATCCATGATGCTGGAAGCGCGTCTGGCGTCGATCGCAATATGGTCAATCTGGTTGACGGTAGATTGATCTGAAGAAGTCCAAGTTCCTTTGTGGATGTTGAGGTGTGGAAAACGCGTACTGGCTACCATGACGTTTCGCCCCGCAGCAAAATCTATGAGCCTGAATCCATTGTCGGAAGTGTTGTCGTACAGGCTGTTCTTCCCGATTATTCCACCAAAGATGTCTTCCCTTCCTAGCTTGGCATTAAAATCACGCAGGACTATTTTAATACCGTAGCTAGGACACTGCTCATATGTTT
Source organism: Eupeodes corollae (assembly GCF_945859685.1). Classification (NCBI taxonomy): domain Eukaryota; kingdom Metazoa; phylum Arthropoda; class Insecta; order Diptera; family Syrphidae; genus Eupeodes; species Eupeodes corollae. The sequence continues at coordinate 22,349,387 of NC_079147.1, forward strand.
TGTCTAAGAGCTCGAATAACATATCTTTGGTGTTGTCGTTCGCGCATATCCAGCTAATATTGCGAATTTAGCCTTGATGCGTATTGTCATGAGGCGCTCATTGATGCACCTATAGCTCAAGACTTCTCACCTCCAATGACGAAGTCGCATCCAAATAAGCGCTATTGGTTTTCGTGGTAGCAGTCACCATAGTAAATATCGCAGTTTCTCATTCTCTCTTTGCCCGGCCTATCTCATCGTATTTCCTGGATGGCGGTGATGTCTGCTTTATAGCAGTCTAGGGCCTCCGCTAATTCTTCGTGGTCTGTTAAGGGACCTAACATTCCACGTTCGAAGTTCGTTGTCCTTAATTCGTTTGCGTAGTTTGGCAAGAGTAAATCCGTCCGTATCCGAGGCTTGTTGGTGCTTCGCAACTATAAAGTTTTAACGTTGCCAGGAAGTCGCCCCGACGGTACAACCCCCAACCTGGAAAGCCAGATCCTAAGTATAACTCCAAGGATAGGGAGCCGGATAAAACCGCTCCTTATAGGCCTGTGCTCCGAATAAGTTGTAGAAGCCCTATGAGGTGTTCACTAAGTATGTCAACTTTACTGGATCTGTAAACGCCACCGTTGATTCCATCTTAGGAATTCCTCCGCTGCCGTCTGGATAAGAAGAGGTTCTTTAGTTTAAACACCTCTCCCCCCCCCCTCTCTCGTTTTCTGCCCTAACAACTTTCCACTGGGGTTGGAACCCAATCTCCAGTTGAGGCACTAGGCACCCGATGTTCACCATGGGGAGGTGAGAGTAGGAGTTGACAGACAGAGGTGGGTTTGTGGGCGCTTGTGTCCTCTTGAATGCACATGTCTACCACTTGAACATCAAGCTTCAAACTCCTATCTCCTCAAATGTTTAAAATGTCCGTTTCCTTCAGTATCTTTATATTTTCTCAATATGTTGCAAGAACTTGATGCGATACAAATTTCTTTGAATTTTGAAAAGGCCTTAAATACATATTTTCTTAAATCTTATTTTTCGTTTTAAAAACTATAATTTAAAATTGTGTTTTATTTTATCAACAGGTTTTCGAATGCCAGCTCCTGACAACACACCGCCAGAGATGTACCGTCTTATGCTTAAATGTTGGGCTGCCGAAGCTGAATCTCGTCCACACTTTGACGAAATATTTAATGTCGTCGATGCACTGATTATTCGTTTTGATAACACTAGCAATTAATTCACATAATAATTTATTATGCTTTTTGTCACACTGTGTCTTAATTTATTAATAACAAAAACAAAACCGTCTCTCAACAATTACACTACTTATACATAAAATCATATTCTTATAAACAAACAATAACAATTAAAATTAAAATTAAACAAAACATATTTTTAAGTCTTTGCAAAAAATCGTAATCGTCCGAAATGGAAGTTTTTCTCTCACAACGATAAACTCATTAAAAAAACAATCATATTTTAATAACTAATCAATAAAATTTCATATTTCACATTAAATTCATAGTATTAACAAATTAATGTATGATTTGCATTTTGTATTATAAAAAAAAAGCATGAAATATTTTATTTGAAAATATTTTGAGTTTTTTCTTCGTCTTATGAATTTAAAACTCAATGTGCCAAAAAAAGAATTATTAATTTTTATTATTTACTAAGTGCTATGTATGTTATATTATTGTTTTATTATATCTATAAAAAACAATTTAAATAAATAATTAACATTTCTGTTCGGATTTGAGCTGTAATTTATAAATATTTAAGTTAATGTATTAAAGTTTTCTTTCTATTTTATCGAAACGAAAGCTTTAAATTTAATTTAGGTTTAAATTGTTTGTTTAATTTACAAAGTTTAATTTAAAAACATACAAAAATATTAAGTGATTATTTTGAATTTGCTGATGTAAAAAATTTAAATTATTAGATGTATTTGAAATTGTTTATAATTATGTTTTTAAGGTCATAAAATGTTATGTTATGTAATAACTTAGAGTATTATTTATTAAGTTCAATTTAATATTAAAACAATTATTTTTAAACCTTTAAATTTCAAGTCCTACGAATGAATTTATGATTATAATTATTGAAGTTATTAATTTTTTGTTTTTAAAAATAATATTCATTTGGATTATGAGTATTTTAATAGCTTAAAAAATAAATAAAAAAAGATTTTTTAACTAGTCCTGTAAGCAATGTACATTATTATTTTTTAATATTCAAATAAATCAGTAAAATATAAAGTAATTTTTTTTTTCATTATATTTTATGAAATAGGGAATTCAATTCGACACTTTTCAATTTCAGGAATTTCAGCTTACCATCAATTTAATGGCATAAAACCAAAAGCTTAACATGTTTTGTAATCAATAAACTTAAAATGAATTTAAGATCAAGCTTAATTTATTAAGATTTCGCGCAATCGTAATTTTCGCCTTTTAATATTTTTCGAACTATTATTTATTTTATTTATTTATTTATACAGACTAACATAGTAATCTTAAATTGCTAAGTTAGTACAAAATTTACAGAGCACAAGCTGCATAGGCGTTCGGCTCGCTGATAAAGATTTATAGTTTAAAGTTAAGTTTTAAAATAATTTTTGTATAGTTTCTAGGTTTTGTACATTTATATTTTTAAGTAGTTCGTAAATGTTAACATTTTTGTTAGATAGTAGGTGTGGCATGTCCATTGTTATTGTGCAAGTATAGCAGATCGGTGGGTTTACTTTTTGTGATAGTTTCCTTGGGTACAGTAGCTGGGAATATGGGTTTGGTTTTGCTAATATTGATTTTAGAGTAGTCTTTGCCTCTGGATTGTCTCGATTTTATTTCTGATGGTTCTTATAAGATCCGACTCATCGAATGCCTTAAATAAGAAGGAGGGGGATTTGTTAGCAGAATTCGCAGCTTTGTCAGCGTATTCGTTACCCATGATGCCGATGTGGGCAGGGACCCACATAATTTTTGCTTTGTTTGCTGTCTTGATAACAATATCTCTAAAAATTGTGATTGATGTGGAGCTGTTATTCAAGTTCATGATAGCATGGATGATCGAGAGGCTGTCTGTACATACGACCCAGTGTCCTTTGGTGTTGCTTGCATATTTTAAAGCTTCGTAGACAGCTAGAGCTTCTGCGGTAAAAACTGATGAGTATTCAGGGAGGAGACCTATCCTGAGTAGTTTGCCATTTTGTGATGTTACAGCAAAGCCTGTGTGGTGCTCTGTTTTAGAACCGTCAGAGAATATGAATTTCCAATTCCTGCTTATGAGTTCATTTTCTATGGTGTCGAATACTTTTCGGTAAACGATTTTTGGTGTATAGTCTTTAGAGTAATTGGCCAATGACAACTCAAAAGATTCTGGTCTGCACATCCAGGGAGGGTATGATGATGTTCGAATAATGGAGGTTTTAGTGGGCAAGTTAAAGGTTGATATGTGGTTCCATATACATGAAATTGCTGATGGGATTCTTTTTTGGCGTGTGGATCGAAGGGCTGAATTAGCATCTTTGTTTATAACGGATCTGGAGGGGAACAAGAGCTTTGTAGCTGATTTTAAAATCGTTTCCTCATATCTCTCAATAAGTGAAGGCAACCCGGATTCAGCTAATATGTTTTTGATTGGTGTGGTTTGAAATGCGTTGATTGATCGTCTTGCAGCTTGATGGTATGTAGGTTTTATTATGTTGAGTGTTGATTTAGGACAGCTTCCGTAAATATTGAGCCCATAGTCTATTTTATTTAATTTTAACATTTTTGTAAGGTAACAAAGTGTATTTATGTGAATTTTACATTTTTTTGAGGATAGATATTTGATAATGTTAAGCCTTGCAGCAAGTGTTTTTTTTTAGTTTTATACAGTGATCGGTCCATTTAAATTTATTGTTAAAAGTTAATCCCAATATACTTAAATTTTTAACAGCTTGTAATTCTACTTCGTTAATACTTAATTTTAAGTTAGGGCAAGATTTTTTCCTACATATATGAAATGTTTTACACTTCTGTAATGCAATGTTGGCACCGGAATAAGTGGACCAATCTGCAATATCTTTTAATGCTTGCATAAAAATCGTTTTAGTTGTATCTAAATCATTGTTTTTACAAAGTATGTATACGTCATCATAACAACTATGATCAAGAATTTTATATTTAGATATAATGTTGCTGATTTCATCAAATGCAATAGAAAAGAGAATTACTGAAAGTGGTGATCCCTGTGGGATGCCATTGTGTAGAGGAAAGTTTGAAGAGAATGTATTATTTACCCTCACACAAAATTTTCTATTAGAAAGGAAAGATTTTATGTACCCAAACATTTTGGGACCTATTTGCCATTCTCTCAGCTTTTTTAGAACAAGATGAACTCCTTTTCTATCAAAGGCATTCTGGAAGTCGAGTGAGAGTATTGAAACGTGGTTTTTGGCTGAGATAGCGTTTGAAATATAGTTGTCAATATGAAGCAAAGCATCTTGACATCCCCTTTTTGGTTTGAATGCTACTTGGTTTAAGGCAATGAGTTTTTTGGATTCTATATACCAGAGGAGACGCTTAGCTATCATCTTTTCGAGAATCTTTGAGATGCATGGTAACAGTGAGATAGGTCTATACCCATCGACTTTATTAATCTCTTTGTTGGGTTTGGGAATTGGAATGAGGAATCACACTCATGTCAAAAACGTTGTTATAGAGTTCGATAAGAACCATTTTTGCCTCCGTCGGTAGATTTTTGAACATAGGATATGAAAGCCTATCTCTTCCTGGTCAGAGAGAAAAAACTAAATGAGAGAGCCAAATTTCCTCGTCTCCGTCCCTTTGGAACCTCTTACTCTCATTTTTTATAGCGTGTTGAATTCGTATCGGTGTATATATGTTTTCACCTCGAAGAGCAGAGAGAATCGAGACATTTGATATTTCTTTCTCACTCTGGTTTTCACAAATTAATTCTAGCAAACAATTTTCGTTTGTCAATGAATTACGGTAAACGTTTAAACGGAAGATTGTGTTGAATTTGTTTTTCTTTTCTCTTTCTTTGAGTTACAGATAGATGGCATTAACAACCAAAACGAGAAAAGATGTGTTCAGAAAGAGTGTATAACAAGGTTAGGGTTTTTTAGTTTTTTTCTCTCTGTTGGAGTATTCGGACCATGTGGTTGCAAATTGATTGCTTATTTTTGACGGGGTGTTAAGCGATATGGAGTCGGTTTCAATGCATTTAATAGACTGAGAAAATGTTGAGCCACTGAATCGTCTGATTTTATTCCACATATTTGCTATGGAAGAATTAGGATTGATGGATGAGGTGAACTCGTTTAAACTTTTGATTTTGTTAGCTTTTAATGATCTTCTTAAGATTGCATTGGCTTTCTTAAATGAGATAAGGTTTTCCACAGTAGGTTTTTTTTTGAATTTTTTCCAGGCTATTACTTTTTCAACTCTAAGATTGTTTAGTTCGGAATTCGTTTTTTTAGTTTTAATTGGACTTCTAGTGCTAGCACTAAGAGGTTTGAATTTAGAGAGATTTGTCTATGAGGAATATTTTTTCTTATCATTATGCCGATACCTTGTTTAGATGTTATGTTGCTAGGAAGATTTAAGAAGTAACCCGTGAATGCTTTTGGGATTATTGGTGGAGTAATATTGTAGGCGAAATGAGTCTCCTGAATAGATACAATACCTGGATTGTGTTCTTTAATTAGAATATTCAGCTCGTCGTAATTATTTGCAAATCCTTGCATATTCCACTGCAAGGTTACGAGATCCATATTCGAATAAGAATTATTCCACATACTATTATTGGTTGCGACCAATGAAAGGGTTGAGGGATTTTGATTTGCTGAGAAGTGAGCGGGTGAAGAATTATTTTGTGTGATATTTACGTTTGTTAAAATTGGGGGGTTTAAGGGTCGACTCCGCTGCCTAGATGTTGAACCGACCGAGCTCCTTGAGGAGCTCGGAAGATTCAATTCCCGGACAGCAGAGCCGTTGTCTGTGAAGTTAATTTTGTTTGTATTATGGGCTGTCATCGTCATCCATTGGAGTGGGAACAAAGTATTGGTTGTTATCGATAAGATATTGAGTTGTTTTGGATAAGGGGGAGGTGCTTGATTGAGTTGAGCTCGATTGAGAGGTATTTAAATTTGAGTTTTTGTCTGTCTTGTTCGTGTTATTATTTGTTGGTGTAGAATTTGAAGAGGTATTGTTACTGTATTTGTTAGAAGTAAGTGTAGTTGTGTTTATTTGTTTTTTTTTTTTTTAGTCCAGCTGCAATTGCTTGTGTGGATATTTGAAGAGATTTCGGGGGTAGTGATGGTGGTGGAAGTTCGGAAGATTAAGGTAATAATTTTGTTAAGTATTATTGCTTTGGATGAAATTTGTCTTTTTGTTTGTATGATTGTCCGTTACTATTTGTAGGTCAGGTATTTTTTTGTTGTTTGTCACATGTGTGGTTGATATCGATTCAGTTGGTGGTGAAGAGGTAAGTGTGGGGTTGGATTGTTTTGCTTTACTGGCAAATGTGTCTTGATTTGTATTAAGTTGGGAGGGAAACTGGTCATTGTAGATGCGTTTAGCATCTGCTAAACTGCACTTTTTCTGAGTTTTGATTTTTAAAATTTCTTTCATTTGAATGAACTTTGGGCAGTTTTTGGATGAAGAGGGATGGGAGGCGAGGCAATTTGCGCACAAAGTTCTGGAACACTCCGTTTTAGCATGTGGAGGAAGATTACATATCTGGCACATGGGGGTACCGTTGCATCGTTTGGTGGTGTGCCCAAGTAACTGGCAGTTCCGGCACCGCATGGGATTAGGAATATATTCAGTGACCCTGGCATTGTACCAGCCGATTTCAACAGTATTAGGAGTTTGAAAAGTGTCAAAAGTGAAAAGCATCAAGCCTGTTGGACGTTGGTTTCCTACTTGTTTTGTAAATTTGTAGACATCCGTCACTTTTTGCATTTTCATTTCCGATATAATTTCTACCTCGGGAACGTTAATAAGACAGGGAGCGTAGACTATGCCTTTAGACGAGTTGAGTTGGTTATGCAAGGTGATCGTGACAGGACAAAGGTTAGATAGATTTTTTGTGGAAATGAATCTGTCTGCGACAGTTTGATTTTTAGTAAGGATTAATATTTTACCGTCTCTGAGTTGTGAGATCTGCTCATATTCAGTGCTTATGGCATCTATAGCTTTTCTCAATGCAAAAATGCTCACTGATGAAAGAGGTTTATTTTCACTTTGAGGGGCAATAACTATAAATCTAGGGTTTTTATAATTGATGGTTTTAGGGAGATTGGGGAATGGTTCAAGGGGATTAAATGTTGTTTTATTTCTTTTCGACTGGGGTTCGGAAAGTGCGACTTCATCGAGCGCGCTGAACCTATTTCCCGTTTTCATTTTCGGCCCTGGGGCCATGATGGTTAAGAAACACTATCACTCGCGAGATTAGTAGGAAATGGGTACTACAAAAAGAGTGAAAGAGAAAGAAGTAATTTTCTTTAAGTAGGTAACGGAGAGTGGAAAAAATGTATGAACTTACACACAATAGAAAGCCGCCGGTTGAAACAATGCTTATAGCACGAGAGCTAGTCGGTGACTATTTCGAACTATTAGATTTTTGTTACGGGAGGAAATGCCCCGAAAACAAGAAATTAAAATATTTAAGTATCATGTGTTTAAGTGTACATAAAGTGGTGCACAAACATTAGACCTTAAACTTACTGCGTTTTCTCTATAAAGTTGCATTACCCGTGTTTTTTTGGCATTCTATAAATAGTATAGTAGAAAATTCCCAAGAAAACGCATCGGCAGTAGTTAGATTTTTGTACTTAAAAATTGGTATAACTGAAAGAAGACCTGTCAGAATAATAATAAAAAAAGAGGCTGGGATGCGACCCACACTGATAACTTCCCATCCCTTCTGTCTTTTTGTGCTAAAAGTTTAAAGGTTTTCGTGTTGGGTTAAAAAAAGTTGTTGGTTGAATTATTCATATAAAGAAATAGTTTAGTTAAATAGATTTTTAGTCGAACATTTTTTTTAGCATTTCTTAAATTTTTACAGATTGGATGAATGAAATTAATATCAATTTTTACCAAATTTACGTACTATTTTTTGTAGATTTTACTTCTGTTTAAAAAAACGGACTGTTGGATTAAAAAAAACTACTGAATATCGAAAACAATATTTTCTGTGCAACAAAAACAGCTTTTTGAGTCGTGAGGAAATTTTTACTAAGTTTTAGTATTGTTTTTTGTTAGGTTTTATTTTTTGTAATAAAATAGATTTTCCTTAAAATTTTACTAAGTGTTGACAACAATATTTTTTACAAGAAAAAAGTAGTTTAAAGCCAATATTTTTATTCGGTTTTTAATTTTTTGTAAAAATATTGTCTATTCGATTTCTTTCAAACTTTTACTAAATGTTAACAAAAATATTTTTTGAAAGATAAAAGTAGTTTAAAGCCAATATCTCAAAGATCTAAAAAAAAATTGAGTCGAAAATCTATTTTTACCAACTTTTATTTATTTTTTTGTGTGTTTTTATTTTTTGTAAAATTTTGTAAAAAAAACTGTCAATTCGATTTTTCTCAAAATTTTTCAGAATTTTAAATACAATATTTCTTATAAGATAAAATAAGATTGAAGCCCAAATTTCAATTTTTGTTCAGTTTTTTTGATTTATAAAAAAAAACCGTTAATTGGATTTTTGGAAATACGACTTGAAGAATATGTGGTTTCAACAAGACGGTGCCATATGCCACACAACTCGAGCGAATATGGTTTGATTGGAAGACATTTCCTGGCCGCGTAACTTCTCGTCGTGGCGATATCAAGTGGCTACCAATGTCATGCGATAAGACAACGCTGTACTTTTTTTGTGGGGCTACGTAAAAGACCCTCGTTATGCAGATAAACGTTTTGTCAAGTTATAGCTGAGATACCAGCCAAAATGTGTCAAAAAGTGGTCGAAAATTACCTCCAAAGAATCGATGCCTGCAACAATTCGCTTGGTGGTCAATTAAATGATGTATTTCACACGTTGGGCAGATTCATCCAATATAAGGGACTTCTTTTGCAGTCAACTTCATTCTTTGAACGTACATTTTAACCAAGGCAACTAGTTTGTTTATCAAGCGTCATGACTTTCAAATTCAGAACCTTACTTCTCAAATCTCTACTTTGAGTTCATAGTACAAAAAGTACCAACAAAATTACTTTTTTCAAAACACTCCTCAGGCAAGCTACAAGTCCACCACGATTTGTATTTTGTATTGTAAAGAAATATTAGTTATTTCTTTTCCAAATTGACAAGGAACTCTTTTAAAGAAAGCATTAAATGAAGTTGTGCAGAAAATAAATAAATCATAGAGCAATAAATTTCAGCTTTCAGTTGATGGAAAAATCATTATCAACTGTCATTTTGATAGAAGTAGACTTGACTTCACTAGTAAGAGAGATTTTTCTTGACTTACTTTCCAGTCAATATTCCATTAAAGTTGCCTGAATTGGAAGGTTATTTTTTTGGCAACTGGCCAATCAGATACTAGAAACTTGCCCAGTTTTAAAGTTCTTATGTCGTCTGAACCTGCCCATTATGTCAACGTATAAAAAGCCTAAAATGTCGTCTAAAAAATAGTACAACCTTGTCTCACTCCCGAAAAGGTTTCAAACCAGTTTGAGAGTTCTTCCCTATCCTTAATTAAACAAGCAAAACTCGAAAAAACGCTTTACCAAAGTCCGCAAAAATACACTCCAATTATTGATTTTTAAATGAGTAATTTTATTACAAATTTCAGCTATGTATGTTGTTCCATTAAAAAATGACAGTAAAACGCATATTTGTGTGTAAAACTTATTGCGTTTCAAAACATTATTTTGTACCCTGAGCGCAGAAAACACAATCGTGATGAATATTGCAGGCATTACACAAAGTAAAACTACCCTTGATTTATCAGCTCTATCAAGAGTGCATTACAATCGTAATCCGTTCGAAATGCAACGGTGTAAAATCGTTTTACTTTACTAACGTATTTGATAAAAGTTTTTGTCAGGATTCGCATAAGTTGTCGATGACGATTACATTTTTGAAAGGGTTAAGCACACCTACAACATATTTTTGCTTTATTCGGACAAACAAATGCTGTTACTGTTTGTTCAAGACTGAATAAATAGACCCCAAAAACAATCCACATTGTTTGAAATGTTCCATAACCAATAACGGTCTTCAAAACCACTCAAGAAAATACCATTTTCTTGCATCAAATAAAAGACAAAAAGTTAATTTAAATTACTCGTTATGAGAATTTTATAATATTTATTATAACAGTCTTTTTAAACAATTTATAATAACTTTTTTTTTCTTATAAATAAACATAACCTATAACTAACATAAAACTAAATTAACAATTTCTTAAATAAATGTACACTTTGTATGGTAATAATTTATGAATAATAGGAATACTAAATAAAAAGCTCAGTCTAAGAATAATAACATTCAAATACAAGAGACTAGATTTAATCCACTTCTTCTACTGTTGGGCCACTGTAGCCGTTGCCAAAGCCATTTGCCTGTTGTTTAAAGTTAGCTGATTGCTGACCTCCACAACCACCAGCTCCACCTGCAACTCCTGTGTGTATTTTGGTCATAATCGGACTGCAGATTCTGGTTGCTTCTTCCATTTTATGCTCGAATTCTTCCTTCTCGGCTGTGGTGTTATTGTCCAACCATTTGATTGTTTCAGTGCAGCATTCCAAGGCTCTATCTTTGTCAGACTGTTCCAGCTTGTTGCCGGCCTGTTCAACTGCTTGTTTCACGTTGAACACGTATCCTTCTAAGCTGTTGCGAGCGGCGATGCGTTGACGATGTTTTTCGTCCTCTTCCTGGTACTTCTCCGCTTCAGACACCATTCGGTCGATTTCGGCTTGTGATAGTCGACCCTTGTCGTTTTTGATTGTGATGTTCTTCGCTGCACCAGAACCCATTTCCTTGGCAGCAACGTTCAAGATTCCATTAGCGTCCAAATCGAAGGTCACATCGATCTTTGGAACACCGCGAGGTGCTGGTGGAATGCCAGTCAAATTGAATGTTCCCAAAAGATTGTTGTCTTTGGTGAGCGCCCTTTCTCCCTCGAACACCTGGATGGTCACCGCTGGCTGGTTATCGGCATAAGTAGTGAACGTCTTCGACTGTTTGCACGGAATCCTTGAGTTGCGTTCAATAAGTTTCGTCATCACACCTCCGGCTGTTTCGATTCCAAGGGACAAGGGAGCCACATCGACTAGGAGAACATCCTGAATTTCACTGCTCTTGTCACCACTCAGGATTGCTGCTTGAATGGCTGCTCCATAGGCAACTGCCTCATCAGGATTGATCGACAGATTTAGTGTTTTTCCATTGAAGAACGACTGAAGGAGATTCTGCACTTTTGGAATCCTCGTTGAACCTCCAACCAAAACGATGTCGTGTATTTGGCCCTTATCCATTTTAGCATCCTTCAAGGCTTTCTCCACGGGGTCTAGGGTCGAGCGGAATAGATCCGAACACAACTCCTCAAATCTTGCTCGACTGATCTTTGTGTAGAAGTCGATTCCTTCGTATAGAGCATCAATTTCAAGGGTGGCTTCAGTGCTAGATGAGAGTGTGCGCTTGGCTCTTTCTGCTGCTGTTCTCAAGCGTCGAAGAGCTCGAGGGTTCGACTTCAGATCCTTCTTATACTTGCGTTTGAATTCTTCTGAGAAGTGATTCACCAAACGGTTGTCGAAGTCTTCACCTCCCAAATGTGTATCACCAGCCGTCGACCTTACTTCGAACAGCGACCCTTCATCGATGGTCAGTATGGAGACATCAAAGGTTCCACCTCCCAAATCGAATATCAGTACATTTCGTTCACCAGACAGATTTTTGTCCAAACCATAAGCCAAGGCTGCTGCTGTTGGTTCATTAATGATTCTGAGCACATTCAACCCAGCAATGGCTCCAGCGTCTTTGGTTGCTTGCCGCTGTGAGTCATTGAAATAGGCTGGAACAGTGATAACTGCATCTCTGAGTGTCTGGCCCAAGTAGGCCTCAGCAGTCTCCTTCATCTTTGTCAGAACCATTGAGCTGATTTCCTCTGGAGCGAATGACTTTTGCTCCCCCTTGAACTCCACACTAATCTTTGGTTTTCCACAGTCACTCACGACTTTGAATGGCCAGTGCTTCATGTCATCCTGGATCTTCTGGTCGTCAAACTTTCGCCCAATCAACCTCTTTGCATCGAACACTGTGTTTTTGGGGTTCATGGCAACCTGGTTCTTGGCCGCATCACCGATGAGTCGTTCTGAGTCTGTGAACGCCACATAGCTGGGGTCGTTTGCGATGATTTCTACCTTTCCGTGCTGGAACACTCCGACACAGGAGTAGGTAGTTCCCAAATCAATACCGATTGCCGGCATCTTTTTTGTTTATACTTTTTACTTTGAAAATAAAACTGTTTTACGTTTATGCTTGATAAAATAACAAAATTCACTTTTCTTGCTTTTGTTTCACTCAATTTAATTAAACTTTTAACTTTATAACCACTTTGAAAAATCTTCACTCACAAAAGTTCGTTACTTTTTGTTGCACTTTGCAATTTTCAATTTCAATATGAAATCTGAATACTGAATGAAGCTAAGAGAGCCGAGCCAGCTATTTATATGATTTCAGAGGAAAAGAGAAATTTCTCGAATCACCTTCTAGAGATTTGTAGAATATTGTGGAAATAAACAAAACAAGCAAAAATAAAGCCCGAATATACAAAAACAAGTCTCAAAATAAACAAAAATAAGTAGAAGAAAGGCAAAGAGAATGAAGAATACGAAAAGGAGGGGTATGAAGCAAAAAATTAAAGGAAATTCAAGAGAGGAGAAATGTAAGAGAGTCAAATTCCCCAGTGCGAAAACTAAGGCAAGGAAGGAAACAGGAGAACTTACATTTATTTCTCTTAGTATTTTAAAGAGATAGGTAAAGGAGCTTAGCGCTGCCATCTCACGATATACAAAATTCCAACGTTCTGTGTACTTTTGTATTACTAACAAAACATTTACAATGATTAACTATTTAATTAAGCTTTAATGTTTCCAATTGTTCGCTTAATAATAAAATGCAAATACCGAAAATAAGCATATGATAATAAAAATGTTTACGTATATTTTTGAATATGCTGACTGTGACTTACATGAATTTAAATTTTTAATGATAGGGGAAGCGGATGATGTGAGCTTTACCATGCGTCCTTTACTTTTCAAATCAATAAACGATCATCTAAGCTTCAAAATGAAATAAATCTTCTTGATGCTTGATGCAAATTCATATTTAGTATCGTAGGCTCCCTTCAATAAATACTTTTTTTTTAAATTTGGTTTTTTTAGCTTTTGAATTTTGTAAATAATTGAGCAAGAGTACAAATTTGGAAGGGAAATTTATTTTTTCAAATAACGTATTTTTACATAAAATTTCAATAAAAGTAACCATTGAAGTAGAAAATAGAGTAAACCATGCGATCTTACCACTTCTGGACCTGGACCTTTCTGAACAAATTGACATTTCTCATCATTGACAAACGTTAACGTCACATTCGTCCCAACTTATATGACAAGTACTGTGGCGTAGTCCTAACGAAAAACTAGTACCCCTACATTTCTTCACATCACTTCTACTAACAAACCCGCTCTAATTTCACGACCCACTCCTAGAAAGTAATATGTCTAAATGTGGTCTAATTTTGAATTTTACACCGAATTGACATTTTATATATTATTTGTATATTTATTTGATAATTGTAACCATAGACAAATCTTAAAATGAATAAAACAAAATTAAAATTTTTAATTAGCAGTTTCGAAACAATGATTTGCAGAATGTTTTCTTTGGTTACATATTTTTGCGTTTGATTTGCTTTTTGCGGAATAATGCAATTGTTAAAGATTTTCAAAGTCTTGTCATTTTGGATTAGTTAGATATATTTTTTGATGCAAATGATAGTTTGTACATGAGTTTGCATGTGTACATATTTCCATTTACCTACATACAAAGGTATGTGCCATATAATCGACCAACGACGTCATCTACTATTCTGGCTATATTCCATGTCCATATACCTTTTTGCTATGCATTAAGGCATCTATTATAGTTCTGAAGAAGTGTGGAATATGGTAAATACGTCGAACAACCTCAATAATTAGCTCATTTTCTTCATAGTTTGCGATACTTTAAAAATTTTAAAACTAATTTTCACCCCAAAAACTTAACTAATACTTAAAACATAAATTTACAGCAGAAAGTAATTATTTTTACCTATAGATACCAAAACTGAACATATTTAGAATAAACAAAAATAAAATAAAAAGTACCAGAAAATACCCCGTATTAACAAGTACTCGTTACCTATTTGACAGATCTATAGCTTAATACTTCTGTAAATATATCTAGTATGATAACCAGATCCTAGCATGCTGCTTACGACAGAGTCCTATCAAATACTACAGTCCCTGGCCATATTATTATACGCACTTTAGATTTTATGCAAAATCTTAACTTCCAGCGATTTTAATCAGGTTTTCGAATATTGTAATGCATTTAAATTATTTTGTATGCAGAATATAAACTACTTCCTAGAAATAAAGCAAGCTATTTAAACAACATTTTTTTTTATTAATATTTTTGTTGTTATTTTTGTAATTTTTTTCAATATTTTGTTGAACCTACTCAGTGGCGATTGCTCTCAGTTGGCTAGGTTGGCTGCGCCAACGCCAACCCTAAAATTTCAGCTTAAATAGACAAACAAATTATTTCTATAAAGATTGAATGCATAAAACAAAAAAACATAACATCCCAATGTGCTCAAATCATTATAAAACCAGAAAAACCTATATAAATAGAGCCATTTACTGCAACCCGTACGTGCTACATTAATCCCATACAAAGTTACTTTTTATTTTTTAATGCTTTTAATTTCAGTCTAGAGTTGGCGATACAATTTGTCGCCATCAAAGAAATGACATTCAAAACTATACTATTATTCCCGATGTGCCGATAGGCTATCTCATTCTATCTTTAAGAACAGACCGAAAAAATATTCACAAAAGTTGGCGCTACTAATATGCGCCAACGCAACAAGTAGAAAAATGCGAGAAGAAAATGTGTGTTCTGCTTGGTCGTTTGTAGCGAGACAGTCTCAGTGCGAAAATCATAAAAACTAGGCATGCTGCCAGGTTGTCAGAGTCCAAAATGCGTGATATATCCTTTTTTTCAATGCGATATTGGCTTATAAAAATCTGGCAAGCCTGAACCTGTGGAGAAAAACATGAGAAAAAATGCATTGGGACTGTAGCTGTGGGATATGGTTTTCTCTATTTGGGTAGAAAAACCCCATAAAAAAAATTGATGGTGTGTGCTTACTGCTTGGTCTTTTATCCTAAACCTAATTTTTAGTTAATGAATGTTCTGTTTGAATGAATTTATCTTGAAACTTAATTGTAGTTTTCTTTTCAGTGGCGGAATTAATTAAAAAACAACTTTTAACTGTCATAAATTAAATTATACAAAATCAAAAATCAAATGGGGTGGCGCAACAGTCCGTTGTGAACCAGGGCCTAGTGACTTACAACTCTCAACCATTCCTGTGTGCGAGTACTGTTGTCAGGAATGGAAGGGACCTACAATTTAAGGCCGAATCCGAACGGCTAGTTTGAGAAAGCACTTTTTCATGACAAGAATTACTCTTGAAGGATTTGTCAATTCCTCGCAAGAGGCAGTACCCGCGAAAATTAATTTTTTTTAAATTAAGGTGGCACAGGCAGGGATTGAACCCAAGATCCCTTGCATGACAGTCCAACGCACTAACCATCATGCTACGGGTACTACTATAAATTAAATTATACGTATTAACATTTTCGGTACATTTCTCAAAATTTACAAGCATTTTAAAGGCAAATAAAGTGGTCAATGAATCTGTTTATTTTTTCATTTTTTTTTGATAGTACGTTATTTAAAAGTTCTTATTAGCGTGGCGATTTCATGTGGCAGTACTTTATAGGCGAATTTGAACTTTCCTTTTAAATTTATTATCAAAAACTTTTTTCTTAAAATAAATAAGCTTTATAGGTATAGATAAAACCTACGTAACGTGTTTTAAAACATAATTCAATTGTTACAAAAAAATGTGTTTCATGTTAGTTTTTTAACATACACCATTTAGTCCAGCAAAATAAGGGTTCTTATATTGAAACAAAAATTGTGTAGGTACCTACCTACCAATCATAGATTTCATAATTATATTTCGATGATTCTTTTTACTTTTGATAACCTACACTACATAGGTACATAGCTACAGTGCGATTTTCATACTTAAATCTATCCAAAATGATGTGTATGGGCGGGTGGGGTATGTGTTAGTAGCGTACGGCTGTATTTTTCTTTGGGGTTATGCAATCTTTTACATTGTACATTACTGCTTTAAAATAAGAAAATATAATTTGATCTTGCTGGGTTTCATAGATTATCCGGCATAGATAGTCCAGTCAACGAAATAATTTTGCTTGCAAAAAATAATGCTCTCTTGGTTATTTTTGTATATGCTAAGCGTTACCTCCAGGTATGCATAACATTCCCAAACTCCCCAGCCCAGGGGCCGGAAACTGGCCTAAGAGGGGGGTAAATGTCGCCCTTTTTAACTTGTTGTGAATGATAGATAAAAATATGCTTAAGAGCGTCCTTTTTCTCACACAAAGAACAAAAGAACATCAAAAAAGAATGACTTGGCCCCTTGCAAGGACATTTCTCATGTTTTTATTTTTATATTTCAAAATCTTAAGAAGAAAAATTGATTTTGCTACAGCTGAAGAACATATACGGAAAAACTATTAATAATTAAAATTGGCGTCCTTGTCCTAAATTGGGGAGTTTAAAAACAACGTATAAAGCTTCTAAAAGAGAGTATATACGAAGTTTTAATACAACTCAATATTCACTTTATCCGTGGTTAGCAGGGTGTGAAAACAAAATTGCACTGTTCTGTTGGCCTTGTCTACTTTTTTCCTCTCTTTGAATCTAGGAAACTATGTTGAACTTCTCAACCTGTTGAAACGTAACGACCCTATCATAGCTCAACACTTTGAAACTGCTACAGTTTTTGAAGGAACATCAATGGCGATTCAGAATGATTTAATCAAAGCGGTTGGAGAGGTACTCAGCTCAGCTCAAATATAACGAAACAATTACAACAAGCAACATTTGTTGCCATAATGCTCAATGAGTCATATGACATCCAAGATTAAAGTAATGCGAGCAGACGGGTTTGATCAATTTTGGCAGTATACCATCGAAATTGTTTCATTAAACGCTGAAAAAAGAGCGGTTCGAAACGAAGATTTGTGTTCAAACGAAATTGAAAAATTGAAGTTTTTCAATTTGATGAACGGCAAAAAAATATTAGAATATCGCCAAAATCAATATTTTCCTGATGATTTGATAACAAAACTGATTGAATTCTACCCAGAAATATTTGAATTTGAATAAATGAATTGACCGTATTATATATGCCAACTATACCGAAATTAAACTGCCGGAAAATACATCAACAACAGCGAAAACTTTGAATCCATATGACGTTCTTCTATGGTTGGAGTCCAAAAATATTTCTGGAAGCTTTGAACAAGTTTATTCACTTTCAAAACTTATCTGCACTATTCCAGCTACAACCGCTTCAGTCGAACGTATTTTTTCTGCCTAAGAAGAATAAAGACGTATCTTAGAAGCACACAAGGCCAGTAAAGATTAAGCAACTTAGCTCTTATTTTAATAGAAAAAGAAATGTTGTCAGAGTTAAGAAATATTAAAAGCTTTTATGAGCAAGTTCTTGAAAATTTTTTAAAATAGAGCGACGACTTGATTTTTATATAAATAAATAAGTTTTTAATTAAAAAAAATAACTTAAAAAATAAATAAAATTTTTTGTTTTTATTACGTTTAGATTTGACCAAAGTAGCCAACCCAGAACTGAAGACCAGGAACCGCCACTGAACCTACTGTTGCTTTAATAAGAGCATTAATCCTGCTCGGCATACTTTCAATGGATGATTTGACTGTTTCCTGCATTTGTGGGTGGTGATTCCTCACGTGAATTACTCTTTCAATAAGTGACCGCATTTTTAGCTACTTCCCTTTTCATCAGCTCCCACACATTTTTAATTGGGTTGATATCAGGGCTGTTTCCCGATCAGTCCAACAAATAAGTTTTTATGGGCCGGGCTGTGCGCCATAGAGCTCCATCTTGTAAGTAAAAATGTAACCATACATCCATTCTCAAACGTTAAAAATAATGCGCATAATCTAATAATTATAAAAATTCTGCAGTGCGTCTAATAATATGGCCAGGGACTGTAGGTGGCAAATAAATAAGACTAGATTTTAGTAGTTCAGTCAAGAAATGAAAAAATACTGATTTAAGTACTTATTTTAGGACTAGTATTGGTACTAACATTAGGACTTTGTAAAGAAATAGGCCGTTCATTCTAGACATCTTTTAACTGATGGCCATCCTCTTTCTTGTCATTCCCACCTATCTGTTTCATTGTTAATTTTTAAATAAGTTATTTTAATATTTATCTATTGTGTTTGTCAATATAAAAGCTACTACCAATAGTGGTGTTACATTTTTAGTACCATAAAATAATGATATATAATTGACTGATTTGGTTAATATTGATAATTGTGAATTGTCTTTCTTTGTCTATCAAGAGAAAATTAACATTTGTATTAGGTTTAAATCAGTAAACACAAAAAGGAGCACCTATTAAAAATTTTCTATATTGAAATTTACTTATTTAGCAAACATTCTGTAACATTTCGGCTCTATTAAATAGTTATTCATTGTAAATATACAGTCAGTAATACAAAATATCTATATACACAGTATGCTTACGATGGCAACGCTAAGCTCCTTTAACTATCTCTTTAAAATATAAATAAATAAATTATTAAATTAAATAAATGTAAGTTCTCCTGTTTCCTTCCTTACCTTAGTTTTCGCACTGGGGAATTTGACTCTCTTACATTTCTCCTCTCTTGAGTTTCCTTTAATTTTTTGCTTGATACCCCTCCTTTTCATGTTCTTCATTCTCTTTACCTTTCTTCTATCTTTACTTACTTACTTTTGTTTATTTTGATACTTGTTTTTGTATATTCATTGCAGGCTTTATTTTTGTTTGTTTTGTTTATTTCCACAATATTCTACAAATCTCTAGAAGGTGATTCGAGAAATTTCTCTTTTCCTTAGAAATCATATAAATAGCTGGCTCGGCTCTCTTAGCTTCATTCAGTATTCAGATTTCATTTTGAAATTGAAAATTGCAAAGTGCAACAAAAAGTAACGAACTTTTGTGAGTGAATATTTTTAAAAGTGGTTAAAAAGTTAAAAGTTTAATTAAATTCAGTAAAACAAAAGCAAGAAAACGAAAAGTGAATTTTGTTATTTTATCAATCATAAACGTTAAACAGTTTTATTTTCAAAGTAAAAAGTAAGAAGTAAAAACAAAAGAAAATGCCAGCAATCGGTATTGATTTGGGAACTACCTACTCCTGTGTCGGAGTGTTCCAGCACGGAAAGGTAGAAATCATCGCAAACGACCAGGGCAACCGAACAACCCCCAGCTATGTGGCGTTCACAGACTCAGAACGACTCATCGGTGATGCGGCCAAGAACCAGGTTGCCATGAACCCCAAAAACACAGTGTTCGATGCAAAGAGGTTGATTGGGCGAAAGTTTGACGACCAGAAGATCCAGGATGACATGAAGCACTGGCCATTCAAAGTCGTGAGTGACTGTGGAAAACCAAAGATTAGTGTGGAGTTCAAGGGGGAGCAAAAGTCATTCGCTCCAGAGGAAATCAGCTCAATGGTTCTGACAAAGATGAAGGAGACTGCTGAGGCCTACTTGGGCCAGACACTCAGAGATGCAGTTATCACTGTTCCAGCCTATTTCAATGACTCACAGCGGCAAGCAACCAAAGACGCTGGAGCCATTGCTGGGTTGAATGTGCTCAGAATCATTAATGAACCAACAGCAGCAGCCTTGGCTTATGGTTTGGACAAAAATCTGTCTGGTGAACGAAATGTACTGATATTCGATTTGGGAGGTGGAACCTTTGATGTCTCCATACTGACCATCGATGAAGGGTCGCTGTTCGAAGTAAGGTCGACGGCTGGTGATACACATTTGGGAGGTGAAGACTTCGACAACCGTTTGGTGAATCACTTCTCAGAAGAATTCAAACGCAAGTATAAGAAGGATCTGAAGTCGAACCCTCGAGCTCTTCGACGCTTGAGAACAGCAGCAGAAAGAGCCAAGCGCACACTCTCATCTAGCACTGAAGCCACCCTTGAAATTGATGCTCTATACGAAGGAATCGACTTCTACACAAAGATCAGTCGAGCAAGATTTGAGGAGTTGTGTTCGGATCTATTCCGCTCGACCCTAGACCCCGTGGAGAAAGCCTTGAAGGATGCTAAAATGGATAAGGGCCAAATACACGACATCGTTTTGGTTGGAGGTTCAACGAGGATTCCAAAAGTGCAGAATCTCCTTCAGTCGTTCTTCAATGGAAAAACACTAAATCTGTCGATCAATCCTGATGAGGCAGTTGCCTATGGAGCAGCCATTCAAGCAGCAATCCTGAGTGGTGACAAGAGCAGTGAAATTCAGGATGTTCTCCTAGTCGATGTGGCTCCCTTGTCCCTTGGAATCGAAACAGCCGGAGGTGTGATGACGAAACTTATTGAACGCAACTCAAGGATTCCGTGCAAACAGTCGAAGACGTTCACTACTTATGCCGATAACCAGCCAGCGGTGACCATCCAGGTGTTCGAGGGAGAAAGGGCGCTCACCAAAGACAACAATCTTTTGGGAACATTCAATTTGACTGGCATTCCACCAGCACCTCGCGGTGTTCCAAAGATCGATGTGACCTTCGATTTGGACGCTAATGGAATCTTGAACGTTGCTGCCAAGGAAATGGGTTCTGGTGCAGCGAAGAACATCACAATCAAAAACGACAAGGGTCGACTATCACAAGCCGAAATCGACCGAATGGTGTCTGAAGCGGAGAAGTACCAGGAAGAGGACGAAAAACATCGTCAACGCATCGCCGCTCGCAACAGCTTAGAAGGATACGTGTTCAACGTGAAACAAGCAGTTGAACAGGCCGGCAACAAGCTGGAACAGTCTGACAAAGATAGAGCCTTGGAATGCTGCACTGAAACAATCAAATGGTTGGACAATAACACCACAGCGGAGAAGGAAGAATTCGAGCATAAGATGGAAGAAGCAACCAGAATCTGCAGCCCAATTATGACCAAAATACACACAGGAGCTGCAAATGGAGGTTGTGGAGGTCAGCAATCAGCTAACTTTAAGCAACAGGCAAATGGCTTTGGCAACGGCTACAGTGGCCCAACAGTAGAAGAAGTGGATTAAATCTAGTCTCTTTTTATTATATATACTCACTTTAAAACTGCTTTTTATTAATTGTTCCTATTATTCATAAATCATAACTAGGTATATAAAATGTACATTTATAATTAAAGTTTAGTTCCGATTCAAGACTTAAAAATTGTTAGTTAAGTTTTATTTTAGTTATAGGTTTTATTTATCTATAAGACAAAAGTATTATAAATTGTTGAAATAGACTAAAATTGTTATTATATGCCAATTATAATAAATATAATAAAATACTCATAAAGAGTAATTCAAACTAAATTTTCCTCTTTTATTTAACACAAGAAAATGGTAATTTCTCGAGTGATTTTGAAGTTCTTACTGGCTGTTAAATATTTCAAACAATATTGATTTGTCAATTGTTTTTGGGGGTATAGTTCTTTTTAGTTTTATGAATATAACTAGCGGACCCGACAGACGTTTTCCTGTCTACACGTCTTTAATTTGAAAATTTCAAACTTTTTTAATAAGCTAAAACATTCTGGACCATTTTGATGAAAATTATTATTCAAATGTTATGACAATATCTAACGTCATTACATGTAAATTTATTACAATTAGACTAATCGATAGCGTGTTAGTATGTGTAATGAAATCTTCAACTTGTTTTAATTAAAGGCAAAAAAGCTTACACTCAAACTATTTTATTTTAAAAATATATTTTTTTATATACAAAAACTTAATTTATCTAATACCATTGGATGTACAATATTTTTGGTGGAGGTGTATAAATAAATAAATTCGATGGTTTTCCAACTCTGGAACACGCAACATATAATTGGCCGTGAGAAAAACATGGGTTTTCTAAATCTAAGCCACAAATTGTCATTGTTTGGCCTTGTGACTTATTTATAGTCATAGCATATGCCAAGCGGATTGAAAATTGTAAACGTTTGAATGGTATAGGCGAATCTGAAGAAATCATTGGGATCCGTGGTAAAAGTACAACTTCACATTGAAATTTTCCACTCAAAATAGTGGCTTCAAGAATGTTGCCCATGATTTTTTTACAACTAACCGCGTGCCATTACACAATTTTGGGGCATTTAAATTTCGAAGCAGAATTATAGGTGAGCCAATTTTAAGTCATAAATTATGTGGTGGCATTCCAGGTAAATCTAGTGAATTTATAAACTCTACAGGATAGTTGACAACTTCGTCAGGGTCAACAACAGTGTCAATCAATTTAAATGTAATTTCATCACCAGGCAATTAGTGTTGCATTTTAAAATTGATGGCGTCAGCATCTAAATTTTTTGCGGCTAAAATAGCTCGCTCTCGCAGCCATTCATGATTAGTATAATTATGTCTTAAATCTGGAAAGATACTTGTTATTAACTCATCTTTGGTAGCCACCATGTTTCAAAAATTCTATGGTTCAGGGACGTTAACCAGTAATAAACGCAAAAAAAACATTCGCGTTGCTTAGCACGAACTGTATATAATCGACCTAAGGTTTTTGTCATAAATATATCAGCGAATCCTGGTACTGGAATGCCTAGTTTCCGCGGTTCCCAATTCTTTGATTGTTTATTCCATGTAAAAAACTTAGGAACATCAGTGTACATCAACGTCCTTGCGAATTGACCAACATCATCTTGTCGACTTTTTTTTAACAAAGGTTAAAAAATAGAGTAAGAGTTGTTTTTGGAGCCGTCAGAGCCTGTTGTAGTGCAGTTTCTTCTGTAAAGTAAACACGCTGTCCGTTTTCAAGATGCACAGCCAAATGTATAACAGCAGGATCCCTTTCATGTATAGTTAACGTTAAAATGCGCCAAATAGCTTCGTTGCTACTTATGTATCGACCCATATGATAACGTGTTATTTCGTCATTGTCGTTAACATTTTGAACAGCAAATATAGCTTTATCACTATCCTTGTGAACATACTTACAAATGTATTTGATAGACTTCACCGAACTGCATAGTTCAATGGTTTTGGAAAACGTTTTGTACATTTTCCATTATCCATACATGGCGACATCATGTTTAGAGTGCAACATGGGCCATGGATCATATTTGTAGTAACAATGTTAAACAATTCTGGATCAACATTCGGATCTGGAATTTCCGCTGAAATAATTTTGTCAATTTCTTCTGCGCGTATTTTATCCACCAACCAAATTAAAATATGCGCATGAGGTAAAGATCGTTTTTGCCATTCAACAGAGTAAAGCCAACAACGCGTTTCACCAAATACCGAGTAATGTGTAATCAAATTCATCAAAGATTATAATTTTTGTTTAAAGACACGTGCAGTGACATTATGACGGTGCATCGATGTTTGACCTGGCAACAGTAAACTTTTGATTTCATCCCAGTTTGGATTACACGTAAATGTGATAGAAAGATCAGGTCGGCCGTATGCACGTACGTAAGTCATGGCATCTTGAATATATTCCTGCATATGACGCGGGCTACCAGTGTATGATGATGGGAGAATATATGCGGTACCAATAATTGTTGATGTCATTCGTTGCATCTACGTTGCCGATTACTGCGTCACGTAAATTAATGTACTCCTCAGCACGAAGTTTTTAACAACTACTAATAAATTAAAAATTAATTAAAAAAACATTGTCCAGTGGACAAAATTGTGAATCTAAACCATTCTCAGATCCCCTTGAACACACACAAAAAATTTCATCAAAATCGGTCCAGTCGTTTAAGAGAAGTTCAGTGGCATACACACTCACAGAAGAATTATATATATTAAGATATAAATTTCATGAAAAAGAAGGAATGTTGAAAATCAAAAATTTAATCGTCATCGGTAACTTTAGCGAACACAGTAAACATAATTTTTAAAGCTTAGTTAAAATACAACATATCATCTCTTAACAATAAATTGTATGATGTTTTAGCAAAGTACAAATCTTAATCTTTGAGGCACAGCTTAAATCATTTAAGTATCTCACGTAGTTTTCCTTATTTTTCATTAGTTATGATATGATTTTGTGGGTCTTCATTTGACTTTATCTGAAGTTTTGAAAAACCTTGAACGTCCATACTACAAAGGTATCTCGGGTCCGGGTGTCGCTCCTGATTGGTCGTCCTTCTCATTAATTGGTTAGGGTGGCTGGCGACTTTGGTGATTATCTTCCTTGCTGCCTGTGCAAGGAACTGGTCAAATCGTAGATCAGTGCATATCCTTAGTATCTTCCTATCGAAGACTTTAATGTCTGAATCACAAACACGCTTTAGCTTCTGCTTCTGCTTCTGCTTCACCTGACGTTTACGAGTTCAGCCATATGAATTCAATGCATGCTATCACAATGGAGCTTCGACCTCTCATTTCGGTTAACAATCGTAAGGAAAAGAACGTAATGTAACGTAATGTGACTCCAAACGGGAGCTCTAGTTCAATTATCTGAACATTTGCTTTGTCTGACAACAAAATATTTGCTCTTTGGAGGGATGAAATAATAGAAATGTCATCAAAGCAACCTCGAAGCAGGCCCACCGTAGCTGAAGCGTGTTTGTGATTCAGCCATAAGTTTTTTCATTTCAGTTTTTGATTGGTGAACCATATCGGAAAACTGGTCTTAGCAGTTGTTTGTATATCAAAAATTTCGTTGGTTTTCTTAATCCAGTTTTCTTCTTAAAGAGAGGATGAACTCAATGGAGTGCGATGTTGGCTTTCGTTATCACAGTCTTAGAGTGTGGGTTGAAGCGCAGCAGCTCATTGAAGTGTATTCCCAGGTATTTATTGTTCTTCTTGGCTTTAATCCTTGATCCATCCGGGAAGATCAGAACAAGGTTTCTATCGGTCTACAGTGGATGTTGTTGGTGACGGGTCTCTGGAAGTATACCAGTTTCGATTTGGAGGTATTTATCCTTATTACCCACTTCCGGTAGTACTCGTAGAGTCTGCTTATGTGTGCTTCTACTATTCGGACTGCGATCGTAGGAAACGGCAGGTTCTCACAATCCATTGGCACTGGCTGGTCAGATGTCATCAGGCTGTAGAGGAACGGTCCAAGTTTCGATCCTTGGGCGACTCCAATCTTAACGTCTCTAATCGTTGACTTGCAACTATCTATTTCTACGAAGAAGTTTCTGAAAGAAAGAAAAGAAAACAAAATTTGTATTATTGGCTGTGGGATATTAAAAATTTGGAGCTTATGGATAAGGCCTCAATCCATACGCTGTCGAAACTGAATTCGAAATAAGATCAAAAATTGCTTTTATACAGCTTTGGGTTTTTTTAAGGTCAATGTGTAGCAGGTGTAGACCAGAGTATATCTAATAATTATGTAATAATTATATTAGATATACTCTGGTGTAGACTTACAACTAATGAGAATTGTAAGCGAGAACAAGTGGAAAAACAAAGTAAAAGAAGAGCGCGACTTACTTCAAGAGTGGTTTTTATTCAAGTGACTTAACTAGTAATAATTATGTGTAACATAGGTACTAAAAGTATATGAATTAGGGTTGCCATTCTGACAAGAATTTTTCGAAAAATAAGTAAGATACCTACTGAAAATAGGAAACGGAAAATCAAGTACGGAATTTTAGATTTGGAATATCATAACGTATTTTAATTTTAAATAAAAAAACTATTTCATGTCTCAAAAAGTCTATAATGTTTTTCTACCGAGGAAAAAGAGGTTGTATCTAAAAAACCCAATGTGATAGATTGAATTTGAGGTCAGGCAATCAAATACCTTAGAAAAACTTAAATTTAATTTAAATTTACCTTCTTGTTCAGGGTAATATACAGTCGGTAACATTTAAATATACCCACACTTAAACTTTCTTATAGTTAACTATTTTTAATAATTCTTCGATCCAAACATATGGATGGATACATATTGTATTTAAAGACAAGGTAAGAGAACACTCTCCTGAGATTAAGAGGACTTTACAAAATTTCTCCAAGTTAACGAATTTTGTAGATCAAATTTAGTTTATTTTTACAAAAACAATGCTGACTTTCAATTACATCAGCAGCATTTACAGAACGAAAACTGGAACTAATGTGACGAATATGTTCCCTTAGCAAAATATTTTCCGATAAACTCGACAAAGGCAAGGACCGAGATAAATGATTTGTCAAGTAAGTTAACGTCAACATCGTTAGCAGGCATAATTTTTGCCTTACCAATACCAACGTTACCCAGATTCCTCCACAGTTTATGTCCATTTAATGAAGAACTCAGTTGATTAGATTAAATCTGGGATTTGACTAAACGGATTTCTCTTCCAGTTGCTAGTTGCTATATGAGTTTTACCATTGTTTCATTAATAGACTAATGTTTTGCTTAAAGTATGGTTCATCATTTTCTTTAAGAAATTCAGTTTTCAAAGGAATATGAGTGACGTAAAGGAGTTTGATATTATTCGTTAGGAATTGCAATTGTTCGTTAGAGGAAATATGCTCTCCCAATTAATGCCTCTAGCATGCTTTTCAAGAAGCTGACAATTAAATTTTTGAAGTCCCGACAGAATATTCAAAATCGAATTTGATTGTCAAATAAATGAAGTCATGTTTTGACAAATCAGGTGTGGAAAGTTGATCATACAAGGCTAAATCGTTTATATCACTAACAAATAACAAGTCAAGCAAAGCTCACAAAATTCCTTAAGCTATTGTTATTAAGTTGTAACTACTTTCATATTTTCTCAGAACCGCACTTTTATAGTTTAACAACTTAATTGGTTTAAAAATGGCGATAATACAAACAGCCATATTATTTCCGGTTAAAATAATAAATGTGTTAGTACAAGTACTAGACGTAGTAGTAGTCGTTAAGAAGCGCTGCTTGTTCAGGAAAAAAATCGCCATTGCTGCTTGTACTAAACTAAACAAAAAATATGTTTGGGGATACTCACATGATGAGCCTTATTCCATGAATTTGAAATAAGATGTCTCTAGTGATGTAATAAAATTCTAACAGAAACACATTTTTTCTTTTTATATTTATTTTTTAAATGGTGACTTATTAAATTAATATGCTTATAACTTTTGAACCAAAGGTAGCTTTGTAATGTTTTGTACCTTTTTGAAAAGCTAAAAAATCAAGCAAGTTTTTAAAAACAATAACCAGTATTGTGTTACAGGTAAAAAAAAAACTACTAATATTTTGCAACACAGGGCATTTTTAAAATGCAACAATATTGAATGTTTATTCAAAATTGTAAAATATTAACATATAGTAAAAACAAAAATCATTTGTGGACAGGGTGATTGAAAACCCGACTAAAAGTAGGTGTTTTTGAAAATTTCATTAAAACTACCGTATCTCGAAAAACGTTGAGATGCGGTATAGACAAGTTACCAAATTGTGGTAGGTCATGACCTGACCATTCATCATATCGCCGTCTGAGTGCTTAAATGCCCCACAGACCACTTTTTTCGGGAAACTGAGTTAAAGATGTAGTTATACTAATTCGTATGTTCTCTTCCGTTTGGTGCTATTACCATTGCTCTATCTCTATCATTTATAAAGTTACAGAAACCATTTTTGCTATAAAGACCACATATTTTCGGTTCTGTTCGGGCTTATTTGCCGCATATCCAAAATTTGTACGAGGTTGGCAGTTTTTCTATTAAAGTTTTAAAAACAGACGCTTAGTGCTTAAATTCCTAATATATATATGCCATCTATAGAGCATGTAACCTCTCACAATCTATTGAAACCAAGTGTAATTTTTCTTGCTTATGTGTCCCATATCCATTTTTCTAAATCATTTTTAAAACAAAATTTAAATACAAACATTAATTAAAAACCAGAAAAAATGCTGTCTAATTAATTAAATATTTATTGATTATTTTTCGACGCTTCAATTCTGGTTTTGATAGCTGTGTTTATTAGGATAATTTCTCAAAAAAGGCCATAATATATTTTTTTTTAATATTTAAAAAAAAATAAAAACGAGGTTAAAATAAGGGAACAAAATATTTTTAATAAGACTATTTCTATATCTTCAGGTTCACAAACTATATAAATGCGTTTAGAGTAATCTTAATAAGGTTTTTAACGATAATATTCAAGCATTTTTTTTTTCTGTTTTTACTAAAATGGATAAAAACAGAAAAGGTAAAAACCAAAAATAGTTAATTTGAAAAAAGTGAAAAAATACTAAAACTTAATCCTATGAACGCTGAAGTATTTTTTAAACCAATTCCGAATAAATTTGAATGTATTTTTCTAGGAAATTTTACGAACCAAAGTTCAAGTTGGGTATTTTTAATTGTAAAGTGTGAAAATACTTTGTCATTTCTCATACTTTTTTATCGACTTAAAATTAAACCAATGTAATATAGGGAAAGGCTAAACCATTATTATTAATATTCCTTTTTGTTTTATATTTTTGTCACTAAAAATAGATTTAAAAAAATTAAAAGTGCTAGAAATATTATATTTTATTATTATTTATGCTATCGTTGAATTCCCAATGTTAAAAGCATAAAGGCTCTATATCCGTAGGAAATTTGCAGTTTGGTTTCCATAGATTTAACATTCGTATGGAAAGGGTTTTATATCCATTTTTGACTTTTTTTTAACCTTTTTTTTTAAAAAAAAATAACCATAAATAAAACCCTAGGACTTTAAATTTAAAAAAAAAAAAACAAATATTCCATTCATGTATATAAAAATTCAAAGGTCGAAATTTTCAAATGTAAAATTACGAAATTATGTTTCAAACCTTAAAATTCGTTTTCTGAGGAAAAATTTGTTTGTACAGTTGTTTTCATAAAAATAGCAGTGCTGGTCACATTTTATTGTCAATTATTTAAATAGGGGAAATTCTTAAAAAAAATAACATGTTACTTGCATCTAACGGTCTTTCGTTTCACATTACAGACTTTTAGCTTGAAGTTACACTCTACTTTTTCCGGTGAACACACATTATTTCAAGCTCTCTGAATATGGAGTGTTCATAAAAATAGCAGTGTCTACGATTTTATAGTTAAAAAGTGTTAGAAATTAATTTTTTTGTTATTTTTCGGTAAATAAACATTTTACTTTTTAAAGTTTTAAGTATTTGTAACATTTTAGCATAAAAATAATTAATAAATATT
The DNA here is from genome assembly GCF_945859685.1 of Eupeodes corollae. Lineage (NCBI taxonomy): Eukaryota > Metazoa > Arthropoda > Insecta > Diptera > Syrphidae > Eupeodes > Eupeodes corollae. Next base: position 22,378,926 of record NC_079147.1, read on the forward strand.
AGCTCAAAAATAAACAATGGCACAGTCAAGACACTGCACCTACAAAATTTGAAAACTTATTAGAAAACTGCGTTTGGAAGGAAAAATCTACCAAAATATTCAAGACATCCTAGGCTGCTCAGCAAAAATGGTCAGTAACGCTTACAAATGTGCAAAATAAACCATAAACGCGAGGCCCAAAAAGGATGACTACTGAAAGAAGTGACAGAAAAATTGTTCAGTTAGCAAAACAAAATCCTTCCATACGCTCTAGGAAACTATGGACTGCAACTGTTTGTCGGCGCTGTCACAATACGAGCACATCTTTTAGAAGCGAACTTACCAGCCCGAAGTCCCTGCAAGGTACCATTCTTGACAAAAGGGATGTAGCAAAGAGAATGGAGTTTTGAGGGAATGGGCAAAAGAGAAGTGGAGGAATGTTCTGTGAAGCGATGACAGCAAAGTCGTTCTTTTTGGATCCAAGGGTCGTCGAGAATATGTGAGAAGACACCAAAATGCAGCAAACGATCCACGGTACACTATAAAAACAGAGAAGCATGGTGAATTAAAAATTATGATATGGGCTTGCTTTTCATACTACGGGGTCGGTCCTATTTATCCCATCGGAGGTATAATTGATGCAACCGAGTATATGAAAATTCTCGAGGAGGTTATGTTACCCTATGCTGAACAGGAAATGCCGTTGGTTTGGGTTTACCAACAAGACTATGACCTAAAGCATACGTCAAAAAATGCAAAATCATGGTTTGCGCAGAAGAAATTATCCGTTATGAAGTGACCCGCGCAATCCCCGACCTTAACTCCATCGAAAATTTGTGGGGTGATGTTAAGAACGCAGTTCATGAAGTAAAACTCAAGAATTGGAAAGAATTGTGCGAAGCAGTGCGTGATTCGTGGAACGCAATACCAATCAAGAGGTGTCAGGTTTTAGTGGACTCGATGCCACGTAGATGCAAAGCATTCATATAAAACAATGGTTATGCAACAAAGTACTAATTGTAAGCTAACATTATTTGTATACTTTCATATAACTTATTACAGTTTTTCTTACTTCTTACGTAATAGATCCAGTATTTTGTCATGCACTGCTATTTTTATGAACAGCCATATATTTTAAAACGGTTTTTACTGTTACAAGGCTAACGGTAAAAAATCGATATTTTCTGTTCTTATGAATAAAATATTTTAGTTTGTTATTACAAGTTTAATAAAAAATATTATAACGTTGATATTGAAGGCCTTTTTGTTTTATTTGGAGAGCACTTCTATTTTTATGAACACAACTGTATATGGGGAATTTAAGCATTCAGCCGGCTATATACAGTTTGGACCATTACTTATGGGACACCCTGTATGTAATTTTTTTTCATACATGTTTCTTAAGTTCCTTTATAAAATAGTGCCAAAAAAGAAATAAAAAACACTTGACATTTAAAATAATAAAAAAAAATATATTTATATTTTGTGAAACCCCTCCCGGCATTATTTTCTGTGTTTGCCCCTGGCCAAATTATGTGTAAAGCTGTTCTAATGTTACGGGCTGTATCTGTATCTCCTTATCTAATACTTTTTTTACAACTTCCGATAAATACATTAAGAGGTTGCTTTTCAACCCTGAACCATGGTTCTGTAGATAATTCTCTTTTTTATTTTTAAACATTTTATCTGCTCTTAGGCATTTCATTCCTTTCCTACTCCTTGTTTGTATACATAACACATCACATCTACATGAATCTAGTGGAAAGTGCTGAGGGAATTTTGAGAATTCGAATATGTGAATTGTGAACCGAACATTTCTTGAGCCTTTTCTCAAGACATTGTAGGATTATGATTGTTTGCATTTTATTAGTCTATCCAATCTTTAACTATCACTAGAATCTTGTCGTTGGAACTTGAAACTAATAATAATTTTATTTTTCCTGTCAATCTACACTTCTACTATAATAATTGAAGATTTCCCATTAAATGATATTTTCCATCCCACAACACTACGCGTTTGTTTTTCGGGTTGGTATATAAAGCAGCGCACAGAGCGTCGTCACAGTTAAGTATGTACAGATTTTGTGCTCGCAGTCTGTACAAACAGTCTGTGTAGTACATACGTACATACATACATAGCTGGATAGATAAAGACAACTTAATACATAACAGGTACATATATAGATACAATGCTGATGTCTGCACCAACAACGAGAATGGCCTGCGCAAAACAAATTCATTTTAAAATGATTTTTTCATTTTCATTGTTTGTGCCAACGCGTATGGCGTATGTGCTAACCTAACTTGAATAAATTGTGTTGTTTTCATTTCCCGCGCACTGTGTTGAAATAAAAATGAATAAAAATAATAATAATGAGAGAAGATTCTGGACAGAATTTCTAGAAATTTATAAAAATTTACCTGCTTTGTGGTGCATTAGGAGTTCGGACTATTCCAATCGTGGACTTAAAGCAGAAGCATATGAAATATTGGTAAACAAACTTCGAGAAATTGACCCTAACGCCGACCGTGATTGCGTTGTGAGGAAAATTAATAACTTCAGAAGCAGCTATCGACGAGACATGAATAAAAAAAGGAAGAGGGAAGAATCTGAAGGAAAAGATTGTTTTGTATCATCGCTTTGGTATTTTGATTTGCTTCATTTTCTTCATGATCAGAAAGATGCGTTCGAAGATTTGCCGAGCTCTACAATGTCTACTTCTACGTCAGTGATGAATGAAAATGAAAATTACAATCAAGAAGGGGTGAGTAATTGTTATTTTTGTATAGGTACATACAGTGTATCAATTTTATGTTCGTACCCCTTCTATTTAAACTTTGAATGTTTTTAAGATCTTAAATGGCTTGATGTAGGACATGGTTGATACCTATATTTTATAAAATTTTCTTAGTTTGATAAAAAATACTGTAAAAGCAGATCAATTTCGTATTCGTACGCTTAGTTATAAATAGCCAAGCAGCTTTAATTTCCCTTGCATTTTCAATCAAATGTTTTGTCAATTTATGTGCTAGGTATTATTTCAAGTATTCTGAAGTTATTTAAAATTTTTAAAAGCATTTTGGACACTTTGTATCAGAATTTAACAACAATGGGAAGAAAAGCAAGTGAAACTTCTAAAGACCTACGAAAACTCTTCATAAAATACCACCAAGAAGGTGAACCTTATAAACAGATTTCATCTTTAGTTAACCAAGCTGAATCAACGGTTCAAAGTATTGTTTACCGGTTTGCTAAGCAAATAAAATGCACGACTGGGTCCAACGAACTTGCTCGTGTATGCAAAGAGTCTGTTTAAAAAAGTACCTACAAATTTAAAAATATATCTGTAAAATAAGTTTGTCGTCAAAGATATAAATACCATTTGATTTGTCACAAAAAACCGCGTGAATCATCCCAAGACACAACTCATCCTAAGACAACTCATCAGGGAAATGAAAAATACTTGTAAGCACACTTAACGAAAACAATTGTTTGTGTATTCAACTTGTTCGTTCGAAGCTTTTTCCTTCTGATAGCTTTATTTTAACTTCATGTTAGAAGAACCAGGATGGAAAATAAATTATCTGAAGATAAGAAAGAGGAAGAATGTTTTTTTTTAATTGTAAAGTGATCGCCTATTAATTGTGTAGTAAGGTAGGTGTCTAAAACGGATAAAGAATAGTTCATTGGCGTTCTCAGCTTTATGCAGATAGATAGATAAAGATATGTTTATGATGAGAATGAAGGGATGTTTTGGTGGTAGAAGGTGCTTACTACAATCCAATTAAATTCCTTCTTTCCTACAAGTTTCCAGCGCAAACATGAAGTTATTACGTTCAGTTTATTTTTTCGTTAAAGTTTAAATAAACAAGCTTACGAATAAGTGCAAGAAATTGCTATTCATGTATTGTTAACAGTGGGGCTCTTGTGCGTTTTGGATTTTAGTTACGAAGTGACACGTAAGCAGTAGTTGTAGAGGTTGTACGTAATACCTACAAGGTATAATGTACAGTGAACCAGAAAAAAAGTTGTACAGTTTGCTTTTTAACGCTCTAAGTTAAATATCTCTGTAACTACACACATAAGATCTTTTAAATGTTAAGCACATTAAAAGTATATCATCTTATCTCTTATAGACATAACATTTTAAATTATTTAGACACACCCGTTACTAAAATATAGTAATGATGATAAACGGTTCCATACACGACAGCCAAAATAAAACTTGTACACTGCTTCTTTTGTCCTCTTCTAAATACCGTTATGAGATAATTGTCAATGTTTCAATTTTTTTACTCAAGCTCTCAGTGTCTTCTACTTTTTATTAGTTATAAAAAGTGTTTTGGGTAGTTTAAAAAAAAAAAATAAAATGGAAAACAAACAATCGTCGATTGATTTAAAGAAACTAATTGTGAAACTGTGGCAAGAAAAAAAAAGTTATAGGTAAATTGGAGAAATCGTAATTATACCACATTCTACAGTGCAGTAAATAATAGATAAGTACAAAAAAACGGATTTTTAAATTAGTGCTGCCAAATTTCAAAATTATATAATAATAATAAATTATGAAATAATTATTAAAATATCGTAACTTTCAATACGAGAAAGTCAACTGGGATGGTCTCATTAATTTCTTCACGATCTTTAACTGGTAATTATGCTTCCTCGTTAGTAACGTAGACTCCAGTGCAGACATGATAACTAGTATGATTTATCTGGGCATGGAAATCTTTATCCCGAATAGGGTTAAAATTATTAAGCTCAAGGTTATATTATGGTTCGATTCGAGCTGCAAAGAGGTTATCAAGGAGAAAGGCAATGTCCGAAAGGCAGGAAGAATTTTTAGTAATTTTTAAAAAAACATGAGGAATTCTTCCACTATTATTATTTATTAAAATAAATGCTGGTGTGCGCCAGGGCTCCGGTTTTTCTCTGACCCTTTTTCTCGTTTTTATAAATGATCTCATGTCTGCTACTCCTAATCCAACACGTAATACCCGCTCTTCTAGAAAGGCCCATCAGTTTACTCTTGAGTCCAACATTGAAAGTACAGAGATTCATTTCTAAGTCGTACTACGCGAATGTGGAATGCCTTGTCACGCTCTATCTTTCCCTATTGTAATGTTCAGGAATTCAAAATCAATGTACACCGACACCTCCTATCCAAACCTTCCATCTTTTCCTATTTCTTACACTGTGTCTTAATCATATTAAAGGTGTACAAGACCCTTTTAAATGTTCGCTAATAATAAGAAAAACGTAATCTCCTCTTAAATCTCGATATAGGGCTGTGGCAGAATCACCGTTTTTGGAGTAGGTTTTAACAATTTGTATGCGTTGTGCTTTAGTTAAGCGATCTATATTCGTAAATATCAGACTTTCAACTGCAAATCCAAATTGGTTTAACAACTTAGTTTGACAGATGTCGAATTCCAGCTCTATACTTTTGAAATCGCAAGATGGATAAACGAAAACGAAAAATTGAATTAACTAGTGTTTTTTTAACAAAAATTAAACAAAGTTCGATTTTTGGTTGAATACTTTTAAAGTATAAGTTTATCTCTGTTAATTTCACAAGTTGCGTCGAGGTCGACTTTTCCTAATTAGATCTTTTCTCTCTCCAGAAGTAATGCAACTTTGTCTAGCAAACTTTCTTTGCAATCACACGACAGCTTCCTTCAAAATTACTCTCTGTATTTTGAAAAACACAGTTTTTCTTTTTTAAACATTCTGAAAACCCATCATTCATTGTTAATGTAGTTAAAGTTTTTTATTATTTCAGAGTTTTCAACACTATCCCAAGGGAAGGTCATCCAAAAGAAAGTGGTCTGTTAAGGAGGAGCAGCAGGAAGAGGAGCAAGAAACAGAGGCTGAAGATCTACCACCAGAAGTAATTTGGAATTACTTCAAGGAAAGCAATAACGATGCTGCAATTCTGGCAAAAGCATGGGAAACACAATATTCAGAACTTTCTAGTCAACAGAAAGTTTTTGTTAGAAAACTTTTTTCAGATGTTCTCTTTACTGGATGCTTAGGCAAGCTTAATGAACAAGTTGTAGTCTCAGTTCACAGGTTGCTAGAATCGACGTGCGCTTCTGAAATTCTTCCTACATCTGATCCATAACATATTGTTTTGTATTGATAATTAAGAAACTTATTTATAAAAGTTTTTTAAATGGGCATACGCATATGTGAAAACCTACACAAAAAACGTTCTTAAATTAAGTTATTGACTTGTAAAATAAATTAAGTAATCCCATATTATTAATTATTATTATAAAATAATAATTATATTATTATAAAATAATAAAACATTTTTATTTAAAACGTGAATTCTGGTAGATTTAAATTTTACTAAAAACAAGAAATTTCGATGATATGGCAACGCGATTTGACTCATTTCCACTTCCGCTCTTTGTATACCATTAAAAAAAAATTGTATCAAATCTGGACAGATTTTAAAGTGAAAACAATTTTTAAAAAATGTCGGGAATAAATAAAACGTTTTAGGCAACATTTTTGGAACTATACCAAAGCCTTCCAGTTTTGTGGCGAGTTGAAAAGCCAACTCGTACAAGAAAAAGGTGAGTAAATTAAAAGGAATAAATGCATTGGCCGACCGAAAAAAAAGTTTCACTAAATTCGAAATTCTGGTGCTGGTACAGAAGTCCTTGTTGTGATATTTCGATCTTTATTCGCTATCGTGAAATGACAAAAGTTTCAATTGGCCGCCAAGATCATGTGATTTGACACCGTTGGACTTTTGGACATTGACAATTTAAGACTTAAAGGAACCGCAATTATGCCGCAGCCCGTTTACAATCACCGGCCGATGCCGAAGTATGAGGACATCGAATTCTATTAAGCACGATAAATTAAAGTTGTTTTCAACAATTAAGAACAAACAATTCAGGAAACGTAATCGATTAACAACTAGAATTTAAAAAAAAAAAAACAATTTTAAAAAGACATCGTATTAGATATCACTTTCAACGTTTCAATTTATTAGTAAGTTTATTTTCCATAAGTTAAGCTCATTGTTTCCATAAGCTGCTGTGCAGCAAAGTCAATATTATTCTTATAATTCTTTTACATAAATTAATTTAAGTGTTTTTAAGTTTCCTTTTTCAAACAAAATGAGGATGAAAAACTGCGATATTGTTTGCTATGGTGACTGCTTTCTAGAAAACCAACAACGCTTATTTGGATACGGCTTTGTCATTATAGCTAGCCTTAGGCGCATCCTAATATGCGCATACGCCCCTACAGAAGGGAATAATGACATCACCAAGGATATGTTCTCCGAGCTTTTGTACGATATTAAAATTGTCCTGGGCGATTTAAATGGCAAGTAGAAAAGGAAACCATCTTTGGTGGAATAATCAGAAAAACAGCCTGCACGACGACACTTCCGATAACGGATTTAGGCTTATAGATTTTGGTGCTGGGCGAAACGTTATGGTAGTCAGTACGCGTTTTACACGCCTCAATCCATAAACTAATTTGAAGTTCTTCAGATCAATCTACCGTCAACCAAATTGATCATATTGCGATCGACGTTAGACACGCTTAAAGAATCATGAATGTCCGAATATTCCGAGGAGCTAATATCTCCTACTTCGTTGTAGCCAAGATAGCACTTCGGGTTTCCAGACCCAAGGCAAACAGCGAGATGCTTTGAGAAAAAATACAACGTCGAACGGCTACAACTGCAAGAGATCGGAGGAACATCAACTTCTCAGAAGGAAAAAGAGTAAGTATGAGCAGATGTTGAAGGGTTCAAAAGCAGGTATGAAGTTCGAAATTTGTATCTGCAGATGAAATGAAATTCACAGATTGCCAAATCTAAGTCTGCAAAGCGCGGGAGAAGATGGCTTGAATGCCGTGCTCTTCAAAACGCAGCTGGTAATAATTTGGTTGTTTGGCGTTTTCCCGATTCTGAAAAAAATACACCCTCTAAACTACACCACCTATAGAGGCATTAGTCTACTTAACATGGCTTACAAAATCTTCTCTGCCGTAATATGTGAACGTCTAAAGCCCATCGACAACAACCTGATAGGTCCTTATCAGTGTGGTTTTAGATCAGGAAAGTCCAAAGTCGATCTAATATTCATATTACAGCAGATCCTAGGAAAAACCCAAGAACATCAAATCGACACCCGGCATCTCTTCATCGATCTTAAGGGTACATATGGCAGCATAGGGACGAACTTTTTATAGAGCCATGTCTAGTTTTGGCACCCCTGCCATTCTCGTCTGTTTGTGCAGGATGGCTCTGCTCCATAAAGGTTGGAAACAACTTAGCAGAACATTTCGATATCAACAAAAGCTATAGACAAGGTGATGCGCTGTCATGGGATTTCTTTAACATCATACTTGAAAGGATAGTGCAGAGCTCCACCGTCAACACTAGAGGCTCCATCTTTCAAAAGTCTGTCCAATTACTTGAACTCAGCTTAATGCCAATAAGGATTTTGTGAGTATTGAGGCAGAGGCGGCAAAAATGGGTTTAACGATTAATAAGGGCAAAACAAAATACATGTTGTCATCAAGAAAGGACTTACGAGTACAACACTGACGTTGTAAACGCTGTAAGCGCAGAAAACAACACCAGCGCTGAGATTAAACGAAGAATAACTCTTGCTAACCGCTGTTTCTTTGGGCTAAGAAAGCAATTTTCAATTTTCTCAAGAACTAAAAAACATAAAATCATCTTGTTTTCAGTTTTTGATCAAAAACAAATAAGAGCAATAAATTATAGAATAAAAATAATAGTAGATACTCTTCAAGTATTGAAAAATTACACTTAAAACCTTTTTTAACTTTTTGCACTCAAATTTTGAGTTTAAAATTATTTTTTTCAAAAACTGGACATAGTTTTGACTGGATTTAAAAACTTGCTTATAGAACAGAATGTTGGCTTTAAAAAAATGTATTATGATTAATTGTAAGTATTACCGTTATTTGTTTACATTTTTTTCCATTTTAAATATAATTTTTTTTTAAATGCCCTTAATGGGGACATAGACCCCCCTCCCATATTAAAAAATGCTTGTTTTTAACTGTTTTATACAAATCCGTTATAATATCTTGTCGCCGGAGTTATCGTACTCTTGCCATTAAACTTTCAAATTTTTAAAACAAAATCGAAATAATTAATTTATTTCTGAATTGTAGCTAAGTATAACTTCTGGGTCCAAGAAACCTAAAAGATAACATTATTTAATTAATATTAATCCACCTGGGCTTTAATCACATATTAGGTACTCGATAATAACCCAAAATGTAAGTTTAAATTAGAAGATTTTTGTATTCTTTGATTTTTCCATGTTTAGTCCGCATTTCAGCGTCATGTCTTTTAATTTTGTCTCAGCCTTGTAGTCGATTTTATGTTGCGCTCAGTTTTTTTAACAAATTGTTTGTTTTGCTTAAAAAAGTGTGTCCAAAAGATTAATAAAAAATGCCCAAATCGACTTATTTTAAAAAAGAGGTGTATTAAAGGTATGGAAATGATACTTAATTGCCCTCAGAGGTAGCCTTGGCAGTGTGGCCTATTATTTTAGTCCTCTCGCATTCACATACACTTTCGTTCTATTCTTTGTTTTTTTTATTCTTATGAATTTCTCCTCTTTAAACTTCAGTTTAATGTTCTTCTTTTCATTCTCTTATAGTTTGATCTCAAAACTGAAAGTACTATTCTCGTACTCTTAGAGAATATGAATAAGTGATGCCATTTTTAATTGTGGCTAGCTCACACTTGGCAAATTATTAACTGCATGAAAAATTATATGTAGCCAGATAGAAAATATGAACGGGGTAATATAACTCGAATTCAACCTAACTTTTAAATTGTCTCAATTTTCCAGTAAGCAACTTCGAGCAACTTTTTCCTAATTTTAATAATTTTGAGAGTCATGTCAATTGAAAATGACATTTTGCACATTCTTTTTGAAATTTGCAGTTACCGAGAAAAATAAAAAATCGGATTTTAATCAATCATATTACATAATAGATTCAAAATAAACGAAGGCATACAATATAATCAAGCATGTAAACACTAGTGAAATTTTCGCAATAAATTTCTGACTCAAATTAAGTCAAAATCTTTTATTTTCACTTGGAAAACTTGAATTTCAATTACATTATTGTTAATTTTCATGAGAAAAAGAATATGGAAGTGAAAAGTAAGTATGTGTTCAGAACTTTTACATGCCTATTTTGAGACCTTATTTAAAAACCAATTGCTGTACACTTGATAGTTAGTGCGTTGGACTATCATGCCAGCGGTCTTGGGTTCGATCCCTGTCTGTGTCATCTAAAGTTTTTTTCATGGGTACTGCCACTTGCGAGAAATTCAAAATTCTCCAAGAGTAATTCTTGTCATGAAAAGTGCTTTCTCAAATTAGCCGTTTTGATTCGGCTTAAAACTATTGGTCCCTCCATCCCTGACAACAGTAATCGCGTACAGTAATTGTTGAGAGTTGTAAGTCACTAAGCACTAGGTTCTCAACGGACTGTTGCTCCACACAATTTAATTTTTTATTTAAAAACCGATTACTGATTTTTCATATTCATAAAATTGTCAAATACAATTGTTGTATTGTAATTTATATCTGCTTTTTGGTTGTTAGAACAAAAAAAAAAAATTGAAGTTGTTTGTTCAATATTTGCTTTAAATACTATGATCTTGACGCACAATCGCTAAGTGGTAAATTTAAACAGTACTAAAATTTAATTTCGTATTCTTTTATATGCCCTTAAATCAATAGTAATAACTTTTGAGTTTCACTTTTGCGAATTATTCGTTATTTGAACTTGGTCTAGCAAAATATCTAAAACTTATTCGTCATAAAAAAAGAAAAAACTCCAGGCTTCAGCAAAACTTTAGAGCTCATCGAACAAACTGCTTCCAATAAAATCAAACTACATTTATATGTGCCCTCTTTTTTCCTTAAATGTGTTCATTTCATAATAGTTAAGAAATAATCTTCCGTCATTTATATAAAATAATTTAATACGTTTATTTTACAATTTTTTTTGATATTATTTTATATTTTTAGATAAAATGGCAACAATGTGATGTATAATTTGAGTTTTGTTTAAATTGTTTACAATCTTCACTACTAAAAGAGAAATAAAGAGAAATCTTTACATAACTCGGATTGAGAATTTGGATTCTCTTAGTTATTTCTCCTTTTCCTTAAATTATTTATCTTTATTTTTTTTCCTAGTTTATTATAGATGATTCCCCTTTTTCAGTTATCTTTGCACTTATTTTCTTATAGGCCCCATACACTACACATGCCTGCATGCGCAAGCACAAAAATGCGCAAACACTCTTTCCCCATACACTACGCATGCAAACTGTACAAAATTCAGTTTTGTGTTCATCGCTGAACAGAAAACTTTAAAAAATGTCAAGCTCCGACTCCGCTGCTGCGGCAATTTTGATTGCTTTAGCCCTTGACTGAGCAAATGTAGCACACACACCACTCATGCTTGCATGCACAAGCAAGAAAATATCAAAATTTTTTGATATTGCTCATGCCGCTTGCACAAACACACAGTTCACACCATACACTGGCAGTTTGCATGCGCAAGCACTGTATGCGCATGCAGGCATGTGTAGTGTATGGGCCCTATTACTCAATATATTCTATTTCTCTTCTTCCCCACTCTCTTGCATATATTTGTGTTTTGATACTTTTATTTGTATTTTTCACCACAATATTCTACAAATCTCTAGAAGGTGATTCGAGAAATTTCTCTTTTCCTCTGGAATCATATAAATAGCTGGCTCGGCTCTCTTAGCTTCATTCAGTATTCAGATTTCATATTGAAATTGAAAATTGCGAAGTGTAACAAAAAGTAACGAACTTTTGTGAGTGAACATTTTTCAAAGTGGTTAAAAAGTTAAAAGTTTAATTAAATTCAGTAAAACAAAAGCAAGAAAAGTGAATTTTGTTATTTTATCAAGCATAAACGTAAAACAGTTTTATTTTCAAAGTAAAAAGTAAGAAGTATAAACAAAAAAGATGCCAGCAATCGGAATTGATTTGGGAACTACCTACTCCTGTGTCGGAGTGTTCCAGCACGGAAAGGTAGAAATCATCGCAAACGACCAGGGCAACCGAACAACCCCCAGCTATGTGGCGTTCACAGACTCAGAACGACTCATCGGTGATGCGGCCAAGAACCAGGTTGCCATGAACCCCAAAAACACAGTGTTCGATGCAAAGAGGTTGATTGGACGAAAGTTTGACGACCAAAAGATCCAGGACGACATGAAACACTGGCCATTCAAAGTCGTGAGTGACTGTGGAAAACCAAAGATTAGTGTGGAGTTCAAGGGGGAGCAAAAGTCATTCGCTCCAGAGGAAATTAGCTCAATGGTTCTGACAAAGATGAAGGAGACTGCTGAGGCCTACTTGGGCCAGACACTCAGAGATGCAGTTATCACAGTTCCAGCCTATTTCAATGACTCACAGCGGCAAGCAACCAAAGACGCTGGAGCCATTGCTGGGTTGAATGTGCTCAGGATCATAAACGAACCTACAGCAGCAGCCTTGGCTTATGGTTTGGACAAAAATCTGTCTGGTGAACGAAATGTACTGATATTCGATTTGGGAGGTGGCACCTTTGATGTGTCCATACTGACCATCGATGAGGGGTCGCTGTTCGAAGTAAGGTCGACGGCTGGTGATACACATTTGGGAGGTGAAGACTTCGACAACCGATTGGTGAATCACTTCTCAGAAGAATTCAAACGCAAATATAAGAAGGATCTGAAGTCGAACCCTCGAGCTCTTCGACGCTTGAGAACAGCAGCAGAAAGAGCCAAGCGCACACTCTCATCTAGCACTGAAGCCACCCTTGAAATTGATGCTCTATACGAAGGAATCGACTTCTACACAAAGATCAGTCGAGCCCGTTTTGAGGAGTTGTGTTCGGATCTATTCCGGTCGACTCTAGACCCCGTGGAGAAAGCCTTGAAGGATGCTAAAATGGATAAGGGCCAAATACACGACATCGTTTTGGTTGGAGGATCAACGAGGATTCCAAAAGTGCAGAATCTCCTTCAGTCGTTCTTCAATGGAAAAACACTAAATCTGTCGATCAATCCTGATGAGGCAGTTGCCTATGGAGCAGCCATTCAAGCAGCAATCCTGAGTGGTGACAAGAGTAGTGAAATTCAGGATGTGCTTCTAGTCGATGTGGCTCCCTTGTCTCTTGGAATCGAAACAGCCGGAGGTGTGATGACTAAACTAATTGAACGCAACTCAAGGATTCCGTGCAAACAGTCGAAGACATTTACTACTTATGCCGATAACCAGCCAGCGGTGACCATCCAGGTGTTCGAGGGAGAAAGGGCGCTCACCAAAGACAACAATCTTTTGGGAACATTCAATTTAACTGGCATTCCACCAGCACCTCGCGGTGTTCCAAAGATCGATGTTACCTTCGATTTGGACGCTAATGGAATCTTAAACGTTGCTGCCAAGGAGATGGGTTCTGGCGCAGCGAAGAACATCACAATCAAAAACGACAAGGGTCGACTATCACAAGCCGAAATCGACCGAATGGTGTCTGAAGCGGAGAAGTACCAGGAAGAGGACGAAAAACATCGCCAACGCATCGCCGCTCGCAACAGCTTAGAAGGATACGTGTTCAATGTGAAACAAGCAGTTGAACAGGCCGGCAACAAGCTGGAACAGTCTGACAAAGATAGAGCCTTGGAATGCTGCACTGAAACGATCAAATGGTTAGACAACAACACCACAGCCGAGAAGGAAGAATTCGAGCATAAGATGGAAGAAGCAACAAGAATCTGCAGTCCAATTATGACCAAAATACACACAGGAGCTGCAGGTGGAGCTGGAGGTTGTGGAGGTCAGCAATCAGCTAACTTTAAACAACAGGCAAATGGCTTTGGCAACGGCTACAGTGGCCCAACAGTAGAAGAAGTCGATTAAATCTAGTCTCTTGTTATTAAATGTAAACATTTTAAAACTGCTTTTTATTAAGTATTCCCATTGTTCATAAATAATTGCCAAATAGTTGAAGAAAGTCCCGACCGGGTTCCAATTCAAGACTTAAAAATTGTTACTTTAGTTTTATGTTAGTTAAGGTTTATTTATTTGTAAGAAAAAAGTATTATAAATTGTTTAAATAGACTGAAAATGTTATTATGCACTTATTATAATAAAATACTCATAAAGAGTAATTCAAATAAATATTTGGTCTTTAATTTAATACGAAAGAATAGCATTGATTTATCTTTCGAGTGGTTCTGAAGTCCGTAACTGAAATTGGCTGTTGAACATTTCAAATAACATGGAGGTTTTGGAGGACAACAATCGGAAAAAAGCTTTTCTAAAGGCAGGGGTCAACTGTAGAAGAAGTCAACTAAATCTGATTAATAATTGAATCAACTGTGATCTCAGAACTCAATCGAAGTTTTCTCTTTGAGAGACCATTGAGTGAGGAATCGAGCCTGTCAGGTGCTTGGAAATACAAAATATACAAGTTTTATTTCTATAAAAATCCTTTTTTTATTGCCAGCAACTTTAATTCAAATTTCCCTCAACTTCGTTTACATATACAATTTAATTAGCTCGTCACTCACTGCAGATGGAGTGAGTATTCCCAAATCTGTGAACAAAAGAGTGATATAGGCTGGTGGAGTGTAATCGACTAGTGGATGGCTCTTGGAAACGTCACTGAGGTCTTTAGCTCGATACTGAAAGAAATCACTAATGTAAAACTCAAAATTTTCAGAAAATTTACTCATTGAAAATACCTTATACTCGTCTGGAAGATCTCTCTGGTTCAATGGATAGAGTCTGGTGAACTTGAAACTCTCGGCGAGCACATAAAAGGGTTTCTTCATTTCACGCGCACAGAGACCCATTGTGAAGCTTCCCACTCGGTTTATGATGCCACCACTTTCAACAACTCCCTCAGCTCCAACCATAACTATGTCCACACTTTCCATGACATAACCAATGGCAGAGTCTAGAATCAGTGTTGTTTCGATGCCAGCCTTTTCAAGATCACGACACATCTGGGAACTAAAGACTGCGGTTAGTTGATGGTTTTTTATTTTCAAGGGGACTTGAAAACTCACCCAGAATTGTCAGGGCCACCGTTCGTCACATAGACATGGAACTGTTTGTTCGACTTGGCAGCTGTGATGAGGGTCTGTAAGACTACTCTTGATCTGGAGTGTGTCAAAACTCGGCAGCCATCGGTTACGAAAAGAGCAGCCTGACGGGCGATTACGATTCGCGATTGTTCCAGCTTGGCCAGGAAAATCTTGCCTCGATGCAACATAATTTGTCGGCATTCTTCCATGTGCTTGTCATCCAAGCTGAGTGTGATGAATCGACAGAATAGCTCCCCACCTGACACGATGGCAGCAATAGAGATGTCGGTCCTTCGCATCGCATCGACTGCATTGCGCATTGTTTCATGCAGAATGTGTATGGTTTCAACTGAAATAAAGAAGGAAACTTTGGCTTAGTTTTAGGCAGGAATATTTAAGTTAAACTTACATTGTTTCTTTTCTAGAATCATGAGTAGGGTCTTGATAGCTGCGATTCCAGAATTGAGATCTTTGTCCTTCTCCATGAGATTGAGGAAGTATTGGACGACATCTGAAAGAGGTTTTATTTTTGTTGTGTTATTCAAAACAGTGGGTAATGATATTTGGGTTTGATGTTTACCAAAGTCACCAGATTTATTTGTTTTATTTTTCGGAGACATGGCAAATTGGAGAGCAAAGTAAAAAATAAAAAAGTATTTCGCAAATATTTAGGTGAATGTCGTTGCCGTCGTTGACAGATTGTTTTTCGTTGACATTTAATAGTTGTGACGGTTCGGTTAAACTTGGGAAACTGTCATAGGGACGGACACCCTCCGCTTACACTTTTAAGTTGTTTTCTATGTTATTCGATTTATCGATAAAACTAGGATACAATCATATTATACCACTATGACACTGAAAACGTGTATGATTATTAGAATTCGAAAAATGCCTAATTAAGTAAGCACTAATGGTTTTCAAATTGAAACTATATTTTCCGATTCAAAATATTTATGAGTAAGTTTAAATTCTTTTAAAAATGTTCACTTCAACTTTCCGGAATAGCAAAGCTGTTGTATTCATCGATAAAACTTACGCTTGACATAAATTCAGGTGCAAGTACGTAGTATAAAGGCCCAACTATAAAAGGCATAAGCTAGCATATGCGCGCATAAGTAAACGTGCGAATGCAAAGAATCTCAATACGAGTGAACATAATGATGTCTAGCTCCGTTTCGTTCAATTTTTCTCAATTTCGTTAACTTAAGCAAACTTAAGCAAGAGCGATATCAGTCGCTCGCCGCATAAGTAAAATTTGATATATAGATACGTGAGCAAAATTGCACTATGGCTATCCGCAGTAATTTCACAAACTTAAGTGAATTTTCGTTGCGTTTTTGACATAAGCTTATGTTTGCTATGCCTACTATAGTTTATTTTTCTCTAAAAAATGTATTTTTCTATTTTGTGGACGGAAACTCATTTTCCTGAACAGCTGATACTTTTATGTTCAAAAGTGAAACGAATCGTTCCACTTCCAATTTTACACAATTCCAATGACAGATTTCTGTCAGTAAAAATTTGTCGTTGCTGTTGCTTTCAATTTTTTTCAATGACAGAAATTTTTAATAAAAGCTATAACCGACCTGCCAAAAAAGTTCCAATGTTTTTGTTTTCAATGATGAAAGCCAATGGTAGCTATAACTGGCGCCTCAATGGTGTCTAATCATTCCAAAAATGTTATCTCTAAGTGTGACCTTTAAATCTCGCCATACACAAAAGAACTAAAGATCCAAATGTAATCGAGCCTATTAAAAATCGACGTGTGTCTGTAAACTGAGGTGGCTTGGTTTGGCTTTGTGTATCCATTTGAATTTTCGGCAAGTCCAAAATCAACAAGCCCAAGCCAATTAGCTAAGGCTTGGCTGTGTGTGGGGAATCAAACAGCCAGGTAGTTCTGTATGTTGACACAATTTTATCTCGCCATTCAAAAACTATTTTACTATCTCATTTAAGGAAATAAATTCAACACCTTTTTTCCCATTTTTTATTACCAACCTTTTTATATGGGGTTTTCATTTTCGGCAATTTTTCTTTTGTTTACAAGTTTCGTAATTTAAACATATTTTTCTGAACAGACAGGTGAACATTACTTCGGGATGATAGTACTCGTAGTCGTAAGTATTGTCGCAATTTTTAAAATTGTAGTAGTTATTTTCTTTTTCTTCCAGTCTCTACTGATTTTTCTCGATACTTTCTTGGTTGCAATTTTTTAATATTTGTGTTATTTCTTTTGTGTTAAAAGTATTTCAAAAACATGGATTATTTTTTTTGTATCCAGCCATTCGTTAGTTAAAATCAAAATGTGTGTTTATGTGCATTTAAGACTAGTTTTGAAGTTTTCAGAAAGTAGTATGGATCAAGCTGTAGAGCTACAAAATTACCATATATGAACACAATTAAAATGAAATATTATTCCTTGCAGTTTCAAAAAAAAAGATTCGGGATAAACAAAGGCTTTTTGATATGTATAGCCTTGCACAATAAGGGTTTTTCCTCTGAATGAAGAAAGTGAGCTGGAAGTTTACTTATATGACATATGTACTTACTTACTTAACAGTTGATACATAGTCTCATTAAATCTCGTACGCATTTTTAGGTATAAATCATAATTCGGAATTATAACCAATGTTGTTAACACCTTAACTATAATTGTCAAGCATACAATTTGCTAAAGTGTTCTTTTCTTTGTTACCTACGCTCAACCATTTCAGAGATATAGAGCAAAAAATGCAATGTTCAACACTTTGTTTTTAATTAAATTGTTGGTGAATAAATAAAATTTTATGAAAAATAAAAACATACTGGGCAATATTATTTGTTCTTTGATAAGTTCTGATTATCAAGATTTTATTTTGCTGGATGTTGGAATGGTACCCGAATCAACCTCTTTGAAACGGATGATGAGGATTTCTATAAAAAGTATCGATTCGATAACATAAAAGACTGCCAAGCTTATTATTAATTGTCTAAATATTGAAGATTGAACTTCAATGAGAATTTTGCCAACATCTGCGAGTTTTCAAGTCTTAGCAGAGCTAAGATTTTTCGCTCCAAATATTCACCAAAGTTACATTGGTAACGTGATGTTTGCAACTGCACGTATTTTTACCACACGAAGTTAAAATTTTGTTACAACAGGAGACTTTCGTATAATTTTTTAATCAACAGTCGACAGAATAGTTTTAAAAATTTTAAAGAAATTAAAAATTAAGCTGTACTAGAATTGTAGTAGATTATACCTTAAACTAGTTATTAACTAAACAAAGCTTTTAAATATTATATGAGTAGGAGCTGTGTCTTGCCTGGCTGTTTAATTAAGACTCTAGTTCAATTAGACTTGGGTTGAAAATATGACTATAAATTTGCTCCACTGTCTTTGAAATATCGAAAATTTAAATTAAGTAGCCCAAACTTCTACCGAAAAGTATCGCATCACTTAAGCTATTAATCATTTCTGTTTTCAAAAACAAAAATGGTTTAAATTTGTTTTTAGAACCCCACTTTTTTGCTGCAACCACATCGTGGACCACATCCATTTTTTCAATTACAAAACATAGTTTTAAGTGATTCATCTGAATCGGTTTGGAATTTGGCTTCAGCAACCCATTTTCTAGCTCCCAGTCCCATTACTGGGGTTCTAAATCACGACCATACCATTATTGTTTTGGCAATTGACAATTTTTAGATTATATGTAAGCAAATTAATTTTTTTCTAGCTTTATTTTATACGGAGAGATTCACGAAAAAGTGATTTTCTCTTCTTTTGAAGGTACATAGCTACTTCGCAGACACGAGATTATATGAAACTTTTTACACAATGTTTGGAACACCAAAATGAAGCTATAAACAAATAACTGCAACAGGAATTTCTACTTCTTTGCAGTTATCTTAATTTTGTTAAAATTTAAAATACAATAATAATCTATTTTTCAAAACAATTTCTATCTGTAGATGTTTTCACTTGCGAGTAAACATCATGGTGGCGCAACAGTCCATGAAGAACTAGAGCCTAGTGACTTACAACTCTCAACCATTCCTGTGTGCGAGTAATATTGTCAGGAATGGAGGGGACCTACAGTTTATATGCCAATTCCGAACGGCTAATTTGAGAAAGCACTTTTTATGACAAGAGTTACTCTTGGAGAATTTGTCAATTCCTCGCAAAAGGCAGTACCCGTGAAAAGACTTTATATCACATAGGCAGGGATCGAACCCAAGACCTCTGGCATGACAGTCCAACGCACTAACCATCATGCCACGGGAACTAC
Source organism: Eupeodes corollae (assembly GCF_945859685.1). Lineage (NCBI taxonomy): Eukaryota > Metazoa > Arthropoda > Insecta > Diptera > Syrphidae > Eupeodes > Eupeodes corollae. Next base: position 22,398,325 of record NC_079147.1, read on the forward strand.
CTAGACTAGATGACTGATGCGATAATTCGGCCCCTGATTTGTTACTACTCCAACGTCTTATAGGCTTTTCACACCAACTCCAAAACCCGGTTTTCGTCAAAAACCTACATCATAAACTACATACATTTTTGGTAAACTACAAGTTTTCGTAGACCACAAGATTTATATAAAACCTCTCGAAAACTAGTAGCAATTCGAAGTTGAACTTAACAAACAAACCTTTCGAAACATTCAGCGCTCAAATTAATGTAAACAAAACAGCTGATGGCTGCTGTCAAAACAAATATGTATTTCATTTTGAAATAAATTTGGTCGTGGTTAGTAATATTAGTTATAAAATTTCCTTGCAAGATAAGAATTATTGCTTTTTGTTTTGTATTTTCAGAATATGGAGGAGAAAAAAAAAAAACAAAAAAGGGAAACTTTAGGGGAGCTGCCAACGTTGAGAATAAAAGCCCCAGTGACTATTTGCAGCACTGGCGGTTCTTTTATGATGCTTCAGAGTTTCAAACTCTCTTTGTTAAGTGAGTAACCAAAATTTGCTATAGCTACTGGCGTGACGAGGTTGTAGTTCTGGTTGGTTCATGTCGTGAGCCCATTCCACCAGCCCCCAGGGCTTCAGTTAAAACTCTTTTTCGAGACGAGCTAGTGTTACGGCCTTGTCTGCACTGATATGCTGGTCTATCACAGCAAACGAAATTATTATGGACTTAATGGTGTCGACGGCAAAGACAAATCCAAGACGGCGCGGTGGGAGTTTTTTGTATGTTAGTATTGAATAGTTTGTTAAACCACTCAATGACGGGATCCCATTCGATCTTTTGGAACTCGTATGGCTAAAGTTTGTATCTTGCATTTCCAGATCCTTTAGTACATTGCAGAATATATCGAAAGTTCTGCGGCTCATTCTAAAATGCTGTTTAAAATACTCATTATCGTTTACTCGCATTTAAAGTTCCCAAAAAGTGCTGGTACATGCCTGCATAAAGTATTAAAGCAGTTCTTTTCTGTCGAAGTTCCAGGATTTGCCAAAGAAAAAGACGATTTTTTTATGAAAGAGGCTTCGTATTTTGTTCAACTTTCTATTTATGTATTAAAACCTACATATTTGAATTGGTTAGAATTCATTTTATTTTCACAAATATTTTGAGAAGAACAAAACTCACATATTTTTTTCAATACAAAATGTTGGTGTTAAACAAATTTAAATGTCAAATTTGGTGTGTGTTTAATCACAATTCTGATTTTCTTTTTAAAATTTTGTGACTGATTTTAAATTTTGAACATATTATGTACGTATAATTGTTTTTTTATATTGCATAACTCAAAACTAATAACAATAATCTAATTTGTAAACAAACTCGCTGGTATAAAAACATAAAAATCTCGTTTCTCTTAAATCGATATATTTTGTAATATTTCAGATACAAAACCATCTCACCTAATGCAAATTCGGCCTTAGAAAATGTTGCTATCGATATAATTTCACTTGACAGTTTATCGCCCATCTATAATTTATCTGTCAAAAAAAAACATCGCTTGCGACAAACCAAAAATCAAAAAAGGAAAAAAAAATAATCTACGATCTTTTCGACATTACGGTAAATGTAAATCTAACATCGTAAATCACAAATAAAGTGAGTGGTGAAGTTTGATATGCTGTGTCATAGTAATTTGGAAAGAAATTCGACATTTTGATTGATTTCAATTGTTCATTTCCAATTATTGTAAGTAAAAACCAAAAATTAAATATCTTCTCAATTGATATTCATTGAATAACTATGGATTTTCAATAAAAATTATTGGAAAATCTCCATTAAAAGTTTGGCGCATCGTTCAAAGTTTTCTTTTTATATGTACTATGTACTGACTACGGTGTGTGTGTTGAAGGTTTCACTTTACTTTGTGAACGAACATGGAATTGGGATGAGTCCCTTCGTCTTCGCCATCGCCAGCGCCATCGAAAAATGCAATTTGCAGCGAAGGCAAACGAAACGACGACGACAAGAGACGAGACACCATTGTGGCGGCCATTTTATTCGTCCCCCCATCCCCCGTTTTTATTTGTGGACAAAATAAAAAAGTTTTTTTTAAAACTAATTTCTTTTCATTTAAATTAAATTTGCTTTAAAAACTCAAATCTGGGGGATTGGAAAATATTAAAATTACTGTTTGCCTTTGCAATTAATTGGAATCTTAGTTCCCAGAAAATACATTAATCCAAGGAACTCTCTGTATACAAATTCTTGAGAAATATGTTTCATTTTGTGATGCTTTTGTTTTTTAATTGAAGTCGAAAAAACAGTTGAATTAATTTCCATTTACTTACTATTTCAGGTGACCATCTATTCCAAGGAAAATCAATCGTTGTCGATTTTATTATTTTCGTTTTTTGGTTAATTGTTAAAGTGCGTGCAAAAACCTTACATATACAAAATAAAAGAAGACATTCTGTGAATAGAAAAAAAACGGATGAAACAATCTCGTTGTGAATTCCTCTTGAATCTAATTGGAATACAAATTGTTTGCTATTCGTCGTCGGGCATAGTGTGATAGATCATCACCCAGCAGAGGAGTCGTCATCTTATCACAGGTGAGTTGTTGTGAATCATGAGAGATGCATAATTTCAAGCACCTGCCTATTTTATTTTTTAGTTATCGCAGTGACTATAGCTAAGTGCGTGAAATAATAAACAGTTTATTTTTTGATGCCCTGAAATACTGTTTGTGCACGATAATTATTAACAGTTTAGTTTTAAATTGGGAGGAGATTTTGTATGCAAAATGACAGGTTAGTTTGTATAACGAGATGTCTAGGGATGAGAAACAAAGAAAATGGGAAAATAAAGCAAATAATTTGTCTTGTTTTGGGTGTGTAATGATATATGTAGGTACTTTAAAGAAAACCTAGTCAGTCTGCAACTCCTACGCGCACCCCATTTAAGATTGAAGTTCAGGTTGGCTAAACCCTTAAATTCTTTTTACTTATGACTTGTACCAACCCACGCACGAATTATAAAGTGAGGATGTTAACAAGAGGTTTAGTGGCTTTTTTTAAAATAATATTCTAACAGTCAGTATTTTTGTTAAGATTCTGAATTGAATGTGCTTTGAAATGAATGGAAACTGTAATTTTTAGACCTACACAGCTGTCAACAGTCAAAAAAATAGATATAAGAAAATTTTTTTATCCACTGCTGACTTTTTACTGATTAGCGGTTGTTTTGACTGCAAGCAATGCAACCAACATTTTTTTTTTTAAACAAAGAGTTCTAGAAGTTGGACATAAAAATAGGTGTTCTCCAAATTAAATCCAAGCTTCTTATAATATTCTTTATTTTAGGGTATAAACTCTTGAGCTGGCTTGTTTATAATCATTTTATAAGCTTCAAACAATAGTTTTTTATTGGCATTACCAACAATTTTATTAGGGAGGCCCTAGGCAGATCTTAAAATTTAATAACAAATGCTCTTAAGACCAGATGAATAAGCGAAAATAGAGGCCGGCCAAAAAAAACATCAGCTCCCACTCACCGCCGTATAGTCTTCTAGCTAAATGTAATACTTTTGTTTCGTCAAGGACTAAAGGTGCTGAAATTGATAATCCGGTCAGTGCACTCTCGATCCCAAAAAGATTTAGAACTCGAATCTCCCAGGAACAATCGCCGGGAAAGTTCCATTCCTTAGGGCTAGCAATATCAGGTTCATAAGAGAATTTGCTTTAAACCATACTAATTCGAACGGAATAGAGGGCGTACAATACTGGCGTAATATTCTGTGTAGTGATGAAACAAAAATAAATTTGTTTTCATCGGATTCCGGGCTCAACTTAAGGCTACCAAAAGGCTGGCACTACCACCCCCGCTATACACAGAAAACAATTAAACACGCAGGAGGGTATATAACGGTGTGGGGATGTTTTTCCTGGTACGGTGTAGGTTCTATATTCCGTTTTAATAACATCTTAACAAAATACGGATATTTTGGAAGATGTCATGTTACCAGCAACACAACGATCCTAAACGTACGACAGATCTTGTGAAAGATTGGTTTCGACAGAAACAAGTATCCCTTGTTCCATGTAAAAATCGATCCCCTGTTCTCAATTTAATTGAGAACTTGTGGAATGAGCTTAAGCGTAAGTAAGGATGTCAATATTTCACAAATGGAGACCAGTTGTGGGAAGCGGTTCAAAGAAAATGGTATTCAATACCCCAGCAAACATGCCAAAGTTAAAAGAGTCAATGGCGCGACGACTCCAAAAAGTTTTGGATAATGATCGAGGATACTTAAGTTATTAGAGTAAAAAATACAAAAATTGTGATAAGATACAGAAACTATTATTAAAAACGATAATATTTATACTTTAGGAACACACCTATTTTGTTGTCCAAGTGAAAAACCTCCATCTACAATTTTGGGTCTATATTATCTATAATTGTTGTGTATTTAAAAGCCTTTTAGTGTTTTTATTCTTTTGTTTTTCACATATTTTCTAAAGCCATGCTTTTCTAACAGTTCTTAGAACAAGTTTACCATTCTACGTGATTTAAGCTTTTTTTGGCGTAGAAAATCGTTGCCCACAAAATGTATTTTAATAACACATTAAAGCTACCTTTACTGTGGATGAACCATCAATTCAATGTTTTGAGCCTTAACAAAATCAATTATTTCAACTATTTAGTGAAGGTTGGGTTTCTATGATCAAAGACTTTTTGTCGTCTTTTAATGAATGTCCTTATTTTACCAACGACTTTCAGCAAAAAAGTGATTCTATACCATTTTTTTGTTCCCAAGTATAGTAGCCATATGTCATGTCATGGCAGAAGAAATTTAAATTCTTCAAACTAATGTTCAAAGTAGGCCCTATCTCCGGGTAGACTTTGTACAGCTGTTTCTTGGAGTTCGTTGCTGATCGCGGAGCGTTTAGTTTTAAATTCATTAGCCTAGAACTTTAAACATTAATTTAAGATAATCAATAGCTCTTTTGCCATGTTGGGAAAAATTTACTTAGAAAAAAAACTTTGTTTAGTTCTATTTTTGTATTCAGCGACAAAGTCAAATACTGTTTCGAACAAACGCCAATAGCGCCCTCAGACAAAACACAAAGGTTGCATCCTATAACACCATGGATCTCACGGCATAAAGAGAACCAATCCTGTACCATCAAGCTTAATACATCATTTATTACGTTTTTTTTTAATACCTAGGCGCCTTTTCAGCCTACGGTTGGCATCCCATGTACTTAGGAAAACCAGAGCCGCGATACAAACAATTCTATTTTCACCCGTCTATAAGGTATTCTGCAATTTTTAAAGTGGTCATTATTCTCATAATTATTCTTATAATCTATTCTTGTGAAAGTTTTTACACTTGTTCTTGAATTTAGCTCAGTTCTTCAAAACAGAGTAAAAGATTTGCCAACATAATTCGTTGTACAAATGCGAAGTAAATACAAAATAAATGGATACTCCTTCTAACGGAACAATAGTCCAGTCCAATGAACGAAAAAAATTGCCTTCACCTCAAAAAAATCCGGCAGTTAAGAGAAACATGGTGTTTGTTTCAGTTTTTCACGTTTATCTCGAAAGCCATTTGTCGTATCAAAAAATTATCTTCTACAAAATTAAACCTTATTAGTTTTTATTTTGTAAAATAGCTCTATAGTCATGTAAGAAAAACATGTGATTTTTCCAACACATTGATGACGATTGTGTACCTTGCTTAAACCCTAAAAACGTTTCCGGAAACTCTTATATTAAAAAAAAAGAACATTGAAAATAGAAATAGGGCATAGCATTATATCAGGTGTGCGTCCCATATCATGCATGTTTCCAATACTAAGCATTCTTGCCTTGTTTATATACAGAAAGCCTGGTTCTAAGAAATTGGTAAACATTATATCAAGCTTGGGTTTTTGTTCTTCATATTATGAAGCTCAGTAGTACTCGCAACCAGATCCCAGCGGTTCATTATTTAACCAATTTGTGTTTAAAAATGTGGACTTTATGTTAGAATGTTAGATGGACTAAATAAATACATTACATTCTTTCGGCGGAATAAGATGCATCGCTGCATCTACTTCCATAGGAAAAGAAACCGCAGCACAAAGCTGAAAAAACTACCTTGTGCTAAATCAACTGGATAACTTGGAGTAATTCCTTTGGAAACATATCAGAAAACAGATGACGGATTAAAAAAATCCTCTTCCGTTCATAAACTCTCTACCGTCCGAATGTAATACACTTTACACTGCATTGCACTATGCTGGCAGTTTGTGTTTTGCAAATTTGATCAAAAATGCCTGGTGGTAACATTTGACCAGCCTCTTTATATACAAAGCAAAGAAATCGTTGCCGCAGTTTCATCTGAGTCCCGTCTATCGAAATGCGTAGTTAGATTAGGAATTGGAATGCCCATAGTAACTGTGTGAAAAAAATGATTCCATATTTCAATGCCGCCAGACACTTCTCGTACGCCAAATCATGTCACCTGTATTTGCAGGACATGATAAAACTGCATTCTGTGATGACCCCAGATGAATTTAAAAACTTTGTGGAAGAGGGTTACTTTACTATGAAAAGAAACTTGCCCATTTTGGACAGGCATGTGGTCGGACGAGACGATTGAACAAACTTTAATGCGTGGAATGAAGAGTATGGGTTGCTTGACACCAAGGCGTGGAATCACTGATAGCAAATTATATAAATAACTTAGCAAATGGGTGGACATTGCAAAGCTGACAAATTGGTTCCAAAGTTATCCTCCATTTCCAGTTACAAATGAAATCATGCCAATAGCATGCAGGCAATAAGCCGTGTAGTGGGACACATGTTTTTCTTAAATGCCTATAGAGTTATTTTACAAACTAAAACAAGTACAAATTTCTTTCTTTATAGAATTTAATATTAAATTAATATTAAATATTAAATTTTACAACAATAAAAAAATTCAATAACAATTAATTAGATTTGTTATCAGTTATTAGTTTTGTGAAGCATTTGCTTTTGTTAAGATTTGGATTTCAAAATTTGTGTCACTGTATCTGCTATATTTAGGCAAGTTCATCATTGTAGCATTGTTGAAGAGTCTTTCGACCGAAGCTGAAGATAGTAACGGTGTATTATATTTAAAAAAGGCTTTCATTACCAATGGATGATTATTAAGCATATCATTAATTTTTACAACCGGATCTTAAATAATTTGTGATTTCTGCTAGAGTTACAAAAACCTCATATTTTGAAATACATAATATTAGTTTTAAAATCTACGAAGCTGTATTAATCATTCTCAGTGCTTTGGGAATTTTCAGGCGATTTTTCAGTTTTTTCTGCCTTGTTTGCATCTTCGAACCATTTGTAATCTTTAAGTTGAATTTCAGATGAAAAATATCCCAAGCAATTCCGGGTGAGATATAGATGCTATGGCTGCATCTTTCCCACACTGAAGAAAATCGAATAAATTCGCAAATCGGATGTTCACACTGTCAATTATTGTTTGTAAAAATGGATTAATGGAAATGCTTCTGCTTTCAAGCAATTTCTGCAACTTTGATTTGAGTCGTTTGCGTGATAATCTGAAGTCATAACATTAATCTGCTGAAAAATGTTGGAACTAAAAATTTAAAACTATGAATTATTTTCTGAATGAGAAATTAGTATTTTAATTAATAATTGCGAAAGTCTGCCAAATAAAATGAAAATACGTATTTTTGTTTTAAAAGTTATGTATTGCAAAATAATATTTTAATTAATGATAGAACACATTTAAAAAATAAAATTAAATAATTAATGCCATACGGTAACATTGAAAAATAAATTTTTAAATAATTAAAAATAAAAATAGTATTAAAAATTGAAAAATATTTTCTAATTTATTAAAAATGCATTATAAAATTCAATGCATTATTGCAACTAACTAAATCATCAAAAATAAGTTCACTTAAACTCATTTTTGATTAGTTTTATTAATTTATGAATTTGTTTTGTATATCCCAAGAGGATACACTCGGGCGTATACTCATTTTTCATTTAGTTGATTGTTTAAATAAGAAAATTATATCTACTTCCTTGATTTTAGATTTGTATGGTTTAAACATTTTAAATGCGTATTCTGTAACAAAGTCGTCTCTATTGCCTAGAATATTAAAATTAAATTTGCTTTACTCACTAAAAATAACGTATATCGAAAGTTATGGCCTTTCGACGAAGCGAGCTTTCACAAAGGACGTTGTTTTTTCGTCTTTTGTTCCTTGTTGTGACTCCTCTTAGATTCAAACGTAAACGATTCACAAGAAAAACTGTCTCTCTTGAAAACCGTTTCAGTGGACCACAAGTTCTCATTAAGTTAAGGTACGAATTTTTACGAAATTGCCTTAATAATGACAAAATAAAATACGACAAGCATTTTCGTGCTTTTTCCGCTGATTAAAAGTTTTAAGTTTGAGGGGTATAAAAGTTACTTTAATACAAAGGCTTATGCCTACTAAAATAGCCTTCTATCATCCTTTAATTTTGTAAGCATTTCGCCTACAGTCGTCCAAGCCAAGAGCTTTAAGGAGCCCATCCCGTGTGACGGTCTGTATTTTAAGGCATTTTTAGGATTTGTTTTTATGACCAGTAAATAGATATAACTTTATTAAGTTTATTATCATTTATTAACATAGTTCGACAGTATAAATATAAAATTTGAATTGAAAATTTTGTGAAGAACACGAGTTACACTGGTGTGAACAATTCCACCCCGAAAAAATGGGCTATCACTTCCTCCATGATTCCGGCTGATTGGCTTATCTTAAACAAAAAAAGTAAATGTCGTTTTAATCTGTGAACCTAAATGCATGGGATGAAATATCATCAAATGAATATACCAAAAATTGGACTTTTGTAGACATTTAAAAAAAATAGTCGCGAATTTTGCTTTTTTTTTTTTTGTTTTTTTTTGCTTTACAAAAATAGAAATTTTTGGAATTTTTGCATGTCGATAGTTCATTCCATGCGTTTACATGTGGTTAATCCAACCTATCAAATTTTAAGTCATTCGGTCAAGCCGTTTTTAAGATACGATGGAGGAAAGTTTGAAAAACACAGTTTTGATAAAAACTCGTTCAAAGTTTCAAGTCCTCTTAACTATGAAAATATCAACTTACCTTTCAATCGGCGATGCCTCGTCTATAGAGTATTCCTTCCTCTTCTTGTTGAAACTCTTTCAAGATGATTGTTCACCTCATGAATCAATTCTCGCTTGTTTAACGGCATCACTTATGTGCCGCTAAAAAAACGTGAAATTCGCTTTTCCATCACGTTTCTCAATATAAGTATCGGCTTTGCGGCCTATAGGGCATAACACAACCGACATTACTTTCAAATTACCTTCGAAACCTTCATTAAAGATGATAACTGATGGGTAGCTAGCAATTTCAACTATCCGTGTGCCGATGTAGATACTTTAACCCATATTTTTCCATGGACCTGCTGTATATTAAAAACGACTTCGAATTTTGAAAAATCCCTTTACTACCGTATTCTAGACATATTAAACTAGCAATTTATGAAAAAAAATAGTTTTTTTGACCTCATTACATGGGATGACTCCCTCAAAGAGTAGGATCAGTATTTATTGTTGAAAGTTACCTGAGAGCTGGTAACCGAAATGTAATCAACTTAGTAAATCAAATTTTAGAAAATTTAAAAATATGTCATAGATTTTTGAGAAAATTTGCAACTTCCGCAATCCACACTCAATTATTTTTAAAGACATCATTTTAAATTGTTTATTTGAATACGTTATAAAAGCTCTTCCAAATACCATCTTGAACGTTGATATCTACATTTTCAAGCTAGCACTTTGAAGCTGAAGCTAGCACGTCTGAAGAAAAATGTGAGAAATTTTCAAATCGACTAACACCTAGATTAAAGGGCCTATTATGGATCACAACTCAACTTAGTTGAGTTGTAATCAAGACAACTCAATTTGAAGACAACTACAAAAAAAATGGTAATTAGGGAGACAACTTTTTTCAGTTGAGTTGACCAAATACGTTGCCTACTTTTATGTGCTTGTTTCGTGTCAAAATCAGCTGTGTAAAGTAAAATACGTAGAAATTTCAAAATTTTGAATTCAGTGCAAAATTTTATAAAAAAGACAAAATAATAGGAAATGGAGAGTTCTATTGATTTGTTTCTTGGAAATTCGGAAGAAGAAAATCCCCTGAATGTTGCGCTGATGAGAAAAAATATTCGAGATCACTCCAATCCATTGGAACTTCCAAACAAAAAGTATTATTTATAAACGAATTCTTTGATGAGTGTTGATTTTGATGTCTTTGTTTTGTTTCAGATTTATAAGTTATTTTAGACTCAACAAAGACGCATTTGTTTATGTGCTAAATGAAATCAAATATCGTTTGAAACAACCACAGCGTTCCTCCGCAATCCCACCAATTCTTAAACTCTGCACAGCCCTACATTTCATGGCAGAAGGAAGTTACCAAAAGTGCAGTGGTAATGATTTTAATTTAGGCCTTGCTCAGCCAACAGTTTCGGTAGTGTTAAAAGAAGTGCTAGAAGTAGTAGAAGAACTTATCTGTCCACAATGGATTAAGGCTCGTATGACAAATGATGAGATGAATTTATCAAAAATTCATTTTTACCAGAAAAACAGATTTCCTGGAGTAATAGGATGCATCGATGGAACTCATGTTCGAATCATAGCACCAACAAAAAATCTTCAACATCTCTATTTAAATAGAAAAGGTTACTACAGTCTGAATGTCATGATTGTAAGTGTATATGCCATCTTTAGTATTTTGAATTGGGCAGGTTTAGCTATTTTTAATCTAAAAAAATTATTTTCTTACAGATGTTTATATTATTATTTGTAAAACTTACAATTTTTTCTCCATTTTCTTAAAAAAATTGGTTTTCAATGAAATGTTAATGCCTACCGTTATTTTTTTGTACACACAAATGCACTACACAACTAGTAAATATCAGTTGCTGAATTTTGACAACAATCACAACTGAGAGACAACTCAACTGGCTTACATAATACCCCGAACACATTTAAAAAGTCAACCATTTTTTAGTTGATTACTGGTTGACTTGTGACAGTCAACTAGTTGTGATCGGTAATACCGATTGCGGGATTACAACTCAACTTTGCTCTTAGTTGTCTTACATAATAGGCCCCTAAGTATAGTATAAATTCTGCAAATCAAAAGGAGTTGTTGCAAAAACCATATTCTGTAAATTATTAATGATATCACTATTATCAATATGTACATATCTTTATGTCTATTGAAGTGCGAACGTACGTACATAGTTCAAGGTATTCATGCTACAAGCAAATTGTCACAAAGTATTGATGTAATTATCATTGTATTAATAACTCGCTCTGTGCAATTTCCACAAGAATAATTTGGTGCAATAATAATTGGCGACAGCAAAACCACTCGAAAGTTAAAATGTTTATATCCGTCGTCATTTGTGAATAAAAATATGATATGAACTACAAGAGAAGGCAAAGAACTTTCTATTGGATTTCTATCCTTTATATAGAAATGTAAGTTAGGTAGGTACGTTAAAAGGAGTTATATTTCAAAAGCCCATTATTATAAGTACTCACGCACCCACAACAGCGAGCAAAAGCGACAACAAAAAAATTAGTCGTTTTTCTATTGATTTTCATTTTCTGCAGTACACGTCCCATTATCGGTTCAAATTTCAATAAATTTCAAGCTAAACATCGACTATTTAATTTGATGTGATTATGTAAATGGCCTTTTGAGACTTGAGTTTTATCGCAAATGAATTATTTTGTAGGTTTTTTTTTTTTTTATTCTGGAGTCTGTAAAGAGCTGTTTCGATAAATACGAGTATGTAGGACGGTCACTGTAGACTTTTCATATTTTATAAAGTTTTATTGGAATATTTTGCAGTATGATGAGAGTGGAAGGGAATTTCAATTTATTTAACATTACAGTGAGGAAGAGCAGATCATTAGTGGAATAAATATGTTATTAACTTTAAGAAAACACTAAGGCTAATGAGCGAAGTAATAGGTAAAACGGCGTCAAAGAATAATATTATAATTAATATCAGCATAGAAATTGCTAGCTATGTGGAGAGAATGCAAGTGTTGAATATTTGTATAGTGGTTCGAAAATAATAAAGTATTGTATTTTTAAAATGTATGCTTTATTAACTAATTAAATTATTTAGTAAAAGTGCGTCCCCGAGCATTTTTTACGCTACGAATACGAAAACATTTACAACATAAGCCTCGATCGAAATCAAAAAAGCATTGCCACACAGAAATACTAATTTCGGAGTGTCAAATTCAGTTGATTTGCGTCAAAATAAGAAAAATAAATAAAAGCTATTTTTTCATCTTTCCATTTAGTTCGATTTGTGTTTGTCTTTATAAATATTGCCGTTGCAATCTTTGCAATAAATGAAGAAAATACACGAAGGCGACGACGCACAGTGGGCCGACTTATATGAAGGAGTCGGAATAAACTCCAAAAAAAATTTGAGAGCCATGAATATAAAAAGTTGGGTTTCCGTTAGTAAACATTCCAATGTGTCACTTGCAAAAACAGTTATATTTTTAACTTTTGTTTTTGATCTGCATGGTCTAATTGTAAGTAAGATTTCATTATCTCTTAAAGCAAGTGTGAAGTAAGTAGTGCAATTTTTGAGTCTTGAGCTATAAATAATTTAATAACGTGAAAGCTTAAAATCAATATGGAATCAATTGCTTCAAGTACATATGTATGTACTTTCTTTTCAAATTCATTTATAAGTTAAAACATTTTTGTTTTAAGATATACCTATATATGAATAATAATTAATTTTGTTAAATAATTTTAACATATACATTAAATTGCTAAGGCAAAAGTTGCTTTCCACACATTTCCACATGGAGATTTTTATACGTAAATAAAGTTTAACTTCATGCGTATACTGTGGAAAAAAAATTGAGGTTTTCCTTATAAACTACCTCAGCACAAATTTCAGAAGCTGAGAAGCAAAGAGTAGATGCTGAAATTCGGGGTCTGTGCCGTTCAATTGTGACCATTGAAGAAAATGTTATGGAAGTTTCACATAAGCTCGTTTTTACAATGGTTGACGGAAAAGTGTGTAATGCTTTGACGGATACCATCTCTTCTCAGCGCTGTTATATCTGTGGTGGAAGTTCTAAGGATTTCAATCAAATTGAAAAGGTGCTGTTAAGGCCTAAAAATCCGAGTGCATTACAGTTTGGATTGTCAGTGCTGCACTGTTGGATTCGTACTTTTGAGTGCCTTTTACATGTTGGCTATAGGCTTCCAATAAAAAAGTGGAAAGTTTGTAAGGAGGACAAGGATGTAGTTGCAGCGACTAAAATTCAAATTCAAAAAAAATTTCGGGATCAAATGGGTCTTATTGTTGACCAACCCAAGCCTGGTTTCGGGAATTCGAATGATGGCAACTCTGCAAGGCGGTTTTTTAGCAACGCGGAGCTAGCATCTGAAATCTTGGGTGTCGATAAAACACTAATACAAAGATTGCATGCTATCTTGGTAGCAATTGCAAGTGGTTTTGACATCAACATAGAAAAGTTCAGATTGTACACATTGCAGACTGCCGAATGCTTTGTAAATCAGTATCCCTGGTATTACATGCCTCCCACAGTACATAAGCTCCTAATTCACGGTCCTGATGTTGTTTCAAATGCACTTCTGCCAATAGGCCAATTGTCTAAGAGGCACAAGAGGCGAGAAACAAAGACTTTAAAAGATATCGAGAAAATTTTTCAAGGAAATGTTCTAGAGAAAAATGTAATGAAGATGTATTTAATGTAATGTTAGTAACATCAGATCCCTTCATAACAAGCTTTAGGCAAATGCCCAAAAAACAGCTTAGAACGTTCCCTAAAGAAGTGTTGGACTAACTTACTGCCCCAAATATTTCTAGTGTTGAGAACTCGAACATAAAGCAGTGATGAAACTGAGGCAGAAAATATTGGTCCGATGAACCTGGATCTTAGAAGTATATTTTTTTTTAATTTACATTGAAAAAAGGATTAAACCAAACTTTAAAAACTTAAATATGTTTTTTTTTATTCATATTAAAGCAATTTTAAGGAAAAAAAAATAGTTTTCAGTAGAACTAGCGCATCTACTGAGTTAATTCCGGTTATTGGGGTATCTTGCCCCACTGTGCGACGCTGCAAAGTGGTTGGAAGACGCCGTGGAACATTTCTCACATCAACTACGTCTGATGACATCGAAACATCGACGAGTTGGTTCTCTTCTCAAGGTTAATTCGATTCTAAAGGCTCGGAAGATTTTTTGAATCCAAAAGATTGGTTGAAGTTGCAAGTTATGACACCTTCTTCGATGCTGCTAAAAGAATACATTCTATTTCCTCCTCCACCTGTAGCTTTGTATTCTTTCTTATTTTCAACCATTCTTCTCTTGATGTATGCCTTCCAATCTAACTACACCTAAGAATTGAATTAAATTATAAAAAAGTTTGGACTAATCTATTCAATTTTCTTTTCTCTAGCTAGAGGTGTCCTTATAATGTGGACCTAGGCTATTTAACTCTGTTGTTACTACTTCCCAAAAGGAATTCACTTGCTCCTTAAGGATTTTCAAAAATTCTTGGGCAATTTCAGGTTTTTCTTGAAGCATTTCATAAAGCCTTTGGAACTGAATATTATTTGTGATAACTTTATTCGCTCTTCAAAAAAAAACAAAAAAAATACGAAATATAAGTAAACACTTTCACATTAAAACAATAGTAAAACCGTCATGATTCTTTTCATATATTTTATTTTTAATTCACACGCTAAATATTTTTTTTTCGTTTTCAATGGAACTCCGATCAAAATAACTGTTTAGAATAAACTGCCAAACTTCCTATTCATTCGGGGCTAGTGATACCACTTTTCACGAACTCCGAATTTCGTGAGAAATTTTTTAGTACGACGAGGAGCAAAGATACTTTTTTTCGGGGTTCGTACTACGAATATATTACGACGGGCCTGTGATAAGGCTAATTAACAAAATGCTATTATGAGAAGTCATTTGAGGCTACACCAAGTCTATTAGGGAGCTAATATGAAGTCTGCTTTGAGATAACAAGTCTACAACGCTTCAGGTCCAGTGAAGGCCATATGAGTTTTGTGGCTGCGCATGTTGGTAAATTGTGCCACCTAGAGTTTTTTTTTATCGCAATAGGTGTTTCTTTTAGCAGAAGTTTACATGTAGCTATCGGTATACCTATCTTCTCCCTTTCAGGTGAAATAGATAAGACGGTTCCACTAAGAACTCCCTCATTTGTCTTGGATCCATCTGTATAAAAATGTATGCTTTTGTCATCCAGGAGTTTTTTGTCTTCCCATTCATCTCTGGATGGAATGTATATTTTTATCCCACATTGAGGTTTTGGAATAGTGTAGTCTACGTACTTTGGTATAGAACCAAAGCGGTTTAAAATTATGGAGTGCCCAACATTGTTGTTGGCCAATTGAGTCTTATAGCTGTACTCGCTGCCACTTGTTTGCTGAAGATGTCGAGGGGTGTCAGATGGAGGGAATGTCTAACGCTGCTGAGGGTGTGGTTTACAATGCCCCGCTTATGCAGAGACATCATAATTAATTTTTTGTCCAATATCAGACCAAGATATTTGGCTTCATTGGTAAAAATTAGTGGTACACCTTTTATTGAAAGAGGTACAATTACTGGGATCTTGTATTTCCGTGTAAAAAGGACGAGGTCTGTTTTTGAGGATTAATACTAAGTCCGCAGTGATCAGCCCATCTAGTTCGCATATTGAGTGCGTTTTGGAGGAGGTCCCTCAGTGTATTAGGATGTTCCCCTGTGACGGCGATAGCATCATCTTCGGCATACGCAACCACTCTGTAGCCTTCCCTCTCAAGGGATATTATTAGTTCGTTAACCACTATCTTCCAAAGGAGAGGGGACAGAACACCACCTTGCGGAGTGGCTCTATCGACAGACCTTTTCGTATAAAAATCCCCCATCTTAGAGTTGATGATCCTGCTATTCAGCATTAGATTAATCAACTCACAGATTGAGTATTCGACGTTTAGGGTCGTCATAGCAGAAGTGATAGCGGATGTGTCATCGTTGTTGAAAGCGCCCTCAATAGCCAGGAAGGCCACCATAGTATATTCCTTTTGCTCTAGGGAGTATTCGATAGTTCTTACCAGAGTGTGCAGGCTCTACCGATTTCCCTTTGCAGTAAGCATGCGGAGACATCAATAGTCTCTTATCAATGCTATTACGTACATGGATATCAATCAATCGTTCCAGAGTTTTGAGAATGAATGATGATAGCCTGATAGGTCTTAGATCTTTGGGGTTGACATGCGAGCATTTGCCCGCCTTGGGAAAGAAAACTGCCTTTACTTCTCTCCATCGCTGAGGTATATAGACCAGATCTAGAATTCTTTTAAAGATCATCTCAATAATGGGCAAAGTTATAACAATGGTAAGTTGTAGCTTAGCTGGTACGATTTGATCTGGACCTGGAGATTCATAAGGTTCTAAACTATTTAGAGCCCATGTCAATTTTTCTTTCGTAACAATACCTTGAGGAAAAGTTAAGTTAATACCCGACCCAGGACGGTTTGTTGTATTAACGGATTTGGAGCTATCTGGGAAGTGGGTGTCTAGTAGCAGGTTTAGTGTTTCTACGCAAGAGCTAGTCCATGTACCATCTGAGTTTTCAAGACAACTTGGCATAGTTGGATTTGTCGAGAGAATCTTCCTTATCCTTGATGCCTCCGAGGATTCTTCTACTGACCTACAGAAGGATTTCATAAAGATCTTTTGGCTATTCTCAATTCTTGTTTATACTTTTTGAGGGATTCCTTATAGGAGTCCCAAACTTGGGAGTGTCTAGTCACTATTAGGGAGAGTCTCAAAATCCAATAACGCCTTACAAAAGTATTTTAAACTCATTAATGATTTCGAAAACAGCATTTGCTTTATTACGTGTTTTTTTTTAATCGTTTATGTTCACTCTAAGCCCTAAGTTAGTCAATAACCCAAGACATTGGAGCACTTCCACGTCAAATGCTTCAGAGGAGTATGCAGAACTTCTCACGACGTCTGCAGTAGTATTTTGACGAAAATGGTCAGCACTTGGATGGTGTGATTTTTGGTATTAATATTTTGTCTTTAATTTTTTAACTGGTTTTGAAATGGCAACATCTAACAAATACAAATAAAAGAATATCCCCTATGAAGAAGTAAGGAATTCTTACGAAACGTTGGGAAAAAGAATGAAATAGTTTTTTAATTGCATTCCCAAACCAAAAAGACCAAAAGAGCCTATTTTCAACACAATCGACAAAACTATATATTTTGTATTAAGAATGCGCTCAAATATTCTACTATATATCAAAGGCAATTTGTTAAAAGCTATAGGAAAGTTCTCCAAAAGAAACACATACAATTCAGACAAATTCATGAAATCCTTATTTGAATCGATAGTTCGGTCCATCTAATTTAATGTTTGAAGATTATTTCATGCAAATGTGGACCTTGACAACAAATGGTACAACCGTTTAGTCCAATTTTGGCATACTCTTTCCAATATTTCGGCCGGTATCTCACGAATGAATGCTTCAATGTTGTCTTCCAATGCGTCAAATGAAGCGGGCTTATCTGTTTAAACATGAGATTTAACATAGCCCCACAAAAAATAGTCTAAAGGCGCTAAATCGCACGATTTAGGAGGCAAATTGACAGGTCCCGAACGTGAATTAAGTCCATTGTTGCGCGTGCTGTGTGGCATGTGGCACCGTCTTGTTGAAACCACATGTCTTGCAAGCCAAGCTCTTGAATTTTGGGTGCAAAAAATAAGTTGGATATCATCTCACAGTAGCGCTCAGCCTATAAACCGCATCAAACTGTGATTTTTTCTGGATGCATTGGTAGCTCTTGCAATGCTTCTGGGTGATATTTACTCCAGCTGTATTTTGAAAAACATCACACCTAAATCCTTTCGGAAAATTTTACACGTTGTTCACACTCTACGTAGGTGTGTTGGTGGTTTAATTACCGAAAATGTAAATTTGGT
Source organism: Eupeodes corollae (assembly GCF_945859685.1). Taxonomy (NCBI): domain Eukaryota; kingdom Metazoa; phylum Arthropoda; class Insecta; order Diptera; family Syrphidae; genus Eupeodes; species Eupeodes corollae. The sequence continues at coordinate 22,416,426 of NC_079147.1, forward strand.
GCTTTTTATAATAGTTATACTTGTCCATTGTATATATATTTTCTATAGTACTCTCATGAAGAGGAACGATCGAAGCGACATCTGAGAGGCGTGGAGATGATTGAATTTGATCCCTTTTTTTTATACCCCTCAATAGTTGAGAATGAGGGAAAATTCAACAATAATTAAAGAATAGAAAATAGAGAAGAACATATGCAAATGTATTAGGAGATCGAGGGAGACAACAGCAACAACGTTTTGACATTATATGTGTGTATGCATATTATACTTAAAGAGGAAAGTTTTTACGGTTATGCTTTGGCAAGAAATAGAAAAAAGTATTTATAAGAGAAACAATAACAACACAAAAAAAGTACTGCAAGAGTATTTTTTGCTGTAGCTAGTGAATATAATATATTTTGTAATATATTTGTTTTTCAATTCAATAGGGTGTCTTTATTTTTGATATGACTCTTAAATAAAAAAAAATTATATTTTATCTTTTTTATACCAAAAATGTAGTTTCATGTAATTCCTTTAGTTTGCCCGTTTTATATGTAGGTATATGTATATATTTATAAAGAATGAATTTTTAAAAGTTATATGAAAGTTAAAAACAAACACATACAATTCGGGAAAATGCATCAAATCTTTATTTGAATGGATACTACGGTCCATATAATTTAATTTTTGAAGATTATTTCATGCAGATGTTGAACTTGACCGCGCCTCATTCGCTTAGTCCAATTTTCTATATTTCAATTCAATAAATTGCAAGCGTTGTCCGTTTGTTAGACGAATTATGGTGCAATTATAGACCAAACTGAATACGTTTGATAGTGAAACAAAACACGAAACGTGCGTCAGCTGTTTAAACCAGTCTTGCCAAAAAGATAACAGGTACAAATCTCCCTTCACTTTAAAAGGGAATCTTTTGTTTTCAAAAGGACTTTTTTTCTTGATTAGCTTTTCGGTAATACATAATTTTGATTTCGTCAATACTTGCAGTTAAACCTCAAACTATCTACGAATTCTTTAGTAAGATCCCAACTAGAGTCAAATGGGCTATTTGTTCTGATAAGATATCCATTTTTGAGAAGTTTTTGTTGCTAAATTCCTAGACATGTTATTTTAAATGCCCGCCGAAAAAAAACTCTTGAAACAAGGTGCAAACTCGGCATACAATGCACTTACAAGTATGTTTGTATCTTTTACAAGAAAAGACCTTAAAAGATTCAAACCGAAAAAAGTAAAATGTTCTGGGCTATATGAATCGAAGAGTTCCATAGAAGCAATTAATGTTATCATAATGATATCTCCACACAAGAAACACTTCCATTCTGTCAAAATCACGATATCTTATATATTAGGCTTATATCTTTCCAATTAAGGCATTGATACCTGTAAGGTTAATTTTTGAACCTAGTTTTATATTATATTGTATTTATTTATTTGTATGTTTTTATATAAAAATTTAAAATTCAATTCAGTACACCCTATTTAGCCGTTAAAAAACAAAAATCGACCTAGTTTTGAATAAATTTTAATTTTTGATTGTGTTTATACTTGATGCGTACAAATAACAAATAATACGCAAGAATAACAACAACAAAATAACTGAATATATTTAAAATCTTCAATGCATCATATGCCAAATATGGCAACATTTCATTTTTAACAAGAATTGAAAATTTAAAATGAAATGAGAATTATTAATTGCAAAATACCTACATCGTTATTGTATACATATGTAGCTACAAACATATGTATTTGTATATGCCAAATATGGCAACACTTCATTTTTAACAAAAACTGAAAATTGAAAATTTAAAATCTAACGACAATTTTTAAATTCAAAATACCTACAACGTTAAAGTATACATAGCTACAAGCATATGAATACATATGCAAATCTCCTCTACATTCACGCGTGAAAGCAAAACAAAAATGTAAACAAATATTATTCCTTTTTGGTTTGAAATTTGTACTTTGGCTATCTCCCTCGAACATATTAATGCTTATGGAACCTAAACAAATTTACTTTTCTCATTCTTTCTTTAGTAATTTTCTCCTCATTTTTGATTTCCTACCAAGCATTTTGATACACGCAGCGCCATAAACGGCGTGGAGATGAAATAAAAAATTTCGTTCCATAGGAGTACTATAAGAAATATATATACAATGACTTGTCCAAAAATTGTATGTTTTATTTATTTTTTGTTTTGTTTTTAAAACTGTCAAACAACTCGATACTCGTTCGAAAGTACAATTATTTTGAAAATAAGTTGGTATAACCGACATCCGATTCTACTTTCATACGTAGTACGATTTGAAAATAGAATCGGAAATGAGTTTCGAATCGAGAACCAAAAGTAGAATCGAGTTACATAGTAGGGCCCCTGGACGGAGAGGGATAAAGTTTAAGCTAAAAAACGGAGGGACGACATGTATCCCCACACGCTCCGTAAAAAAGAATTGCAGTTGCGGTTGCTCGAAAAACTTTGAATTCTGCAATATGTGAAACGTCATTTCTTAAATAACAACTTCTCCAAACGTATACTCCTTAACTATTTATACGACTTCTGCAGTGCATTTTTCCATTCTGGAGTTTCTCCCTGCACCGCTTCTAAGTATCATTATTTTGGACTTTGATAAATTAACTGAAAGGTTCTGAAGTCTATTCATCATCAGGATACATGAGACTAGGAATGGATTTTCCACTAACCACTATAAGGCCTCTCACTGAGTTTGTTATATCGTTTATGTATAGACTCAACAGAAGCGCGCTTAAAAAGCATTCTTGCTTAACTCCTATTGAGGTCTGAAACACATCTGAGTTGTTTCCAACCTGCACTTGCGCCCGTTTTTTTTTTATACATTCCTCTGATGACTGCTTTTATTTTTGAAGAGATTCCATAAATGTAGAGCTTGCAGAAGAGAGCTTCCCTAGAAAAAGAGTCCCTAGAATAGAATAGAACAACTTGTTGTGGAATGATCACATATTTGACATCGCCAAAAATGCTGCTAACTGTTTAGGATTTCTCACACGATGCAAGAAGTTTTTTACCCCTTCTGATCTGGCTATAATTTATAGCCAAAACTTGAGTACAATTCCCATATTTGGACAGTTGCTCCTAAAGGGTGATTTTTTTGAGGTTAGGATTTTCATGCATTAGTATTTGACAGATCACGCGGGATTTCAGACATGGTGTCAAAGAGAAAGATGCTCAGTATGCTTTGACATTTCATCATGAATAGACTTTCTAACGAGCAACGCTTGCAAATCATTGAATTTTATTACCAAAATCAGTGTTCGGTTCGAAATGTGTTTCGCGCTTTACGTCCGATTTATGGTCTACATAATCGACCAAGTGAGCAAACAATTAATGCGATTGTGACCAAGTTTCGCACACAGTTTACTTTATTGGACATTAAACCAACCACACGAATGCGTACAGAAGAGAATATTGCGTCTGTTTCTGAGAGTGTTGCTGAAGACCGTGAAATGTCGATTCGTCGCCGTTCGCAGCAATTGGGTTTGTGTTATTCGACCACATGGAAGATTTTACGCAAAGATCTTGGTGTAAAACCGTATAAAATATAGCTCGTGCAAGAACTGAAGCCGAACGATCTGCCACAACGTCGAATTTTCAGTGAATGGGCCCTAGAAAAGTTGGCAGAAAATACGCTTTTTTATCGACAAATTTTGTTCAGCGATGAGGCTCATTTCTGGTTGAATGGCTACGTAAATAAGCAAAATTGCCGCATTTGGAGTGAAGAGCAACCAGAAGCCGTTCAAGAACTGCCCATGCATCCCGAAAAATGCACTGTTTGGTGTGGTTTCTACGCTGGTGGAATCATTGGACCGTATTTTTTCAAAGATGCTGTTGGACGCAACGTTACGGTGAATGGCGATCGCTATCGTTCAATGCTAACAAACTTTTTGTTCCCAAAAATGGAAGAACTGAACTTGGTTAACATGTGGTTTCAACAAGATGGCGCTACATGCCACACAGCTCGCGATTCTATGGCTATTTTGAGGGAAAACTTCGGAGAACAATTCATCTCAAGGAATGGACCGGTAAGTTGGCCACCAAGATCATGCGATTTGACGCCTTTAGACTATTTTTTGTGGGGTACGTCAAGTCTAAAGTCTACACAAATAAGCCAGCAACTATTCCAGCTTTGGAAGACAACATTTCCGAAGAAATTCGGGCTATTCCGGCCGAAATGCTCGAAAAAGTTACCCAAAATTGGACTTTCCGAATGGACCACCTAAGACGCAGCCGCGGTCAACATTTAAATGAAATTATCTTCAAAAAGTAAATATCATGGACCAATCTAACGTTTCAAATATAGAATCGATGAGATTTTGCAAATTTTATGCGTTTTTTTTTTTTTTTAAGTTCTCAAGCTCTTAAAAAATCACCGTTTATAACCCACTTGAGTCTTCTGGACAGAATTCAAAAGAGAGCTCTAAAAATGGCAGGTGACCGTTGTCTAATTGAAGCTTTTGGATCTTTTGAGCACCGTCGTAAGGTTTCATATTTCTCATTATTCTATCCCTACTTCCATAAGCAATGCTCTAATGAAATAGCAAGTTGCATTTCTCTCCTCAAACAATTCAACCGTAATACTCGTTCTTTTAGGAATGCCTATCAGTTTACCCTTGACCCCGATTTCGGTCGTACTGTAAAGTTCTTGGATTCTTTTTTTAGTCGTACTACACGAATGTGCAGTGCTTTACCAGACTCAACATTTCCCACTCATTACAATGTGCAGGCATTCAAAACCAATGTGCATCGGTATCTCCTTTCAAATCCTATCCTACCTTTCTAATTACTCGCACTGTGTATAATCATTATAAGGGTATTCATATCCTCTTGGAGTGCGCGTAAAATATAAACAAAAATATGTTGTAAAGTAAATCATTGCGTCGTGGTATCTAAAGACTGACCCAAATTTAAATAATCCATATTCGCAATTCGTCCCTCCTTCTTTTTATTGACTCTCTTTACAATTATTAAGTTACACATGTTTTTTTACATATTTCCTTTTTTTTTTTATAAAAAGCACATATTTTTAAATCTGACGTCAAGACTAACAAAAAATAAATTTGTGGTTATATTTATTTGGGTCATCTTCGCAAATTTATGATGCCCATATGAATTCTTTATAAAAGAAACAAACAAACAGTACTATAGGTACTTTATTTGTGTGAATCTGATAAAATTTACAATCAAATTGAGTGCGTTTGTTCTCTCACAAAACAAGTTAATACATTGTCAGAACTGATTACGGCGCGACGCCCGCCGCCGCCGGCCGCAGAATGTCACAAAGAAAACACATTAACGATATGTTGATTCTATGTGAATAGCAGATAACTAAAACGTTTAACAGCAGAGTATTAAACGTTTATAATAATTAATAATGCGCCGTTTGCCTTAAAACGGCTTACACCACAGTTGGTTAGCCACTACCTGCCCTGAACTCCTAATATATATCCAATGTAAAGCCAAAATTCATGTTGCTTTGTTTAAATGGATCGGGATGGATGGATGAAGTAATGGTTGGGTGGTAGTGATGGTGGTGGCAACAACAGAAGCACCCATGATTTTAAACAATCACATGAAACGCATTTCCAAAATTGCGACTTTATAGAGCAGCGGAATCTACCTCAACCAGCACCACCCTCTTGCCACCCGCTTGCACTTGTTTTCCTTTATTGTTGTTTGTTTGTTTACATAAACGGGTCGTTGTTTGGTCTTGTTTCTATGGGACATTTATACGTAGAACTCTACCAATGGCATTGATGGCTAACCCCAGACAATGATGATGGTGACAACAATAAAACATTAACATAGAGAACGAGAACGAAAAGACGTAGAAATACAAAGGTCAAAGTAACCCCGAGCTTTTCGACTACGACGACGACGACTGGTTGCTGGTTTGTCTGTGTTTGGTTTGCTATTATCGCTCCTTTCCACTTCCAATGATTCGTGTCAAGTTAAAGGTTGTTAACTTTTCGCGTTCATGACACAATTTAAAATGAGCCCCATTGTTGTTGGTGTACTATACTGTACTTACGGGCAGACAAGACCGACCAGAAACACGAACAGGAAAATATAATTTAAAAAAAAAAAACAACAAATAATTTAAAAATTTCGTTCCATTTATGGTTAAGTTAATAAAAATAAAGTCGATTTTTTAAGTAAACGTTTTTCCTTTGTAGACATTGTGGTTGCCACATAAAAGCTGGCTCAATCGCGTAGCCCTTTTTTTATCGCCTCAGGTCGCACGGCTGTTCGGGTCGAAATGGTAAAGATAAGGAATTTTTATTAAGTTTTATATTTTTTTAAACCTCACATTAGGAAAACTAAAGGTCGTTTGAGTTTACACATTTACACTTATTCTTAATTATGGTGAAAATAATAATCTTGCTGATGCATAGATATAAGTGTAGATTAAGTCTTGAGTCAGTCAGATTGACAATAAATTCGTTTTATATATACATAGAGTTTTTATTTGTTTCGTTTTAATAATCACGATTATTTGCGCTGATTCGTTTTGTTGCTGCGCAACAACATTCTACAAGTTTTCTATTAAGGCAAAACAAAATTAATCATTTTGTGTGAATTGCTTTAACTTTTTGCAGCTAATAGAGTAATTTTCGAAGGTCATTTAAATAAAATGTGCAAATAAGAGACAATATTTCAAATGCAAATGCAACTTCAAAGGCTGAGATCTGATGAACGTAATGCGATCAATGTTTATAAATTGTAACTTATAAACAAAAGCGTTTTTGTGGATTTGTTAATGGGCTTCCTTCTTGATGAAGTTTTTTTTTTTAAATAAAAGAAAAATGTATGTTTAAAAAATGTTTTTGATCAATTAAAATATTAATTCCCTTATTTCTTTTGATCTTCTTTAATTAAGCTTTTACTTTATAGTGCAACCTTTTTTTTTGCAAAATTTGTTTCTCAAAGCTCGCAGCTAGTAAGTGTAAAGGTTTCTAGTATAAATACTTGTTTTCATTTTGAATTTCGATTTATTTTAAGTACAATTTTTCCAGATAGTTTCTAACAAACTTTCGAATAGTTTTTTCCTCTTTAAATTTAACAATGTGGCCTTTCCATCGACACATATAGGAATGAGGAATTAGATTGCTTGCATTAACTTCTTTTTTGATACTAGATCATTTATTCCATACCTTATTTTTTTTATCTTCAAATTTTACATGAAAGCATTTTTGTTTCGTTGCAGTCAAAATAATACCTGATTCCCATATTTTTAAAATTAAAACTATTGGAGGTTGAATAATTCAAGTTTTCAGAAAAGTAATCGTATGTATCGTAGTAGCATTGTACTATAAGATAGATATAGATAGATAGATGTTCTTTATTACAAACTTTTAGTTAACATAATATATATACAAAATCATTGAGCATGGCATTGCCGTCAGCCGATTGACAAAAATAAAATTTACATGTATTAAATCTCTTATTTCATTAGAATAATTAATTAGCAAAAAAAGAACTGAATAACTTGTAATTAACATGACTACCTTTACGCAAAGATTAAAAGTCTTGATCTATTATTCTTTGTCGATATCTTAACGCAGTTTTGCAGTACATAAATAATTTTGGGACGTTAATCTCATTGAGGTGATCTATTATCTGGATAACCGATAAGATATTGGCACCTAGGTAATGTCTCCTGGTTTCAGCTAAGACCGGACACCGGCCTATGAAATGTAAGGAATCCTCTCTCTCTTGCATGTTATATAGATCACAAATTATCGGTAGATCGTCTCTATGTGGCATGTAGTTGAGGCAAAGAAGTTCACGTCTTAATCTTCCCATCATGGATATTTCGTCAACACTATATTCATCTCGAAAATAATTCCTTTCATTAAGATTATGGTTCAAACTGCTGTATAGGGTTCTATGAACCGAGTCTGTTGCTTCCATCACATATCCTTCTCTACATTTACGATCCACATTTGCTATTAGTTCGTAAAGCCTTGGTTTCCATTCGCTTAAGTTATCGCAATTGAGGTTAAGTTGCATCCCGCACCATTGACTTAGTTTCTGCCATTCTTCCATCCAGCCTGTATTTATCCTTATTATATGAAGCGCTACTATCTTTGGAAGTCTTTCATTAGACATATTGATAGCCTTAAGAATATAATCTATATGTAGCTTAAGGGTCCGTATAAACAGAGTTGGAAGTCCAGTTTCCAGCATAACCAGATAATTCGGGGCGTTGGACGGAATATGAAAGATTCTTTTAATATAATATTCCAGCAATTTTTCCACCGTTTCATACTGCTTGTAGCCCCACACCTGAGCCGAATATAACATGATGGCTTCTGAAACTGCTTTTAAAACTCGAAATTTGGCACTATGTCTAATATTTTTGTTCGAAGAACACCTGTTCCACGTGGCAGCGATTGCGGTCTTAGCCTTTGCAAGCTTATCCTTAAAGTGGTTCTCCATGTCCAGGTTCTTAGTCATTAGTATCCCTAGGTACCTGTACTCGTTGACAACTTCGATTGTCTCTCTATTATACCACCATTTCTGACTGTTACGGTTACGCCCGCCCCCTTTCCTGAATATTATGACTTTTGACTTTTCTAAATTCACAGTCAGGTTCCATATTTTGCAGTAGTCACACAAGCGGTTTATCATTAATTGGAGAGATCACATCAGTGCTTTGATAGCTTTTCCGGCGCACTCAATACCACAAGGTAGGCATTCTACGAGATCTTCAATAAAGAGGGCAAACAACGATGGGCTTTAGAATACATCCTTATCTAACTCCTGTGCAAGTGTGAAACCAATCTCTTCGCCATTCCAGACAGCTGATTTTGTGCTGATATAAAGATTTGGGATTATCCTTGCAAACCTCCAGGACATTCCCATGCCATACAACTTATATATCAAAGCATTTCTATTAACAGTATCAAATGCTGACTTCAAGTCAACAAATAATGCATATAATTTTGCTCCTTTATTCATAAATGATTCTGCAATACTTCTCAAGACGAAAATGCGGTCAATTGTAGAATAGCCTGATCTGAGACCAGCTTGACACTCCCAATTAGATTATTGTTCCTGATCCATACATTGAGACGATGCTGCAGGACAGTTCTAAAAATCTTATATGAAGCGTCCAAAAAGGATATACCCCTATAATTTGCCGGATCTGTTGTACTACCTTTTTTGTAGATAGGAAAGATCAAGGATTCTGTAAATTGTCGAGGGATACACCCATCTTCCATTATGTTATTGAAGATTGTTACAAGATTACTAATAAGATCCTGAGTTCCATATTTGTAAAATTCCGCGGGAATTCCATCCGATCCTTCTGCTTTTTTGTCTTTTAACCTTTTCAATGCGTCATTTACCTCATCTAATGTGAACATTGCATCAAGGATCTCATTATCAATGTTTGGTGCAGCGTACAGAATTTGTACTATAAAGAAAAGTGTCGGATCATTCCTTATTATCGCAGGAAAACTATGAAATGCGAAAAACTTAAAATGTTTGCAAAATTGGTTTTAGATCTGAAATCATAACAATTTTTTTTACATAAATAAAGAGATTCATTAAATACTTAAATGCCTATACTTTCGACCTGCTACTATTAAAAAAATAAGGGAACAGAGGCTTTCCTTTCTCTGTTCCCTTTTATACCTGCAGCAGAGTATTTAGAAGAAAATGGAATCTAAGCCCCAAAACCATTTAATGCCAATATTAATATACGTAGTCCTTAAAAAGGTCACCAATCTTGAAATATGACAACGATATAGTGAAAGCATGTATAGGTACAACTAGTGCCATGAGGTCTACACCAACTGCAGTCCCTGATATATTTGTGAAGGATAGGCGGCAAAAATGGCATTTAGTCTAATACAATGTAGTGTAATAACACTATCGACATTAACCTAGAAACTCAAACTGACTATTTAAAGCCTTTTATAGATTTTAACCCAGTAATTCTTACAGAAATCACTACTAAAGAATAATAAATGGAAAACAAGGTCAAAAAAAAAAACAAATCATGTATTGGTTTTTACGGAAGGTTCCAAAACGTCTGCCTACGTTATACCTTTTTTTATGATTTATGAGCTTATTAAGACCTAATTGTAGAAGTTCACAAGGAATAGATTTAAATTTCAAGCCATTATTACTACATATGTCGTCAGCATATGCAACAACCTTTAATCTATTTATGCTTAGTTCGTCTAGGATCTGATACCAAAAGATTTCCTTTTGCCGAGAAAAATAGTGAAATATCTTCTAGATTGTACAATAAACTTGTAATGCATGACGCCTTTGATTCCCGTAAATATGTTAGACCTGCAAAAAACCATAGTGCATGACCTGAGCTCCAACATAATAATATGGGTTGCATTTTATACCCTAGTGTGGGTTTAATATAACTTAGACATTCTCCAGAGAACCTTGGAGATCAGATGGCCACAGCAGGCAAAAAAGCTAAAAAGTGGTTTCAGGTCATTTATGAGTTTTGGACTGGTCCATAATTTTTTGAAATAAAAAGAACAAATTTAAATGAAATAAGTTCCATCTACTATGGCTTTTTAATAAGTCCAACCATTCTTGTAATTTTTTTAAAACAACGGTTAAGTTGCTTTGCAATAGCAAACTCCAATTTTCAAGACCATGTTCACGGATTGCTTGGATGAAATTAGCCTAAAGTGTTTGAATCGTTTTTTTTTTGGTTTTGTTGGCATAACGTTGGCCCATCACAGTTTTCCATAAAAAAAAGTCAAATGACTACGAAGACTGCATATTGAAATATACTATTAGAGAGATTTAATTTTCTCTAAATACGATAAAGCCCTAAAACTGTTATTAACGATACAAAATTTGCAACCAAAGGTTGTTCATATTACAATTTTTGAAAATGCAATAATAAGAACAAAAAGAAATTAAATTAAATTAAATTAAAAGCAACATTACCTTTAATTTTTGAATTTTGTCACTCCCATTTTTCCAAGACCTTTTTAATGAAATCGAATTTGTGTTTAAATCCAAAGTTGGAAGGGTCATATACCTTTTCGAGGTGCTAAATTGACATTGGCAGGACGACTGCGACTATTTGGGAATAAGGTGCACAGATGGCTGATTGTGGGATGGACGGTGTTGCATGACGTTACCGAAATAACCAGATCGTTCAAATCCACGTCTTCAATTTTATTTTAAAAAAGTCGGTTCCCAATCTAATTTTCAAAGAAAAATAATCCAGTTATACTACAACTCCAAAACATGAACGAAACTATAACTTTCTGTAGTTGCATTGGTTTCTCGACATTAACACGCTGGTTTCCAAGTCCCAGATAAGGTAATTTTATTTGTTAACGTAGCTTCCGTTATGAATGTTCTTCGCTCAAAGAGTCAACTGTTTAGTTAGTTTTAGTTGACTCTTTATTTCATTAGATAATTAATACAATTTTTGTACATATTCAATTTAGATATATAATAAAAAAAATTACTTAAGTCTATATGGCTTGACCCATTTGCGTCTACCAGACTGACATTTTTGAGTTAAAATACAATATCATAGCAAACAAAAAAAAATATCTAGATTTGTATCTTAAAAATCTTCATTTATTATACAATTCCTATAACGAAGAGCAGCGACAGTATAATTGTATAGGGCATTCCATCCGACTTTTTAGTATGGCAATAAGCTCGCCTTTATTAAGGCTTTTTTTTTACAAAATATCTCACCCTGAACTCTTTCATGATTGGACAGATCGCAATAAAATGATAAATATGTATATATGTTCAGATTGCAAAGACTGCAAAGTAAAGGTGAATCTGCTCGATGAGGCATGAAGTTAAGTTTAAGTAATTCTCCTCTCGTTTAAAAAATTGTGCTTATTTTATTTAATGGCATGGTGTTAAGAAGCTATGTATTATTGCCAAGGCAGAAGTTTAAAAGATTATAATAACATCTAAAAAGCGACGAACGGGCCTCAGATGCGTTTCTGTCTTACAAGATGTATCCATATTTTTCTAAAAGTATATACAAATTTTCCCTCAGTAGGGAAGGATGTTCATTTTGAGTTACCATCAGATTCATACTGCAGGTATCCGCCAAATTTTCCCATTCTGTCGCTATATGTCCTGCCGCCTTAATTGAACACTTCAGTATGATTTTGGGTATTCTTGCATCATTCATTTGTAAGAATTTGACAACATAGTTGAAATGCATGCTAAAAGTTTCCAATATCATGGGAGGCAGCCCTGTTTCCAGATACAGCATGTAGTTTGGGGTATTTCTAGGAAGCCGGAAGATTCTTTTGATAAAGTATCGGAGAAACTTTTCGACTGCTTCAAAAGAATAGTAGACCCAAACCTGAGCTCCATAAAATAAAATCGATGCAGCTGTGGAGTGGAAAAGTTTGAGTTTTGTACTATGGTCAATGCAGTCACTTTTGAAGCAACGTTCCCACACAGTTGTAATTGCAAGTTTTGCCTCCGTTAGTTTCAGCTCTAGATGTTTTTTCATATTTATATTCGAAGTAAAAAGAACTCCTAGATATTTATACTCTCGAACAATTTCGACTGCCTCGTTATTGAATGTCCACTTTTCGTTTCTTGCAGTCCTGCCGCCACCCACTCTAAACATCATTATCTTGGATTTTGATACATTTATGTCGAGATTCCAGCGATTACAATAGCTGTCCATCCACCGTCTCTGCAAAGAAGACTATGTCGTCTGCATACAAAAGTGCAGGTATGGTAGTTCCTCCAAACACAATTCCGCCTTTGACCACATTCGTTTATAAACAATATAAAGAGCAAAGCACTCAATATACACCCTTGCTTGAGACCAATTTCCATGCAAAACTCTGCCGAGATAGACGCTCCATCCCATATGTATGCTGAATTCATTGTGTACAAGGCTTTCAGCATGTTCATTGTTTTACTCGACAATCCAAGACCATACAGCTTCACGAAAGATAGAGTCGAATGCTGCTCGAAAGTCAACAAAGAATACATTGTTTTTTTTCTCCTGATATATTAATCGTCAATGTTGCACAGTGAGAATATGTGATCCGAAACCGGCCTTATACTCAGAGTATACTTTTTCTCTTCACCCATTCGGACATTCTATTCCCATATTAGCCCAGCGAAGAGCTTTGCATTTGTTTTCAAGAAAGAAATACCTCTTTAATTTGATGATTCATTATAGTTTCCTTTTTTGAAAAGCGGACAAATTATTGATTTTCTGAAACTAGGATTTTCGAAAAGTCGGTTAAATTCTTTATGCAGCAATAAAAATTCATCAGTTGCGTGCTTATAGTGCTCAAAAGGAATACGATCATCTCCTGGCGCCTTATTCACTTTAGCTTTCTCAATAACTTCTTTTAATTCATTTATTGAAAACGGTGCATCTAGAAAGTCATCTCTGATTAAAGGGGCTGCGTATAGTACCAGTGCTGAGTCAACTGTGATCGATTACTGATTCAATTGAGGTCGATGATTTCACCAGATACATTCTCATCCGTTGCATATTTCTAGGGGTCTGCTCCCTATTGTACCAATTTCACAATTTTTTTTGCACAAACTTTTGTCCAATAGATTCGTGATGGAAATAATTTTTCAATATGGCCCAATGTTTCGAGTTACTATGACACTGACTTTCTGTGAAGATGTTAAGCGGGAACGGATTTCTGGATACGGTTTTTTGAAATAGAAAAAAGTTTCTTATTGCGATGGAATTTGTGGTAGGCCTGATTGACTTCTACAACGTTGAATAGAGCTTAACAACGCACCCGAGTCTTATTTAACTAGAAACTAATATACCTGCAAATTAATTGAACTTAAAACTGTTACGACATGTGGTAAGGCAATCAATAAATTAATAAAGTATTTTTTCGTTCTTACAATACAGCAATTTCCCAACCCTCTATATTGATCTGTTCATTTAAGCGTTTAACCTAATTTCAGATGTTCAAGATCCCCGCTGGTAAATTGAATTATATATCAATTTTCTTCAAATTGGTGATTGCATTTTATTTGTCTGAGGTCTGATTCATATATTAACTAAATCTTACGTATTTTGCTTGGAATTAACAATGGAAAAAAGTTAAAACGACGACGGGTAATATATCAGAGAAAAATTTGTTAAACATATCTTCTAAAATGTATTTAAGAAACCAACCAGCATTTGGACTTGAGTAATGGCAAATCGAAAACTCAGTCAGCCAGTGAAAACTATTGACTACTATTGTTGACTGGCTGGCTTCGTGGTGGCTTCCAATAAACCAAGCATTAACAATGCAATCAGAAACAAAGAATAACAGCAGCAGCACTAGAAGTGGAAGTCGAAGTAACAGCGCCAGTATATTAAGTATAAACATCTTGGAGAGTCGAGAAGACCCTCGCTCGTCTTCTGTGTAGTTTTTTTTTCTTCTAACTCTAAGGAAATGAAATTAATCAACTCAGAAGTGTGTACACTTCAAGTTCTTACAGTACAGTACACACATACGTAGGTAGATGAAAAATAAAAAAACGAAAAACAAGAAAGGATTTTGCACTCCGTGGGAACAATTTCCCACAATTGCAATCCTCTTCATCCCATTCTCTGCGGCCGCAAATAATTCCCTGTACCATGGAGTATATGTATAATGTGTGATACATACTTTTGCAATCCTTTGATGGTCTTGAGAAAGCTTCTTAAGAAATTATCCATTCTTTTTTTTTCTTTCGATTGCCGTGATCGACGGGGAGCAAAAGAGTACCATACCTAGCTATGGTATGTACCTACTTTTATACCCGGCGTCGTCGTCGTCGTCGTCGTACACTTTGTGTTTCATCGTCATTGTTATTTTTTCGGTCTCTCATCTCGGGGGTCTATATAGTGTTGGCTTTGGCAATCGGCAGTAAAATTACTTTCAGCCAGAATTTTTTTTGTATTTAAATAAAATAACCTCCCCTAAGGTCAGTGCCCGCTTGTTTTTGCATATTGCAGGCAAAAACACGGCGCAAGGAGTCCCCATGAAGTCAACAACAAACCGCTGCTGGTTTTATAAAGACACACACAAAAAAAGTCTCACATTCCTTCGCCCTGTTGATTTTTGCTTCTTTGGCTTCCTATTTCTCTTAAGGTTTACAAGGTGCATCAGATGTACATTCATATAATTTTTGTACAACTTAAGTGGGTCTTCTGTCGCCCTCAATTATATGAACTCGTTTTGCATACAGAAATATGCTGAATATGTCATTGTCAAAGATTGAAAGTCAACCAAGGGATATTGTGAAAGGGCAAGGGTTTTTACCAAGTCTGTAAATAAAGGGTCATTAAAAAAATGTATATACTCGAAGAACAGTCAAACCCGAGAAAGTTCATATTGATTTTTTTTGAAAACATATTTAATCACACATTTTTTAGGATTACTACATATCTAGGTTTTGAAATTTGGTCTGCTTGTAGGTGAGAGTCACTAAGTGCATTTTTTTCCAAATTCGATAAAAAGTCATTGTGTGTTGTTTCCCATAGTTATGAAAAGTTATTAAGTGAATATAACTGTTATAAATGCTATAAAATTGAGTGAAAATTTTAAATGATTTTTCATTTTC
Organism: Eupeodes corollae; assembly: GCF_945859685.1. NCBI lineage: Eukaryota > Metazoa > Arthropoda > Insecta > Diptera > Syrphidae > Eupeodes > Eupeodes corollae. Next base: position 22,432,025 of record NC_079147.1, read on the forward strand.
CTATTTTTAATGAGCGTTCCCCGTTTTTTTGCTCTATTAAAAAAATTTGATTTTGTTACTTAATGACTTTTAATTCCAAGCAGACGATTTACAATCTTTGACTTTAAAAAATGTTCGTTTTGCTTTGAAACTTTAAAGCTTATTTCTAGATAAACAGAAATAACTTCAATTGTTATTTAGAAGTTGAACATTCTTCAAAATATCAACAATTTGCTGCAAGTTAGTTTTTTAAAGCATATTTTTTTTTGCAAGTTGCTTCGTGGAGTGATGACTATGAGTGATCCTCCAAGAGTAATTCTTGTAATGAAAAGTGCTTTCTCAAATTAGCCGGATTCGGCTTTAAACTGTAGGTCGCCTCCATTTCTGACAACATAAATCGCAAACAGAAAAGACTGAGAGTTGTAAACGGACAGCTGCAAGTACAACAGCGCTTTAACTCCTCCTGGAGCATAGGGCAGCAACAAGATCCTTCCACATATCCCGATTCACCGCAACTGACTTCAGCTGTGGCCACGATTGAATACCTTGAGACCGAGCCTCCTTACCTTTCACCGTGGGGATTCCATTGGACGAATTGTTTTGCTATATTGCGGTCCGGTTTCCTCAGTGTATGGCCTATTCAACGCCATTTCCGTTGCATGATGTCTACGTCCAATTTTTTCTGTCCGGTCCTATTCCAGAGCTCAACGTTAGAAATGGTTTGCGGCCACCGGAGCTTCAGAATAGAAAGGCAGACAACAATTGACAAAAGCTTGTAGTCTGCTTGAGATGTTGGCAAAGCATTTCCATGTTTCAGAAGCATATAACAGCACTGATTTGACGTTTGATTCGAAGAGTTTCAACTTGGTGCGTAGCGATATTTTGCTAGAGTTCCACACAGGAGAAAGGATTCCAAATGCACTACGGGCTTTCTTTATTCTACAGTTAACATCCAGGTCCATTTTGACATCGAGAGTTATAAAACTTCCCAGATAATTAATCTGTTTGACCTCCTCTATGGTCCCCTGCCTTAGAATAACTTGTGTGTTTTGGCCCGTGGTCATTACTTTGGTCTTATTTGTGTTAATCCTTAAGTCAGCCACCTCTCCATTTAATTGCAGTGAATGACACATCTGATTTAAGCCTGCCGTGTTGTTTGCCATGAGACATATTTCGTCAACATAATCTATTTGGCTTGTCAAACAGACTCCACTGGATACCGTCTTGGTGACAAGACATCTCCTTGTCGCACTCCATGACGCACATCAAAGGAGTCGGAAAGCTGTCCATTGTGAAACACAAAACACCTTGCGTTGTTGTACGACTCTTTAATAACATCGACAATTTTCTCAGGGATTCCTCGCGCAATAAGTGATCTCCAGATGCATTCATGATTGACCCGATCAAAGGCCTTTTCAAAATCTATATACATTAGGTACAGCGGTGATTGGTACTCAGATGATTGTTTAAGTATGATTCGCAAGGTGTTGATGTGGTCGACGCACGATCGGCCACTGCGAAACCCAGCTTGGTGCCTATTCAGGGTAGACTCGGTCATCGGACTGTTGCTTCACCGAATTTATTTAAATTTATTTAAATTCCGTGTTTTCCTTTTACTTAACAATTGGCTGGATTCGCTTAGCCGTAAGGCGCTTTTTGCGGCAGTTTCCGCAGGGGTAAATGATTGAGTATTGCTTCCATTCCTGCAGTAGGAATGGTCCTCGTCGCTCCTGTTATCCTTATACATGCCATTCTTTGTACCCTTGTGAGGGTTTTTAGATTGTAAGCTTTCTTTACAGCCTTCCACCATACCATGGTACCATAAATGAGTACTGGTCTGACGATTTCAGTATACATCCACAGTATAATTTTAAGATGGTTAGTAGAAAGATGTGGGACCGTCTCGAAACATACCGCGTGCTGTTGTCATGTGTTCTTTCTTTCTGTTGTTCTTTCTCTTCTGTCCTTCTGTCTTGTATTAATGTCTTGTGTTGTTATCACCTTACATAGTCTAGTTTGTTGATTTATAAGTTCTGGATAAGGCTAAGTTTAGTTGTTCACTTTTAGTGGTTGGGAATTTCCCTGTCACAAGCAGAGCTTCGTCATCGGTGTAGGCTACTGCGTTGACAACACTGTAGTTGAGTTTGGTAAAGAGTTCGTTCATGACCAGAATCCAGAGAAGTGCTTAGAGTACACCTCCTTGAGACGTTCCTCTGTATGTTGATACTTATTATCTGAATCACCTAGTTCGCTAATGATCTGTCTATGTTTTAACGTACACATGATCCAGTTTATAAAAGACTGTTCTTGACTGCACTGTTTTGTACGTTGTTGAAAGTCCTTCTAATGTCTAAGAATCAAATAGCTGGTTGTCAAACCTTATGGTCACAGCAACACTACGAAATTGTTTCCCTCAGATATTATCTCGGTAGACACTGACTACTGCACTCCTGCTTTGAGCCTTAGTAAGGGTTTTTTTTTAAGGTTATTTTCCCATCGAGAGAAGATTGGGAAGATGATGGAATTCGGAGTTGGTTCTGGGATCTTTTCGGAGTCCCTATATGTAGCCAAATCCTTTAGGCTTCCTGACTTTGCTAGCGTTTTTCAGGCTGGCATGTTAGATACTTAAACAAAACCCAAACCAAAACCGAAATGTGGCTATCTTTACAGACAGTCAGGCAGCTGTCAAAGCCATTAACTCGGCCATACCCTCATCGAAATTGGTCCAGTAATGTCGCGATGAGCTTGCGAACCTGAATATTAACCTCGGTGTCACCCTGATCTGGGTTCCGGGCCATAGTGGTATCGTGGAAATGAACGGGCTGACGAGCGGGATCGGCCCTTCATAGCTCACTTGCGGAAATGGTTAACATTCCTCTTGGTGCTATAAAGGGTAAAATCTTTTCTATCTACCAACTGAATCAAACCGAAGGTGGAGCAATTTACCCAAGTGCATTATATCTATGAAGATATGGCCCACCTATAACAAAACCCGTACAAACGATCTTCTATGCAGGCCAAGGCAAGGCATAACCAGGATTGTTGCGGTTTGTACCGGACATTGGCCTATAGGAGTTCATGCAGAGAAGTTAGGTATCTCTTACAACACCTTTTGCCGTAGCTGTAGTGACCAATGAGAAAGTGAAACGATAATCCATTTCCTCTACAAATGTCCTGCTTTGGCAAACACCAGAATGAAATGCTTTGGAAAAGCATTCTTTCAAGAACTTGATAAGCTATATGAGACAAAGATTAGAGACCTAATCTTTTTTCTCAATGCGAAAAATGGCTCTAACATAATCGCTATGAAGCTTCTCTACCAATCTATCAATTTCAATCAAAGGTCAAACGAGTTTTTGGTATCAAAACGGCGCACTACAGCGCTAATTGGATCTCAGGCTAGGTTGCCTTGAGATCGCCATTTCTACCTACCTAAGAACGCTGCTTGTGTATTGTCCTTACCATGGAGTGTTTTTTTCTATAGTCCTCGCCAAGCAGTTTAGGGCCGTTTCTACACTTTAGCCTTTAGAATTGGCGTGTTGTGAAGGAGATACAACTTTAGGCCCAAGGTAACTGCGTTGTTTTAAGAATAAGCAATGTAAGAGTAATTGGTCTGTAGTCTTTAGCAGTAGTGTGGCTGTGTTAACCAGCTTTCGGTACGAAAACTACTCTGACCTAGCGCACAACCTGAGAACATGTCCCCATCTGAGTCTTTTGTGGAATATATTTTTAAAAGAGTAGTTTTATTCGTTATACATCCTGAAAATTGTTTTATTTTTGATTATAAAGGGTGCCCCAAAATTAACGCAAGATTTGAATTTACCGCCATTTGTGCAGTGAAGTGTTGGCAACCCTGAAAAAAGAAGCAATTTGACAGCTAACAGTATCAAAATCAAATCAAATGGGGTGGCGCAACAGTCCGTTGTGAACCAGGGCCTAGTGACTTACAACTCTCAACCATTCCTGTGTGCGAGTAATGTTGTCAGGAATGGAGGGGACCTACAATTTTATGCCGAATCCGAACGGCTAGTTTGAGAAAGCACTTTTTCATGACAAGAATTACTCTTGAAGGAATTGTCAGTTCCTCGCAAGAGGTAGTACCCGCGAAAATTAATTTTTTTAAATTAAGGTCGCACAGGCAGGGATTGAACCCAAGACCCCTTGCATGACAGTCCAACGCACTAACCATCATGCCACGGGTACTACAGCTAACAGTATAGGGTTATTAAAAATGGAGCGTTACACGATAGAACAACGTGTCTTCATTATTAAAGAATACATATGTCAAAAATAGTGAAAGCTTGGCGGCTGCAGTTCGAAAATTTCATACAAAATATGGTCGGAATAGTGTTTTAACTTCGTCAACTGTGAAGAGATTAATTGAAAAATTCATGGAGACTGGATATCCGTTGGAGACGCCAAACACACTGGTCGTCCAAAAACAAGCCGTTCAAATGTGAATGTCGAAGCAGTGAGTGAGAGTGTTGCTGACAGACAATCCAGGAACCTCAATTCGACGTCGTGGACAAGAGTATACTCATCAAAGATCTGTGTCTTCATGCTTACAAAATTCAATTAACACAACAATTGAAGCCTAATGACCGTGGACAGAGAAGAGATTTCGTTGAATGGATTATTAAACATCAACAAATGGACCCTGATTTTTCGAGCAAAATCATCCTAAGCGATGAAGCACATTTTCATCTGGATGGCTTTGTCAATCGCCAAAATTGCCGCATTTGGGGTTTGGAGAACCCACATGTGATTGTCGACAAACAAATGCATCCACAACGCGTGACTATGGTGTAATGCATAATTGGGCCATATTTTTTTGAAAATGATGCTGGTCAAGCAGTGACTGTTACTGGGTGCTCGATATCGCGACATGATTACACAGTTCTTTCTGCCAAAATTGGATGATATTGATGTGTCCAATATGTGGTTTCAACAAGACGGTGCCACATGTCATACAGCCCGTGAAACAATTCAATTACTGCATGAGACATTTCCAGGTCGTGTACTCTTTCGTTTCGGTGATCAAAATTGGCCTCCTAGATCGTGTGATTTAACACCATTAGACTTCTTTTTATGGGGTTATTTGAAATCACAAGTCTATGTCAACAAGCCCACAACTACCCGTGCATTAAAGGAGGAGATTTAACGCTGCATCAACGAAATTCAGCCACATTTATGCAAAATGGTCATGGAAAATTTCAACAAAAGAGTGCGCATGTGCATGCAAAGCCGTGGAGGCCATTTGTCCAATGTGTTATTCCATACATAACCCTATCCTATGTACTTTACGAGTCAATACAAATATAACTATGAAAAGACTAAAAACGGCGTTTTCTATTTAATTCAAATCTTGCGTTAATTCTGGGACATCCTTTAACCTTCCGATGCCAAGTGGGGTTACCCATCACCCCACTACTTTTTATAAAACCTACTTTTCTCAGTTTCTTTTAATGTAAATACGCGATCTTTGAACAACAGCAGATGTAATTCACTAAGGCAAAAAAGCCTTGCCTTCGGAAGGTTAAATAGCGCTTGAAAAACATCTAAGATTGAGGTTACATTATCAAAGTTTTAGAGTTTTCACAGCATGATTTGCTATCATCTAAAAAGCAACATAAAATAAGTTGATATCAATTTAATAGCTTAAAATGTTGTCCACTTGCATTACGATCATATGACAAATACATATCTAAGTTGATGCACAGTTTTGTTAAAAATGTTTTTGTTTCTTAATAGTTTTTGTGACTTAATAGTAACAACTATATTTCCTCCATAACTTTACGAAGTTTACAGCTAAGATCTTTAATTGTAGTATTGCAAAAATTTCAAAGCTGTTAAATCACAAGATCTCGGTAGCCTATTGTAATCCCATTTCTTGCTTTATTGCGCAGATCACACTTTTCAAATAAAGGAAGCTTTAAAATTGACAATGATTCAAAGTGAAACATCTTATTGGAAACCCGTATATAACTTATAAAAAAAAGTGTACAAATTATTTAATTTTTTTCAACTAAAGCGCAAAATGCTGCGACCTACACACCTTTTTTTCCATTGTTCATTCAAATATGAACTGAACCTAATTTCCGGGTAAGCTTTATTATTTATATACAAACAAGCAAATAAAAAAATATTCACCTCCACCCACCCGTTTCAGTTTCAAATTCACCACACGACAGCAAGTCAATGAGTTGAAATATTTCTATAAACATGCATAAAAATGGAAATGAATTCGTCTGACGTCCTTCAACTCTCCTCCATTCGATCAAAAATATTTTGTTTGTCCTTCACAAAAGAGGAAATCAAAATGAACAACAGCAACAACAAACAAATTGTATTTCATTGTGCTTTGAAGTCAAGAAGCATGTGTTCATTGTTGTCATCTATCTTCTCTGTGCCTGCTGATCATGATGATGATGATTATGATGATCACTGATCAACCAGCTTGCGGGGCGTGTGAAGTACGCCTCTGTTTATAATGATTCTGCTATTTTTCTTGTTAATTTCAGTTCACAAAACTGCAAAAAGTTGTTTCAGTATGTGTTCTTATGAGCTGATGCTTTTGTTGTTGATGTGGTTGTGTGTGTGTCATTCCTGTCGGCCTGAGCGGACGACCATCATCATCATCATCGTCATCACTTGCGGTCAGTGAACGAATGGAAAAGCAGGAGCGTGGCAGATAATAGATACAAGTCTTGGGTTTTATAGGTTACAATATTTATGACCTCAAAAATTGTACTTTGGAATTTTCAGGTAGTGAGAAATAAAATATTTCCAAGAAGGTACATAATTTGAACAGAATAATAGTTCAAGGGTTAATTTGTAGATTTTTTTAGTATTAAGAAAACATTAGGTATGAATTTACTTACTTCAATTTAATTTCAGGTTCTTAACTCGTGAACCTTTATTATTGGCTAACGAGAGTTACTAACAATTTTTAAAGTCTTTTATACTTACTTGCCTTTATTTTGAAGCCAGTTAAGTAACGAGTGAGAGGCAAGCGTGTGACCTTAGAGTATCTATAAGATACATGTTTAATGAGTTTTTCAATGTTTATGTTTTATATTTTCATTTTAAACAAATACACAGAAATCCGTTTCGTGTGCAAACAAAATAATAATTTGTTTTTATTTGTGTGTAGAATATTTCCAATTTATTTTGTATTATGCTTTCGACAGAAAAAGCTTTGGTTATCTATTTAATATATGATCGCAGAGAGAATAGAGTTTGTTGAATTGTTTTTATAAAACATTTTATTCATCGATGCTGCATAAACCTTTCACAATAATCCAATGCAATAATCTCTTACCAAAATGAAGTGTAAGGAGACTTTTGGGATATGAGACTCATAGATATAAGACTTTATAGACGATTGATTCAAATTTGAGGAAGTTTTAGAATTGCCCCCAAAATACGGTGGACGGATTCTGAAAAAATCTACACAACCTTATAAAATCAATCAAAGTCAAAAGCTTAATCGTTAAGATCCAGTCAAATGTTAGAGACCGCAAAGTTGTTAACTTTTGGTAGGTAGTGTAATCAAAAATTTCAAAGATTAGAAAATCGTAAGAACCCAATATCCAAAAAGTTAAATGAATAAAATAAAAATATGTGAATTCTAAATCTAATTTCCTAATCATGTGCTTTTTTTAATGGATGGGTTTAAGCAATTTGCAATGTATTTTGCCAACTCTGAATTTTTGGTTTACGGCCTTAGAGAATTCTTGGTCGATTTTATGGATTTTTTTTTCTTTACATTCTGGTCTTTCTGGATTTTAGGATTATGGGTTTCTAGGTTTTTGAGCCTGTTTTGATTTTGGGTTTCTGCATTTCGGATTCTGTCCCTAGTATGTTGACAGTGGAAAAATACATTTTAGAAAAAATAGGTAGATCAAAATTTCGTTTCATTGAAAGTTGAAACAGGCTCTTGGACTTACAAAATGAAACTGCATAGGTCTCCTCAGTTAAAAGTCCTAGTATTGTGATGCATAAACTTTTGGGTTCAATTTTTAAAATTGGGAAAGTTTAAATCCAAAAGTATTGATATAACTTCAGGTGTTCCGTAAGGAAGTCATATTGGCCCTTTGTTATTTATCCTTTTTATAAATGACATTCTGGTAAATTTTAAATATTCGAAGTATCTTATGTATGCCGATGATGTCAAGATTTTCCGGCTCATAAAATCTTTTACAGACTGTATGTATCTACAAGAGGATATCCAAAAACTGGCCGAATGGTGTGAATCTAACAAGTTGTTTCTGAATGTTGCCAAACGTCAGAGCCTTACATGCCATAGAAAAAAACACTTATCATATTTGATTATACTATCAACAATACGAGTTTAGATAGGGTTACGGCAAAAAAGGATTTGGGAGTTATATTGGATGAAAAGCTTTCGTTTAATAAGCACATCGATTACATAGTCAGTAAAGCTAATGAGATGCTAGGGTTTATCAGAAGAAACTTTAGGGTTTTTTTTTCAAATCCTACACCCCCTTAAATCATTATATATTGCACTTGTTAGATCGATACCGGAATATTGCAGCATAGTTTGGAATCCCTATTATATCACTCGTTCTCCTAGAATAGAAAAATAGCAAAAAAGTTTTACTATGTATGCTTTCTATAAATTAAATTGGAATATGGAATTACCACCTTATACATCTGGAAGCCTGCTTATTGACATTCAAACGCTTGAAGTTAGGAGAAAATATTTTTCAATAATGTTTGTAAATATTTAATAAGCAATCGTATCAAATGTTTCTTTTTTGTTAGAACGAATACTTTTCTATTTTCCATCAAGAACTCTCCGCTCTAATTTTCATATGCGAGAGACTTCATAGAAGAAATTATAGTAGAAATGAATCGTTTGCCCGTTGCATAAGAGAAACGAATTCTGTTGTGGAGGTTATAGATATTTTTTCTAATATTTCAAGAGATGTTTTTAAAAAAAATGTTATTTTTGCTTTCTAATTAATTTTTTTTGTAATAAATAATATGTATCTATGACTAGAGTTGTCTGCAAGAGTTGTATTCTGCATGATGAAATAAACTTAACTAAACCAAAAATACGCACAGATAAACCAATATTTACAGTGTTTATTAGGCAAGTCAGTAGATTGTGTATAAAATAAAAAAACTTAGATGATTATGGATAATTTAGGTTCGAGTTTCGTCAGGCGTCCAATTTCGCCTTAAACCACAACGCCAAACATCTTTAAATGTTATAACGTTCAAAATGCGTTACAAAGCCGAAACAGGGGCAGCATGCTCACCCTTACATATTTCACTGTATATACCCCATAATGCTAGCAAACCGTTACGTTTTATTTCACTTTTGGCTTTATTTCGTTTTTTGAAAATGAAATAAAGCCAAGCTTATTTGTTACGCTTTCATGGAGTTTCGAACTTTTGAGTAATCTAACATTTAAAAATCAAAATAAACAAAATACAAATCTCAGAATTCCCAAACATTGAAACACATGACATCTTTTGGTCTTTGTTACGCTCTCATAGAGTTTCGAACTTTTGAGTAATCTGACATTTTTTTTTCGTTTAATGTTTGGGCGATAACATTTAAAACTCAAAATAAACAAAATACAAATCTCAGAATGCCCAAACATTAAAACACATGACATCTTTTGGTCTATATGCCAATTATTAATTTGGGCGTTATGATATTTTAAAATTGATTTGGACGATATGACATTGATTTTGAGCTTTGTTGTATTTTCTTCCAAAAAAGTTTTTCTGCGAAAGATCCATTTCTGAGCGCGATATTACATCTTTAATATTAATCTTGGCGTTATTTTGTCGGACAATAAGACCGAATGCTTCTTTTTATTTGTACCATACAACCCAACAAAGTTTTTACGTTGGGTAATATTGCCTAAGTCGTACAACAAAATGTTAATAAAATTGTTTTGAGCGAAAAGACCTAACGCCGTTTTTGCGTACTGTCCGTTGAGTCTGGCCGTGGGTAATCTTAATTCTGTACTAGACTCCAAACGTAGGTAGTACAAAGAGTTTTTATGTTAATCCCCAAAGGAAATTTTTGAACAGTTGTTTTAAGTCAGCTATTAACTAAACGATCTACATTTTTGGGGAGTCATTCCGTAATTTCCGAAACGATAATCGTCAAAACCATTATCATTTACAATATCGTCGATAATTTGATTCACGTTACTTTATCACTATCGTCTCGTTCAATCGTTTTCAGTATAAGTTCGTTGGGTATATTCCAAATACTCTTATACTATGACTGAAATGTCAAAAAAAACTCAACGAAAGATAATGCTTGTTCAATAACTTGAAAATGTTAGTAAAATTAGTTTTTCTCTATGGGAAATTTTGAAGATTTGAAAAAAATGTATTGTTAATAAGCATGCCAACTATTTTGTGATGTTTACTGTTATTGTTACTTTTTGTGTTTTCATTTGTTTCCGCCGAAGATAAAACTATATCAAAATGTTTGTTCAATGTTTGATATTTTTGTAAATCAGCTGCAGTAATAAACCCAATTTTGTCCAAGGGAAGGAAGTGAAGACTCCATTTTATCCACAGGAAACATAACTTGGCTTTAATTTTTTTTTTAATTCTAAAACTACTTTGGATTAGTGCTTTGTGCAAGAGCGATAATAAAATCGTTGCCTGTCAAATTTTCAAAATTGTTTAATATGTGATCTTAAAGTAGAATTGAATCACAACTTATGTAATATACAATATTTTTAACCCATTGTTTGATTGCTAGACGAATATGCAATAAATATTATGACACTTAAAGGGGGTCATCCCATGTGACGGCCTGTATTTTGAGGAATTTTAAGGATTTTATTTTACGATCAGTAAATATATCAAACTTTATTAATTTTATTATCATTTATTAACATAGTTCGATAGTATAAATATAAAATTTGAATTGAAAATATTGTAAAGAACACGAGTTACACCGGTGTAAACTCCACTTCGAAAAAAATGGGCTCGTACTTCCTCCATGATTCCGGCTGATTGGCTTATCTAAAACAAAAAAAGTAAACGGCGTTTTAATCTGTGAGCCTAAATGCATGGAATGAACTATCATCAAATGAAAACACCGAAAATTTGACTTTTGGGAGACATTTAAAAAAAAAGTCCCGAATTTTGCGTTTTTGTTTTTTGCTATAAAAAAATCGAATTTTTGGAATTTTTGCTTGTCGATAGTTCGTTCTATGCGTTAACATGTGCTGAATCCAACCCATCAAAGAGGAAAGTTTGAAAAACACAGTTTTGAGAAAAACTCGTTTAAAGTTTCAAGTCCTCTTAACTATGAAAATATCAACTTACCTTTCAATGGGCGATGCCTGGTCCATAGAGTATTCCTTCCTCTTCTTTTTTAAACATTTTCAAAGCAGATTGTTCAGCTCTTGAATCAATTCTGGCTTGTTTAACGGAATCACTTACGCGCCACTAAAAAACGTGAGATTCGCTTTTCCATCACGTTTCCCAACATAAGTATGGGCTTCGTGGCCTATAGGGCATCCCATAACGACATTACTTTCAAATTAACTTCCAAACCTTCATTAAAGATTTCCTGAATAACTTTATTAGTAAGTTTACCTGGTCCCTTTCCACCGAATCCTTTATTTGTTTTATCTTTTTTTAACAGCCGAAGTCGTATCTTTAAAACGATTTCGAATTTTGAAAAATCCCTTTACTACCGTATTTTAGACTTTTTTTAACCCATCACATGAAATGACACTCTCAAGTGGTAACAGAGTTTCACAGATGTCAAATTTATAGCGTTACCAGCTTAAATCACGAAATGAATTACCTTTCAACACTAAAGCTATGAGTTCTAAGAAAATATTTTTAATTTGTCTTCATTCAAAATAATAAATATTGAAATATGAGGCTTAATTCGAGTGAGGGTTCAGTTACTATTAAATGAATGTTAAAAAATATATATTTTTCACACATAAAATTCTTAAATAGAAAAAGAGCGTATTGACTGGCAGATGATATTTCGCCAGGAATTACTTTTTCATGTTGAATTCATGACAGAGTACTTCGGCAGGATGCCAGAGTTATGTCAACCTTTAGGTTTGCCCTCTTTCAATCAGTTCAGTACAACCTTCTTGTCAATGTTTATATTTAATTTGATTTGATCGAAACAATTTTTAACATTCCATTCAAAAAATTGTGTTAATCCATGTGGAAGAAATAATTCCCTTGATAGGTAGATTTATTTCCCAGGGTAAGGAAAATGCTTCACTTAATTAAATTGCATGGACTTCTTCTTTTTTAAAAAAAAAAAAAAAAACATTGTAAAATCAATTAGTCACCAGAACAAAATAAGTTTTTTAAATTTATTTTTCCACATCATTATTCCCCAAACTCTGCTTACTGATGAAGAGACCTGAGCTGTATCTTATAGGAAAAATGTATTATAAATGACTAGACATAATTTTGACATATTCTCCATAAATCACATGTGGGTAGTTAGGGTATATATTGTACTCGTAGTATGGCTAACGAAGGATATACATACCTACCTTCTTGTATACATACATATATGTAGATATCTGAAAAGTGAATGAACATCAATCCAATTGCTTCACCTTAACTTCATCCATCCTTGCTCTTGTTGCTCTTCTTCTTATTTTTCTCATCCCATTTGGGATTTCCTTCGAAAATCCAAATCCAACAAAAAAAAATAAACATTGTCGGTAAGGATGAAGATGAAGATGAGGAGGATTTACGAGGATAAAAGAAAGGAAATCTGTTACTCTGCTCTCCAGACACTTTCGAACTTGGAACAGTAATGCGAATTGACGGCAATTATTATTATCGTCCTATAGATATGCTAGCTATACATTTTATACCTTCTGTAGGTAGTGTAGAGTTCATCAGACAACCTTCATCCCCATTCCCATACTTCTTTTTTACTTTTTGGTTGTTTTATTGTGTTTTGTCTTTGTCTCGTTTCTCTTTTTCTGCTTCCTTTTGGATTAAAAACATCCACTTTTGCTTATGCATGTTCTTTACTATGATGATGATGATGACGCGTACTCGTATCTCTCTTACATTCACCAATAATAACATCAATATCAACCACAACAACAACTATTCGCACTGCCTTCAACACCTGACTTCCGACCGATGCGATGATGTGTCCGTCCGCCACAAGACCAAAACACCTTTTTTTTTTCATTATACTCTCAGTCTCAGCTACCTAAATTTTTGTTTTTCTTTATTTTCATGTTCTCTATTAATTCCTTTTTCTTTTTTTGTTTGCCTCGATTATATATGTTAGATACTTTGGTTTGGTGGAACAATGTCGTCGAGCTAAGTCTGCTGTACGTTATGTTTACTAGGTAGGTATACGAGTATGTACAGTTGTGGTCATATAATAAAAGCCACAAAACAATTTTGGCTCTGTATCAACTTAAAGATTTCTCTTCTTTAACGACCATCAATCGAAGAAGAATGTTAATTTGTTATCAAATTGCTTGGACAAAAAATTAAACCATGTATGTAATTGGATTCAGGTTATTTGATTATTTTCTTTTTTATTTTTAATTGGAATATTGTTAAATCATCTGTTTCTTTATTTTTAGTGCTGTTTTAACTGACAATGGTTGAGTTGAAATGAAAGCTCAATTCCGTGTGGCAGAAAGAACCATCTGGGGATGATATTAAAAACCCCGAAACATTGTTAAAGCTTTTTTCCCGAAGGTTTCATTTATTTATTTATTTATTCATTCATCTATCGAGTTTTCTTTTACAGATTGCTTAAAACTAATATAAACTTAATTCATATTTTGCACAAATGGATATGGTTTTCGTCATGCAACCTCTAGGAATATTATCAGAAAAGTATCAATTTTGTAGTTCACACTGAAACCATTAGGAAACAAAAGGTTAATGTAACCTCAATCCTAAAGGTTAAGTTTTGTTGTTAGGGAATCATATCCCTTCGTGACCTCTCGATACAAATTAGAGTCTAGATAAAGATAGACTTACAAGATGTAAAAATATAGACGCAAGCCATAAGAAGGTGGTTTAAGAATAAGAATCTGAATTTAAACTTTGCAGAAGAAGGATAAAATATAAACCGAAGACTTTCGCTCGAAAACATTTTCACTAAAGCCCTTGTTTGTTGTACTTGATTGTTCGGAGTGACGAATATTTGGAAGACGGTACAACAGTCTTAAAAAATGTTCCCTTAATACACCAAATAGACTGTTAAGACGTTGAGTCATCAGTGATGGTTTTGGGAATTTTTTAACCTCATGGGGTTGGTAACACACATCAACACATACAAAATAAGTGACATTTATTGAGATAATCTGTACAGTCATTTGGATAACGATTAGGTTATTTGAAAAAATTACGGATCCCATCTTTCAAACTCTGGTTTGGATTCCAGTTCTTTTAATATTTTGGAGTCTTTACTTAAAAGCTGAGGGTTGAAGGCGGTAGCTTATGCTGATGATTTGGTATTACTGGTGTCGGGAAAGTTCGTCACCGTGATAATCGAAATCACGGAGATGGTTCTGAAGAAAAATTGCAGCAAGGCCAAGAGCAGTGGTTTGGTTGTCAATCCGATCAAAGCTGAACTGATGCTCTTTATGACCTAAACTAAAATACCTGCATTTAACCTTTCCCGATTGATTGGTGAAATCCTGTCTTTATCCTCCAGCACGAAGTCATTCTAGATCCCAAAATAAACTTTAAAAAGACCTGAGTTGCCTTTTTACGCCTGTAGAAAAACTCTTGGTATGATGATTTTGTGGACGTAAACAGTCGTTGTACGTCCTATTTAATCTTATGGATCGATTGTGTGATGGCCTGCGCTTACCAAGAAATACAATATCAAGTAACTAAGGAAGATTGTAAGATAACTAGTGTCGGCTACAGGGGCCCTTCTATCCAGCAAAACAGATGCCTTAAGTGTTATTTTGCACCTTCTAACCGAAGAGCGCACATTTAATATTTAGTATAGTGCAGCACGCTAAGGATTAAAGTATCAAACTGTTGCTTTTCCAGATCCTGTGGGCACACTAAAGAACTGATTTCAGCGGATATTTTTGGAAATATCCGACTACTGCACCCCTGCCTTGAACCTCAATAAAGATTTCAAAGTAATCTTTTTCCTGACGGGTCAAAGATAGAGTTTTTAGTTATGTCGAGAATCTTCTCTGGGTTCTTAAATGTCTGGTAAGTATTTTCGGATAACAGACTTTGCCAGTGTATTTCAAAGATGAATAACTAGTAAACAGAGAAGCTTGCAAAATGCTCAAATCAAACCTAAACCAAAATAGAAGCACAGCTATGTGCACTAACAGCCAGGCGGTTGTTATGGCTATTAATTGGATCCTCTATCGAGTCAAACAATATCGGGATATACTATCCAGCCTTAACATCAACCCTTCCGTGTCACTCTTATTTGGGTGCCAGGTCATAGTGGCATTGATGAAAGTGAACGTTCCTGCACGGAAGTGTAAATATTCCTCTTGGAGCTATGAAAGATAGAATACCTACCTAGTTAAGCCCCGTAGACAATGTTTTGGGTATTATAAAAATATCAGTTGCGAAAAACAGATAAATAAAGCCTCATTCTAGGGTATAATTCCACAGTATATTAAATTCCCTAATTCTTAATGTGCAGTGCTGGTACAGTGTCGAAAAGATAGAAAGAGGTATACAAAAAAAAAGGAATTAACAACTAGGTTGTTTCTGCAAAAACCTTTAAACCGTATTAAATTAAATCTTTATCGTAGGTAGCTTAATCCTGTCTCCACTTGAAATTGTAAAATATAAAAAAAACTGTCAAATGTATAGCTAACCTACGAATAGTGTTTTAGATATAACAAAGGCTTTTGATATGGTTAACTATAAAATCTTACTACTACGTGGTTTTATTTTAAAATGGTTTGGATCTTATCTTGAAAATAGGTGTCACAGAGTTAAGTTGGATGAGATCAGAAGCGAATTTATTATTCTCAACCTCGGTGTACCCCAAGGATCTGTTTTGGGACCAATTTTATTCCTAGTGTACATAAACACTCTGTTTGCTCTTGATTTCAGAGGTAAACCAACTGCGTTTGCAGATGATGTTGGTTTTTCTTATGGCACTAATAGTCGATTGGATTTGGTCTATGGGACCTTGGTAAATTGGGACCTTGAGTTATTGAGAATATAGTTTTCGGTACATAATTTGGTTATTAGTTCGAAAACGAAGCTAATGTCGTTCAGCTTATCATCCGTCCAAAACTTTGAAGTTGATTTTCAATACCATGCCCCAGAAGCTTCCCAACTGTAACTTTTTAACCGGGACCAAGACTTATCTTACTTATACTAACCAAAACTGTGCGTCCAATTGTTTTTCAATAGCAAAAGTGAATGATTTTAAATGCTTAGGCCGTGTAATTGATTCCAAAATGAAATTCTCAATTCACACGGATAACTTGGGAAAGTACTTTAGGTGTACAATGAGGCACTTTTACTTTTTCCAAAATTTCAACTGAGCTTTTAAAAACCATTTACTATGGCATTACCAGTCTAAGCTACAATATGGAATTGTTTGTTGGGGTGGTATCTATGTACTTCAACAAAATTCAGCCTTTGTTAGTTTTGCAAAAATATGTTATTAGACAAATTTGCCGTAAACCAAGTAGATGCCCGAGTTTTCCTCTTTTTTTATGACCTGAAAATTCTTCCAGTGCGTCATTTGTATTGTTTTAAAGTGCTTAAATCCTTTTTTATGAAGTGTAGTAATCGTAATTTCCGTTTAATTTCAAATTATAGTTTACGTGGAAACTCTTCGAACATCTTAACCGTACCCACATTCCGTACAACTACGTTTGGAAATTTGTATTCTCTTTCATCGTTTCGGTTATTTAACAAGCTTCCAATTTCTTTAAGAGCAGTTACTGCTCCTGGTATGTTTGCAAGTCATTTAAAACTATGGGTTTTAGATTTTGATTTTTCAAACTTGGAATTAATTGTTTCTGGTACTCTGGTTTAGTTTCATGATGTGTTCTTTATTTTCTCTATGAAATGTATTTGATTTTGTGTAACAAAGTAATTTTATTTTCATTATTGTAATTTAATAACATCTTTTTTCTGTGTATTCTCAAAAGGATTCGATTAAAACTTTTTTCTAAACTTTAATGTTAATGGTCACCCCACCCATTAATTTTAATTAAGTTTATTAATTGAAGTTGCATTCAACACTATT
The DNA here is from genome assembly GCF_945859685.1 of Eupeodes corollae. NCBI lineage: Eukaryota > Metazoa > Arthropoda > Insecta > Diptera > Syrphidae > Eupeodes > Eupeodes corollae. The sequence goes on from NC_079147.1 coordinate 22,449,237, forward strand.
TTAATTTCTTTGTAAATTGAATACAGAATGTCACTATTTAATTTTCATTTTATTATATTTAAATTTATATTCTTTATTAAAATCATTGTAAATATTTACTTTAAGTTTATAAATAAATAAATAAATTGGGTGGCGCAACAGTCCGTTGAGAACTAGTCCTAGTGACTTACAACTCTCAACCATTCCTGTGTGTGAGTAATGTTGTCAGGAATGGAGGGGACCTACAGTTTATATGCCGAATCCGATCGCCTAATTTGAGAAAACACTTTTTCATGACAAGAGTTACAGCCTTATTACGGTTGTCAAAGATCAATTAGTTGACAATTGAAACATTTTGTCAATTAATTGATAAATTGGTATTATGAACGCGAGTTGATCATTTTTTGATCCATTGTGAACAAAGATCAAAAATCTATTGTGAATAGTGCCTATTTTAGTATGTTTGGGATGGATTGTTGTCTCTTCGTTAGTTTTAACTTGTCGTTGATATCTAAAAATAAATTAAGGAAGGCTTCTTTCGAAAGTCTAAAGTTTTGAATGAATCTAAAAGTGAGCCAAATTAGATTTTGTAATGTAACTAAAAAAGATCTTTTATCTACATACATATGTTCAGCCAAATCGATCGGATTTGAAGCATCGCGTAGTTTTCTTCGAATCTTTGCTTGCTCCAAAGTATTTTCTTCTTCAATTTCATTTTCACCGAAAAAAAAGTTCAATAGTAGACATGCTTTTGGCTTTTGCGATCCGTAAAATATTTTATTAACAAGGAATTTGTGATTGACTGAAAATTTGATAATTAACAAATATTTTGACAACCATAATACCAAGACTGTCAATTTGAATCATTCACAATAGATCTAATTTCTGAAGAGCGTTCACAGTTTATCAAAAATTTTGATTGCTGACAACGATAATACCAATTCATCAATTTCATTGAAAAATGTCAACTAGCGTATTGATAATTGACAACCGTAATAGGGCTGTTACTCTTGGAGAATTTGTCAATTCCTCGCAAGAGGCAGTAACCGTGAAAAGACTTAAGATGGCAGAGGCAGGGATCGAACCCAAGACCTCTGGCATGACAGTCCAACGTACTAATTTTTTTTTTTTTTTTTTTTTCAAATTCATTTTTATTTATTCAATCTTAAACCTATCTTAAAGCTAGACAAAAATTCATAAAACTAGCCTAATTATCCATAACTTACAACTAACTTAATGGTCCCATACGGACACTCTAAGCTAAACTATAACACTTAAAACTAATGCCTTTCGGCCCTAAGATCTATTTTACTTCATTTTAATTTTATTTATTTTGTATTTATTAGAAAATTATGAGAAAAAACTAATATCAAGGTCCTTTTTTAAAAAAAAAAGTCCAACGTACTAACTATCATGCCACGGGTATTACTTTAGGTTTATACGAAATGAAAATAAATAATAATAATAAAAAAAATTACTTTAAACTTTTAACTTAAAATGACAACTTAAATTCCAATGGTTTAATTATATGACCACAATTGTATGTTGAAATTTATAAAATTTATTTCGATCAAAAACACACGTTTTTTGTTCTCTTTTTTATTTTCTAAATACACACATGTTGTAAATCAGATGAACTCTAATACTACTGCAAATGAGGGGAATTTGTTGTTTTTTGTTGCTGTTAAGGTGTGTTGGATTTGTACTACTACCCCGCCTGCTTCCGTTGTTGAATAATGAGAAATCTTACTTGTTCTGCGTTTAAATTCAATGTTTTAGATATATCTAACATTAAACTATCTGTCTAAAAACGTTTCTTCAAAAACAAAGAATAAACTACAAATCCAAGTCCAAATAAGAGATGACCTAAGAGGTGATATCTTGAAAGCAGCAGCATCTTGTTCCTTGATATCGACCATTTCATTGTAAACGGCAAGACAGCAAGACACAAACGTTGTATTCAATTAAGTATTGTAATTTCAAAATCTGAATCATTTACCATCAAACCACAAACAGCTCCACTCGAAAAGTGTACTGTACTGTAAGCTGTAAGCTCCATTCGCTTCGTCTGCGCTCCCATTTCAAATTTTGTTTTTCACTCTTTATTGGAATTTTTTTCTCTTTGGAATTTCTCCTTCAGCAAAATTTATATTTATGTATGGGTTTATACTTACATGCAATTCACAAATACATACACGTTGTTTTCGAGTAGTTTTGTGTATTTTTGTTTTGTTATTTTGTTATTTTCGAATGAATTATTCAGATCGAATATAATGGATTTTAAACCTCATGTTCACCTCTCTCACACTCTCTTTTTTTCTTTCTCTTTTTTGCTGTTTTATCTGTCTACGGACCTAAATTGTCTGACTTCTCCTTAATCTTGTCGTTGTTGTTGTTGTAGTTTTTGTTGTTTTTGAACAATAATTATTATTGGTGAGATGAGATAGCAAAAATTGTATTATTTCAAAATATTTCAATTTCCCCTTAGAGCTGATGAGATATAATCGCTGCTACTTTTAGTATCAGTTTTTGCACTTGAGATTATAAAATTATGAACAAATGATTTTGTTTTTTGTTTTTTTTTTTTTATTTTAGTATTAAATTCGAAGAAAAATAAATATGTTTTTTTTTTTAAATGTTGATTTTGTTTTCTGTTTTTTTTTTTTTTTTTGGGATTGAGATTCGTTTGATTCAAAAAAATCTTACCTACTTGATATTTTCTAGAAGGTTTTTGTATATTTCTTTTCTTTCTTAGAAATTATATTATCAATGAGTCAGAAATGATTAGCTTAGATTCTGCCTTAATGATGAAACATATTTGTTTTTGATTTAGTTACCTACATATGTATGTATGTATGTATGTATGTTTATAAATATGAAAAACAAATGACGTTGGTTTTTGATCACTAGTTGATTTATAACAATTATTCATTCTTTTTTAACGAATGTGCATATAGCATTGTGTACATAGGTATTGAGAATAGGTTTCATTTAAACATTTTATTACGTAAGCATGATAAATGATAACTATTTTTTTTTTGGTTTGATAAAAGTTCATATTATTTTATGACTTGTTTAATCTTTTTTAACTGTTGAGTTTTTCAAGGTTTCTATTTATGGTGGTAGAATCATGTTGTTTATTAATTAAGTTTATATTTATAGAATAGAATGACTCTTATTTCCTATATGTATAATTTGGACTAGTGTCCAATAAGATAACGAAAGGTTAAAATTTAGAAGATTTAGTGGTTTAGCTTCAATTTCTTTTGTTGTTCGAAATATGGATGTTATGCTTAATTCGGATGAACTAGCAATACAAAACTTATTGATACTATATCTTGAATGTATATTTGTTAAAACAACGAAAAAGTAAAAGTACCCCAGGGCGTATACGTACTTTTTTTATTTGATACAATTTTGAAATAATTTGTCTTAGATAATATTTCTGCAATAACGTTAATTACTATACACACATCTATTTGAATATTATCATTTTAAGGAAACTCAGAATCAAGATGTAATTTGTGAAGTTGAAACAATGAAAAGCAAAAAAGTTTCTTTAATTTGGTTGTTTTTGTTTTAATAATCAAAGATCTACTTACTATTTTTAAATAAATAAAAAAAAAGGAAAGCCACAATATTAACGCAAATGATTTGAATTCGCTGCAATTTCTTGAAATGGGGCAAAACGAAACATTTTAATGAATAGTTGAATATAATAATGAGGGTTGTTAGAAATGTCGATCTTTCTTTGACAAAACGATACTTCAAATAAAATGAAAGTTTGTCAATTAAACACAAAAGGAAAAGACTGCTCCCTTTTTGAATGCTTTGTTATGGTATTTTAGGTGTCATTTGGCAGGATTTTATTAAACAAAAATTGATTAAGCAAATAAGAAATAGAAAATAGCAATAAAGTTAGTTATGGAATTTTAAAATATTGTTGATGATTTCACGTAAGTGCTTTTTAAGGCTCCGTGAGACAATTTCCCAAGAAAAATCGCCTCAAAAACAAAAATAAAAAAAGAGGCTGCGATACGACCCACACTGATAACTTCCCATCCCGTCTGTCGATTTGTCTTGCTTAAAAGTTTGTCTATATGTACTCGTATCAATTTTTACCAAATTTGCGTACTATTTTTTGTAGATTTTATTTTTTATGAAAAAACGGACTGTTGGATTTTTATATTAAAATTACTGAATATTGAAAACAGTATTTTCTGTGAAATAAAATAAGTTTGAAGCCAATATTTTTAATTTTTAAAAAACTATTTAAGCCGAAAGTAAATTTTTACCAAATTCTAGTATTGTTTTTTTTTAGAGTTTTATTTTTTGTAAAAAATCTTTCAATTCGAATTTTTTAAAAATTTTACCAAATATTGAAAACAATATTTCTTATAAGATAAAATTAGTTTGAAGCTATTATTTCAAAGTTTTTAAAGTCGAAAATCATTTTTTACCAACTTTTGTTAATTTTTTGTTCGGTTTTTAATTTTTTGTAAAAAAACTGTCAAGTAGATTTTTTTCAAACTTTAACTGAATATTGACAACAAGATTTTTTGAAAGATAAAAGTAAATTAAAGCCAATATCTCAAAGTTTTGAAAAGCTATTTGATTCGAAAATCAATTTTTACCAACTTTTATACATTTTTTTTTAGGTTTTTATTTTTTGTAAAAAAAACTGTTAATTCGATTTTTTTTTAAATTTTACCAAATGTTGAAAACAATATTTCTTAAAAGATGAAATTAGTTTGAAGCCAATATTTTAAATTTTTGAAGAGATATTTTAGTCGAAAATCAATTTTTACCAATTTTTATACATTTTTTTTTAGGTTATTATTTTTTGTAAAAAAAATTGTCAATTCGATTTTTTTCAAAATTTGTCCTAATGTTGAAAACAATATTTCTTACAAAAAAAATTAGTAAGAACCTATTATCTCAAATTTTTGAAAAGATATTTGAGCCGAAAATCATTTTTTAACAACTTTTGTTAATTTTTTTTTCGGTTTTTAATTTTTTGTACAAAAACTGTCAATTCGTTTTTTTTCAAACTTTAACTGAATGTTGACAACAAGATTTTTTGAAAGATAAAAGTAAATTAAAGCCAAAGTCAAAAACATTCTTCGTTGCACACAATTGTTTTAGAGATGAAATCATATTTCAGTCGTAAAATTTTGGAGGTGACAAATTTTTTTTCAGTTCTATTGATTTAGAAAAAAACCGTTAGATAGATTTTTTTTCAAAAAATATACTTCTTTGAGATCACGTTACAATATATTATATAAAATTTAATTCACGTCTCTAGCGTTTTTGGTTCGTAAGATATTTAGGGTTAACCAAAATGTTCACCTTTTTTTCAAACTGCTATGGTGAAAAAACCACCCACGCAATTTTCTTAAGAGCCCTTTCTGCATCTTTCTGCATTATTATCTGTATAACAAAATTTATTTGAAGTCGATATCTCTTCTGGTTCTTGAGCTATGGACGACGAAAAAAACGTCGCGAACGTACGGACGTACGAACGTACGTACACACGCACGCACAGACATCTTTCTAAAAATCTTTTATTTCGACTCTAGTGACCTTGAAACGTCGAGAAATGTCAAAATTTTCAATTTGACAAATCGGACCCATTACTATAACTTCCCATAGGAAGTTAAAAAAGAGGCTGGGATGCGACCTACACAGTTGATTTCTCTTGCTTAAAAGATTTGTAAGTTTTTGTGTCTTGTTAAAAAAGTTATCAGTTAAATTATTCTAAAATATTAAAAACAATATTTGCATGTGATGAAATAGTTTGATTTCAACGAGATTTTTAGTCATTAACCAACTCTTACCAATTTTAGTAGCATTTCTTCTTCAATTTTGCTTAAATTTTTTTGTAGATTTTAATTTTTTACGAAAAAAACGACTGTTAGATTTTTATATACAAATTACTGAATGTTGAAAACAAATATTTTTTATGAAATCAAATTAATTTGAAGCCTATATCTTAAGTTTTTAAAAAGATATTTGAGTCGAAAATCAATTTTTAACCAATTTTGAGTTATGTTTTTTGTAGGTTTTTATTTTTTATAAAAAAAAAACTGTCAATTAGATTTTACTCAAAATTTTACCAGAAAACGTAATTTTTTGTTGCACTAAATTGTTTTGGAGATAAAAACAGTTTTCAGTTTTTTTGATTTTTTTCTATAATATAAAATTTAATTCAAGTCTAGTTCGTGAGATATTTAGGGTTATCCAAAATTTGCACTTTTCTTAAACTGCTATGGTATGGTCAATATCTCTTCTGGTTCTTGAGCTATGGACGAAGAAATAAACGTCGTGAACGTACGGACGAAGGAACGTATGTACGTACACACTCACGCACAGACATCTTTCTAAAGGTGCGTGTCCATTTGAGAGAACTTCTGCTAGTTAAATCTCGAGAGCAACTCTCGGGAGACTGTCCATTTGAGAGCCAAATTTTAGAACTTTTGCTATCGCGAGATCTCTGCTAGAAAATTGAAAGTTTTCTTGCTGAGAGTACTCTCATAATCGTGTCCACTTGATAGATTTCTTCTGCTGGCATATTATTGTTTGGCCATGTATTCTATCCACACTGATAACTTCCCAATCCCGCCTGTCGAATTGCCTTGCTTAATAGGTCTGTGGGTTTTCGTGTTTTGTTAAATAAGTTGCCAGTTGAATTATTCTAAAGATTTAAAAATTACCAACAACATTTTGCATTTGATGACATAGTTTGATATCAAAATCTATTTTTGTAAACGAGATTTTTAGTCGAAAACAATTTTTACCAGTTTTACTAGCGTAGTGGATGAATGAATCTAATTTAAATATCTTATATTGTTAACGAGATATCGAGAACCGAACATCAATTTGTACCAAATTTGCGTACTATATTTTTGTAGATTGTATTTTTTTATGAAAATATGAGTTTTTATAAAAAAAATAAAACTACAGAATATCGAAAACAATATTTTCTGTGAAAAAAAAGTTTGAATACAATATTTTTAATTTTAAAAAAAGCTATTTGAGTCGAAAGTAAATTTTTAACAAGTTTTAGTATACATTTTTTTTAGGTTTTTATTTTCTGCAAAAAAACGATTTTTCACAAAATTTTACCGAATGTTAAAAACAATATTTCTTATAAGATAAAATAAATTGGCAGCCATAATCTTAAATTTTTTAATAGTTATTTGAGTCAAAATTCCATTTGTAACACCTTTGAGTATTGTTTTTTTAGGTGTTTATTTTTTTTTTTTTTAAAAACTGTCAATTCGACTTTTCTCAAAATTTGTTTAAAAAAATATGTTAATAACGTTATTTTTCGTTGCACAAAAATGTTTTAGAGATAAGCTCATTTTTAAGAACCCTTCTCCATTATTATCTGTATAACCAAATTTATTTGAAGTCGATATCTTTAATAGTTCTTGAGCTATGGACGACGAAAAAAACGTTGCTAACGTACGGACGTACAGACGTACGAACGTGCGTACACATGCACGCGCAGGCATTTCTCTAAAAATCTTTTATTTTGACTCTAGGGATCTTGAAACGTCGAGAAATGTCAAAATTTTCAATTTGACAAATCGGACCCATTACAATAACTTCCTATGGGAAGTTAATAACTCTTAAATTGGGGCTTTGCATTGCATTGTAAAATTATTTCCTAAACTCGAAAAAAGGCATAAAAAAGTATGAAATAAGTCCCCAACTTTACGAAAGTGAAATAAAGCTAATTTTCCAAAATTTGGTTGGTTGCACTTTGACAAAAGTTGAATTTCAGATGAAAAATATCCAAGGCAACTTCCTTTAAATTTAGGGTGAGATACAGATGCTATGGCTGCATCTTTCCCACACAGAAGAAAATCGAAAAAAATCGGATGTTAATACTGGGAATTATTGTTTGTAATAATGGTTAAAACATGGAAATGCTTCTGCTTTCAAGCAATTTCTGAAACTTTGACTTGGGACAATCCAATTCTGGAAAGAGTATGCCATAATGACAGTTATCGGCTTGTAATCGATCTGTATCGAGTGCTAAATCTCACCTACATTTAATATACTCATGGAGATAGACAAAATCAGATTTAGAAAATTTATATTGTTAATACTGAATATCTGCTCGTAACAATTTATCTTTCACACTTAAAATTTGTTTTATACAATCGTAGTATAAAACATCGCGTTATAACTGTTTTTTTTTTTTTTCCAATTCAACACCCAAATACGGTTTCAATGCCCATGTTCTGCATTTCACTTCTTGTGAATACACTTTGCGAAAGTGAATTTGGGTGTTCCACAATTCGTTATTGTGAATTGGATTTTCGAACATGCAAATAGATGTTCTGATTTCGGTTTGTTCCATTTTTTTAACGCATTCAAATCACATTTTTTATTTCTGTGAATTGATCTTGAATCAAGTTTTTTGAATTAAAGGAATCGATGATGGTATTATAAAAGGTTCTATTTCCCTTAGAACATATAAAAAATCGTCTTTGCTTAATTAAATTACAATCAAAGCTTAAAAGAGGAAATCAAGAATTTACTTTATTCATCAGAACAATTCTTCATAATTTTCACACACTTACATTGTGTCAGGTAAATCGAATAATACATTTGTTTTGTCTCCCGAAATTCGTCCTCTTATTTTTGCTCTTAAATTCTGCTTTCTTTTTTCACTTAAATTTGCCAATAATATTGCATCCATCTTCAAAACAGCAAAAATTGTACTTCAGAAACAAAATAAAAAAGGATCATCCTTCAATTCTGACAGTTCGAAGTAATTTCGAAGTTTTCGAAATCGATCGAATTGAAGAACATGCAATTTCATTTCAAGTTAAATTCTAAAGTGATTTCATTTCGAAATTCGGAACATGGGCCAAAGTATTCGTTCTTTTTCGGAGATATTGTAACTGCTTCCACAAAGAAGAACACTTCTTTACAACATTCGTATGCTTTTTTTAAAATTCATAAATTATGTTATTAAATGTTTAAGGCTAAATGAATATTAGGTACAAATATTTGTTTCATTTATATGTTAACATTATTAAATGGTCTACCATAGTAGGCCACTCGTGCATTGGTGTACACTGCGCGTGTACTCCAGTGTTAAGTCCTAATTCTCATATACTTTTTTTTGGGGGTTATTTCTTGGGGAGTTATTTCACGAACCGCTTTTTAACTACCGTACTCTCTAAGTGTCTTATAAATAATTTTGCAAAATTTTTTGTATTGACAGCTGGCAGTTGTTAGTTGTTTTTTCATTTTAAAGAAAATCTTGCTTTAATTAATAAACTTATACAAAATAAAGTAAACATAATTAATTATTAACGTAATCATTTTTTTTATTTTCAGGTAATTTCTTTCTGTTTAATTCAAGTCTGACTACCTTTTAAGAGTTGTTGTTGAACGCTGTAAGTACAATTTGTAAAATGTCTTTAAATTAAGTTTCATTTTAATAATTTATTAAAATACTAGCTGACCCGACAAACGTTGTGTTGTCATGTAAATAATTTCTAGAGAATATTTTGAAATGAATGACTTATTTAAGTGTGTGGTATATGGTATATAAGTGGGAGAGGTATAAAGCACTTTAAACGGTGACAAAATATTAAAATAACAAATAAACAAACAATTTTTTTTTAATTTATTAAAATTAATTCTTTAAACTATAACTATACTTCAAACAAACAATATCAATCCCTTAATGCAACAGAGTGCACAATATTTAATGTGATCCCATCTTTCGCCAATACAAACAATCTGGTTGGTTTGCCCACTCTAGAACTCGCCACGTATAGACTGAGAGCCAGCAATAGAAAAAGTAACGTCATTTCTTTAAGAAAATATTTGGTCTCATTGTATAGTCTGAATATAAATAAACATTCAAATAATTGTCTGCCACTTCTCCGTTGGTGGGGAGGGCGTTGGTAAGGGGTTAAAGGGGTAAAAAAAATTAGGACCAAAACGTGATATCATTAAAGATGATTTTTGGTGTGTTGACGCTAAATAATATTTTATGTAACATATCAAAAAGGCAGACAATTTGGGTGGTACGAAAATGGTGGCAGACTTAGGGGAAGGTCGAGAAAATAAGTGGCTAATTACGCCATTTCATTAAGCTTAAAAAGGTGTTAAAATTTTTAAAATGTAATTATAATCCTATAATCAAAAAGGCAGACAAATATTACGAGCCGAAAACCCTGGCAGACATAAAAACACAAAAAAAATTGTATTAGTAAAAAAAAAATTAAAACAAATGAACAAATTGAACTTTTCAAAGAAATCAGGTTTTTATTTTCAAATATTTTATTCTCCATTCTATTCCACATCGTAATTGTTGAATGGAACATCAGGAGTGCTTCCATTGTCATCACTATCTTCATTCTCTTCATTATCTGTCAAAATAATTTGGTAAATATTTGCAATTAAATATAAACCCATTTCAATCAAACTTGGATGAGAAATTTCTGTTCAACATTGCCACTGCGAGAGCTGCTACAGATGATATATGTAGCTAACTTCCTTCTCAACATCGAACAAACAGGGCAGAGGTTACGAGAAAATTTTATTTCGGAATGTGCGGCAGCCGACGACAGATTTGAGAAACCTATTAAAAGAATTGTAATTTCTAACTTTTCTGCTACATCAAATAAAAAGTTAATTTAAAGTGGTATCAAAATGCAGGAAGTGAAAATGCAGCGAGATTTGTTCGGCCGAATGCTTGGAGTTTGGATGGAAGAAAAAATAGATATAGCAAAGATCTTGTCATATCCTCTAACACCTATACCTATGTCTATGTGTCACCTAGATGGATCAATGTGCAAGACTGACAAGTCAACTCTCATGAAGCTATTGGAGAAAAGAGTAGTGAGTCACCCATCACCGAATATTGATATTGTCATACTGGACGGCTTTTTCATGTTGCATTTAATCATAGAAGTTCCCAAAACATTTGGTATGGTATCAAAAAAAAATTCTTCTAAAGGTTACACGGTTTAGTGCATTGCGGATTGATCTTGTTTTCGATCAATACTTTTCACCATCCATTTAAGATAATGAACATTCGCGAAGGGACGGCTTTGAAGATCGTGCCTACGCGTGATTACAGGATCAGAACAGGTCAGACCTTCCGGTTTTGTGAAGGAACTCCGAAAGGCAAACTTTAATCTCACACTGGGAGACTGATGAAGTGGCTCCATTCATTGGAAATAAAATAATTAATTTGAATTTCGATAAATGCTACTCTTATAAAGTTGTGAATGATCGTTTAGAAAAATCTATTGATGAGCTATTATCATGTGAGCCCCATGAAGAAGCTGATACGAAAATAGTTTATCACATTTGCAACATTAACTTCAAGGCCAACATTGTTATCAAGTGCTCAGACACCGACATTCTTATTAAAATGCTAGGAAATATGGACCACTTGAGCCATTCGTTAAATATTTGGTTGGATGTTGGTGCTGGCAACAATCGAAGGTACATTGATGTCACCTTATTATACGGTAATTTGGGTGAGACTATTTCAAAAGCCCTACTTGGGTTTCACGCAATGACCGTTTGTGACTACAATCCAGCATTTTTCAATAAGGGGAAAAATAGACCTTTCACATTGCTTTGTAAAAATACTGAGTATCAAGAAGAATTCTCAAAAGTTGCCAATTATAATTTGTTTGATCCTGAAAGAAATGAACTATTTTTAGTTTTGGAAAATTTCATCTGCCGGTTCTATAATGTGATGGATGTAAAAACCGTCAATGAGGCACGGTTTGAAATGTTTACGCAAACGTTTATGTCAAAGGACGTAAATGAGGCGTTTAGGAAAAAGTTAAAAAATGTTGACCCAAATTGTCTGCCTTTTTGATATGTTACATAAAATATTATTTAGCGTCAACACACCAAAAATCATCTTTAATGATATCACGTTTTTGTCCTAATTTTTTTTACCCCTTTAACCCCTTACCAACGCCCTCCCCACCAACGAAGAAGTGGCAGACAATTATTTGAATGTTTATTTATATTCAGACTATACAATGAGACCAAATATTTTCTTAAAGAAATGACGTTACTTTTTCTGTTGCTAGCTCTTAGACTAGTATAATTGTCCGTGTGAAAAACATGAAGTGCTGAAATCTAACCCGTGGTGGGTTCAAATTACGAAACAAAATTACCGGAGATCCCACCCTCAATTGTAAATTATGCGGTGGCATGTCTGATAAATTCAATGAGTTCCATAACTTACAGCTTCGGTAGCATCACAAACTGTATCAAAAGATCTGTATGACACCAAATCTAACAAATGTTGCATCTTGAGATTTAATTCGTTGGCATCCACATTTTTTGCTGCCAAAATTGCTCTTTTGCCAGCCACTCCTGATTTTTATATTGTCTGTGTACATCGGGTTATGTCTGGTCTGTTCTGCCTCCATCCAATAAAGTTCCCGAAATGCCGGAAGATGCAATAGCCAATGCGATACCATTATTTGATCGTATTTTAGCAAGAATAAGCGAAATAAGGAATGTTTTGCCAGTTCCACCTGGTGTATCAAAAAAAAAAAAGAATCCACCTTATCCTGCAGAAACTTTAAACATGATGTTGTCATAAATGGTTCTTTGTTCTTCATTCATTAGTTGGACATTGCGAGCAACAATCGCTGCCATTTCTACAGTATTGTATTGTTGTACACGATTCAATTCAGTTTCTATTAAATCAGACGCATTTCGATTTGGTGAATGCATACCGAAATTACTGAGTGGTAAGTTGGCAATGGTAAGGCAAAGATCCTCAATAGCAATCAATGCTTCATTGTACATAGCGTCACTGACTACTATCGTCAGTTCGTTGCACCATGTACGATGTTAATGCAATTTAACAATAGCACTTAGGAATATAAAAAATTGATAAAAACCTATTCTCAGACCTACCGAAAGTATATGCAAAATTTCATTGAAATTGGTTAAGCCGTTTCGGAGAAGTATGGCAACTAACACTGTGACAGGAGAATTTTATATATTGGATATATGGAATATTTATGTATATATTTTTTTTAATAAAAAACACATTAAAATCGGTAGCCAACTTTTTTTTCCTTTCACTATACTTTGCACACTGCTACGAAGGTTTAAAATTTAATTGGACTTACGTACGGTGGTTTAAATACTTTAAAAACGCAAGTACTAGTATTTTTTGAAATATTTTGCAACTTTTGGTATTTTTTAAGTACTAGTGTTGGGTAGGATACTGCAGAACCACTGACCAGTAACTAGTACTTTTTCTTAAATAGCACTTCTTCAAATGTAAATGGTAAAATAACATTCAATTCCATCTCTGAGATGGTGCTCCAGCAATTTACTTAAAGCTTTTTCACAATTTTAGACATTTAGAATAGATTAAGCTAGTTAGTCGATTTCGATAAGAATTCCAGAAAAACTCCCTAGCCACAACATAACATAAGAACAAAAGTTAAAATCATCACAATGCCTCAAAATACTGTCTAAGTCTTATTCTAAACCGAGTAGTGCAGCCTATCATCCTTATAGTTTGAGGTAGGGAATTCCACAACCGAACCGAGTGAACGAAAAATTGACGGTTTGAAACAAGATAGGAGTAGCGTATTGGGATCAGATCGCTGCTTCGATTAGAGCGTGGAAAAAGGATGCAGTTCTAAAGGTACGGCGGTTGTCGTGTTTGCATGACATTTTGGAGCATTATAAAGGTCCTAAACGAGAAAAGGTTATCAAAAGAAAAACCATATATTGATCTTGCATATGAGGAAATGTGAACATATTTCCGTAGTCTAAAAATGTATCTTGTGACACTATTATAGACAACATTAAGTTTCACACCCAAATAATAAAAGCGGAATAAGCAGCGACTTAGCAAGTATCATTCTTGTTTTTATTGGAGTGATTCTTTGGGTGGTCCATAGCATACGTAAGCCTCAGTAAACTCGACCTATGATAAGTTGTATATGATTTGTCCAAGTGAGTGTCTTATTAAATACTACTACAAGATTCTTGGCTGAGTCAACAAACTGAATAGGGTAATTTTTTTTTTTTATAATAAGCGCACACTCAAGGGGATATATTACCCTTATTATGTAGACACAGTGTGAGCACTAGGAAAGGGAGAGAGGGGTTGAAAGGAGATGTCGGTGCACATTGGTTTTGAATTCCTGAATATTGCAATAGCTGGGAAAGACAGAGTGTGGCAAGGCATTCCACATTCGCATAGTACGGCTAAAGAACGAATCTCTGTACTTGACAGTACGACCGAAGATTGGCTCGAGGGTATATTGATGAGCATTCCTAGAAGCGCGAGTATTACTGTTGAACTGTTTAAGGGGAGGAATGCAGCTGGCTATTTCTCTAGAGCATAAACCATTAAAATAACGGTAAAAAAGCGTGAGACAAGAAACATTTCGACGATGTTTAAGTGACGTAAATGATCTTATGATGGTAATATCACCAATCAATCTAAAAGCTCTACGTTCAATACTATCCAAGAGGCTTAAGTAAGTTGCATGAGCACCAGCCCATATATGGTAGTTATACTCAAGCTTTGGACGTATATAAGTCTTGTGATCGCGTATGTGATAACAGCCAGATTAGGATAGTGTAGAAAACCCAAACATCTTGCGGCATTTTTGGCGACATCGCGTATGTGATCGTTCCACAAAAGGTGATTGGTAATGCACATACCAAGAATATCGAGATGTTCAGTTTCCTCGATGCAAGTGCCATTTATGGATAATGGCAGTGGGGGTATATTTCGCTTTAACGGGTAATCATTGATCAGAGCAATATCTTATTAAGATCTTCGTTTCTCCCAAATACCATTTTCAACCATCCCCAGTGGATAACTGTACCTAAGCTGTGAATCATCGGCATACATATGTATGGATGAGTTAAAGTTGAGAGACGAGAGCTCATTAACATACATGGTAAAAAGTAATGGGCCCAAAATAGACCCTTGGGGAACACCTCGTGTTAGCGGAAGAAAACTTGAAGTTTGGTTGTTAGCAACTACTACTTGGTGTCTAGAACTAAGATATGAGAAAATGAGTCCCACTGATGATGATGTAAATTGAAACTCATCCCTTAATTTGATGCATAAATTACGGTCGTTTACAGTGTCAAAGGCTTTGGAAAAATCCAAAAGAGTGAGAAAAGACACAAAATTCTTATCTACACTTGCTCTTATTTCCTCGACCACATTTATAAAGGCAGTACTTAAACTGTGTTTGGGACGAAAACCGGATTGATTGGGATATAGAATGTCGTTACGTTTTAGATATTGCCGTATTTGTGTGTTCATAATTTTTTTTCAAAAACTTTCGATAAATATGGCAATATGGCTATTGGCCGATACTCATTTAGGGTCTTTGGAACAGGAACAATTTCAACACGTTTCCAGACGGTAGGAAAACCCCAGTCTTGAGAATAGTGTTAAAAAGATGTGTTATGTATCTCAATGTAATCGGTGGAGTTGCCTTCACAAACAATGGATGGATTTCGTCAAATGCAATTGAGTTTGATTTAATAGATAAACAGGTTTTTAGAACAACTTCATCATCAATTGCTGAGAAGCTAAAGCCACTTATAGAGAAGATGTCGGTTTCTAAATGTCCAGAAAAGTCTGCGCTATCATTAAACTCAAATGATCATCGCAATCAATGATAGTAGAAACATTGTTGAAGTGCTTACCAACAAAAATTTCTTTTAAATTTTTCCAAAGTCTATGACCGGCTAATGAAGGGTTAAGTCGAGGAGCATAGAAACGTCTCTTTCTTTCTTAAGTCAGTGTAGACCTTGTGAAGTTCGTCGAGTCTAAAACGTTTCCGAACTTTGTAAGCTAGCGCTTATTTATTAAAACTTTAATTTTGTTGTTGAACCAAGAAAGGTCATTGCATTTAAAGGTTTTTGTTTTGTAGGGAACGTGAATATTGAAAAAAGAGCTAATGTTTTCTTCAATAAAAGAAACTTGGTCGTTGACAGACTCCATAAAGAAAACTCGAGACCATTCAACCGATCTTAAGTCATTTTCTAACTTTTCGGACGGTATCTTAAGAATAAGCTTTCATGTGGGCTATCAGTACCGAAATCAAAGAGGGCTTGTCGCTATAGACATAGCCTTTATTTAGTTCCAAAAAAAATAGTCTAGATTCGTTAAACTGCACGATATTGGCGGTCAATTGATCGGTCCCAAATGTGAATTGAACTGTTCCCCGAACTCGCCTCTCAATTGTTTCAGTTTTACGCGTGTTTTTTTGCATTTGGCACAGTTTTGTTGAAAAAACATGTCATGCAAGCTCTTACATTTTCCGCCAAAAAAATATGTTATCATCGCATCGATTCTTATCATTTTTTTTGTAAACACGGTCCAATGATGTCGCCATCCGATGATCCACACCAAACAGTGATTTTTTCGGGTAGCTCTTGCACGAATCTTTTCAACCCGAAATGAGTTTCATAGCTGAACACAATTTTTCGATAACAGGGCACTCTTTTTGCTAATAAACAAAACACTTAATGTGCGTGAGCTTTCAAAACCAGTGTTTTCAAAAAGTAAATAGCAAAAAAACACCCTATACATTGAATGTTAAAACATTGAAAATAATTTCTTTTATTGATCGAAACAATGAACATGGAATGAAAGTTAAAACACAATTTTTTTAAAATTATTTTAGTATTTCTCTTAAACAAAAATCAAATTTATTATATTTTAGGAAAAGACAATTGTTTTGAATAAAGTGTTTTCAAATGATTAACAGGATTTACCAGTATTGTCAGCTATGGAATTTAATATAGATAAATCCAAGGTTATGGTTGTTAAAAGTGGTGGTGGACGTAATGCATCAAATGAAAAATGGAGCTAAAATCGCGAAAGTATTGAATGTGTGCGAGAATACAAATATTTTGGGATTACTGTTACAAATAATTTAAAGATGGATAAACACTTGAAGGAGAAATTGGTTTAATGCGAAAACTACTATTAACAAAACTACTGGAAACAATGCTTTATGAATAAGTGTGTAGCACATAGTAGCATGTTTGAAGCAGTAGCTGAGAGCATACTTTTATATGGATCGCAGGTATGCTGATTTAAAAAGTCCAATTCGGTTGAGAAACACCTAACGGACATTATAAAAGGAAAGTACGCCAAACTACCTAATAATGCTGGAAAAGGGTCTCTCTCCTTTGTTTATAAAAAAACATTGAAGTTGCAAGCGGACCACAGAGAGGTACTCGTATATGGGTTCAAAACATGGCCAAAATGCAATTTTTTTTCTCAATTGGCAACCCTGATTTGTTATTTTCTGAAAAGCTTAATAGTAAGTGCATACAAAAGCGAAACCTGCCAACTTTATCTAATCACCAAGTGCAACGGGATCATTAAATAGTCAACAATTGTTTAAACTGTCTGCTGAAGTTAGGAAAAAACGTGGATATAGAGGATTGTTAAAATTACTAAGCTTTTGATTCTTAACCTTTTTTCATTAAAATCGCTATGGATAATCGTAGATCAGGTATTTATTAAGTTGTTAGATATATATTTTGGATTTTTATTGATGTGATGTTTGTGAAAATAAGGTATATCTTCAGTTTACGTGAATTCAAAGAAACACACGATGTTATCAACGAAGAAATAGACTACGTGAAATCACAAATTTCTGCGCTTTCCGCTACTGAAGTTGATGATATGTTTATAAAACATAACATGTTATTCACCATGGTAGATGGTAAGGTTTGCAATGCCGCAATGCATACCAAATCTTAGGCCAGGTGCTATATTTGTGAAGCCATTTCACACGAGTTTAATGACTTAAGTAAGAAAAGACCCTGCAAGAAAGAAAATTTTGACTTCGGTCTTTCCTTGCTCCATGCTCGTATACGGTTTTTTGAGACCATATTACATGTAAAGAAAGAAATTCAGGATCAGTTCAGGCAACAACTCGGACTCAAATACAAATGATGGAAATACCAGCAGAAGATTTTTTGATTCATATGAAATATCAGCAGCTATAACGGGAATAGATAAACATTTATTGTATCGTCTTAAAATTATTTTAGATACATTGTGGTCCGGATTTAAAATCAATACTGAAGCGTTTGAAAAGTATTGCCAAGAAACGGCCGAGCTTTATGTTTCCTTATATAAGTTTTACCCAATGTCTCCTACAATGCATAAGTTGCTAATTCATGGATCCGAGGTAATTAAAAAAGCTATTCTTCCAAAAGGACAGCTTTCAGAGGAAGCAGCAAAAGCACGAAACAAACATATTCGCTTATACCGTTTAAGCTATTCAAGAAAGTTTTCTCGTATTAATTGCAACATGGACGTTCTTAATAGGCTTCTTCTAACTTCTGATCCATTAATAACCGGCATGAGATGTATTAAAAATAAAAAGAAACACTTATTAACTGATGTTATTAATTTGCTATCAGAAAATAACATTTCTTTTGACAATATTGATGAGAATATTACTGAAGAGTGAATAAAAACTTTGTTTCGTCATTAAAAAATGTCTGTTTTTAGTTATTTTTAATGTTAAAATTGAATAATAAGAAATATTTAAGCGATAGAGAAAAAAAAATATTTTTGGCCAAGTTTTAGACCTATATACCACACTGTGCGGACTTCTTGCTTAAAGTTTTTAAAATGAATGATTCGCGGGTCGTGAATGAAGTGGTTATTAAAGCCATACAAGATGAAAACAGTTGGTATCGATAGTGGCAAGATTTTGCTGAGGAATGTCAAATTAATTGTAATTTACCCATTGAGGATTTAACAACCGCTAAAAACATCTTATATGAAATCATTTTAAAGGTTGATGAGAAATGTAGAGCTGAATATATTGCTGATACGTCTAACGTACAGAACAACCTACAGCAGATTAAATAATAACCTTGCATTGAACAACTATTTTAAGGTTGCCAATGATGTCCGTGTGATTTGTATGATGATCAGACTACGTAGTGAACTAATAGATTTAAATATCATTCCCCACAGACCTGATTTACCTCTATAGTGTAATATGTGCAACCTGTCGAAAAGAGAGGATTATTGTCCACTTCTTGGGAAAATATCCCATTCTTAGAGAAATCAGAAGGAATGTATTTAGAAAAGACTTTCTATCGGAAGATCAAGTGATAAGTTTATTGAATGAAATGGATGTTGTCAATCTTAACGAATTTTGCAAATTTTTGATTGTGTTTCTATTCACTGTTTTCTAAATTATTTTTAATCTATCATGAACTTTATATGGTTAAAAAATTATAAATACCTTTTTTAACATCGAAAAGTAATTATATTGAAGGCTTTTTGCATTCATTGTGTTTTGTTGTCAATCTGGCAGAAGGCAATCGTCATGCTATAATGATTTTTATGAACATTTTTGCGTGTAATGTAAATTTTACTTTACTTCCTCTCTATCTGTTTTCAAATAAGCGGAGTCGACTGTATATATTTATATTTGTATATATATTTATACTACAATCTTATATTTAAAAAAAACACATCAATTTATAAAATGTTGTACGCGAATTATTATTGCGAATCTTCTGAAAGGTTATATATTCATACGCTTGTTAGTCGTTAAGTAAGTTTCACATCTATTTATTTACTTTTGTATATTTAAATTATTATCTTCAACTTGATGTATTAAAATCTTTCTACTCGCAGACAGTAGTTTGTTTAAAATCTCATGTTTTAAATCGTTATTCCTAACCCTGTCAGCTGCAAGTAGTTTTCTTAAGTGTTGAAACATTTGCATACAAAAACGACCTTAAATTTAAATCTTTCATCAATTTTTGGACAATCTTTTGTGTTAAGGGGTGAAAAGATCCTTTAACTAGGTACATATACTGCTTTGAGTAGTATCAAACCGCCATAAATTTACGACGACTAATATTGCACCCATATTGAATGCCCAGACGCATGAGTTCTGAATTTTGTGTACAATCAAAGTGAAAACTTTCTGATTCTTCGTTATGAAACACTATACTTTTGATATTTTTAAAGTAAAGTGCACTTCACCAAATAAACAAGTAAAATATCCGAGTTTTGTTGGAAAATCTATCAATAGTATTGTAGGATTTTACACGAATAACAAAAACAATATCCGCAGTAAAAATACTACCAATAAACATTAAAGTAGAATGGATATACGGATGAGTTTTAGACATTTATGCGAGTCTCGAATGGATCTTATGTGATTTCGTTCTCAAATGTTGGTACAATTGGTTTTGCATTCGTATCTCGATGGCTGTGTCCGTTGAGTAGTTGTGCATTTGGAATCATGTGTTTTCCACTGGCGAGAAAAATCATTATGTGACTATTGATATTCTTTAGGTTTGTAAATGAAAATAGACTAACTGGGCTTATTTTGCAAGAGAAATTAATAGAATCGATTAGTTAGTTTTGCTATGTTTCCATCAAAGGATTATCTCAGTTTAGATTAAATTAATCTTTTTGGTGTTTCCACCGCACAAGAAAATTTTAAAAGAGGCTGGGATGCGACCCACACTGATAACTTCCCATCCCGTCTGTCGATTTGTCTTGCTTCAAAGTTTATCTATATGTACTCGTACCAATTTTTACCAGATTTGCGTACTATTTTTTGTAGATTTTTTTTAATGAAAAAACGGACTGTTGGATTTTTATATACAAATTACTGAATATCGAAAACAATATTTTCTGTGAAATAAAATAAGTTTGAAGCCAATATTTTTAATTTTTAAAAAGCTATTTAAATTGAAAGTAAATTTTTACCAAGTATTAGAATTGTTTTTTTTTAGAGTTTTATTTTTTGTAAAAAAAACTGTCAATTCGATTTTTTTTCAAATTTTATCGAATATTGAAAACAATATTTCTTATAAGATAAAATTACATAGTTTGAAGAAAATGTTTCAAACTTTTGAAAAGATAGTTGAGTCAAAAATCAATTTTCACCAACTTTTGGTAAATTTTTTTAGGTTTTTAGTTTTTTGCACAAAAACTGTCAATTCGATTTTTATCAAAATTGTATTGAATGTTGACAACAATATTTGTTGGAAGATAAAAGTTGTTAAAAGCCAATATCTACAATTTTTTGAAAAGATATTTGAGTCGAAAATCAATTTTTACCAACTTTTATAAATTTTTTTTTAGGTTTTTATTTTTTTGTAAAAAAACTGTGAATTCGATTTTTTTCAAACTTTAACTGAATGTTGACAACAATATTTTTTGAAAGATTAAAGTAAATCAAAGCCAATATCTCAAATTTTTGAAAAGATATTTGAGTCGAAAATCAATTTTTACCAACTTTTATTAATTTTGTTTAGGTTTTTATTTTTTGTAAAAAAAACTGTCAATTCGATTTTTCTCAAAATTTTTCAGAATGTTGAAAATAATATTCCTTATAACTTAAAATAAGTTTGAATCCTAAGTTTTAAGTTTTTGAAAAGATATTTGAATCGATATTCAATTTTTACCAACTTTGAGTAATGTTTTTTTGGATTTTTATTTTTTTTTAAAATAACTGTCAATTAGATTTTTCTCAAAAATTTATCAGATATCAAAAACATTATTATTCGTTGCACAAAATCGTTTTGGAGATGAAATCATATTTCAGTCGTAAAATTTTGGAGGTGACAAATTTTTTTTTTTCAGTTTTATTGTTTTATAAAAAAAACCGTTATATTGACTTTTTTCAAAAAATATACTTGTTTGGTATCACGTTACAATATATTATATAAAATTTAATTCAAGTCTCTAGCGTTTTTGGTTCGTAAGATATTTAGGGTTAACCAAAATTTTCACCTTTTTTTCAAACTGCTATGGTAAAAAAACCACCCACGCAATTTTCTTGAGAGCCCTTTCTGCATCTTTCTGCCTTATTATCTGTATAACAAAATTTATTTGAAATCGATATCTCTTCTGGTTCTTGAGCTATGGACGACGAAAAAAACGTCGCGAATGTACGGACGTACGAACGTACGTACACACGCACGCACAGACATCTTTCTAAAAATCTTTTATTTCGACTCTAGGAACCTTGAAACGTCGAGAAATATCAAAATTTTCAATTTGACAAATCGGACCCATTACAATAACTTCCTATGGGAAGTTAAAAAATTTAAAATAATTAAGTTTGACAGCACTTTCTAAAATGCAAATGGTGTTTCGATGTTTCTTATGAAGTGCAAGTGAGATAGTTTGATTCGTGTTAAACAATGAAAAACTGAATAGTTCAGCACCATATAACAATATACTACCTACTCCATGTGCAGTTTTTTTTTTAAACCAAAACTGTATATGTTTTGTACACAAACAGGCCATAATGCATTATCTGTTAAACCAACTCCTCCACACAGGTTTATCTTCTCAAATTTTGACTCGACTCCGATCCCCGAATCATGCTCATTTCAACTTGATTCAGGTATATGAAGAATTGAGGCGAGTTTCAAGCTCGCTTCAACACCATATGTTAATATAGCAGTCTACGAACAAACCCCCTTTTTGAAGTTTTTGTTTTATGTCAAAATATATATAGAATCCCAATTCCCAGATGATTTCTTACCATTTCTTCATGAAAAATGTCCATTTTATTATTTTTTTTTTGCTAAAGTTAATTTTAAATTTTGATGTTCACAAAACTTTCTTCTATTTGTGTTTTTTTATTATTCTGACAGTTCGTCTTTCAGTTGTACCAATTTTTAAATACAAAAATGGGTTTTCTTTTAAGATCTAAAAAATGTTGCTGCATTTGTCTGTATTTTTGGACGAATATGGCCAACTTCCCAAATCAAAGATCGCTCGAAGACTTTCAAATGTTTTGAAATATATGGAACTTAAATGTTTATTTATTATTCCCGTTTTTTTTTTGTGATGTTCTTGTTTAAATTGCTTCAGGCTCTTAATTTGTTTACGATTTTGATAAGAAATTCTGAACAATTTCAAATAACATCAACAAAACAACAAATAAAAAAAAAACTCCCTTAATTTCAAAATTTCAAAGTTCAATCACTTTGATTCTCTCCATTGTGTTTTTTTTTTGGGTAGGTAAGCAAGTGGCAAGTAAAGCAAGATGATGATGCTAAAAAT
Organism: Eupeodes corollae; assembly: GCF_945859685.1. NCBI lineage: Eukaryota > Metazoa > Arthropoda > Insecta > Diptera > Syrphidae > Eupeodes > Eupeodes corollae. Next base: position 22,472,311 of record NC_079147.1, read on the forward strand.
GCACTTGGTTTGGAATGATTATTATCATTTTTTCACCCAGCTACATATAACGCAGGCAATTCTCTATATCGTCGTCGTCGTTTGTAGTCGTCTTCGTCGTAGTTATCTTCTACCATGGAACTACGCACAAAAGGTCTGTGTTTTTGTATTACGTGTCTGTCGTCATCTACGTACTTCGTATATAGTCAGTCGGTCGCGTCGCATTTTATAATTTCGGGCCAGTTCCTCCAGTATCCAGTATAATATGTATGGAGAGTACAGTACAATTCAATGCTGTTCAGTTTTCAGCACTTCTCTGTTTCTGTTGTGTTTTTGTTACTTTCTTTGTCTCAACTTCAAATAACAAAAACGACTGCGACGAAGACAACAACGACGACGAAGATACTTACCTACGTGTTATTTTGTTTTTATTCGAACGCAACAAAGAAATCAAAATGATGTAAAATATTGAGAATATTACAAATGATAGCTAAGTAGGTACACAAAGTTAAATGCGAATTAATGTGAATATAATAAATATTAAAGTTGTTGGCCTTTATTGGGAAGTAACAAATATTTAACTTATGCTAATGCACTGGTTTTCATTTTTATATTTTAACATAAAACAATAGAAGTATTAATGTCAACTAAACTAGTTAGGTAGGTATCGATAGCGATTCTGAAGATAGATACTTTCATTTCAAGACATAGAGAAGAGGAAATAAGTTCACGACACTAGAAACTATAGATGAACTCCAAGTGTTAATTAATCAAAGTATCAGTGGTAATAATAATAATATCTAACTCTAATATTTATTTATATTTCAAAACAAATTCAACACTCTTATGTCTTTCCAAAATGTAGGAAAGACGTTGTAGGTCTGTTTAAAAAACCAACAAAACAGAGTTCTTTCTGCCACTTCCATATCGGATAATCTAACACACAGAATGAGTTGAGTATATACTCATTTTTTAAAAAAAAAACAACAACTTCTCTCAAAAATTTCTCCTAGTCCGTAATCGTAATTTTATTCACCCATCTATCAATCAAACAATGAAAATGAGGGGAATTGCTGCTATAGCATTTCATTTCGAAACTGTGATATGGTGAATACTAAATATCCCACGAAAAAATTAAAATGATCACGAAATATTTATTTGTATACATATATATGTATGTATGTATGTGCTGTACACGTTTATAGTATAGAGATACAAAACAACAGGGCATAAAATCCAACCGAACGAACGACGACGATGAATTGATTCAACCGCAAATAAAAACAGAATTAAAAAAAAGAAGAAAAAAATAATACTAAACGTGTGCTGCTGCGACACAAATAGCTTAAAATCGCATTTTATAACAACTTTAATTTCCCCTATTTCTTGTTGTTTTTGTTTTTGTTGTTGTTGCTGATGTTGTTTGACGTTCGTTCGTGTGTTTTTATAAGTAAATTCACCAATACAAACATCAATTTCCAATGAAACCAACTATTATCTCAACAATTCCTTTGTGATACCACACTTAAAAGCAGGGATGAAAATGTTTTTCAAAGCAATCGGGCAGAAATGTATTATTTATCGAAATACCTGTTTCTTCTTTTTGTTTTAAAAAACTGAACTGAACATTTTTGCCTCTTTTCGCTATCTCTTTTTAACATCAAGTCAAAAAAAGATACAAAAATTAAATGACAAGGCAAGTTACCTCAAAAAAGTCAAATACCAACACCAAATAATTAATACAATTATTGGGCCTGTTTCTTAAGTCTCAATTTCTTTAAATTTTAATCTTAAAGTCTGCCATTTTTGTGTATGAACATGACAGGACTTTTGAATAAGTGACAGAAAACCATGGATAATGAACAGATCCAATTTATTTCACCAACAAAAAATTAAATTAAAACAAATTGTCAGTTTGTTTTCAAATTTATGTTTAAGGGGAAAATTGTTACTAAAAAGTAAAAAAAAAACTGGGAAAAGATATTTGTTACTTCGAACATTTTACGAACTAGAAATGATTTTACCTCCAAAATAATTTTATTTAACGAAAAATGACGTTTCTGACATCTGATGAAATTTTGAAAAAAAAAAGATTTTTTGGTACGGAATGTGAAAAAAATAACTTTACTAAAAGTTGGTAAAAATTATTTTCGACTCGAATATCCTGGAAAAATAAAAGATATTGGCTTCAAACTAATTTCACCTTAAATAAAATATTGCTGACAAAATTCAGTTAAAATTTAATAAAAATCCAACAGACAGTTTTTTCATAAAAAATTCACGCACACAATTGTTAAAAATTCGATGCTCGATATCTCTCGTATAAATGAAAGTATTGACTTTAAAATTATTTTATTCTATGTTTTTTTTATTGCTAACGGAAGATAATGGTCTTAGAAAAGTCCAATCTGTATTTTTTACATAAAAAATAAAAACTAAAAATTGTTACTAAAATTGGTAGAAATTGATTTTCAACTTAAAATCTCGGGTACAAAAACAGATATTAAACCCAAACTTATTTATCCTATGCAAAAAATTGTTGCTTACTTTTAGATATTTTTTATTTTAAAAATATGAATACATTTGCAAAAAGAAAATAGTTTTCGACACAGAAACAAAATGGACTTCAATTTTGTATCTCATACAAAATATTGTTATTAACATTTTGTTAAGTTTTTGCATCGCAATGTTATTTTTAATATAAATTAACATGTAAAGAGACAATAACTTATTTTCATATATATAACATCAATTGGAAGTGATTTTGTCATAATATTTCACGTAACAAAGTATCTTAAAAATAACGCAACATTTTAAATGTGTAGAAAAATTAAGAAAAACGAGTTTTTATTCTTCAATAATATGTCGCAACTAAGGCCGATTTTGTTGAGTCAAAGTTGAACATAACTTATAAATAAATAAATTAGTAAGCGAAACAGTCCATTGAGAATTAGAACCTAGTGACTCATAACTCTCAATAATTTCTCGGTGCGAGTACTGTTGTCAGGAATTAAAGGAACCTAAAGTTTTAAGCCGAATCCGAACGGCAGATCAAGTCATGATTTTGATTTTATTCACTCAAAGTTGACGTTTTCAACTGTCTATTTCCAACTGTAGAGATAATCAAACTAAGATTTCTATAACTTCCAAACAAAATGGAAGTTAGAAAGCAAACTTGGCTTTTGATAAAGAAATATTAGTTTTAGGTGTTTATTTTGAAGTACGTAAGACTAGAATTTTGTTCAAAAATATCTGAAGTAAAGGTGAATTTTTTTATTTCAGAGAAGATTGGTTAAAGGCGACACTTGTATTTTTTCAAAATGAATACAGCTTGTGACTCTCATAATAATGGTGGTCATAATAATGTATGGCTATTATTCTTTTTTTCAAAACACCTTATTCATCCATAAAAATCAAGAACCCCAACTCGCTGTAATACTTAGAAAAGTAAAATTAAAAAACCAAGCTTTCTTTTGCCAAGTATTTGCACTTTGAACTGAACATAAAAGTCGGAAAATGTCTATAAAGATATAATATTAAATATGAAGTCTGTGAATTCAACAAAATCTTGAGCAGTAGTGCCACCATTAAAATCACTATGTGACTGCAAAAATATGTGACTGCCAAATACTGAGTGCCAAAAGTGAATTCCAAAATATGCTCATAATGTTTAATTATCCCTCAACCCCTTGTTTGTCTCGATAAGTACTTAATCCTAATAAAAACACGTTATATTAAGAGAAAATCAATTTTTAAATTAACAATATCTGTTTAACTTTCAAAAATATCCCTGGGATATTAAATTCTAAAGTAGGACAACTTTTGGTTTTAAACTAGGAATTTAAGAAACAAATTAGTGCACAAAAACGAATTTCCAACTTGCATTCTAACCCTAGAGTTGTAATGAACTCTAAAGTTGGTCAACTTGACAGTTTGTCTTAAGTTAAGCAATATTGAAAGTAATCACCCTAAATAGACTTCCAAAGCACACAAATTCTAAAAATGATCGGAATATTGAATGCTGGTTAAAAAAAGTGTACATATATATATTTTACCTTGCAACTTTTATCTGTTAAGTTTCATACACACCATCAATGGTGTCTGTTGATTTTACTTGAACAAGTCTTGATTCAGGTAAAATTGATCGTTCGTAGGACCATCAATGTTACCCACTGTTAAAATTGACACATTGATGGAAAACTAACAAATTTCGACTTCAATTTGAACTGACAGAAAAATGATAACGTGGTGCGAATTTTGGTAATTTTGGTTATGTCTGAGTATTATGTGGATATTGTGTAATCATCATCATCGATTCGAGATAAAAATTGTAGACCTTCATAACTTTTAGTTTCTCAAAAACGTAGAGTTCATAACAATCGTTCACATAGTTTAATAAACTTTGGCTAAGTTCATTAATGTAAAAATGCAGCAGTTATGCAAGATTTACATTCATAAATGTAAATACACTGCATTACTACAGTCGGTAACTCTGTTCAAAAAGACAGTCTGACAGCTAAAATGCGATCAAAGCTGCATTCTTGCAGTAGTTCGTCTGTTCATAAATGCATTGCATGAATTTTGTCGGCATGACTTATGCATCTAGTTGCATTTTTAAACTTAGCCTTAATCCTTTTTTTAATTAGAAAGTTGACCAACTCTAATAGTTCATCCATTATCAGAAAATTACTGTATTCTTCATCTAAATTTGACAGTTCTCTAAGTAAAGAACTGCATCCATTGTTTCAAGAATCACTTCTTTTTTATCCACGGTTTAGGTTTTTCCGTTTTAAATTACAACACTGGAGTTCCTGCTGCAGGACACATAAATCATAAGCGTCCATCATCTTTTTGAAAGTCTAGAAAAAATTGAGCAAAAAATATAGCAATCTGATTATCAATGTTAATGATGCGTGTGCTGACTAGTCTTCATGAATGTTACCTGACAGAAAAAGCCGTCAATAAAACTTGACAATAATCGGTCTAACACAGTCTAATTTTACTAAAAATTTACAAAATTTCACTTAATCCTGTTCGCGTACTCAAAAATTTCGCAGTTTTTCGTAAAAGACAGCGCTCACGACAGAATAAAATATTTCCCCAACCTAAGAATTTTAGACCAAGAAATTTTATTGGGCTGATTTGTAAAAAGTGTCAAATTTGATAAAACTTCAAATAAATTAAATAAATGCAATTTTTTTAGAAAGAGAACAGTTTAAAAATTATTATCATTCATAAATTTAATTCTTAAAGACGTTTTTCATATGTCAAATGTCACTGACAGTTCATTATATCATATCGATTTTACTTGATGGTAAGAAGAAGTGAAGCTACCTTTTCTTTTTAATTGATGAAAGCAAGAAAAGGTAATGAGAAATCAAAACGAGTCAAATAAATTTAAAAAAAAAAAGAATGATCAATAACAACAAACTCAAAGAACTAAGTACTTAACAGCATTTATTTAATGATGAATAAATTCAATACACCTTAATTTAAAAAAAAAAAATTTAATTTTCGCGGGTACTGCCTCTTGCGAGGAATTGACAAACCCTTCAAGAGTAATTCTTGTCATGAAAAAGTGCTTTCTCAAACTAGCCGTTCGGATTCGGCATAAAATTGTAGGTCCCCTCCATTCCTGACAACATTACTCGCACACAGGAATGGTTGAGAGTTGTAAGTCACTAGGCCCTGGTTCACAACGGACTGTTGCGCCACCCCATTTGATTTTTGATTTTTTGAAATTCAATACAATACAAATCGAGTTGCCATCCCTGTTTGCTGCTACTTCTACAGACGACAACGAAGACTACGATAATACAACGACAAGGTACAAAGCTACATCAAACACAACGATACACAATAATGATGGCGTTGTTGAATTTTGAAAAATGAAATATTTTATACACACCACACAAAACAACAAGCGCTGGGTTTTTCTTGGTTTCCCCTACCCAAAAGACTCATTTATATCCGCCTTTATGTGGTGCGGGCAAACTTCTAGTTCATATTCAATTTTAGTCTGAATCGAGTGCTTGGAGACTTCGCCAACTTGGGAGGATCAAATCCACGTTAGATAGGTTTTTTTTTTTCAAATTAATACAAAAAAGAAAAGACAAGAAAAATTGTCATTGTTAAAAATTTAGTTTGTGCCCATTGCATACATTTTCATTATCGAAATTGAAATTATTAACCAAAAGGAAAAAGTTTGTTTAAAAATAAAAAAAAATATACATATACTTGAAAGAGTGATTGTTTTTTACTTTTATTTATTATTTTTTTTTAATAATAATTTGTGAAGTGCGATTTATCACACAAAATAAAAAAAGAGAAAAAATCTATTATACTCAAAAAAAAGTGCAATAATTATACAATAAATAAAGAAAAATATATATAAATTAGCAAAAAGTGCAATTTAAAGTGTGGAAAAATTAAATAAATGAATTTATTATAAAATTTTGTGTTAAATTCAGTTAAAAAATGTAAGTGAAAGCTTTAAATAGAAATTAAAGAAAAGAAAAAGTAAAATAATCTAATTAATATTATCGTGTGTTATGTGAATAACATTTCTAACAGAATTTCTTCTGTCACTGTCAAAGAAAAATAAAATGAAAAAATGTCAAAAAATAAACGTATGATTGAGTGCTCCCCCTGTGTTTGAATTCTTTTTACACTGCTATTTAATACCTTTTGCAGGAAGTCCCCCATTTTGTTCGTTAAGTTTTAGTTTTTTTTTTGTTTTTTAAATAAGTTTTTTGTTGAAGATTACATTTAAAAAAAAATCGTCTTGAATTTTAAAATACAAAATAAATTAAATAAACTTTTTCGCTCGAAAGTGAACAAATATAAGTACGACGTAGAAAAGGAAAATAAACCTTTGGTCGTTTTCTCATTTCTTCTGTGTCTGCTGCCGTACATAATTTTTCTTTATCTTCAGTTTTTTTTATTTTTGTTGTATTTATTTAGTTCGATTTTGTTTTTTAGTTTCTTGTTCATTTGTCGGATTTCTCTTTTTAAAATTTCGACTTGAATAAATTAAAGATTTAACAGTGATTAATGAAATAAAAAAATGACGTTAAAAAAAAGTAGATATAATTTATTTTATTGCTCTTAAATTGTTTTGTGTTTTTTTTTTATTACCTTCCTATTTTTTTTTTGAGAAATAGTATTGTGTCAATTTCCTTTGTTTCTCTGTTTTCCCTGATAATTATCATTTTTATTTCTTCTTCGTTTACCACGTACCTACCTACGTTCTGTCTGGTTTAAAAGTAAAACAAAATAAAATAACGAAACAAAAAAAAAAGCGATGTGTGTCTGTGAGTGTGGTGTACTTGGCTTCTTTTTTGTTGTTGTACCTTAATTAAACTTATTTGCTGCTTTAAAAATAAGTTACAATCTTAAAATAAAAAAAATTATCTAAATTAAGTGTTTTAAGTTTTTTTTTTTTGATTTTGTGTTTTTGTGATAAAAAGTATTTTTTTTATTTTTCTTTATTTCTTTCATGGGATTATTTCTACAAAAATCACAAATAAACCAACAAACATATGTTTTCTCCTCCAATTTATTGTGGATTATAATCATCGAAACTTTATAGTTGGTGAGTATTTTATTTTAAAATGAAGTAATTTTATCAGCTGTTTACTTAACGAAAAGTCAAATAAGAAAAATAAAAACCTGGATAAAATATAGTTTATGCATATTTGCAAAATAAAATGTTTTAATATTAAAATTTGGTGACTCACCAGCAGCAATCTCACCACCATCATTGTTAGTCGTTGGTAGAGAGTCTTACTTCATTTTCACCATTCTTCCATTGAATTTCATTTCGTTGGTGAAACTTGCGCTGCTGTGTTTGGTCATTTGGTGTAGTAGAGTGAGTACGTTACTTTATGCAAAGAGTGCAGTGTACACCATAATAATATGTATATATCTATCGGAAATGTCACAAGGGATAACAATGAATGAATGACAGACAATTTATGTGCGTTTTTTTTTTCTTTCTTTTTTAATTTTATGTCATGCTGGCTGTCATATGTAGCTGTAGATTATGCAGTGTGCGTTGTTGTCATAATGACATTTCGTACATTTTTTCGTTTATTATTTTATTGAATATAATAGCGCCATTGTGAGTCACAATAATTTTTTTGCATTATTTTGATGCTGAAACTGAAAATCCATGGCAAACGGACTTTCGCTATGAGATTCAAACGTTTTGTAAAAATAAACGAATTAAAAAATATCGTAAAATTACATTTCTGGTTGTATGATGATTTTTTTTTTAACGTTTGCGTTACGTAGCTAGGTATGCGATATGTCATATATTTTTGATGAAATGATTTCAGTGTCTTAATAATTGAAATATTATGTTTAATCAAATCGTACTTTCTCAGTTTTTATTTATGGAATCTAAAAATCGACAAAATATGTCATGTGTAAACAGACCTCTATTGGGTGTGTTTTAATTTGCAACTTGCAATAGTTGTCAAATAAAATCTCGCCTTTTCTTTCGAGTTGTAAAAAAATTTAATGACATTTATGATTTCCATATTTAGACTTATATCATTATTTTGACGTTTCAGTGTCGAATTTATAAGATTATTTTGCAAAATTCTTCAGTAAACTTTTAAAATTAAATGTCACTGAAAAGTCAAGTCAATTTAAGAAATTTTGCAAACTTACAGTACCTATCAGAACAATCAAGCCGTTTTTGTTAACCCTTGAAAAAAAGCAACTAAATGTTACCTTTCTCAGTTTTTATTTATGGAATCTACAAATCGACAATATATGTCAAGTGTAAACAGACCTCTATTGGGTGTGTTTTAACTTGCAACTTGCAATAATTGTGAAATAAATTCTCGCTTTTTCTTTAGAGTTGTAAAAAAATTGAATGACATTTATGATTTCCATATTTTGACTTATTCAGATTTGACGTTTCATTGTGTGTCATTCATAGTGTAAACTTTCAAAATTAAATGTCAGAAAGTCATTTACTGTTTAACTGTTTCAGGCAAGTGCCATTTAACAAATTTTGCAAAATTTACAATACCTATCTGAAAAATTAAGCCATTTTTGTTAACCCTTGAAAAAAAAACATCTAAATGTTTTCCAAATGAATAAACACCCCTTTTTTAATAGTCAGATATGACACTCTACTCAACCATAAGGGATGGTAAACAATTTGATACACATACCCATTTATTCAAAAAACTAGCCTGAAGATATAAAAAATATATATACACAGATATGGATGCATTGTATCTAAAAAAAAAAGATTAATAAAGTGCCCTTTCAATAGATACTGGTTTATTTTTTCAATCAAAAGTGACACCATGTTGAGATATAATTTTTGCTTAAGTCATTGACCGCGTTTTTTTTATATACAAACATACATAATATTTAATTTGTGTATAGAAGAAATGTGTTGACATGTTATTCCATATGGTTGCGAATTACTTCCGCTGTTCTTTTATTTAAAAGGAATTGAAATAAGAGTCAATTTTTTAACTTTGTGACAGATGATCCCTTGGTTTGCTAAATTTCAAGTTATTTTTTGTTTAGAATCTTCTTTCTCTTTGTTTTACTTTGACAGATTCGTTTGAGTTTTCAGTGAAAAAGCGAACGAACAGATCAAAATTGCAAATGTCATTATAATTTCAAAATGGCGTCTCGTTTTTAGTAATGACTTTCATTAAATAGTAAAAATATTGTTGCAGCAAGTGTCACAACAATTTCACTTAAAGTCCAAGCATAAAAATCACCCTTGACATAAATACACAAAGCATAAATATCTTATCAGTTCAAATTTAAACCAAATTAAAAAGTCTCGCATGTTTTCGATTTTGTGTTATCAACTTAAAGTCAAAAAATTGAAACTTCCTAAATAACAATAAAAAGAAACAAAACAGAATTGACATTTTCGTTCTCTCTTTTGGAATTTTATTTTGAAAGACTTGTTTGTTTTCTTCTTTAAATAAAAATTCAATAAATAAGTTTTGTTAACCAAAACAACATCGATAATGATGATAATAAGATGAAGCAATTTGCTTTGCTCGCAAAACAAGAAAATAAAACATATATGTAGATAAATTCTGCATTTTTCCAACCAACAATCAATGAGTAAAAGAGAAAAAAACAAAGCTGAATAAATATTAAAAACAAACAATATTACCTACATAAAACAACTCAAGCCAGTCACAGCCGTGTGACCTAAAATAACTTAATAACATAATTTATATCTCCCCTTCTCTTAGCCATTTAGTTGACTAACAGTATATCAGTATATAAGTTTTGTTGTTGTTTCTGTTTCACGAATAAATTTATTTTTCTTCTCCGTCATTTTAGTGTTTTTGTTTTAGATGGAAATAAAAAATATTGAATGGACTTTCTGATAAGATAGAAAAGCTATTTCGATATAATAAATTAATTATACAGCATTCGATGCACACTTGCATTAAGATTTTTTTTTTAGAAGAGAAGTTAGAAATAGTTTTTATGTAACAATATTAAACGAAGTTTATTTCTTCCCGTGTGTTTTAATAAAACGTTTTTATTAGATCTCCTTATTTAACTGTCTAGTAAAATTGCTCGTCTTAATGGGGTTTAAAAGTCGCACTATTCCTTAGTTTTATTAGGAATAGTGACAGTACTTTCGTCAAGTTTTAAATAACTGTTTTGATACAGCTTAAAGAAAATAACAAAAAAAAGGTTTGTCACATTCTTCACCGAGTTTCTTAGATTATGACGAAACATCACTAACATTAATAAAATCCCATAAACTTTGACACATCTGAAAGTATAAACATATAAATCTAAAACCTGAAATTAACCCTGGTAATGGAGCATTGTTTTCATCCCTGTCAAACTATATACCAAGTATAAACCAAACAGGCCCAATTTTCCGAATGTCACATTGAACCAATGGACAGATTTCAAACCAATTGTGGAGTAAATTTAGTGTTGTTTTTATATATATTTTTTTTTTAATTTGTCGTGACTTTTATGGTAAAATTTTTGGAATTTATTTTAATGAAATTATATTTCAATTTTCTAAATGTCAGAACCAATATGACAGATGTCAAACCATGTAAAATAAGTTTAGTGTTATTTGTATTTTTTTTTAAACTTTTTGGCATTTAAATTAACAAAATTTTATAAGAAAAAACAATTTCGGAAAACCATGATTTTGGACGAAACATCACTAAAATTAACAAAATCCTTTGAAATCCCAAAAACTTTGACGCATATAAAACAAAAACTTAAAATGAACACGTAATGGCTCTTTGTTTTTATCCCTGTTTAAACTATGTACCAAGTATAAACCAAACAGACACAATTTTCCAAATGTCACATTGAACCAATATGACAGATGTCAAACCAATTGTAGAATAAGTTTAGTGTTGTTTCTATTTTTTTTTTTTTCAATTTGTCTTGAATTTTATGGTAAACTTTTTGGAATTTATTTTAATGAAATTGTATAAGAAAAAATAATTTCGGAAAACCATGATTTTGGACGAAACGACGAAACATCAATCCTTTGAAATCGCAAAAACTTTGACGCATCTGAACGTATAAAAATATAAAACAAAAACCTGAAATGAACACTGGTAATGGAGCTTTGTGTTCATCCCTGTCAAACATATGTGCTTAGCATAAACCAAACAACCAAAATTTTCTAAATGTTACATTGAACCAATATGACAGATGTCAAACCGATTGTAGAATAAATGTAGGTAATTTTTATATATTATTCTATAATTTGTCGTGACTTCTGTGGTAAACTTTTTTTCATTTATTTTAATGAATTTGTATAAGAAAACAACAATTTCAGAAAACTATGATTTTGGACCAAACATCACTAAAATTAACAAAACCCTTTAGAAATCCCAAAAACTTTGATGCATATAAAACAAAAATCTGAAATGTACACTGGTAATGGAGCTGGGTTTTCATCCCTGTTTAAACTATGTAATTAGCATAAACTAACAGGTCCAATTTTCCAAATGTCACATTGAACCAATATGACAGATGTCAAACAGATTGTAGAATAAATGAAGAAAAGTGATGTCATTTTTGTTTGTGGCTTGAAGACGGGGATTAGAGCTTCCGAAAATATTTGTTATTATTTGGTGGGCACCACGAAATTCAATTTATTAACCATTGTGATACGAATTAGTAAGATGTTCCTTATACTTTTTATATATTGTTCTAGTGCTTTGTTTAACCAATGTTACATTTCTGTTGGCAAACAAAAATAGATTTTTTTATGTTTTATTAAACATTTAGCCACGAGTTCAAATGTTAGAAGATACTTTATCTTCCTTAAATCCCGAAATTTAGCAAATAACACCAACTCATTTATTGCACTGAACGCACTCATCACAAACGACAATTTCATTAGTCGCATTCACATAGCTAGTGGCTACGAAGTCAAAATTCAACTAGCTTTGTGAATGCAAAACTACACTACGTATTATATTATATTATATTATATTGACAAATGCAAATATATAAAATAAGAAACATTTTTGATTTTATAACTTTAACTTATCCTTTGTGTTTTTAAATTCAATAAAATAAAATTTAAGACACAATTTCAATGATTTATATTTGTATTTAAATATTGAACAATTTATTTCATTTTGAATTCGTGTGTCTTTAACGAGCAGCTGATTCTGAAACGTCAAAACCATTCTCCACTAACTTTGTAGCCGAAATTTTTACACTACGTCGGAGGGGAAAGTTCAACTACTTTTGTACTTACATTTAGCCAATCAGAATTCCTTGACTACGTAGAAACTAGCTTTGTGAATGCGACCATTAATATGCCCTTTTTTCTCCAATTTTAAAACATAAATTAGGTTTGTTCGTTTAGTTTATAGACCTCAGTTTCTACCAATTTGAACAGATTTCAGAAGAAAAGTGCTGTCAATTTGTAACTTCTAATGAAACACTGCGAAAAAAGTTATTTTTGTTCTTATTTTACTATTTAGATGAAGTTTTATTGAAAATCTTTAAATAATAATTAATGTTAATCGATATTTGTTTTTCTATCAAGACATATGATATTAGTTCGTTTCCTTTTTTTCCAAACTGTAATTTAAAGTTACATAGTTCTGTCAAAATGCATATGGCTCAAAATCACCAAGGTTGCAAATTTCAAAATTGGTTTTAAGACAAAAAATTTAAAGCTGTAATGATGACTTTGCTTATACTGTAAACGTTGACAGGGCAGCGCACAGAATTCTGTACTTTTTTAGTAATTTTTTTTAGTATTAAATATCTTACAGAAACCATCAATTCTGGAACTTTTTTATCAGTTTGATAAAATCAAGAAAAACACAACAAAGCACATAATTTAAGCTTTGTTTTATAACATGGGTATATTATGTATCTAGATATTATATACATAATCTTCTATAAGGAAAATACGTCAAATCATGTCCGGGAACGTTCCCGAAATGACCATCCACAAAATAACGATTTCAAATAAGAGCACCCTTTGATTATACGTCGGCCATCTTAAATGCGATCTGACTTTGTCAACAGGAACATATTTGTAATTTTGTTATCGAGTCGTAAAAAAGAATTTTTTCAATAATTAAATGTAATAAATACGTTCACGGAATGTCGGGCTATTTATGTACGCTCTACGAATAATGAATAGAAAGGTACTTATTATGTAGATATAATTTATTTTACGAAAAATACTCTGACAGCCGCCTTTGTTATTGTTGTCTTTTTCCACTGACGTTTGACACCGAATGGCTGCGTTCACTTACAATTATTTTAGATAGATTATCGATATGTTCACTGAAATGACTTGTGCGGTATCGGAGAAACTATTTTTGCATTTTTATAGTTACAAATAAATAATCTTTTAGTATTCTTTCTAAAACTAGATTTTGTATACAAAATACGGTGTATTAATTAATGACCGGGGTTAAATACACTAAAATTTTTCAATAATATTTTGGACTTGTTGAAGATTGTACATTAGGACGCGTCCCCGAAATGATTTTCTATGCGTTTATATTGATTTAATTTAAAATTAACTTTATTAATAAATTATATCGTTTGATGGATAAACAAAACAGGTTAGTTTTAGTATTTTATTAATTTTTTTTCAATTAAGTCAAGATTTAAGGCATTAAATTGCTAGCAAAGCCAATTCTGCACCTTTTTGATTTTGAGCCATATACCAAAGAATAAGTAAAAAAAAAAACAACGCCGTGTCCTGATTTGATCGCTCATGAAATAGTGAAACAAATTACTTAAAAATGTCAATCTCAACAACGCAATAGACGCAAATACATTCTTCACACTATCAGAAAATGTCAAGAACCTTACTAATGGCTACTAAATCGAATATTTTTTTGTTTTGCTTTTGACATTTGCGACCGGCAATGTCGATTGAAATAATCTTAAAAATGTTCTTTCAATTTGTTCTCAATCCCGAAATTTAGAAAAAGCTCTAAAATATGTTTTACTACAAAAAAAAAAAGTTGTTACCTTGCTTAATATGATTGATCTTACAAGGTTACAAATAATAAACAATTACGAAATAAGATTTTTTCAAGACTTGATTTTCAAACACATTGAAACACACGCATAAAATCCTAGAACTCAAGTAAACAACTATCGATAAATTAGAACTGTTTGATTTAGTTCATATTCTACACACAAAAAACAAAAACGTTTTAAGAATTAATGAAGGCAGTTTTATCTTTAATTTGAGGTTTTGTTTGTGAGACATTTGCTTGGTTTTCAAAATTAGGCCAAATACTAAATAATTTGAAATACCAAAAAAAAAACAAATACAAAACACGAATAACAAAAGTTTCTTTCTTTTCCACCCTTTTTTTGTGTTGTTTTTAAATTTAACTACAAATCTATTTTTGTTTTCTGTATTGTGTATAACTTAACTTCAGACACACACATGTGCCTTAAAAACACTTGTAGATATCAAATAAATTTAAAACATCACACGCAGGCAGGCAATGACGTTATTATTATTTTATTTTTCTACACGACCTCGTGAATAGAATACAAGTCAAAAAGCTCTACCAGCATGGGTCATTCTTGTAAATTTTATGTCATATGTTTATTTGTTTATTTGTTTAAACTTTATTTTTTGATTCAAGTACAAGCAACAATATTTCCTGCTATGTTCTTCTACATGTTAATATTAAATAAAACCAAAGTTTTGTTATAATATGTTTTTTTTTTCTAGATAAATAAAATAAAATAAAAGCTTTTTTTTTTATTCTCCCACCATACTCGAAACTATTCAGAGTCAAACGCAACCTATGTACGAGTAGTATAATAAAGTGAAGTTTATTATTTTGTGCTGAACTATTCCCTCTGTGCTGGGTCTGTTTAGTTATGCAATATTTTACGAACAAACAGTCCGCCCAGTTGTCATTGGGTATCATTTGCTGCCGCTGCTTGCTTATCTGTCTCTGCCTGTTTTTATTTCTTCTTTTTTTTTTTGTTATTGCTGCTATCACTGGGTTTACACAATAACTATTTTCGTACAGCAATTTTGTTACGAATAATAAGCGTAGGTATGTTTGTTTTATATTTTTGTATATACGAGTAGTATGTTTGTTTTACTTACGTAACTCATAGCGAACGAACTAACGAGCGAGCGAGCGAGCAAGAGCTTTGTTTTTGACATGTGTGTGCATATTTAAAGGTTTTTTGAATGCAAAGATACAGAAAACTTACTTTGTGACCTTCATTTTGAAAATGGCAAAAGCAAATGATATTAAAACACAACTTGCTTTTCCACATTATGTAGCTTATGTAGCTATACCTTTAACATTCGTGAATTAAGCGCATTGCCAAAAGTGACAGTTCAGTGTGTGGATTTAGTTTTCTCTTCTGTTTTATTTTTGTTTCTTTCTTTCTTCTTATTCGATTAGGGTAAAGAGAACATGACAAATTGTTGAGCATTGATTTAAAAATTAAATGCATTTTGTGAAAATTTTCATTTTTTAACCTCAATTAAAAGAAAAAAACAAAATGAGATAACGTAACAGACAACACAGCACAACATAACATAGAAAGCCTCTGGCGGCAGAGAAAACAACAACCAACGCAACGCAACGTACCAAAACGACAAACGACACGGGCGCGTCTTGCAGCAAATATTGCTTTACGATGGCAGTTTTGTCAAGGTTATCTTGTTTGCATTTTACTTTCGTATTCATACGTTTGGTTGGTTTGACATTACTGAAAATGGAACTGAAAGGCAAATGGGAAAAGATGGAACGTGAATTTTCAATTCGTTGCAGATATATAGAAAATCGATCAAACAATGACATTGAAAACTTGCATTGTTTTTTCTCGTGAAATATGTAGGTTATGTGTATTGTATATACTCGTATAGTGACATCTATTATGTGAATGCATAGTTGCTGTTGCATTTGAGAACTTAAGTACATTATACTACACTTAATTGACGGTTGTAGTTTAATTATCGGCGATTTATTGTCGATTATCATAAATAAATTTTGATAGAAGGTTAGATTTGATATACATATGGGCGTTGTCTTGAAAATGTTTTCTTAATTGGTATTTGTAACGTTCATATAGTTCATCATGCTTAAAAAGGGGTGTTTCAAATTTAAGACTGATCATTTCCAATATCTTCCATCACTTAGAACTACTCCAGACATTATTTGTTAATTGTGTAATAATGAATGACAGCCGAATTGTAATTGGATTATGATGCATTCCCCAATCTGTCATTAGCAAATGTGACAACGAACACTTTGGTGAACTGTCATATTATACGATAAATATGAGACTATACATAACATTGTAACAATTTTAGTTAATTACGATTTCCTATGAAGTTTCACAAAAGTATAATTTGAACGTTTAAAAATAAGCATGGCAGGTAAACATTTTCATCTTATTTGTAAACAGTCCTTTTATAAACCGTCTTATCTTGTCAAGTTTGCAAACGTTAGATAAAAGAACGAAATAAACCAAGCGAACTCATTTGTCAGGTGTCAAACTACTGTCACTTAAGCATCTCCCAACGATGTTGGGCTGTTTATTGCACAATCTATAAAAACTTTTATGGTCTCTAAAGGGTGATGAGGAGTTTAATGATTTTCTCATTTTACTCCCTGTCGCAACCCTTTATTAAATCCATAGATTAAACTTTTCTCTTCGTATTGGTTAGGATAACCCAACAAGAACGTGTGACTTCATTAAAATCTTTTATATTCCTAACGTTCATACTTCTTTATTTAACAATGAATTTCTAATAGCCTTTGAGCTAATTCAAATTCGGGAAAAAATCTGTTCCCTTTTTTTTTTTGAAGTCACAAGCAGTGAGAGTGAAAGAGAGATAAAATCAGAAGTGTCTTCATGTGCATATTAAATAAACAAAAACTAGGTCCACTTTTTAAGCTTTAAAAAAAATTTCAAACCCATTGAATTGAACAAAACCAACGAAGAAGAAGAAAAAGAAATACAAAATGAAAAGAGAAGAAAAAACAGCCTGAAGTAATAATCCTCGCAAACAAATGCATACACGTGCCCCAGAAACTACACGATGGGGCTGTTGTACATTTTCATCTATTCCCACGGCTAAAGAAAAATCAATACGTTTCATATCTCTAGCCCTACCTTCCTTCATACATAGTTGCTAGAAAATAGGAAGAAAAAAAGTATACCTATTTGAACAAGAGCCTTGCGAAAACTCATCAGCTGATGTCCTTTTGTTATTTTTTTAATATTTGCTTTACTATTTTTCAACTAGGTACCTATATTATGCTATTGTCTTCCTTCTTTCTGCAAGTCATGTTCACTTACCTTTTCCCTGTAAACCTACCTTTAACCAAGTGTAGCATGAAAATACCAAAAATTAGAGAAAGAAAAACTGCAGGGGTTAAACAGGTTCCTGCTTGAACCTTTAAAATAGGAGCAGAGCAAATAGAAATTGAAAGCCCAAGTTGCGAGACTTTAAAAATCCCCTGCTGACGTGCTGTACAAACAGGGTTAGACGATATGTAAGTCTGTAAGCTTCAATTGATTTTCCAACCACTCGTATATTACACAAAATAAAATGTTCATGACTGACAGATACCGCACATAATTTTAAACCCAGGATCGAAGCACGACCTGGGTAGCCACGGACCACGAGGAAACCTAGCATCACTTGACAGTTGTCGTTCCCATTTTGTTTTTGAAGGTTTCAACATTTACCTTCCCTTTATCATCCTCCTGATTCATTATCAACATCTTACAACTGCATTATCAACCCCCACCCAAAATAAAAAAGGAAAACTAACGTCAAGGTGGTTTGAAATGAAAACGTCAGGGAATCTTTGATTGTTGACATTTACTTTTATTTCCCTTATTCACCACACTTTCCCACCTCTCAAAAACAAAACCAACGAAAAAAAAACATATGTTATCGACCTCGAACTGAAGAAAGTGCACAAAGAGAAGAGTAATAATACATAATTGCAATTTGCCTGCTACACATCTGACATCGGAGTTACTCCTATTCCTCGAATGACGTTTTTTTTCATTTTCATTTGGAGAGTTCTTGTTTTTGACAGTTCTCCAAATTTACACCACACCACTTTTTGTAGGATGGTGTGTTAAACTAATTGTCTTTGTTGAGTTTTGCGTCATATCGTATATACATATATACGTATATAGCGTTTTGCTGCGGTTCGCTGTTGGTGTAATTTGAAACTGTGTTTTAAATTCATTGGTGGAAATTTGAACTGCGCATGTACTCTAATTTTGCTGGATGTGTTTTTTTGTATTCTCTTTTTGTTGGTTAATAATAATAAACATCCTCTGGAGAAAATCCGCCCATGTTTTTTACGACTTGACAGTTCATTTGTTTGTCTTCTTTTTTTTTGTTTGCCGTCATCTTCTGCTCATGTGAATTTAAAAGAACACCACAGACATAATGGAAAGAGAATTTAAACAAAAAGTTGTATTTATTTTTATGTGGATGCCTTTGTCTTAGAGTGTATATAAGTATTAGGTATATATCAATATAAAGGTATACATATATATTTTATATAAATGTGAGAATGGAGTTCAATAAAACAGTAAAAAAAAATATAACAACTCCTCTCCCTTTCAAAATAAAACGTCATATTATTGTGTAAACAAGGTCAATAGCCTACTTTCATGGTAAAACGCAAATTATTTGCGTTGTATTGATTTATTAATTTGTTTTAAACAATAAAATATGTACAAAAGTATATGACTGTTATTGACAAACATGTTTTATTAACAAACGAACCTTTTGTGTGTCTATTATTCTGACATTCTAGACGTTTCGCTGTAAACTAGCTGACATTCAATTGAGCAATTCATTAATGTTTACTGTTATGTATTTTTATCAACAGGGCGTTTCTGTCAATCGTAAAAAAGTAAAAGACTGTTATTTTTTTTGACACTGACACATGAAGTGGAATTGTTCCTTTTTATTTTATTATTAAGGGGCATAAGAAGTTAAATCTGACAGATGTTAAACTCAAATGTCAAAATGGAGTTTATTTTTCTTCACTCCCCTGCTTAAATTGTGCTCTTTTTCATTAAAACAATTTTTAGCTATCAAAACTGGTGTAAACAGAAAGAAAAGCCCAGTTTCTGAATATGAAATAATTTTGGTTTTGGAATTAAACTCCAGTCTACACTTTATTCGTCATCAGTTATTTGCTCACACTTAAAAGTTGAATGAAAATTGACTTTTTAATCCATTGCTGAATACAGCAATCCTCGTCTCTTATGTCTTAATGCTTACAAACCTTTATTAAAATCTAGTAAATGTCATTTTAACCCCTGCAATCACGAATAAGTACATTTTTTTTCTTCTGCATGTACCGTGAACATTTGACGTTTTCGAATTTTATACACAAACATTTCTTAAACATGGTAGTAACTCCTTTAAATCTTTTCTGACCACATGCTGACACACAGAGGCACACTAAAAACTATATCCAGTGAAATAAATGTCATAAAACTAAAACTGCCACCTTGTGTCATTTGTGACTCTTACAAAAACAAAAAAAAAAACGTGCGTATAAAGGAATGTGTCTACTTGGGCCGTTCGTGCGTCCCTTCAGACATAGAATTTAAAAATTCCACAAAAAAAAGAAGACAATTCAGGGGACAGAATATCATTTTACATGAGAAGTCTTTACCTCCTAGAAAGGTTGATTTTTTTCTATTAATTCTTTAATGTTTTTGGTGATTTTTCTTTTATTTACACAATGCAATCAGCCTTGTTTTACTTTTTACTTTGTGTTTTAAAGAAGAACTTTATTTTATGACAGAAGAGATTAAATTTCGTGTTCTTTACCGTTTCTCTAATAAATGTTAGGTAGGTACCGAAACCGTCATAAGTTGTGTTTTTAGTGAGGAGTTTTATAAAGAATGTTGAAAGATTTTGATTTTTATGTTCAGACCTGCCGACTCTAAAAAAGGGATAACATCCATTTTGTTGGCAAGTAAAAGTACTCATATAAAAAGTTATTTACTTTCTATATAAGTGTCTTTTAACCCCAGCTTTGTTTTTTTTTATAGTAAAAGGACATAAACTATACCATTAAGCACACTCTAGGGAATCTTTTTTTACATGGTTTTTAATAATAATGTTATAAAGGTACATAAAGTCACAATTAAAAGTATTTTTACTTTTATATATGTACTTTGTGCTATCAACTTTGCCAAGCTTTTGCAAAAGCACAAAATTTAATGACTCGTTTAAGCATAAAAAAATATAATGTGAATATTCATTACATTTTTCTTTTAATACCTATAAGGTTTGATACTTAATAAGAAAATTAAAAATATTAAAAATTTTCCAGTGTACTTTGGTGTTTCAATAAAATTTGACAGTTCGTTTTTTTTTTTTATGGCGAACAGTTCCCCTAAGTTGCCTTTGTAAAGTTAACGAACAGATCATTAGTGTTTAAAACCAATGTCAGAATTTGTTGGCTTTGATTTTATTCATGAACGTGACATTTACACTTTTATTATTTGAATCGTTTTGACGTCTTGTCATTTTGTCTCATTCCCACTCTTTTTTATTTGAGTTTAAAAAGGTCTGCCTCACTTCTGTATTCTTTTTCAACTATCAAGTGGCAAAGTGATACAAAGACGAAATGTCAAAATAAATCTCCTTAAAAGTGTCAAATGTAAACATAGTCATAATACACATATCAATACTATTGGTTCATTTGAAGTTGTCAAATTGTTGTAAATAAGTTTTTAGATGATTTATTTTCATATCACTTAAAATGTCATAAATTTCGAGAGTTAATTCTTGAGAAAAATTAACCAAAATGCAGAACTTTTTGGAATCAAAATGTTTTCTTATAAAATCCATCCTAACCTCAGGTTCATATAGTTTTCAAAATGTCAAATGTAAAATTAACGAAACTAACAAAGAACTGTTCGCTTTTGTTTATAATAATACATACTTAAACGAACAGATCATTAATGTTTAAAAGCAATGTCAGAGTTTGTTTAAAAAGGTCTGCCTCACTTCTGTATTCCTTTTCAACCATCAAGTGTGAATCAAAGTGATATGAATACGAAATGTCAAAATAAATCTCCTTAAAAGTGTCAAATGTAAACATAGTCATAATACACATATCAATACTTTTGATTCATTTGAAGTTGTCAAATTGTTGTGAGTAATTTTTAGATGATTTATTTTTATATCACACAAAATGTCATAAATTTCGAGAGTTGATTCTTGAGAAAAATTACCCAAAATGCAGAACTCAGAACTTTTTGGAATCAAAATGTTTTCTTATAAAATCCTTCTTAACCTCAGGTTCATATAGTTTTCAAAATGTCAAATGAAAAATTAACTAAACCAACAAAGAACTGTTCGTTTTTGTTTTTAATAATACATACTTCAACCTGCAACTAAGAATTGATAATTTCTTTCACTATTTTCAAGTGATTCTTCTATAAAAGTACACTTAAAACTCTATTATTGTTGTTTTCTTGTGTTCTTGGTAACTTTTAAATTTTTAATTAACCTTCGTTAAAAGTTTAAAAATGACAAAACGACATATAAGATTGACAAAGTGAGAGCACAAGAATGTATAGAAAACTCAAGCACTCAAGTTGGTCTTACCTTACCTTTACACTAAACTCTATATCACAATCGAAATGGAAATGTATTTATGTACAGTGGAAGTCAAATAATTGAGCCATACAACGAAACAAAAAATTTAACTGGAATGTTTTTAAAGTATCTATTTTTTAAGAGCATTTTTACTGGAAGTAGAAAATAATTAAAGCTCAGTTCGAAACTCCAAATATTTTTTCAAATACTGTTTTGAAACGCTTTTGGTTTTTATAACGAACAAAGCTAAAACCATTAGGTTACTAATACTAAACCTGATCCCTTCTTAACGTCAGAATAATTTAAATCTGAAATAAATATGGGCTGTCAATTATAGGCATAAACCATATTAAGTTGATTCAAAGATGAGAACCTGACGCTTTGCTACAAATTAACATGTTTCGAAATAAAATATTACCTGGAGACATCGTTTCACCCGAACACATCGTTTTGGAGTGATGCATCTAAGTTAAAAGTGTTTGGAATGTTTCACTTCTTATAAGGTTAGTCCTATTATAGAAATATAAAATTACTGCTGAAATCTAAATTGAGACAATCTAGAAAATCATTGAAAAACCGATTATGTCCTCTTGGATTGTCAACTCTTGGTTAAAATTCAATTCTATCAAAGTTCTAGTACTCTGAATGCAGCGCTAGGGCCTATTTTATCGACATTGACAATCGTGACAGGTGACAAGTTTTCATTTTATAATTTGACAATTGTCAAAATCTATTTCATAAACAATTTGACAGTTTTTTCGTTTCATAAAGAAATTGTGAGAAAAATGAATTGTCAGAACAATGAATTGTCAAAACAATGAATTGTCAGAACAATGAATTGTCATGAATTTTTCCATATTTTTCAGGAGTTTCACGGTCAAGTGTTGACAGTAACAAGACTTAAAATGAAAAACGATATATTTTAGTAGAATTATTTTGAGAATGTTTATATTTATGTTTTTATTATATTTTATCCACTTCACTTTATAAAAATAAAACACGATTTTACAAACTGACCTGTTCAAACTGAAAGAGTGCCAGTATTCTGTCACGACAAATGTGTCCTGAAATTTGGAAAACTTCGTTCATAACACCAAAACATAAAAAGGGTAGTAAAAATGTAATACAAAATTATCGTCCCGTTGCAAAACTGCCCGTCATCCCTAAGTTATTTGAGTCCATTATTTGTAAAGACATATTGTTTAATTGTAAGTCTATCATTTATGACGGTCAACATGGTTTTGTTCAAAATAAGTCAACAATTACTAACCTCTTGCATTTCAGATCATTTTGTTTAGATTTGTTTGAAAAACGGAAACAAGTTGACTGTGTCTTCACAGACTTCAATAAGGCCTTTGGTAAATTGTGCCATAAAACATTTACTTCTAAACTTAAATCCCAAGGCTTTAACGATACATTTGATAGTTGGGTTTCCTGCGTAGTTTTGAGGAATGAGCGGTCATCATATTTTTATACCAACTCTGGCGTACCACAAGGTAGCCATTTAAGTCCTTTATTGTTTATTTAACATTTAAAGTACATTTTTTCAACACTTGCTTAAAGCATTGTAAATCTTTTAATCTAAGAATAAATGTAATATTATTCTTAACTTCTAACGTTTTGACATCTGTCAATATTTTATGAAATACAGATCTATCAGACCAGAGTGACAAATTTCTGAAATTGTCATCTGTCATTTTTTATGAAATAGGGCCCTGGTTGCGGTACAGTGTCAATTACATGTGTAGGAGTTATACGATATATAGGATTTCCAATGTGATATGAAGAGTAGAAAAGTTCCATAATGTAGATGGCTTAAAAATGTATGAATTTCGAATAATAAAGAATTGAAATACTTGAAAAATGTAATTACAATCTTATTTTCCAATCAATACCCGTGTTTTGTTGGAAAATCTATACATAGTATAGCAGGATTTTACACGAATAACAAAAACAATATCCGCAGTATGAATAACACCGATAAAAGTTAGAGTAGAATCTTACTATGGATGGGTTTTTGACATTTATACGAGTCTCGAATGAATCTTATGTGATTTCGTTATCAAATATTGGTACGATTGATATTACATTTGTATCTCGATGGCTGTGTTCGGTGAGTAGTTGTGCATTTGGCATTTTGGATGTGTTTTCCATTGGGGAAAAAATCAATCTGTTACTTTTGATATTTCTTAGTTTTGTTAATGAAAATGGACTAACTTGGCTTATTTTGCAAGAGAACACAAAAGAAAAGATTTGCTATATTTCCACCAAAGGTTTATCTAAGTTGAGATTAAATAAATGTTTTTGGTTATTCCACTGCAAATGGTGTTTCGAAGTTTTCGATGTGTGAAGTGCAAGTGAGATAGTTTGATTCGTGTTAAACAAAACTGATTAGTTCAGCACCATATATGAATATGCAACCAACTCCATGTCCATTTTTTTTTGTAATTTTATGAAAACAAAACTATATTTTTTGTAGGTACACAAACATGCAAATAAAAAGGCCATAAGCGTTATCTGTTAAACCAACTCCTCACCACAGGTTTTTCTTCTCAAATTTTGACTCGACTCCGATCTCCGACGGGAATCGAGTCAAATCAAGCTCATTTCAACTCGATTGAGGTATATAAAGAATTGAGGCGATCTTCAAGCTCGCTCCAACACCACATGTTAATGTAGTAGTCTACGGACAAACCCCCCCCCCCCCTTGAAGCAATTTTTAATGAACTTTTTTTTATAGAATCTCATTTTCCAGATGTTTTCTTACCATTTCTTCTTAAAAATTGTCCATTTTATTAGTTTTAGTTAGATTTTTTGCTAAGTTTATTTTTAAATTTGATTTTCACAAAACATTTTTCTATTTGTGTGTTTTTTTTATTATTATTGTTCTGACAGGTCTTCTTTCAGTTGTACCAATTTTTATGTACTATATATGTAAAACCAAAAAAACCCACTTAATACATTATTTTTAACTAAAAAATATAACTCAAATTTGAGTGACTTAATTATATGACCACAACTGTATGTACGTAGGGCAGAAGAACTTTTTTTTTTAAAGAAGGAACCTTTCGGCCATTATCGCATTTCTATGGGAAAATAATAGTGGTTGAAAGGCAAACGGCAATGGCAAGGTTCAAGGAGAAATACTTGCACACTCCGT
The DNA here is from genome assembly GCF_945859685.1 of Eupeodes corollae. NCBI lineage: Eukaryota > Metazoa > Arthropoda > Insecta > Diptera > Syrphidae > Eupeodes > Eupeodes corollae. The sequence continues at coordinate 22,497,576 of NC_079147.1, forward strand.
TGCCGATTCCGATTCCAATTTCAATTCCAATTCTTATGTCGTATACGTATTTTGTTGGGTCGTTCGTCTTCTCTGGGGCGTGTAGCGTAAGAAGACTGTAGGTAGCTTAGGTAGAGGTAGGTAGGTACTTTGCTGGGGTCTTTAAACCAAGCCACACAAATACATTAAGATTTCTACATATATACAAACATATATTTGTCTTTCTGTTGTATATGTATGTTCTTCTTTGCAAGGTACAAAACAACAAACCCAGACAAACAGTCAAATAAGAAAATAAAAAGAAGTAATGGAACAACAAAAAACATCATGGAAGAAGGGAAACCAAGAACGAAGAACTAAGAACCAAGAACCCAAGCAAATCCAATGAGTGATCATCTATTACACATTTACGAAGAATATTGCAGAGCATGGCATTAAATAAATGTCTTTGTCAAGGATATGCCATGCCAGACCATACCATACCATACCAGGCCAGGCCAAGCCAAGCCAAAGCCAAACAGAAGGTTCCTTCCTTTGGTGTTCTTTGGGCTTGTCAGTTCAATTTGAGTGCTGCATACCAAAGTATGTATTGTGGCTGCTGGTTTGGGGTTGAATTCGATTCAATTGGAAGCTGTACTATGAGCTGGTGCTCTGCTGTGCTGTGCTGTGCTGTGCTGTGCATGTTGTTTTTACTCTGTGCGTCCTTATATGTACTTTACAGTGTACAGTATATGCCTCAGCCTCTATCCCTACCTGTCATATGGCTTTAAATTATATGGTATCCTAAAGAAATTTGTAATTTCAAGTTGAGTGCTGCCGCTGCTGCACAGAGCATTGTTCGGAGGAATTGGAACAGGTGGAACCTTTCTTGGGCAATTATTATATACACATACCTATGTTTACATATATACTAATATTTTATTTTATTTTTGTTGCTCTTGTTATAAATAATACTCTAAGGCATAACGCACGAAAGTAGGCGTGAATTTCTCGTTTTTTTTTATTTTTGTTAATTCTTTGTTGTCCATAGAAGGTTGTTGTTTAAGTCTGGTGGGGCTTTATCAATACAAGCCACAATAACAGCAACGAAAAACTGAAAACGCAGATGCAGTTTAATTTATTATCGCTTTTAAATATATTTATTATTCACATAACTGCTGATTTTGTTTCCTTAAATTAATTGCTTAAATAAAAATTATGGAATTTCCAAGCCTCTATTTCCTGTTGATTTATTTATGTGGATTGCAATAGAAATTTTTATATTTTTTTTTAATACTCCCCTGTATGGCTAGAAGGCTAATTGGAGTTTAATTTTTTGTTAGGTAATTTATTGGTTGAAGTCTTGATTTATGGAATTAAAGATTGTTTTGGTTTTATTTTATAACTTTCCGGATTTGACTGGATTGTTGTTTTGGGATTTTAATTTTAGACAGTATATATAAAATATGTACTAAATTATAAAAACATCCAACAGATAAATAGCTATTTCCTTTATTTTAAATTGGGAACCTTTGAGTCACACTCTTAAACACGGACATTTAAAAGTGGGCTTTGAAAAATCCATCGCAAAACTTTTGAATTTTAAATTCATAACAAAATGGATACAATTCATGCACCAACTAAACTTAAAACCTAGTAAAAGTATCAAAGAAAACAATGTTCCTGAAAAATTCATAAATATTGACTTGTTTTTTCAGTATTATCATTAACACTTCGGAGCAAATTTGTAAAACTTTTAGTTATTTGAAGTTTTTACTAGTCTATTTAGAACCATTTTCATTGTAGTTTCAGGTTGGTAACGCTGGCATTTGACACTTGTCAAATTCAGTTGTCATAAAAAAAGTACTGAAAAATTCAAAATGTATACCGGAAATTCCTAAATTTGCACTTAGTATTGTCAGTATTGACATTAACACTTAGGAACAAATATGTGAAACTGGTTAATACTCAATGTCAATATTTCCATTACAACTTTAGAGAAAATTTCTTAAACTTTAGTTAATACTCAAAAACACTTTCAATGTCAAAGCGCTTTATGATTTACTAGTCTATTTAGTGCCATTAATTTCGTGATTTTAAGTTGGTGCCGGTTGCAATTGAAAACTGTCAAACTCAACTTTCGTAAACTGACTAATTCAACAAAAAATTTACTGAAAATTCCTAAACTTCTACTTCTATTGTCGGTATTGACATTGACACTTTGGAGTAAATATGAACATTTATCTTAAGTTAATAAGGTAGCGTTGGCAGTTGACAACTGTCAAACTCAACTGTCATAAACACTGTTACTGATAAATTCAAAAACTAACATGTTCTATATTTCCACTTGTGTTGTCAGTATTGACATTGATACTTTGAAGTTAATGTGTACAATTTTAGTTAATGCTCAGACACTTTAAATGTCGAAAAGTTTTTTTGATTTAACTTCTTGCTAGTCTATTTAGGGCCATTAATTTCGTGGGAACAAGTTGGTAGCGCTTACATTTGGCAATATTCAAATTTAACTGTCATAAATAAAGTTACTGACAAATTTAAAATGTTTAACGAAAATTCCTAAATTTGCACTTAATATTGCCAGTATTGACATTAACACAAATATGTTAAACCTATTGTCAATATTCACATTACCACTTTAGAGCGAATTTCTAAAACTTTAGCCAATACTCGAAATACACTTTCAATGTCGAAGATTTTCTTGATTTAAGTTCTTACTAGTCTATTTATTTCGTACTTTCAAGTTGGTAGCGGTGGCATTTGAGAACTATCAAACTCAACTGTCATAAACACTGTTACTGATGAATTCAAAAACTAAAAATTTCTATATTTCCACTTGTATTGTCAGTATTGACATTGATACTTTGGAGTAAATATGTAAAACTTTAGTCAAAACACAAAAAAGAAACTTCAAATGTCGTAGAGTTTTTTGATTAAACTTCTTAAAAGTCTATTTGGGGCCATTAATTTCGTAGCAACAAGTTAGTAGCGCTGACATTTGGCAATAGTCAAATTCAACTGTCATAAATAAAGTTACTGACAAATTCAAAAAAATGTTTACTGAAAATTCTTAAATTTCCACTACTATTGTCAGTATTGCCATTGACACTTTGGAGTAAATATGAACATTTATCTTTAGGTAATACTCAAAGACACTTAAAATGTTAAAGAGTTTCTTGATTAAAGTTCTTACTATTTAGGGCCATTTATTTCGCAGTTTGAATTGCGTAGCGCTGGAATTTGACAACTGTCAAACTCAAGTGTCGTACACATTGTTACTGATAAACTCAAAATGCTTACTGAAAATGTCTATTGCCAGTATTGGCATTGATACTTTGGAGTAAATACGTAAAACTTTAGTTAATACTTAAAGACACTTCAAATGTCAAAGAGTTGCTTGATTAAACTTCTTCCTAGTTTGTTTTGGTCCATTAATTTCGTGGCAACAAGTAAGTAGGCAATATTCAAATTCAACTGTCATAAAGAAAGTTACTGGCAAGTTTACACAAATTTACTGAAAATTCTTCAATTTCCACTTGTATTGTCAGTATTGATATTGACACTTCGGAGTAGATATGTAAAACTTTCGTTAATACTTAAAGATACTTTAAATTTCGAAGGTTTCTTGATTTAAGATCCTACTTTTTATATTTGTTTCCATTAATTCCGTGGATTCAAGTTAGTAGCAGTGACATTTGACAGCTGTCAAACTCAACTGTCATTAACACATGTTATTGACAAATTCAAAAAATGTTAACTGAAAATCCCTAAGTTTCCACTTCTATTGTCAATATTGACATTGATAGTTAGGAGTACATATATCTTTTGATAATACTCAAAGGCACTTAAAATGTCAGAGTTTCTTGGTTTAAGTTCTTACTAGTCTTTTTATTTCGTGCTTTCAAGTTGGTAGCACTGGCAATAGACAGCTTTCAAATTCAACTGACATAAACACTGTTACTGATAAATTCAAAATGCTTACTGAAAATGTATATATTTCCACTTGTATTGTCAATATTGACATTGGTATTTAACATTTTAGTTAATGCTCAAAGACACTTCAAATGTCGAAGAGTTTCTTAATTAAACTTCTAACTAGGCTATTTAGGGCCATTTATTTCGGGACAACAAGTTAGTAGCGCTGACATTTGGCAATAGTTAAATTCAAGTGTCATAAATAAAGTTACTGACAAATTCAAAAAAAATTACTGAAAATTCCTAAATTTCCACTTGTATTGTCAGTATTGATATTGACACTTCAAATATGTAAAACTTTCGTTAATACTCAAAGATGCTTAAAATTTCGAAAAGTTTCTAGATTTAAGTTCTTACTTTTTCTATTTATGTCCATTCATTCCGTGGTTTCAGGTTGGTAGCACTGACATTTGACAGCTGTCAAACTCAACTGTCATTAAGACTTGTTATTGACAAATTCAAAAAATTTTAACGGAAAATTCCTAAATTTTAATTTCTATTGTCAGTACTGACATTGACACTTTGAAGTAAATATGAACATGAACATTTATATTAAGTTAATACTCAAAGACACATAAAATGTCAAAGAGTTTCTTAATTAATGGTCTTTATAGTCTATTGGGTAGCGCTTGCAGTTGACAACAGACAAACTCAACTGTCATAAACACTGTTGCTGATAAATTCAAAAACTGGACTTTTCCATATTTCCACTTGTATTGTCAGTATTTAAATTGATACTTTGGAGTAAATACGTAAAACTTTAGTTAATACTCAAAAAAGACACTTCAAATATAAAAGAGATTCTTGATAAAACTTCTTAATAGTCTGTTTAGGGCAATTTATCTCGGGGCAACAAGTTAACAGCGCTGACATTTGGCAATAGTCAAATTCAACTGTCATAAATAAAGTTACTGGCAAGTTTACACAAATTTACCGAAAATTCATTAATGTCCACTTATATTGTCAGTATTTACATTGACACTTTGGAGTAAATATGAACATTTATATTAAGTTAATACTCAAATATACATAAAATGTCAAAGAGTTTCTTGATTAAAGTTCTTTCTAGTCTATTTAGGGCCATTCACATTGAAGTTTTAAGTTGGTTACGCTGGCATTTCACACTTTTCAAATTCAGCTGTCATACAAAAACTCAAAATGTGTACCGAAAATTCCTGAATTTGCACTTTGTATTGTCAGTTTTTACATTAACACTTCGGAGTAAATGTGTAAAACTCAAAAATACTTAAAATATCGGAGAAATAGGGATATTAATTTTGTGGCTACAAGTTAGTGGTGTTGGCATTTGGCTACTGTCAAAACCAACTTCCATAAACAAAGATACGGACAAACTCAAAAAATGTTTACTGAAAAATTCCTTAATTTCCACTTGTATTGTCAGTATTGCCAGTACTCAAAGTACTCAAAGACACTTTAAATTCTTTCTTCTTTCCTTCTTTCTCGATTAAAGTTATTGCTAGTCTATTTAAGGCCATTTCTTAGTTTCATCTTCGTAGTACTGGCATTTGAAAACTGTCAAATTTAGCTGTCATTAACAATGTTACTGAAAAATTTAAAATGTTTACTAAAAATCCTAAATTTCCACTTCTATTGTCAGTTGACACTTCGGAGTAAATATGGACCATTCAAGTTGGAAGCGCTGGCTTTTGATACCTGTCAAACTCAGCTGTCATAAACAATGTTAGTGACAAATTAAAAATTTTTACTAGAGATTCCTTTGGTTCCCCTTATATTGTCAGTAAAGACATTACCATATCGAAACAAATTTCTAACGTAGCTTATACTTCGATAGACTTCAAATATCAAATTATTTCTTAATGAAAGTTCTTAATAGTCCATTCAGGTCCATTTTCTTAGTTTGAAGTTGGTAGCACTGCATTTGAAATTTTGTCAAGGGATTAGTTGAGTGCTTTGCATTTACGATATTGAAACCTTTAACGATCAAAAAACACTTTAAAATGAATTAAAACTCATTACAGATTGGTGATTCAAACGTAGGGACTGTTTCCTCATTAAGCGATGTTAAATGGGCTTATAATAGACCGACAACTTAAGCATCAGTGCACTCTTAAATTACTTTAAAAGAATCGCATTCTTTTCCAATTTAAATTGAAATGATTTTGTTTTTTACATTTAATTTCGTGCAATGTCAAAAATGTATGTTTGTGTGTGTTTTAATATGATTTACTTTCGAAACCGAAAGATGGTGTACCCTGTAATTAGCTTGAGTCACGTTCATGAACTGTCACTGTTACCCTCAACGCCTTATTTTATTTCAAGGATATTGCCATTGTCGAGAGAAAGTATCCAATCTTTTAAAAATGTCTCTTTGTTACATGAAAATCCATAATTGTCTCTTTCGAATTTTATTTTCATCATTTGAAATTAAAAAGAAACACAGTAAAAACCATTAAAGGCTTTTTGAAGAAGAACAAAATCCACACAAATGGCTAAGCAACACGTTTTACGTTCTCTTTCCAAACATTTTTGTCATTTTAATGTCCCATTACCATAGTTAGGTCGTAGGTATATATTTTATTTATAATTCCTTACATATTGTTATTTTTTTTTTGTTAAAAAATACCAACACAATTCACTGATCCAAATAAATATAAAAAAGCAAAAATCCATGTCCTGTTTCCTTAGATACTTGAAAAAAATATGTAATCTTTATTATTCTCACCATGTCCAAAACCCGACCTGTTTTATGGTAGGTATTTCCTTTGCCATACCGCATTATATAAAATATTCCGCAATTTTTGTTTTCTCTTATAGGAACTTGTATATGTTGAAAAAGTGCCCCAATTTAAGGTCTACACCGACTTGAACCATCTGATGAAAAGACTCGTCCTTCAAAATTGTTTTTTTTTGTCTCTTTTTATGTTTGCCTTTCCATTCCCCATGACTCATAATTTATAGTATTTAATTTTTGACACTTGTGTCACACATTACGTCTTGTCCATACAAACTTAACCGTTACATCCACCTCAACTGGATGGTATGCAACATTTTTGTCAAATTATTCCCACGAAAGATGGAAAACTAACGGTGTTTATATGTATTTTTTGTTTCTTTCATTACGACGCGACTCACGGTCTCTTTCGACTCCTCTTTCTCTGTTGGTCTTCACTTTTAACTTAAGTTTGACAGCAGACGGCAGAAACAAACAAAAAAAAAAAAGTACAGAAAAAGTTGTGTGTTGTGTCGATAAAGTGGTTTAACATGTTTTTTGTGTTTTTGTGCCACACCGTATATTCACCGGTTTAATATGTTAAATCTACCACCAACACTGGGCAAGTGAAAAAAGAATATATAATAAAAACAGGGGATAAAAGTCGCTTACCAAGATCATATCATTGAGAAAAAACATAAAAATACACAAAGCAAAGAGAAAGAAAGAGAGAGAGAAAGAAAATCAAGCGTTTTCTCACTTCAAACCAGGCTTGCCAGATTGGGCTATCTTTTTTTCAGTTCAATCAAAATTGGGCTATAAATAGCAAAAACCCAATGATGACGCTTACCATGGGAACCACCACTGCATCTCAACATCTAAAAATGTTAAGTGTGTTAATATTGATACCTCATCTATAGTTTATTTTCCGGAGTTTATAAAAATAAACTCTAATTAAAGTTATACAATATTTCATTGAAATTTGGGCTAATTTTCCAACTCCAAATTTTGAGCTACAAGCATTTTTAAATTGGGCTAGTTCAGAATATGGCAACCATGATGCGAACTTGGTAGGTGATAGTATTTTTTTCTGCGGGCGTCAGTTCCTTTTTGTTGTTTTATTATGCATGATATACTACCCACACAGATAAATGAAGAGTGTTTCAAATACTTTTCTTTTATTTATAGAAGATGCACTATGTGCTGCTGGTACATTGTAAAATAGTTTTGATACCTACTTTGTGTTTTTTGTTGAGAAATTTGCATTTGCATTTTCCACTTCATTAATCTTGTTGAAGTTTTTTTGAGTATGAAGTTTTTGGAGTTGAAGAAAGTGTCAAGGGACAAAAAAAATACCTTGTAAATATTTTGTAAGTTTCAACTTATTAAATTAAATACTTTTTTGATTAATGTTCGCATGTACCCACCTTTTCACTCTTAAATATTGCTTTGGTATCACTGTATTTAAGTCAATTAGACAGTTAAAATGTTCAAAACAATAATTATTTTTTAGAAAAAATTCTAGTCAGTTGTGACAAGATACGTTTCTCTTTGAACCTGAACAGACCCTGAGCTGTCAAACTCAACATTGTGTTTCTATACCTGTACAGTGCGTTCAGAGCTTTAAAGTTGTGTTATTTTTTTTTTGTTCAGTACGCTGCTGAACGTAGAAATGTGTTGTACTAGATTTCTTAGTACAATTCTCCACTCTTTTCGTTCTCAATTTAAAAAGTGATGAAGACGAGCAGTAAACTTAAACTTCCAAAAAATTTACCGAAGAAAAAAAAATTGATTTCTCTTCGGGGGAAAAAAAGAAACTGGCTTCGTTGGTCGAAGCCAGTGAAGCTCTTTGGAAGTTGGAGCATAGGCTTCACAAAAATAATTCAGTCGTTGTGATCCTCTGGAGTACTATGGCTGCAGAAATGAAAAAACTCTGTACTAACTGCTCAACAAAATGTTAATAAATAGAATTCTTTTCCACTTTTGTTTACCAGCAGCTGACTGTCAGAACTGGTCAATTGTTTTTGACAGCTGACAGAACTCTCCACAAATATTTTTCCGCTGTGCTTTTGTTTTCATTTTGCTCTGCACTTGGAGACCGCCGAAAAAATTAATTTCACTTCAGCTGCATTTAGAGCATTCTAAGTAAAAACGCTGAAAAGAACAGGCAGCTTGCTCTGACAAAGAAGTTAAATTTGTCGATAAATAATTAGTTCATAGTTTTATTTATTTATAAATCTCAAATGCAATATGCTGCAAAACGATATATGAAATTTTCAGCTAATTTCGAAGCAAAACCGTGTTCACAAGGCTCTAAACGCTCAGAGTTGATATCTCAGAACTAAAAGCAAAAAACTCTTAAATACTAGTTTCTTGACTAATTTTTCGGTTAAATTTCCAAAAAAAAATTGCCTTAAGTATTGGAAGGCAATTTCTTGACAGTTACTATAAAACTTGTTTTAATTTATGATTTATGAACATGTCCATTCATTAAAAATACATCCCGAAACAGTTCTCGAAGCGTCTATTTGACAGATGAAATGGTTCCAAATGAACTGCCATAATTATTGGAAGGCAATATCTTGCCAGTTAATAAAAACTTTAATTTCGTGTTCTCTATTATTTATGAACATGCCCATTCATCAAGAATACATCCCAAAACAGTGCTCGAAGCGTCTATTTGACAGATGAAATGGTTCCAAATGAACTGCCATAATTATTGGAAGGCAACTTCTTGACAGTTACTAAAAACTTGCTTTAATTTCGTGTTCTTTATGATTTATGAACATGCCCATTCATGAAGAATACATCCAAAAACAGTTCTCGAAGCGTCTATTTGACAGATGACAGATGAAATGGTCCTCAAATGAACTGCCACAATTATTGGAAGGCAATTTCTTGACAGTTACTAAAAAAGGTGTTCTTTATGATTTATGAAAATGCCCATTCATCAAAAATACATCCCAAAACAGTTCTCGAAGCGTCTATTTGACAATTGACGGATGAAATAGTCCTCAAATGAACTTGCTTTAATTTCGTGTTACTTATGATTTATAAACATGTCCATTTATACATCCCAAAACAGTTCTCGTAGCGTCTATTAGGCAGATGACAGATGAAATAGTCCTCAAATGAACTGCCATAATTATTGGAAGGCAATTTCTTGACAGTTGCTATAAAATTGCTTCAATTTCGTTTGCTTATGATTTATGAACATGCCCATTAATCAAAAATACTTGAAAAAACAGTTCTCGAAGCGTCTACTTGACAGATGATAGATAAAATTATCCTCAAATGAACTGCCATAATTATTGGAAGTCAATTTCTTGACAGTTACTAAAAAAAACGTGTTCTTTAGGATTTATGAACTTGCCCATTCATCAAAAATACATCCCAAAACAGTTCTCGAAGCGTCTTTTTGAAAGATGAAATGGTCCTCAAATAAACTGCCACAATTATTGGAAGTCAATTTCTTGCCAGTTACTAAAAACTTGCTTTAATTTCGTGTTATTTAGGATTCATAAACTTGCCCGTTTATCAAAAATACATCCCAAAACAGTTCTCGAAGCGTCTACTTGACAGATGATAGATAAAATTATCATCAAATGAACTGCCATAATTATTGGAAGGCAACTTCTAAAAAAGCGTGTTCCTTATGAAAATGCCCATTTATCAAAAATACATTTAAAAACAGTGCTCGAAGATTCTATTTGGCAGATGACAGATGAAATAGTCCTCGAATGACCTGCCATTTTATTGATCTTTTCATTGTGACTAATTTGATGCAATATTTTGTGCTTCCTTTAAAAAAAATGTATATGATTAATAAATAAATTGTATTATCCATATAAAAATTTCTATGTGTCATCATCACGTTTTCCTTACGATGGTATTTTTCTGCGGAAATCCATGTTGCTTTGCAAACAAAAAAAATTAAATAAATACTGACGTCACACTTCATGTCTTTGCAATAGCATTGCCAGCGGATGCCAGACAATGCCTTCATATTTATTTATTTATTTATTTTAGCTTTTTTTTGTCTCATGACGTCATTAGAGTAATTTTTTTTGTGTTCTCTTAATTTTTGTTGTACTCGTATCTTTCTTCCTCCTTCGTCGTCGTGTTTCTTATTTATATTTTCACACTCTGTTGAGTGCGCATTTCGTCACAAGTAAGCTTAACGTTTGACAAAATCTATTATATCACTCCCCAACCTTCCATCCAACCTCCACTTTTCATTTTTTTCTTCTTTTTCCTCTTTGCTCTCTTTTTGTCTGATATTGTTTTTTCTTTTTTCTTTTATTTCATTCATTATTCGCTCCTACGTCCTCCCACTTTGCTTGGGTATTTTATTTACTTCAACAATCTCTTTTTACTTTTTTTTTGTATTTCTTTCTTTCTTAAAGTTCTTGTCTTGAGATAATAAAAATAAGTTTCTACATGTTCACTAATTTTATGGGGGCAAAGAAAGAAAGAAAGAAATAAGTAAGAGAGCGTCAATAAATTTTAACAAAAAAGCTTTTAAATAAACTTCTAAGTAAATTGGAGAGGCATTTACTTTGCCTCTTGTGTAATATATGGTAGTACCTAACCATATTAAGGGAATGTATGGATTCGCGGAATAAAAAAGTATTGAACAAAAATTATAAAATATTGCAAATGAATTAATTGACTTTGCCAATAAAATTTAAATGTAACGAGGTGTGTCGCCGCCGCCGTCACGTCTCATGTCACCAAGTCTTGTGCAACATCATCCATCTTGATATTTTTCATACATATTATATGAGAAAAAAATCCGGCCCACCCGACCGAGTCTTTATTTACGCCCTCATAATAAATGTTCGACTCAAGCACATATTTTTGAAATCATTTTATAATGTGACTCATAATTTGTACAATCAAAAAGGAAATGTCGTGTTGCTCTATTTAAACGTCAAAATCCAATATCTTGGAGGTATTGAAAAGTGAACATCCAGTTTTTATAGAAGTTTGTATAAACCAAAATCCTCCTTCGAAATTCTTTGCATTTTATTCCTTATTTATCAAAAAGATCGTATGTCAAAATTGCGCCAGAGTAGATCTTTCCACCAAAGACATGAAAGTGATATCATTTTGTAAATCTGTTCATCCAATTTACTCCAATTCATTGATAAATGCACAAATTCGTATCGAGTTTAAACGTCAAATGCTAAGATGTCATTAAATGGCTGCGTTCAATCTGGTGTTGGATAGGGTATCTTGGAAAGGTGGATTTTTAGATACCTTGTTGAACGAGTTGAATTACTGTATTGAGATAGCTGTCAAAAAATAAAAACAATTTTCAGCTGTTCACAAAAAGCAAAAAAACATTTAAGCTTCGAAGTCAAAATTGTTGTTAGATAAAATGGAATGTATAATTCCACTGATTCGTTGGATTGGTCATCTACAAAACGAGAACAAAATAAGTCAATTTTGAAGTTTAAAAATAGATTATAATTACATTCTAAAATTCGGAGGCAAATAGCTTTTCATCGTCTATTATGTACAGAACATCCTCAAATACGAATTCAACTAACATTTTGTACCTTTTTGTATACCAACAAATACAAAAAGCTGAAATCAATTTTCAAGTTTCTTCAACCATGTGTTGAATCAGCTGTTCTGTCAGATACCTACATACCCCAGTAATTCTTGGATACCTTTGGATTTCTTTTTTGACACCTCAGCTGTTTTTGATCAGCTGTTATTGTACACGTAAAATACTAACAAAAAGGTATCCGGATACCCTATCTGTCTTAGATTGAACGCAGCCAATGACACATTTTAAACGTCAAAAAATATTGACATTTTTAATTTGGCAGAAAGCCGCTTCAATTGAACTAATTTTCTTGATCCTAATTCTTTTCATTTTGAAATATTTAACCATAGTAGACTCCTTAATTGAAAGTGTCCACTAGGGAAAAAATGACAGTTCAGATTCTAAAAAGATGAGGAATATTTGGCAAGTTTAAATTTCGGTGATCTCAGAGATTTCTGTCATTTCCACTTTTGCTATCAGAAAAGTGAGTAGAATTTTTGTGATTCAAATTAGGTCCGTTCGCTTACTTTCTGCACTAAAATTCGTAAAAAGTGATATTTTAAAGAGGAGGGAAAAATTCTCTCACAAAAAAGTAAGCGAACGGGAAAACAAAAAATTTTGCTCACAATTTCACTGTCAAAAAAAATATAAATTTTGAAACATCATCGTTTCATTTCGTGTTAGAATGTATTTAATTTTTTGTAAATGGATAAATTAAGACAACACGAACTTCAAGCAACATCATGCTGATTCATTTTTTTAAAATTAAAACCTGAAAATTGCAGTCTTGTTGCTGTTTTTTGGGAAAAGAATTTTTGATTTTATAAGATACAGCAAAAGCGAACAATTTATTTAATTTATTTGAAGTTCTATCAAATTTGACACTTTTCACAATAGACCAAAGAAATTTCTTGGGCTAAAATTCGTAGGTTGGGGAAATATTTTACTCTCTGGTGAGCGCTCTCTTTTGCGAAAAACTACGAAATTTTTGAGTACTCGGACAGCGTTCAGTTAAATTTCGTAATTCTCCGTAAAATTAGACTGTTTTAGGAAGGTAACCGAACGGACCTATTTTTAAGAATTTTTTGTCACAATTTAAAAAGGAAGAAAAAAAATACAAAACTAATTTGATAACTAAATCAGAACGAGTAATGAAATTTATTATCTTGCTCTTGCTTTAATTTGACTAAGCAAATCCCGTAGCACTCACTCATACAAATATTTAAACGTCAAACTTGACAGTTTTCACTTTCTGTATCCTAAGGTGTTTTCTTTTTAAGTTCATAGCACAGCACTTAATAGATCCTAAGCACTTCGAGTATGCCCTGAGCAGACTTATTCATGTAATTGGAAAACTGAACTTTACATAGTTTAAGAATGTACTAGCACAAACGTGAAGTCATCCAAGCTCAGCTTTTAACCTCATTAGCTCAGTAATTTTATTTACAACTCTTAGAGCGCGCTACGACCTAGCTTTGATTGAAAAAGCAACACCAACCAATTGTTCCTATATGTCTGCGCTAAAAAAAGGAAACACGATCTTTTTTGACAGTTCAGTTCACATCTAATTGTACGAAGTAATTTGGCAAGTTTATATTTCTAAGAATAATTTCTTTATTCTATTACAAAAAAATGCGAATAAAACTTTTGTGAATTGATTTCTAAAGTTTTTTCTATGGCATACTATAAATAAGTAAAGACATACAATAAACATTGGCGCTTATTCATAAAGAATTACTAAAGTTTGTATTTCTTGATCTTAAGTTTAAGGCTTGTTAATTAAATTAACACAGCTCTTATTCATAGTCAATTTTCCTGATGTGTTTAGTAAAACCCCAGCTCAAGGTTGTATTCTACTACAATTATACTTCAAATGACAGGACAGATACTGTTATATTCTCAAAATCGTTATTTTGTGCTGTCATTCCTTGAATTGGATATCGAAAAAAGCAAAAAAAAACTAACAACGTTTAATAATATTTTAGATGAAAATCAAGGAAAATAGTAAAACGCGAACGGCAGGAAAACTTATCGCAGTTAGACACAGAACTTTATAGCGAAAATTGCCAAAAAGAAAAGCTACATCAGCAAGTTTACATACAATTTATTTAATATGATTTATCTTTTCAACTTTTCAATTCACAAACAAAAATCAAATATGATATTTAGCTGTCATAGTAACTGCTTAAAAACAGCATTTCCTATGTTTATAGTTAAAACACAGGTTTAGCTATAAACTTAGGCTTAAATTTATTTATAAATAGCCTAAACTCTGGATTTGCTTAGTGACAGCTTAGCAAGAGTTTAGCAAACATCTATGAATATGCCCCATTATGTTGTTTAAAAGGTTTCAAATTAACAATTAACAGATTTCCAAATAAATAAGACATTCGTATGTGTTTAACTGATACCTAAGGTTTGTTCCTTTACTTTTAATGTTCATGAATTATGATCTCAAGTTCGGTCACTTTTTGTTTGTATTTGCACTTGACAGATCTTTGGACATATAAACAGAGCTAATAAACAGTCCTTATAACACAAAGTTAATTTCTTAAGACCTATTCACACGCCTTACTTTCTCCTAGTTACATATAAGCTCTACCAAGCATAATAAAATATATCGCATTTAAATGTTTTCTAATCTTTTAATGATTGTATGACAGCAGTCAGGTGAGTTTTATATGTTTCTATGGAAACAAACAAAATCAAGATAATTAACAAACTTCAAGTCTCCGCAACTGTACATATCTTGTCAGTTGTCAAGAAAACGCAGACAGCTCACATAACCTCCTAATGTCAATGACATAATATTGTTACGCTTAGTACATACATTTGCATATTATAATGTGTATCTTTTTGAAGGGCGATGTGTAAATAATTTTCAAATTCTTTTATTGATTTCCGCTCACAAATAATAATAAAATTAAAAAAAATAAAAACAACAAAAAAGTTGGGTATTTATTTTAAAATTAAAATCACATGAAAAGTCATGTGACCAATTCACTTGGCAACTATTTTTATAATACCCCCAATACAATAGTTTGGGTAAACAGGGCATTGAAAAAAATAAAATAAAATTATACTGCATATTTCTAGACATTGGTAAACATTTCAATTAAAAGCAGCTTTGCTCTGAATGCAAAAAGTTAATGATTATATATGTAGAATAAAAAAATAAAAAATAAATATCATGCACGTTCAGACTTCAGTATGAATTAGAATAGTAAAACAGGGAAAATCATTTGAAGATAAAATGAAATAAATAAATATAAAATAAAAAAACAAAACATCGTTTTAATTAGAACGAACAACATTCAGAATGTCAAGTACATGGCTAGGCCAGTCATGTGACGTATGTACATTTCTGAGGTTCAAATTGTTTTTTCTTTAATTTTTGTATTTTTATTCAGTTTTGATGAGATGAGATAAAGAAATTTATAGGAATTTATGCAGGCTTTTAATGGATATATTCTGAGAGGTAAAAATAATATGCATTTCAATAAGTTTAATTTGTATCTTTAATACTCGAATAATTATTAATCTAAACTAAGATAAACAAAAGTGTGACGTAAATCAGTGCCTTCGAAAAGAATTAACTTTCAAAATGAGATACCTTTTTATTATATTTAAAAATCAGAATATGATTATTTAAAAAAAAAATATTGATATCCAACAATTCTGGAATTTCAATCCCATGCTTAACAAGCAAGTTCAAAAATGTCAGTCTTATTAAAAAGATTTGTTTAAGCAAACAAAAATCAGTTTATTTTTATTTTAGTTCGGAGTTTGTGTAGCTATAATGATTCCTTGACTAAGTCAGGTTAAACATGGTTAAGGCTAAAATATAATATGTATATACAATTTGACATCGTTATCGAATTTTATCCACTTATACACATAAGAGGAAAGTGGAAACCACAATGGTGGGCCTCAGAGCTTGACTCGCTTACAAGTTCACAAGCCACAAGACTAGCCTCTCACTGAGACTCTTAAAAATAATCCCTAAGAATCTACAAAAAGGCTCTAAGGAAATCTAAGCGATCTTCTTGACGATCCTTCTGTAGCACGATAGAAGAAACTTCTGAAGCCTCTAGGTTACGGACAATTCTTTCAATTCTTCCAGCGATGCCAAGTAGTTTGAAAAATGCAGACGGCTCCTGGACAAATTCAGGTAATGAATCGCTAAACTTACTATTGGACACTTACTTTCCTGGTAGTTCTCTTACCGAAACTTGCAACAATTATATACGTTCAAGTTCAAATACAATATATCCACAAGGTCTGATCACAAGGGACATGAAACAATTAGCTCTCAACAGCTTCAAACCATTTAAATCTCCAGGACCAGATGAAATAATACTAGCCGAGCTACAACAGACTTCTGACATAATTGCACCAATCCTTGAAGCAATTTTTACCAACTGTCTTTGCCTGGTTCATGTTCTCTCGGCATTTAGAGAAGTTAAAGTTGGTTTTTTACCTAAAGCAGGTAAATGCTCGCAAGGCAATCCTAAAGATAAGTATAAGTCAATCATCATTCCTTCTTAAAAGCTTGGAAAGATTGATTGATCTCCATTTAAAGGCAAGTATCGATAGAAGACTTCTGTCTTCGTGTCAACATGGCTATTGTAAAGGTTAATCGGTGGAAACAGCGTAACACACTTTAGTACGCACCGTCGAATATTCCCTCCATCATAAAGAGTTCACTATGTTTGCTTTCCTTGACATCGAAGGTGCCTAACATCTTTAAATGTAGAGAGTACGCTTCGGGAGTTAATTCATTTAACTCAAGACTGGGCAACTCTTCTGGTAGACGGACACCGCAAGGCGGCGTTCTATCCTCTCTCCTCTGGAACCTGGTGGTGAATGAAATCTTAACTGGTCTGGATGCGGAGGGCTTCAGAGTGATAGCGTATGCGGAAGACGACGTTGCTATAGCAGTTTCAGGAAATCATCTTAACACCCTAAAAGAACTCTTACAAAATACCTTAGACAGACTAATCGGTGTGGACTGGGTGTTAACCCACACAAAACCTATTTCATCTTATTTTCTAGGAAATACAAAATTCCATTTGTCAATCTTCCCTATATTAAAGGAATCCAATTAAAATTCTCAGACGATGCTAAATACCTGGGTCTTGTTTAAGATAAAAAACTAAATTGGAAACGCAACGTACAGCAAAGAGTCAAAAAAGGTATTGGTAATAAATGGGGCTTATAACACAGAATCACGCATTGGCTATACACATCGGTAATCAGACCGATTTTAATGTACGGTGTGGCAGTATGGTGGACTGCTTTAGAGAAAGGTATAAACAGTGATAAATTAAATAAAGTCCAACGTTCAGCTTGCCTATGAATACGCGGATCGCTTCGCACGACCTAATCTGCGGAACTGGACACCTCACTCTACCTAACACCTCTTGACATATTTAGCAAACAAATAGCTGCAAGCTCTGCTATTCGTCCAAAGCTTTTTCGCAGTGGACTAACAACAGCATTGGCCACTCCGTAATTCTTAGGTATTTAGAATCAATTCCAAAGCACTTCCAAATCAATTCTACAGAAACTTCCAGATTTCTATACCTCCCAGATCTTTTTGGGAGTATAGGACATTCTTGGAGGATGAGTCAATCCATTTTTACACAGATGGGTCAAAAACAAAGGGTTGGTGGAGGTGTGTACTCTGAACGACTGAAATTAAGTCTCTCATTCCGCCTTCCCAATTCTTGTCTTGTCTTGTCCTGGCTTAAAGAAAACGTGATATCAACATCTGATATCCGTATTTACTCAGATAGCCAGGCCGCTATCCAATCTCTGGACTCTGTCTCTAGTCCCTAACTGTCGATCATCTCTAATGGAGATGGCACAACAGTTTAATACTCACCTTTGCTGGGTGCCGGGCGCTAGAGACATTTCAGGTAACTGTAAGGCAGATGAACTCGCCAGGAACGGTACAGTACAGCCCATCCTATCACGTTCTGCAAGTAAGTATTTGGAACAACATCACCACGTGTCAGGTCACAACATCTGGCATTAAAAACGTTCACTGGATGTGATCTTCGTTTCGTCAGTCCACATAACATTTCTCCACTTTATAACTCCTTCTGGTCCGGTCCAACTAAGATGTTCTTTTGCAAATTTTAAGTGAGATGCGATATTTTTTTTGTCTTAAAAGGGGCACTCTCCTTGCGATTCGCCCGTTCAAATTATTTTCGTCAAATCTCCTGCGAACTGTTTTGGAAGAAACTCCAAGCTTTTACTCAGCTCTAATGTCTTTTGAAGATTTAAAAGGGAATTTTTTTTGATACACGAATTGATGTCTCTATCTTCTCTGATGGTCGTTTTTCTTGGCTGGTCAAATTGTTTGTTTTTTCCTCGTTGGCTTAATTGCGTTTACAAGTAACTTGAGGGACCTACCAAACCAACTTTGTCAACTATTTGAAACCCACTGTTTTGACTGTTGTTTGGTCTCTGGTGTGTTGTGATGGATCCATGTTTCGTCCACTGTTACAAAACGGGGCAAAAACTCCTCCATATTGCGATTAAACAATGCCAAAACTTCGTGTGAAGTTGTTACAATTGCGTTTATGGTCTACTGTGATCAAACGCGGCAACCATCTTGCGGAAAACTTTCTCATGCCCAAGTGATCATTCAAAATACGGCTTCCACAATCTCTCGCCATCGATTGAAATCGATGGTGCAGAGTCGCCATAGTATTTATCAAGCTTAGCCTTGGTCTCGGTAATGTTTTTTTTCGCAAGAAATAATGCTTATTAATCACACGACATTAATTTTTTTTTCATTTTCTCCTGAAATTATTGAGTAGTCTGATAAAAATAGCTGTCAAACACAAACTAACTGACGCAGCAAGTTTAAGTTTTGACAGGAATCAACTGACAGATACCTGTTGACAGGAGCAGTGTTGCTGTTTCAGTAAAGAGGTCAGAAATTCAAAAAGTCACGGACTTATTGATCCGCTTTCGTATATGGGCTATGGGTTTTTCGCTTTTCAATATAGTCCCGGTGAATATTATACCAGGTACATTTCAAAATACTGATACCTTATCCCTGACCGTTGGCTTTAAGGCCTTTATACATCTTGAAATCAATCGATTAATCGCTTGCGGTATACTCGGCTGACTATGGATTCGAATAAGGCATGAAATGATTAAGCCATGGTTCACATTTCAAATCCAAACCCAACACAGAATCATCAATTCATTGTTGTTTTTAATGGACTCTCACTTTAAACAGATATTTATTGATGATATGTCCAACACGTCTTGCACTTCACAGAAATACAAATTTGGAGCTGACTTCCCCTCGTTTCAACTTGGCAAACCACTTCTCAACGGTTGAATTTCTTTGATTTAGAGTCCGTAGTGCAAAAATTAACAAACGAAGTTCGTTTTAATCCATTTTTGTTTTTAAATTAACAAGAGACTTCACTCAAAATGCTATTTCTCATAGACTAATAACCCGACAGCTGTTAAATGTATACACGAACTTTTGATGCTTATGGCAAAGTAAAACTCATTTGGATTTCATACTGGTAGCGCCATCTACATATGTGTAAGTCTTCGAACTTTTCAACCTCTGCATCTTTGAAATTCTATAATAAAATAAAAAACCTAATAACAAGCTTTCTGATATTGAAATATACCTACATAAGTTGGTTCAAGACTACCTTCAAAATTATTACTTCCACTATTCTTCGAAGGATATAGAAATGGTGCTACATTCTGCTGAATTTTGTTCTTAGTATATTAATATTTACATCCTTATTTTCTATGTTATATTCCCAATGGTGTCTGTATGTTTTCTTTCTTCGAACAAAAACCAATATTTCTTGAAAATTTGCAAGTAACTGGAAAAAATAAAAACCAAGTAATTCCATTGTTGAAACCTAAGTTGTGCAACATTCTACTCCGCTCCGCCCGAATGCGGCAACCACAACGAAAACGAATTTTTCTTCACATCGTCTTCACAAACTTCAATAATTCAGTCTTCTTCTCTTTAACCACACAAAACCTTTATACACATCACAAAATTGGTCTTGTAGCACTCCCTTTTGCTAAAAACATAAATAGTGGGTGCATATTTGGTGAATAACTTTTCTTCTTCCAAACACACCAAACTCAACAACACTCATTCTCTCCCTTTGTTGAAGGAGGGGAATTGGCATCCAAAATAAAATGCGCAGATAATTTTCCCCTTTTAAAGTCAAAAGTTTGGGGTCTTCTAAATTTGTTTGTAATTTATAAGTTGGAGAATTGTGTAAAAGTGGAGGGGAAAATTAATTCTGATGTTTGTTTTGTGCCTTTGGTTTTTAGAAGCAGCCATGTTTTTCTCAAGTTCTCTTTCGTTGCCAACAATTTATCACCGTTAGACTGCATTTAACCACAAAAGGGGAGAAGAGTAAAATGGAAGTTGCCAAGACAGCCTTGAGAAGAAGAGTACCCGAGCATTTTCTTCTTCATTTTTGTATCCAATTATATTGTGGATTGTGGTCCCTTTAGTGTTTGGTCATCATCGCTTGGTTTGGTTTCTTTCTACCAATTCAACGAACCATTGGAATTACTTCTCTTGCTCTTGCTCTTCTGATGCTCCTTTAAATTTCATTTCTATGACAATGCGAGTCAGTTCAAGACGCCGAAGACGACGATGACGGTGGTGAATGGAATGGTGTAGTGATGGTGGTGAGGTGAAGAGGTGATGGTGGCGGTGATCTCTGCTCCACCTTGGTTGTGGCGTGTAAACTGTATGGGTAGTGTTGATGATGGCGTTGGATAGGAATTTAAATTTAAGGTGAATGATGTGTTTTTTTTTTTTTTTTTATTCTTACAACTCCTTCATTCTCTTCCATTTACCGTTTTTCTTCTTTCCTCTCAGCTTTGGGGATTATGAATGTTTATTCTTCTTTAGTGAAATGTATACCTATACCTACCTACCTAGAGAAACCGCTTTATTGTTGCTGCTCACGTCGTCGTTGTCGTCGTCGTCGTAGTCGATGGCATCATCAATCCATTTTACTTGACAGCCCAGTCAGAGTTTCTTCTTCTCTACTCTACACTTCTATAGTCTACAGTCTACACTGAGCACTCAGCACTGGCACTGAATGTGGCAGCTACAGCTACCTACTTCATTTTATACACTCCCAGTCAGTCCCAACCCAATATGGTAACAAAGAAAGAAAATTCAATCCCAATTTATGCAGAAGAGAATATTCTGTTGTAAAAAAGGGGAACAAACAACAACAACGAGGACAACAGGAATAGCAAAAGCAACGTGTGTCGACTGTATATCATCCCAATGGAACATTGTATACAAGGTTCATTTCCTTTGTAAGGAACATGGCATCCTGTATTCTACGGACAATGTTCTGATGATAATGATGGTATCTGGTTCGTGCACAAACGAACAAAAAACAAAAAAATGATGGTGCAAAAAAAGACAATTTCTATGGAGCGTTAGCGTTGTTCTCGATCTCCTACCATATTGACAAGTTCCAGAGTACCTATACACTTAGCGCTCACGGTAAACCTAAGAATGTAGAAATAATAAGGATAAATACCTGAATACCTAAGCGAATCTATGCAAAATTAATTCAAGTACGTAATAACAAAATTAAAGCCAAATTTGCGGTAGAAAACCGAACCATTGAATTATCAATAACTCCCTGATTTCAGCTATAAAATAAATAAGTCCTATTTTGTTTTGAAAGTCCTTTAGAAAATCAAAATCTGTGAATTGGTCTAGGCCTTGACTAAATGACACTGTCCTTACCCTCTATCTTTATCTACAGGGTGTCTTAGCTGCGTGAGAAGTTGAGAAGATTGTTTTCTATTGGTTATAATGTCAAACTGTCCTTTAGTGCCAGAACAAAGCTTGAAATTGTGGCGGCTCATAAGGCAATCGCTTTATTTTACTTTGTTTAATATTTGAATTTAAGCTTATTCTTTGATTTCGTCAATGAGCTTCGTTGGTCCCTATTTCTTTCAATATAAGGAAGGAGCTGCCGTTGCGGCGACTGCTTTCAAGCGATGCAAACAAATATTTAGTTTCCAAAAATTAATCATCTAAACATGAACGACATTTTGTTTCTCGACTCTACTTTGGTTTTCTCTGGTTTTTGTGATTACTACTGATTATACTTTTTATTTAAGTATGTTTGATCATTAGTTTTAGCCTGGGAACGAGAGAGCTGATGTGGATAGGTACAACTCTGGACCAATCCCATTTAGACTCACTCTAACCTCATCCTGTGAACTAAAAAAGAACATTGGTAATGAGATACTTTAAAAAACCAATGAACAATGAGAAAGCTTTGAAGCCTGTGATATAGTCAGAAAATTATGGCCCAAATTCGACAAAAGTGGATCCCGTTCGATTATGCATCTTAACATAAAATCTCTATAATTGTTTGTGAGCATAATAACAGGGGTTACCATAAAAAAGTGCGCGTTAGCACCGCATTACCACTTCTTATGCCACTTGCCAACATCATGCCAAACTAGAAACAAATTCTTAGACAGACACTTCTTCAAAAATCTTGATGAATTGGTAGACATTTTAGAAACCCGCCTATTGGGTTTCATCAAAGCCTTAAAATGGGTAAAACAAGACAAACCAAAGAAATCAATGAACCTACAGTGATCTAAGTGTGGCGATATCCTCATCAATCGCCAGCCCATTTACCTATCCTTACCTTAGTTTATGTCGGCTATTGAGCAACTCTTTTAACATTGGAAGCCAAAATATGACGCCAAACGGCCACATTTCTTGTAAAAAGTAGTGTCAAATTAGAATCATCAAATGGACTATGTAACTCGTAGGAACAGAAAATAAATGCCATGGAATTTCTTACTTACTTAAGGTGGCGCTACAGTCTTGTGTGAACTAGGTCCTCACCCAACAAACTTCTCAATCTAGCTCGGTCATTAGCTAGATGTCTCTAGTTTCGCACTCCAAGTTGGGTGAGGTCACTTTCCATTTGTGCGCGCCACCTGATCCGCGGTCTTCCTCTACTGCGCTGTCCTGTGGGTGTGGATTCGAAGACTTTCCGTTCCGGAGCATTGGTTTCCATGCGCTCTACGTGACCCAGCCATCTTAGTCGTTCGACTTTTACCCTTCTGGCTAAGTCAACGTCGCTGTACAGCTCGTCGTTGCATCTTCTCCTCCACTCCAATTCGATGCATACGGGACCGTAGATCACACGAAGAACTTTTCTCTCGAACCAACCCAAGGTGCTTTCATCCGCTTTTCTCATAGTCCATGCTTCTGCACCGTATAGCAGGACGGGAATGATAAGGGCTTATATGGCGACACTTTGGCCCCTCGAAAGAGGACTTTTTGCCCTCATTAACCGTTAAACCCATTTTTGCCGCCTCTGCCTCAATACTCACAAAAGCCCCATTGACATCACGCTGAGTTATTCCGATTATGTCAATGTCATCAGCATATGTTAGTAATTGGACAGACTTTGGAAAGATAGTGCCTCTTGTGTTGACGTGTGAGCTCTGCACTATTCTTTCAAGCACGATGTTAAAAAAATCACATGACAGTGCTTCACCTTGTCTAAAACCTTTTTTGACATCGATAGGTTCTATTAAGTTGTTTTCAACCTTTATGGAGCAGCGTGAATTCTCCATGCACAAACAGACGGGGTTGGCAGGGATGCCAAAACTAGACATGGCTCTATACAACTCGTCACTGTAGAGTGTAGATGCTGTCATATGCGGCCTTGAAATCGATGAAAAGATTGTTGATGTCGATTTGGTGGTCTTGGGTTTGAATATTTAATCGACTGTGGACTTTTCTGGTCTAAAACCACACTGCTTTAGACGATTACATATTACGGCAGAGAAGATTTTATAGGCGATGTTAAGTAGACTGATTCCTCTATAGTTGGTGCAGTTTAGAGGGTCTACTTTTTCCAGGATCGGGCAAGCAATACTGAGGTTCCATTCATCGGGCATGCTTTCTTCCGACCATATCTTACAGATAAGTTGGTGCATGCTCCTAACCAACTTTTCTGCAGCTGCTTTAAAGAGCTCGGCATTAAAGCCATCCGCTGTTGCAGCTTTATTAGACTACAGCTTAGATATGGCAAACTTTACTTCGTCTAAGTCTAAGATTGTTGGCTTCCGTCGTCTATGTTGAATGGATCATCCTACCTGACAGCGGATTTCGATTCGTCGTCGCCGTTATGCAGTCTGCAGAAGTGGTCCTTCGATATCCTCAGCATTGACTGCGGTTCCACTATGATGTCCACTTTCGTCTTTGCTGCCTTCGGTTCTAGGTTTACTTACCTGTGAATTTCGTTTCACCTGTTCATAAAACTTTCGATCTTCATTCTTGCATGGAATTATCTACCTGATTATTATTCTAAAGTTCTAAAGCTCTTATAATAACATCCGATAGGAAAGTGGTTCCAATACTTCTAGTGGAAGATTTTCTCCTCCATCTATAGAACTTCGACTTTTGCTTTGAATTAACCTCTGTGATAGGTGCATTTTTATTCTGAAAAAAATGTAAACAAAGCTATTAGGTTCTTGTTTTTATGTAGATTCAGAGATAGGCGAAGCATAAAAGTACCTAAAATGTTTCTTAAAATCATTATATTACACCCAAGCAGTTTTCCACTTTTGTCTGCTCTTTATTTACCCACCGTTCAACATAATAAGGTGTTCATATTATTCCAGCCTAAGAAAAAACCCTTAGTCATCCAAATTTTAGTCGAATTTATGTTAACATCTAAGTAGTTTATCCTTTCGTATCTTTTTCAGAAACATAATCACCAATTAGACTCATTTCTATAACACTTTCTTTTTGTTTATTCTATTTCCAGATTGATTTCATCACCACAGAATTACACAGATAGTCCAGCAAAATTATATTTATTTTCTTCTTGCGTGGCACTGCATACCATTCACCACTCATCTACAGCATCTATCGATCAATACGCTTGATTCGACACAAGAAAAACTTATAAAAGAAGATTGCTTCAAAGGAGTATGCAGCAACAGCAACATCAGCAGCAGCAACCGAATCAGCATCAGACAGCGTGCTCTATATAAGAGCAACTCCACATATAATATTAAAAAATAAATATAAACAAAATTGAAAAGAAAGGCACAAAAGTTCATCTTGTGCGTCATCTTCTAAGACGCGCCTAAAGCTTTAAACAAAACAAAAAAATAGAAACCTAATCTTTCTGCAATAGTCAGTCGAAGATTCCAACTTATTGAGTTGTAGTCATCGTGTGATTTATTTTAATGAATGAGTACGTTTCCTGTGACGGATTGTTTCACAGAATAAAGCGTCAACCTAAAGGATTTTTGTGACATACAAAATCAAGAGCAAATCAAAAATCATATATCTAAATTAAAATATTTGGATTGATACATAAAAAGAAAAGAAAGAAGATTGTGATTTACATTTATTATTTCAATCGCATTCAAACAAAAATATTTAAGAAAGAAAAAACTATAAATTTTATTAGTATTGCTAATTTTCTGGGACCCTTACGTATTTCCTACAATTTTAAACAAAACAAAAAAAAATAGCTCTAATATTAAATTAAAACAAAAAAAAAAATAAGTCGTTTTGTCGCTGTGCGAAAACAACAAAAAGAAATATATAATATATTTTAGTAAATCTAATCGCTTGACTGTCTGCTTTAACATTTTTGAGTAGACAAAAAATATTAAATTTAAATTGATTTCTCTAAATCGATTCAAAAACAAAACAAAAAAGTCACTAAAATATAGAAAGAAAAAAGAAAAAAAAACAGAATTAATTAAACAAAACAACACCACCTCCTCAGCAACACATTAAAATATAATAAATAAATAAAAATGGAACGCGAATCAAATCCAATGCAACCCATGTGCCGCTCTGGATGCGGTTTCTATGGTAACCCAGCCACAGATGGACTCTGTTCCGTTTGCTATAAAGTAAGTTTTACTTTTATTTTAAAAAAAATATAAGTCTACAAATATTTATTAATATTTTTGTTTTGTTTATTCAAAAAAAACAAAAAAAAAGGATTCCTTAAGAAAAAAACAACAGCCACCAGTCAGCAGCACGCCTGTGTCAGTTCCAAGCCCACAACCGAGTCCCACATTTAGTCCAGCCATTACAGTCACCAACACAGCACAACCAACAGTACAGAGTTTACAGCAACACAATGAAATAAAAGAAGTAAGTTGTTATTTTGTTTGTTCAATCAATTTGATCGTTTTTTTTTTGTTTAATGAAAAAGTATTAGATATAATTTGTTGTTGTTTTTAAAAAACAAATATTGTTGTTCATCCTCTCGCTGTTCATTAAGAATTACATTCGAAAGTGATTACAAAATAAGCTCAATCATACGATTTCATCGCAATAGTAAATCTTTACGAATCCCGCAATATCATCACCATTCCCGTTTGTAATGCAAAATTTATTTAAGACTTTGCATCACAAACTTATTTGGTGATAGTTTTTAGTCAGGATTCGTAAAAGTCTGCAATGGAATTCGCGGATTAATGATGGAACCAAATATGCAGTAGAAATTACCAACTTAGTGGGTTATAAATTGTACGCATATCCAAGAGTAGCCTGTTAAAGAAGAGAATAATTGACATTTTATTATTCATTGTAACAAGGGCAAACGTTGCTGTTCTTAAAAGACAACATTGCGACTAAAAATCACAATTAAATATTTCCGCCTTCTAAATTAGCTCTCAAGAAGTTCGGGAATCATTAAGTTCTGCCAATGTTGTTGGAATGAACCAATCTCTTTTCCATTTATTACTATAACAACGTTGCTAGGTAAGAGTGGTAACGAAGTTACAAGTGACCACATCTAGGGTTCAGAGGCCTCGGGTCAATAAAGTAGCGGAGGCCCCCTCGCCTCAAATTATTTTTAAAATAAAATAAACCATTTTTTTTCACTCGAGTGAAACCAAGTAGATTGATTAAGTATTGAATAAAAACATATAAATATAAACGGAAAAAAGAATTATCTGAAATTAAATTTTGGGGTTAACGAACGGAACCTTTCGAGCTTTTTTCGCCGAAAAATCGTTGATGATTTCGTTGAAATCCAGTTCTCGGAGTAAATCGCTTTCAATGCTCAGGAGAAAAAGCTTCAATAGACGGTTTTGTACTATCGTGGTTCGAAGCCTATTTTTTATAATTTTCATTTTTGAAAATGAGCGCTCTCCAGTGCAATTTGTTACGATTAAAACCAAATGAATTATCAACGCAATTTCGAGGTTTGGGAATGTTGCTCTGAAATTTTGATTTTCGAGATCTTTATAGGTTGATAGTTGATCTATTCCATAGTTCTTTTCCTTTTCGTATGAGTCAATCAAAGACACAAATTGAACCAACTCATTGCCAAGACTACGCTCTAAATCATCCGGATACATTTTCACCAATGCCTCTGCTGCAGCGTGCAAGTTTTCAGCATCCATATTCTAGTTGTGATTTAGGAATCCAAATCTCGAACGTACAGCTTCATAGGCATGAAATCTTTCAGTTAGAGAAACGGATAGCTGGCCAATCACTGGGATGAAGGCTGATAATTTGTGATAGATTTGCGTCTTGTACTTTCCCGTAATCGAGTGGATTCAACCTAACATTTCTCGTTCTGGTGCGGCTGCTTCATTGTATTTATCAAAATCATTTCGTTTGAAATAATTTTAATGATTCTAGTGCACGATTCCGATTCAAGAATAATTTTCGGGTCTTGCAACATCTTGTTTAAAGCGTTGAATCGCTCCAAGAGACGAGACCACTCGTCTTCTGAACAAGGTGCGTTGCTTCATTCCTCAAGATGTCTTTTTGCTCTTTATTGAAGATATCCGAATAGCCGTTGACTAAGGCTTCCGTAGCTTCAGATCGGCAAGACAGTTTTGCTGAGATTTTTCCAGACTAAAAACTGGCAGCTTTTCCTCTCCGATAATTTCTCAATCAGAATTCGGTGTCGGTCTGTACTGGCTGTGAAAAACGTACAAATTCTGCACGAAATCAAAGAATTGAACAGTCGATTGACAAGAATTCCCAGCAAAAAAAATACATATCAAAGGAAAAGATGTTAACTAGTGTTTACTAGTTGGAATTTGAAACAAACATTTTCCGAAGTCTTTATTGTGGGGCCCTCTCGCAATCCGGCCCTGCCCAAATCATTCCGCCTATCAAATTTGCTGTTTTCTTATGAATTTCAGCTGTTGACGAAAGCTCATGCGAAAACCATTTGAGATGTTCTTACATTTTGTCCGATAGTTGATAAGGTCATCGTATAAAACTCACACCCGCAGTTATAACTTTAATAAAGCACACAAGTCAACCTTTCATTATATCTGCATTAAAATTACTTGATTTCTTATGGTTAGTTTTAATTATCTGTTTGAGTTGTTTTAGTAAAGGGTGGGTAAATTTTAAGGACCTATGTTTATTTTGAATTTATTATTTTCTTGTTTTTATTATGACAATATTTGTAAGATTTAATTATAAATAGAACAAAATATGGGCCAAATGGTAGTCGCAACTTTCGCGGTATGCCTCCATCCAATTGTCCAAGTTTTTGTTGACGCTGAGGCATAATTGGGGCTAATATGCCAAATTATCTCATTCTTTAGATCTTGAATTGTTGCTGGCTACTTTAGTTTAGTTCAGTTTATTCATCAAACAGAGATTACATTAATCATCTTACAGACTACTTTAAATTAAATTAATATTTAAACAAAACAAAAAATAAATGAATAAATACATTTCAATCAATATTTAGGAAATGCAACATAAGTTTATTTTTTAAGGTGACTCTATTAAAATGGAAATCAAAGTCTATTACATTAGAGACAGAATTGGTTTCTCTCACACAGCAAGTTATAGGTTCATTAACCCTATGGTAACTTACGTGGAATAGATCATAATCTCTAAGTTGACGAGAAGGAATATTTAACTCAATAGAAGGTATGGGTAGTTGATATGATACGACAGAATATCACGAATAAATAAAACAGAGAAGATTTTACGTCGATTTTCAAGTGACTCTAAACCGATAAGTTTGCATCTCGTAGCATATGAAGGAGTTTCAATATTCCATCCATCGTAGTACAACAAACCTAGTGAAATTCTTTTGGACTCTTTCAATTCCTAATGAATGAATTCTACAGTATGGGTTCCAAACCACACAACAATATTCTAAAATAGATCTTACGTCACACAAATAAGAGATTTAATAGCATAAGGGTCTGAAAAGTCTGTTGAATTTCTTTTAATAAAACCAAGCATGGAGTTAGCTTTGGCAGCAATATATTCAACATGTTTGATAAAATTGAGTTTGAGGTCAAAAACAACACCAAGATCTTTCTTTTCATTGACTTTTTTAAGAACACTACTTCCAATTTTATATTCGAAGAAAGAAGGACAGTTAGAACGATAGAATGAAAAACATTGACATTTTGAAACGTTTAAAGATAATTGATTTTTCTTGCACCATTCAATAAACATGTTAAAGTCATCTTGCAAGCGGGACAATCATCAGTTTGTTTTATGCATCTATAAAACTTAAAATCGTCAGCAAAGAAGTCTTAGAAAATTATGAAAAATATCTGGCATGTTATTAATAAAAATAAGAAAAAGTAAGGCTCCCAGGTGACTACCTTGTAGGAGTCCTGATGACACATGTACAGGATTAGAGAGAACATTACTAATGAAAACAAATTGAATGCGTCCCATAAGATAAGATTTCACCCATTGCAAAATATTTGACTTACACCTTTTCTTTCAAATAACCCTAAAGAAAGAAGTCCAAAAGAGTCAAATCACACGATCTTGTCGGCCAGTTTCGCCACCACGTGAGATAACACGGCAATTAAATTTGTCGAGTAAAAGATCCATTATGTTATCTTGTTGAAACCACATACAGTCCACATCCATATCTTCCAATTTGGGCCATAAAAAGTTCGTTATAATCTCAAGGTAGCGAACACCATTCACAATAACTGCCCAACCGGCCTCATTTTCAAAAAAAAAATGACCAATGTACAAACACTCACTCAGTGGGTGCATTGGTTTTTCCACAACCACTCTTGGATTGTTATTCTCTCAAATGTGGTTATTCTACTTAGTAACGAATCCACTGAGGTGAAAATATGCTTCGAAAATTGATCAACTACTGTTTCCATTCCTTGCCACCATTCTGACATTTGAAGACGTTTGATATGGTTTTGTCAATTGCACCTCGTAAGTCCTTATGTATAATGTGAGAGGTGCAATTGTTGGGCACGACGACAAGGTCAGCTGAACGGCTCTTCAGCCACACTATAGCGAACAAAATCAGTATTTTCTGCAGTAAGAGCTGTACAAGTATGCACTGGTGTTTTCACATCTTCTACAGACCCGGTTTGCTTAGAAAAATTTGAAATTCGTCCGATTATACGCACATTTACACGATTGAATTGATTCGAAGAAATCACGAAATTTGAACACCCATTTTCATAACTTGTCTGAATTACTTTAACTCATTGCTCATTTTGTATATTGCCATTGTTTAAATTGAATTAGTCTGAAATAAAGAAATGTCAAATGAAATGCAGGAAAAAACTTGACTTTAATGTGTGGTTCACATTCAACATCGGTACTTTAAATTTAACCACCCTTTACATACATATTTGTATGTTTTTTTTGAAACAATCTTATTCCGAGTTTGTTTTTATGCTTAACTTATTTTCTGCAGTAGAAAAACTGAGCACTATTAAATGTGAATACTTTGTATGGACTAGTTACTCAAACTGTTGTTACACATTATGAATATGTAAAGCATTGAATATATAAACCAAACAACTTATTCAAGGCCAAATAAACAAATTGTATCGCGTCATTAACTAAAAACAATAGACTGATATTCTATAGAGCGAATTTTATGTATGTTTTCCTTTGTTCATAATTTGTTGCTGTTGCAAAATTTTCAAATGTTTGTTACCAACCATGAAGTTTAAAACCTCAAGAAATAATATTAATGAAAAAGAACTACAACGAACTAATAAAATGTGCAATTATTCTTTCGACATCTTCCACTTCATTGTTTTATTTTAATGAAATACATTTGGATGAATTTCAATTTGTAGCACAATTCATAATAAATCTTTTTATGTATAACACTACATTCATAAGAATTAAACAACTTAAACTGCAAATGTTTTTTCTTGGAGTGAACAAAATTTGTTCATTGTGGCCCCTAATACTTTAGGAGCTAAATTGTAGCACCTGTGGCGTGGTGGTTATTGCGTTGGATTGTCACGCGAGAGGTCTTGCGTTCAATCCCTACCCGTACCAAAAATCAAATCCTCTAAGAGTAATTCTGGTCATGAAAAGTGCTTTCTCAAAAAAGCCTCTCGGGTTTGGCATATAAGCCACCAGACCCTGGTTCTCTAGGGACTGTTGCGACGGCTAATTTATTTATTTGTTAAATTGGCAAGGAATTGGAATACAAACATTGCAGAATCACCATAACCCCTCTATCCCTTTCATTTTTAGGATTGTTAATTGTTGTTAGGTAGTACCCGTGAACTGTCATGCGAGAGGTCTTGGGTTCGAGCCCCGCCTGTGCCACCTAAAGTTTTATTCACGAGTACTGCCTCCTATGAAGAATTCACAAATTCTCCAAGAGTAATTTTATTTTTTCATGAAAAATTGCTTTCTTAAATAAGCCGTTCGGATTCGGCATATAAACTGTAGGTCCCCTCCATCCCTGCAATTATTCACAGGAATGGTTAAGAGTTGTAAGTCACTAGGCCCTGGTTATCTACGGACTGTTGCGCCACCTAATTTATTTATTTATTTAATTGTTGTTAGGCTTTCGTTTTTATAAGTTGTCACGGCACAACCAGACTTATTTCAATTTGTATGGATCCTTCCTTCACAGTCCGTTGGTTTTTTCTCATTTTTGCTATTAAACTGCAACATCTAAT
Source organism: Eupeodes corollae (assembly GCF_945859685.1). Classification (NCBI taxonomy): domain Eukaryota; kingdom Metazoa; phylum Arthropoda; class Insecta; order Diptera; family Syrphidae; genus Eupeodes; species Eupeodes corollae. The sequence goes on from NC_079147.1 coordinate 22,529,744, forward strand.
CCACTTACTTGCTTCGCCTAAGACAGCGTCTTGAAATGTTTATATTCGGTTCAAAACCAATCTATAATAAGATCATTTAATTCAGACCTTGACAGGATTGTTCATTGGGGACTAAAGGATCGTGTAGAATTGAATGCGTCCAAAAAGGAATCCTGTGTATCACTTCATTTTCACTTCACGACTACATGCGCAATGTCACAAAAATTGCTGAAAGACGTTTGAGTTTCCTAAAGTGATTTAAAAAGTTTGTCTCGCCTTTGATCGACCTATTATATATACATCTTAAAAACGTCTAAAGCTAAAGTAGAACTCCAAGAGTCCCAGCTCTTTGCTGGTGCCCCAGTACTTTGGTATTGGTTAGTATTTAAAGAAGAGCGTTTAAAACAACAACATAACTCGCTTGAACACTGCCTTATGTCTCCTGTCGCACCATTCTTTGCTGTTATCTTAACAGATCATGCTCTGACAATGTTCAGAGATTTATTATTTTATAGCACTACACGATTGTGGAATGCCTTTCAACGCTGTCTTTACCGGTCATTGATATATTTTGGAATTCAATACCAATCATCATGGACAAGCCACCTTTTGAACCTTTTCTTCCTTTTTTAGTACTCGTATTGTGTCTTAGACATAAACAAGGTACTAAAAACTTTCGGAAAACTGAACAAAACTTAAAAAGTTTTAAGCTTTAAAATACCACTCTTTGGCTTTCACTAGCAAATAAAATTCTAAAGTAACAAAACAGCGGGGGTTTCTTCCGTTTTAAAAATGCATTCAGTAAAAACAAATATTGTTCTCAAAAATTCCTGAGTGAACTAGTGTCTTAGCCAACCAACTTCTCCATCTAGCTTGCTCAATGCTTTTAAAAAGTTCAACCACCGATAAGTCATTGAATCTTTCTCTTAGTCATTTCTCCACTACTCCTAGGTACCTATATTTATTGTTTAATTCCCGTTCGCACTTCCTTGTTAGAATAAGTTTAAACTTAAAGTAAGTAACTTCGGAACGAAAAACAATCGCCTTGAACTATACTTCCAAAAAAAATATTAGTTTGAAAAATGTATCAATAGGAAATAGTCAACATATTTTTAAAAAAATACAAACAAAATTAAATAATCTTGCTTCGAAAACTTGAATAAATTGGTTATTATTGCTGTTTTATTTACACTACCATGTTTGGATTAAAATATCTTAAAAACGATGGTGAAAAGAAAACAGAAAAACTTAAATTGATAAGATTGTCTAATGAAAATGATGCAATTCTGGAAGATTCCGACAACGAAGTGAACAAGAGTTCTGATCTACAACAAGTTGGCACTCTATTGGTCTCCTATCTGCAAATTGGTGTCCTGCAATTGCTTAGTTCATCAAACGCCAAAGCTGAGGGTGAAGAGTAGTAGATGAAACTCTTTTTTCTCTAGAGTTTAAAAGTAGTCTTAGTAATTTGGAATTAAAAACAAAATAAAAAAAAAAAAAAAAAAAACGATTTAACAAACATCAAAACAAAAAAGCAAATAGAAAAGCTGACAAATATAAAATTATCTAAAACGAAAATCTTTAAAATAAAATTAAGGCCGCCTGTGAGTCGTCAACATTCTCCCGATCATCGTCAACTTTATCACCAGCATTAGCATCAGCATCGTCGTCATCGGTGGAATCAGCGACATCATCATCAATTTCAACATCATCATCACAATCACCTTCGCCATCAGCAGTTACAGCGTCTACGATTCGAACAGGAGTGACAAGTTGTTCTTCGTCAGCGGGTAATATCCTCAATTGTTCAACCTCGACGTCCAACTCCTCCAATTCAAACTCTACAACAAATTGCTGTTCTACTTCCGTTTCCGCTTCGTATTATTCAACGTCATCGAATTTGATTTCGATACGAATTATGGACTCCAAGGAATCAAATAGTAGCTCAGCTAGAAAAAGGGTAAATTTTATATGCATACTTTTCTTTTCTTTTTAACAACTACCATATCTACTACTAGTAAACATTTTGTTGTCTTTTTTTCTCGTATGAAAAAGAAGATTAAACAAAATATTAGTGATCAAATAATTTGGCTTTTTATTCATCTCATTTGGCTTTTTAATTAGTTTGTTGGTTTAGCGCAAAGTTAAAACAAAACGTAAGAAGCATGAGCTCTTTGAATTGATGCGTGCCCGCCAGAAAACATACATAAATAGCAGCCCTAAAACTAGTGTGCGTTTAGTTTTAAGTCGCTTTTCTAAAAAGAAGAAGTTTTGTTTGTGGAGGCTACTCTAATGCATTTCAATTTGAAATTTTATTGGCAAATGTCCAAATTTATAATAAGCTAGCCAAGTCCAAGTTCTTCCCCTTTTATAAAAATGTCATCTCTAAAGTATACAATCGGCTTTGGCGGCGTCCGGCCGGCGGCGCGGCAGCCGCGGAAAGAAAAGAATTTAGTTTCCTCATTTTTCATTCTTGATGAAGAGAGAGGGGTTAGATGATGAACAACAACAAGAACAACAAACAATTTGTTTTTGTAGAACTTTGGTATTTTATGTACATAAGTGCAATTTTTGTATAGAAAAGAATTTTAAATAAGATTACATTGTGTTTGATTTTGAACTTATTTTGTTATAATTTGATTTTTCTTCTTGATATTTTAGAAAACAAATGAAGAAACAACAGTTAAAGACAGTGCAACAACGGCAGGTCCATCAACTTCCACAAACGACGATCAAGACGACAAGGAAGGTGATAAAGATGCAAAAAAGAAAAAGAATCGTTGTGCTGTCTGCCGCAAGAAGGTTGGATTAACAGGTGAGAAATATTTTGTTTTTATTTGTTTGTTATTTTATACTGTCTCAGTTTAAAAAAAAAATGTGATATCAAAAAGAATTCTCGATTTTTTGACATTAGTTTTGAGTTTTAGTCAATGGATTGTTATTAATCGGGTACTAGTTAATGTCTTCAAATTTAAAGACGAACTTTTTTATGATATGTGCAAGCTTCAATAGACATCTCTCTACATCTGTCAGATTATATTATAATATTTATAGAAAGCCACAAAACCAAAAAGTAATACAGTTGCTCAAAAAAGAAAGCGGACAGCTTAAATTTTCCACTTAAAACCGCAAATAAACAATCTTAAACAAACTTAAGGAAATAGGGTTTATATATTTTAAATATTTCTTATTTAAGGTTCATAGAATATAACAAACGAACGGTTTCTTAAAATCTAAGTTTAAAAAAAACACCAGCATATTTTACATCAAAAAAGAAATCGGACACTTTATGTATGAATAATATTTTGTAGATAGACCTTTGCTCTTTTTTACAGCATTAAACCTTTTTGGCATTTATTGGGAAAGTTTTACTAAAACAAGCTGGAATTTTGTCCCATTCACATTTTGAGGCCAGTTCTAGGTCCATTTTGCTTGAAATGGTGTAGTTTTTCAGCTGGGGTCGTTGTCTTGGTAAAAACTATATTCATCTCTGATTCCCAATTTTTGTGCACTCTGGTTTAGATTGTGTTTCAAAATCTGAATATACTTATATTGGTCCATAGTTACGTTTATAAACACAAAATTTCCTGGACCAGCAGCGGACATACAACCCCAAACCATAACTGCGCTTCCTCCATGTTTCACAGTTGGTCGCTCTTCATTTGGTTTTCTCCATACATATGTTTGTCCATCAGATCGGAATAAATTAAATTTACTCTCGTCTGAGAACAAAACACATTTCCAGAAAGAAAAAACTTTACTTTGATGGTGTAAGGCAAACTTTTTTGTCTTTATTCTGTTTTGCTGGATAATAAACGGCTTCTTCCGGGCGGCAACTCTTCCATGGAAATTGCTTTTTTGTAAAACTATTCTTACGGTTTCCGGATTGACATCCTTATTTGAATATTCTTTTACCTCAGCAGTTAACTTTGGTGTACTTATTAGAGGAAGATTCTGCACTTGCTTAGCAATCCAACGCTCATCGGCAACACTTAATTTTGTTGATCTTCTAGATTTTGAGGACTTTTCAACAGAATTTGTTTCTTTATACCTTTTTATAATGTAACTTACAGTAGAGGGACTTTTTTTTACAATTTCTGCTATACAACGAACCGATTTCCTTCTTTAAAATGTTTAATCACAAGTTTTCGTTGTCTTTCCATCTTGACTTCCGTTTTAAAATTGAATATATTTTGGTTTCGCCTGACATAACAAAAAAGTTACGGCATACTAAAATATTCATTTAGTTCCGTTAAAATAAGAAGAAAGTGCAGTGCTGCTAAATGTCCGATTTCTTTTTTGAGATTTGAGATACAGATATTAAATTATTTAAAGTTTTGAATGGAATCATATTTTTTTCATGCATTTGAAGTGCAAGGTCACAAACCTTTGAAAAAATATCTATTTGAACACTTTTGAACATAATTTTAATGAAATATTTTTAAAAAACGACGAAAACATTATGTGTCCGCTTTCTATTTTGAGCAACTGTAAGTTTTCTTAAAAATTTATTCGCGTCTTATAATGTTTTTATTACATTAGGTTATTAAAATATTCCTCGTATATTTCAAATCTTCATTTGAATCTAAATTAAGTTTTGAGAAACCTTAAATTGAATGCTGCTTGCATTGTTTTGAGAAATATTTGGGTTTCAAATTGAAACTTCAATTTTAAGCTTATGTGGAAATTTTAAAAATATCCGTTTTTAACATTATTTTCATGATTATTGATTCATTATATTTCAAAAATTTGATGTAATAGCTTTGGTTACATCGTTTAAACATTAATGATTAAGTGTTTCTAAAGTACTTATGTAAGACAGGTGACATAGCACCGCCAATAAATTTGTCACAAAATTGGTATTGCAATAAATTGATGGTTAAAAAAGTCTATGCACCGTCTTGTAACGGAAGCTCCTTTGTCATTTCAAAATGGTTAATTTTTTCTTTTAAAGTAAATATACTTTTTTTTGTGGTTAAACGAATGCTGAAGAATTGCCAAACCTTACTAAACAAACTCAGAGGAGCTATTGACAGTTTATATCTCCAGTGGGATTCATAAATAAGTCGGAGAACTCTGCTCCAAGCGTTCTCAATGTGCTTAGGCTCTGCTCTGAGCCTATTTAAAAATGTCTAACTGTCGAACAATAGACAACAGCCTAGAAATGTCTCATGCAGCTAAAATAGCACCCTATGTTTTTGAAGGCCATAATATTTCCTTTACATCAAATCTAGCACACTAGAAATTAAAAATCTTGGTTTTATTAAATTATCGGGAAAGATAAGAATTGAAAGAGATTTGCAAGTAAATCATGAACATTTAAACCAAATATTCTGAAATAAATGTTCGCCATTATGTTAAGACTTATCATTCGCAACAATGAAATAAGGAAACCGAATTAATAATGACCAGTAAATCACTAGAAAAAATACAAAGAGAAAGGGTAAAGGAAAAAAAAAGTCCTCAGAAATAAACGTGCTAGATATTCCAAGAGACCGCATAACCAACAAATTTAAGAAAGAGTAAAAATGCAGATACATCTTCAAATCACACATTGACATCATGCTGAGTTCTTCCGATTATGTCAATGTCATCAGCATATGCCAGTAATTGGACAGACTTTTGAAAGATAGTGCCTCTAGTGTTGACGTGTGAGCTCTGCACTATTCTTTCAAGCACGATGTTAAAAAAATCGCATGACAGCGCATCACCTTGTCTAAAGCCTTTTTTGACATCAAAAGGTTCTGTTAAGTTGTTTCCAACCTTTATGGAGCAGCGTGAATTCTCCATGGTCTGGTCATCCTGCACAAACGGACAAGTTTGGCAGGGATGCCAAAACTAGACATGGCTCTATACAGCTCGTCCCTGTAGATGCTGTCATATGCGTCATTGAAATCGATGAAAAGATGGTGGGTGACGATTTGGTGTTCTTGAGTTTTTTCCAGGATCTGCCGTAATGTGAATATTTGATCAACTGTGGACTTTCCTGGTCTAAAACCACACTGATAAGGAACTTAAGTTCTTTAGAACTTAGCTTCAAGTTATTTTTGAATGGAACTGAATTCTAACTTGTTTTTTAAAATTTTGTAGGAACCCGTAGCTCGTTCTGACTCAAAGTTCTGACATTTTACGAACAAAATTAAAAACATTTGTAAGCTTTCGTTGGAGCAGACATTTACATATTTTAGGATTTCGTTTTAATATTCTTATTTTTTTTCGAAATAAAAAAATAACTTTTATTGTTTTGCGTTAAATTATTCTTATATAATAATTTTCACATGCACACAATGTTCGTGTAGCATCAAAAGATGGAACAGAGATTGATTTCGATTCATAAAACCTGCTTCTTAAAAACTCGGACCTTTCATTCAGATATTAAAGTCTTGAAATTTCTAGAATACCATTGATGCATGCAATTTAAATGATGAAACTATTGTATTGAAAAGTTTCAAGAAATCGAAACGAAAAATGCAACATAGTGTCAAATCAGACGTCGACGTCTTTTATAAACAGATTCATCAACACTTTTATCTGCAACTAACATAATTTAAAAACAGGTCTTATGTCTATTTTCCTAGAAAATATGTCGTTTCTGAATAGAGCCTGCAAGACGCTTACAAAAAACCAATGGAACATTTTGTTTGTTACCTTTTTTATGTACAACAACACTTTTTTGTGACGGACAAAGCTTACGACATCAAAAAAACATAAGGAATGTAAGAATGTTATTAAAACACAGCCAATTTAATACTTTTATTTAGGTATCTTATAGGAATTATTTATAAATTTCACGATAGCAACAATGAATTTAGAATTCTTCACTCAAAGACGTTTTTTATATCAAATTAAATTTAGATAAGTTATCTTTATTCAAGAAATTCATAAGTAATTAATTAAAGTTTAAATTATAGATATATTATAGATACGACGCGATCACCGCTACTGCTTAACTTCAACTGAGTTTTTCTTTTTTGTCCTGATGCAGCCGGATGCATCTTCTTATACTAGTTGTCTCTTTTCGTTCTTTACTTGTAATGTTTTTTTCATAGAATTAAATTGATTTAAATTAGCTTAGACAGACGGAAAACTAAGTGAAAGCCAATTTGAGTATCAAAAATATGATATTCAATTATCAACTTAGCCGATTCCACCCCCAAATTCATTTTTTCAAATTAATCATGATAAATTCCCAAAACCTTACTTAACAAGAAGTGTCAACACATTTTGACATACTCAATGGTCAATCCATAGCTCCATAGACAACAACCATTGAAATTGTTCATGCTACTAAAACAGAGCCCTATGGTTTTAACGGCCATTATATTTTCTCTTCAAATCTAGCACACTTGAAATTCAAAATCTTCGATTTAGTAAATTATTGGCAAAGCCACAAAATCTTCATATGCTAGAGACTTACAAGTAAATCATAAAAATGTAAACCAAATATCCTGAGATGAATGTTTACCATAATGGTGAGATTTTTTATTAAATCAATAGGAAAAGTACAAAAAGAACGAAGAAAGGAAAGGAAGTTCTAGAGACACAGCTTAGCAAGTACAATAAAATCATAATTCCCCGATATCCAAACGGGGCACGTTGCAGTCCAAAATAATAATATCCTAGAACAGAGAGAAACCCTTAAAGGGACCTAGCCCCTTTGCGGCACAAGAAAAAAAGTGATCAAAAACAAGATCAAATCAGATAAATAGGCTAAAAATAAAAGGTCAGACTAATGGCCAATTTCTGGACAAAGTTCTAAAATAAATTAAACGCTATATCTAATAATTCTTGATTTATCGTTGGAATTTATCATTTTCATACCTAATCAAAACTTTAGAACTCGAATCTTAGATCTCAGTTTAATGGAACTGAATTCTAACTTGTTTTTGTAGCAATTTCTGACTCAAAATTCTGACATTTTGCAAACAAAAACATCTGCCAGCTCTTGGTGGAGAAGGCATATTTTTTTAAGCTTTTGTTTTCATATAATTATTTTTATTCCAAATAAAAAATGTGTGGACATCAATCAAAAGAAATTGATTTCAATTTCTTATTTCACCAATTTTTGAAAACTCAATCCATTCATTAAGATTAAGCATGCCATCTAATCGATAAAAACTATTTTATTGAAAAGTATAAAAAAATCGTGTGTTTAGTAGATTCTGCCAATAGATTATTGTCGAGATGAATAATGAAAATTATCAAATATTTTTTAATCCAAACTGGATTAAATCTAATCGCCTTATTTTAGGGTCTAAGGAATCGAAGTTCTATCCAAGACTGAGATCTAAATCGGAGTTCTAGTTAACCGAGTTCTAATACTCGAGACGCCCAAATTTGAGAGTCAAATAAATCGAAGTTCTATCTCAGACTGAAATCTAAGTCGGGGAAGAAATTAAATAAAACTCAAAGCCTATTAGAAGACAAGAAACTATCCTCCCTTCAAATACCCCAAACTTTTCTTCAAGGAATTAATTTAGAAGACATACTGTAGAATGAACATTTTCATACATTCCTTAAGGGGGACATGCTATGTCCTATGACAGCCTGTATTTTAAGGAATTTTTAGGTTTTTTTTTACGACCAGTAAATACATTCAACTTTATTAAGTTTATTATCATTTATTAACATAGTTCGACAGTATAAATACAAAATTTGAATTAAAAATATTGTAAAGAACACGAGTTACAGCGGTGTGAACAACTCCAACTCGAAAAAACGAGCTCGCACTTCCTCCACGATTCGGACTGATTGGCTTATCTACAACAAAAAAAGTAAACGGCGTTTTAATCTGTGTGCCTAAATGAATGCACTAAACTATCATCAAATGAATATACCAAAAATTGGACTTTTGGGAGACATATGAAAAAAAACGTCGCGAATTTTGCGTTTGTTTTGTTTTGGTTTTTGCTATAAAAAAAATCTAAATTTTTGGAATTTTTGCTTGTCGATGGTTTATTCGATGTGTTTACATGTGCTGAATCCAACCTTACAAATTCCAAGTCATTTGGTCAAGTCGTTTTTGAGATACGATGGAGGAAAGTTTAAAAACCACAGTTTTGAGAAAAACTCATTTAAAGTTTCAAGTACTCTTAACTATAAAAATATCAACTTACCTTTCAATCGGCGGCGATGCCTGGTCCATAGAGTATTCCTTCCTCTTTTCGTTGAAACTCTTTCAAAGCAGATTGTTCAGGTCTTGAATCAATTTTGGCTCGTTTAACGGCATCACGTTTCTCAATATAAGTATTGGCTTCGCGGCCTATAGGGCATCCTATAACCGACATTACTTTCAAATTACCTTCAAAACCTTCATTAAAGACTTCCTGAATAACTTTATCAGTAAGTTTACCTGGTCCTTTTCCACCGATTCCTTTCTTTGTTTTATCTTGTTTAACAGCCCGAAGACGTATCTTTAAAACGACTTCGAGTTTTGAAAAATCCCTTACTACCGTATTCTAGACATATTAAACTAGCAATTTATGAAAAAAAAAAACTATTTTTTGAACCCATCAAAAGGGAACAGAACATATTGTAGATTGCAGTTAGGTTAGGTTATAGGTTAGGTTATAGTGGCTGTCCAAGATGGAAACGGAGACACTTAGGCCAGTTTAATGGCCCATTGTGATACCACATGAATCTTGAGGCTTCCTCCTAAGCTCAATGGAACCAGCTAGAGTCCCTTACGAAACGTGAGAGGCTGATTATACTGATATGATTTAGATCGTTTAGATCTATAAAGAAGAATTCTCCTAGGTAATTCTTGCGTTCTCGAGCTAGAGCAGGGCATGTGCAGAGAAGATGAAGAACCGTTTCTTCCTCTTCCTCGTCCATACAGCTTCTGCAAAAGTCATTTGAGAATACGCCTAGTCTCGTGGCGTGCTTTCCTATTAGACAGTGTCCGATTATGACACCTATTATCGATTGCAGTGCATCAGTACCTAATTAATATAATCATTTATTAATTCATAGTAAATTTTACTAATTTTCCAAATATCTAAAACCATTTTTTTTTTTTTTTTCATTGCAGGTTTTGAATGCCGATGTGGTGGATTATATTGTGCTGTACATCGGTACAGCGACAAACACGACTGCACATTTGACTATAGGGAACACGGGGCCCAAGAAATTAGACGCAATAATCCTGTAGTAGTTGGCGAAAAAATACAAAAAATTTGAACTTTTGTGCCATCAGTTTTATAATATACATATATATATATATACATAAAAAATTAAATTTAAATAAATATAATTACAACAAAAACAAAAAGAAAAAAAAAACATGAAACAAAAAACAAACAAAAAGGAAATATACACATATAAAAAGAGGAAAAAGAAAACATTACAAAACACAATACACACACACGCCCACATTTAATAAAACAACAACAAAAAAACTACAATTAAATTTTAAAAAAAAAATGAAAAATAAGTATAGTACATAATACAATTTAAAACAAACAACAAATTAAGAAAGAAAAAATACTAAAAAAAAGCGGAAAAAACAATACAAATAATACAAAATCGTGAAAAATTACCTAGTTTACTATTAAATTAAAAGAAAAACATATACATAAATAATAATGCAAGTGGAATATTAAATTTTTTGTGATCTTTTGTTTTCTTTCAAATTAATATTGATTATTATTATTATTACTTACTATTTAAAATATATAAAGAGAAACAAAAAAAAAGAAAAGAAAAGTTTTAGGTAAAACATTAACGCATATATTGTATGTAATATGAAAACAAAAAATCAACTTACTTTTATTAATTACACTCTTAAATATAATAAAACAAATTATTATTATGATTATTAATTATGTATATTAATTCTGCCGCTGCAACCAATATTACTCTCTCTTTCTATGTCTCTCTCTATCTCTCACTCACTCACCACCACCAAAACACCAGACAGGCGAATTATTTGTTTTTTTTTTCTTCTTCTCCTTTTTAACTTCCCTTTTTAATGTTAATTAAAAAAACCAAAATAAACTAAATTTAAATTTAAAACAAGTCTATGGATCTGGGATTATAACAAAAATCACTTACTCCCATCATAAGATGCTCTTTAATCCTGAAAGAAATTTTGAAACAACCGAAAACGAAACGAAATGTCGAAGGATTTTTACGATTACGCGTAATCCAATTCACATGATTTGTTAATTAATTTCTTCCGATTAAAGTGGATTAAGGCGGTGAAAGCAAAACAAGAAGAAGCAGCAGCCACTTGATGAATGAAAACATACAAAGAATACAAAAACAATCTGCAATAGTAAATTAGAGAAATGTTCACATATTTTCCTTGCATTAATTTTTCTTCCCGTTTTTCGCTTTAAAAGTTAATTTCTTAAATTTATATTTTTTGTTTCTTATATTTTTTTAAATAAATATTTTCGGTCGTTTTGTAGTTAATTTTGTTTAATTAATTATTATTATTTTTCTTTATTAATTAGTTTGTAAAAATAAAAATCAAACCTAATATAATATTTACTGAGAAAAAAACAGAAAAACAAAATACAATTTATTATTTTCCCAAAAGTGAAAGAATAAAAATAAAAACAGATTATAATAAAAAAAAAGATTAAACAAATACTAGCGTGTCTATATAATTACTATATTTTTATTTGCTTTAAAAATTAAGGGAGTTTTGTTTCTTTACTTTTCCGACTATAGTTGAGTATTTTGTTTTAATTATTTCTTTTTTCCGAGTTAAAAATTAGTATGGATATATATGAGTTGTACTTGTAATTATTATTAGTTTTTTAATTAGATAAATTTTAGTTGTATTTGAGTAAAAAATAAATAAAAATGAAACCATGTTTAAAATTGAAAATTTAAATAAATATAAAAACAAGTAATTTTGATTTGCAAAACCAACATTCACCAATATACAGTTGAGAAAATACCAATCATTTTACTAACTATGTAATTACAACAAACAAAAAGAAAAACAAAAAAACAAAAAACACAAAACAAAACAAAAATACAAGAAATGGTATGATAAATGAGTAACATTTTTAAGAACTTTAACTTTATTAATTGTAAGCTATTATTGTAGTGGAAATGAAGTGAAAAGTTTTTTTTTTTTTTAATCTTAGTGCACCAGCTTTTTAGAGTTAAAATACAAAAAGAGAGATAAAATATAATATTAAATATAAAAACAAAACAAAAAAAAATAATTAAAAAAAGGATTACTTCAAAACAAAACAAAGAAGTTAGTAACAACATAAAAAAGTAAATAAAATAATTCAAAAAAAATGATAACATTTTGTTGTTTTAATTTCAGTTAAGTTAAATTATATTATGGTTTTCCCTTTTCAGTTTGGTTTTTCTTACTCCCGAAAAGATTGTGATTTGTTTTTGATTGATAGTCGAGGGAAGTATGTGATTTTTGTATTGTGGTTTTTTACTGCAATATATTTTTTTTCTTGTTATACACTTTTCTTAAAAAAGATGAAAACTAAAATATGCTGAAAAAATGTGAACAAAAAAATGTATGTTTTGTTTAAAGGCGTAAAAAGAGTAATAAAAAAGTATACATAAAAAGTGTAAAAATGACTTTTAATAAATCGGGATTTTGCAATCACTAACGTGCGACACCTCATAAATCCCCAGAAGCCGCGTCGCATATTTTCGTGCGACAGCTAGTACTTCATTTCAAGCCATGTCGTACGTATTTGTGCGACAGTATATTTGATTTTGTATTGGTTTCGGATTGTGTGGCTTCTGGTGAACATTTTGGTCTAAATTTCGTGGCTGTAGGATAACTTTTGAGGAAAATATATAAGAGTGAAATTTTGTCTTCTTCGTGTTTCTTCATATATGTACTTCATTTTTATTATTCAGAAAAAAAATAACAATATTATTTCATTCAAAAAATTAAGTTAAAATTGAAAATTAATTAGTTCAAGTATTGTTGGCAACATCCGTAGAATGTAGTGCTAAATGTAGGCACCTCCCAAAGTACCTTATGTCAAAGACCGCCATTGATGATTTCCGGTTATCTGGCTCGGTGATATTCTGCATACTCTCAACGAACCAACAATATAGAGAAAAGAAAGCTTGAACAAAAAAATAAAAATAAATTAGAATTACAAATCCGAAAACCTACTAAAGTGCTAGACAAATTAAAATAAAAAAAGAAAAACTATTGTTGTAACTTGGCCACAAAGGTTTTTTTTCGTTAGTTGGCAACAATTCCAACAAGTATTCTAATTTTTTTTTATAAAGGGCAAAATCTCCAAAGATTCAATGGCAACTTTCTTGCCTGCCTCTTCTGGTGGATGGAATATTTGGGTCAGAAATCGATTGGTCAAATACGGCAGCCATAACAGGAGCATGTTTTGTCGATAGCATCCTGACATCTCGGGTGTCCTTCCACTTTGGAACAACAATGCCGTTCTCTTCCTCACGTGCTACCATTTCTCCTGTCTTTAGCTGTGCATTCATAACCTCTTTTGGGCAAAATTTTTTTTTCGCTCGAAGTGTCACAACTAAATGCGGTTTTTGGTCAAGCATGGAGCATGCCAATTCGTAGCTCGTATAAAAATTGTCAACAAATAGAGGGCGACCTACTCCTTTCAATAAAGAATTTAGTTCTTCACAAACATTTTTTGCCAACCAACTTCTCGAACACCTTTGAGCTTTTGCCGGAGTAAATTTTAGTGGATAAGTGAATCCTTCTGTCGAACAATGTTTGAATAACTGAACACCATAACGATGAGCTTTGTTTGGTATATATTGTCGGAAAACAAGCCTGCCTCTCCAAGGAATTACCGTTTCATCTATGTCCATATTTATTCCGGGTATAAGCTCCCTCTGAAACTTCGTCTGCTGCATGTCCAGAAAAGGTTTTAGTTTTCCAATTCTATCTCCTGTCGCTATGGCGGTGTTGTCAGTAAAATGAATGTAGTTCATAAAAAGTTGGAAACGATTTCTGGACATAGTTTTAGCAGGAATGCCAAAAATTGTAAAGATTGTAAAGAGAAAGCAAAAGCACGAGGAATTTTTTTTTATCTCTGTGGAGTTTGTGGGAACCCATTTATTTTTTCTTGATGCACGAGTTATTGGCACGCGATGTATTTGCTGCTTTGCGTAAATATTTGTTTCCAAAACAATAAGTTGTATAATCTCCCCATCAACAAAAGATTAAAGGCTTCAAGACAGCTTAAATAAAGTTGAAGGCACGTCTATTAGGAAACCGGACTTTCCAGTTAAAGTAAAAGTTTTTTGGCGGGAAGAAAACTCCATCCAACTTACATTTTCACTTGTATCAATCAGTGTTGGTGCTTCCTGGGTTCAAGAATCTTCAAGAATCTCTTTCTCATCACTTATGTAACACTTACTAAAAACACAGGATATAATACGAGAGAACACGAAGAAACTACTGTCGTACGTTTTTGTGCGACTTGGCTCCAACAAGTATAATTTATTTTATGGGGCCACATTCGTTGTACGAAAACGTGCGGCACACAAATACTGTTAAAATTTCACAAAAAAGTAGGAATTAGTTGGAAACTTCTTTTTAGTTTACTAAGATACAAAAAATGCAAAAAAAATGCTTTGGCATAGCGCTTGGCAATCAATGTCTAGAATGTATAGAACTATTTTTATATAGTGTGTGCATTCGAGGGATTATTAAAAACAGAGCGAGGAATTAGGAAAAAGAATTAGATTAGAAAGGCGATTACGATGCACATTGGTTTTGAATGACTGCACCCTGAAAAGAGTGGGAAATAATAAACCTAGTAAACCATTACACATTCGTGTAGTGCAGAATACAAAAGAATTGAATGACAATTTTCAAACAATCAAATTAGTATTGCTAAAGGCGTTTTAGTAGCGTTACTTAGTGTTAAGCTACTTGACATTTGGCGGTTAGTCGAATCCTTACAAATGTCACTCATCGTTATTGTAGCTGTCGTTTTAGTTTGGCGAGTAAAACGCCACTTTCTGTGCAAAATTAAATAAAAATGCAAGTTTGTATAATGTTTTACTGTTTGTTTTAGTGTTATTAATTTTATTTTTACTGAAGGGTGAAAGTTACGAATGTAAGTGGAATGAAAAGGCTCACAGAATTAATTGAAATAAATCCTTAATTTTCTACAAATTTACGAGAACAAAAAAAAAAAGAATTTGGAGTCCGTTGCAAATACCCTCAATTCCTTAGGGCCACTGGTTAGAACTGTAAAGGAGTGGCAAAAGGTATGGTTTGATGCCAAGTTTAAAGTGAAACTTCATTGATTGTTTCCTTCATGAGCGGATCTGAATGGTGTTATTAGAAAGGGTTCCAGGGGATAGCTTTTATAAAGGGCCTTGCACATGAGAGCGAACAAACGTGATTTTACACATTTCAAAAAGTCAATTTCAAACAAAACCACAGTTACATTATACGAAACCAATTGACACAAAACAATTTGGTAGTAACGTATTTCAGTGTTGCTACGATCTTGTCAAACTCTATTCGCGTTCCACATACCATCAAGTAAATTTTTCGCGTGCAACTTAACCTCAAAATTATACCCAGTCTTGTTTTTGGTAGAGCGGATATTAGGATTTAATTGTTTGAGGGAATAAATGCAACTGGCTATTTTACCTGAGCTTTGTTTAAGAATACAGCTATAAAATAATGATAGACAATTTTTAGAGCTCTCTTTTGAAGTCTGTCCAAGAGAATACTAAAGTGGATTATTGAAGCACCTGCCAAATAAGGTAAATGTACTCGAGTTTTTGACTAACAAAGGCTTTATAATAAAAAGGAGTTACGAATACTTTTGCATCGGCGGAGGAAGAAGACTTATGCTTCATTTGAAAACGAATATTTGGTTAGTGGATGAGGGGTTTCTGACAAAAAATCATTTATGTATGAACTGAACATAGATAGAGTGCCGTAGAAAAAACAGAACTCTGAAGCACATCATCGAATCTTTTGTGATCAGATTTAAATACGTCCAATATTGCTTTCATTCATAAATCAGGAAGGTAATTTTCAACCAAACGAGATAGGGATTCAGCTACTACAAACAGACTCATAAGAGAGACAAAGTCTTTCGAATATTAAGTGTAATTAAGTCTCCAAAACGATGCAATTATATTTAAAAGTTATGAATGAGAACATCTCAAGATATCGTAACTTCATATATGTAAATAAAATACCCGTTTATTTATTCTTTTATTCTATTGTAGTACCCGTGGCATCATGTTTAGTACGATGGAGTGTCATGCGAGAGGTCTTTGGTTAGATCCCTGCCTATGCCACCATGAAAAGTGCTTTCTCAAATTTGCCGTTCGGATTCGGCTTAAAACTGTAGGTCCCCTTCATCCCTGACAACAGGAATGGTTGAGGGTTGTCAGTCACTAGGCCCTAGTTCTCAAACGGACTGTTGCGCCCCCAATTTATTTTAATTTTATTTATTTTTTCTAAGAGCTGGCATCAAATTTTGGGTGTGGAATGATAAGCAAGAAATTCCAACGTCTGGCAGGTTTCAGCTGTGGTCGGGGTTGAACGTTCGAAATGATCATTTTTTGACCTCTTAATGACACATGAAAAAATCAGATAAAAATGTCCTGATTACACAAATGTGAGTCCAAAACGTTTTGGTTTGCAAACAGGCGCACTTTAAGCCTTTTTAAGCATTTTTCAACGTAAAACCCCATTAACTAAAAGTAAATAAAGCACGACATGAGTTGTTTTACAAAACTTGCGAACCAACTTTGGAACAAATTTTAAAAACATTAATGCCCTCAAACATCAATGGGGCCAACATTGACTACTCGCAGAATATCCGATTATCATTAAGTTATCAGCAGCAATGAAGTTTATGGCAACAGGAGCTTACCAAAACCAAATCGGTGGTGACAAAAATGCTGGACTTGCACAGCAAACCATGTCAAAAATACTTGCCTCTTCTCTGACTTGTGCTCGCTGATGATGAATTTTGAAATGAATGAGGAAGAGAAACGAAAGTCCAAACGCTATTTTTGCCAAAAATCACGAAATAACAGTGTAATTGGTTTGGTAGATGGAACTCATATTCGACTGGTTCGCCCGGCTATGAGTGAGCTCTCTTACACGTCGTCCAATTTTCCGAATTCGAGCAATTTCATTGTAGACTCGAGTTACATAGTAGGGCCCCAGCTTGCACCAAAGGATACAAAAACGCCTGGCAGTATGGTAGCTGTGGATTTTTTGTTATTCTGAGCAATTTTTTTGAGTTTTACATTGCAAATAAAAACTTCTCTAATGGAAACTACAAATTTGTATCAACAAACCTTATGCCAATCTCTTCTTTCACGATACGGAGGTCCAAGAGTGTTCAGTTCTTCTGCAAAACTCTGTCAATAACCTTTTTGGTTTCTTTTTGATGAACCGGCTTCGCTACTCATAATGAGGGCCTAAAAGTTAGTTAAAATATTTAAATAAACCGTTGCAAATATATGTGTATGTAAGCTTTGGAAAAATGCGGTTACAAATACATGCATAAAACTTACCCCATTTCAATATGGAGGCTGGACAATGGACATTGTAAGAAAAAAATGGTTTAACGGAATTACGGCCCAGAAACCGTTGAACATTTGTTTGTAAACGGAAATGAAAGTGAATACATTGGTTAAACTGAAAAAATGCATTTGAAAAATTAATTTAAAGCAGAAGGATAGAACCAAAAGGCTTCGGATTCGGACACACATTTTTATAATCAGGGGCAGTTTTCTGATATGTTAGTTACAACTTATAGGGAAAAAGTTATCTGAGTTTTAAATTGAAAAAAATTCATTTTAAAATGCATCTTGCAAGCAGAAGGCTAAAAGTCAAAAGCCTTGGACATCAGGAGATTATTACCGATATTTTGATGCATCACTCATGTAGTTTGATGTTAAAATGGTAGACATGTGCATTCAAGAGGACACAAAAGTCCACAGGTTTTTGCTCAAAACCAACCTCTGTCTATCAACTCCTACTCTCACCTCCCCGTGGTGAACATCATGTGCCTAGTACATCAACTGGAGATTGGGTTCCAACCCCAGTGGAAAGTTGTTGGAGGCAGCAAACGAGACAGGGGGGAGAGGTGTTTCCACTAAGGCACTTCTCCTTATCCAGACGCCAGCGGATGAATTCCCAAAATGGAATCAACGGTGGTGTCTACAGTTCCAGTAAGGTTGAACAACTTAGTGAACACATTATAGGGCTTCTTCGACTTATTCGGAGCCCAGGCCTATAAGGAGCGGTTTTATCCGGCTCCCCATCTTTGGAGTTATACTTAGAATCTAGCCCTAAAGGTTGGGGGTTGTGCCGTGGGGTGACTTTCTGGCCACGTAAAAGCCTCATTGTTGCGAAGCACCAACAAGCCTCGGCTACGGACGGATTTACTGTTGACAACCAACGCAAACGAATTAAGGACAAAGGAATGTTAGTTCCCTTAACAGACCACGTGCGGCCGAAGAATTAGCGGAGGCCCTAGATTGCTATAAAGCAGACATCACCGCTATCCAGGAAATACGATGGGATGGGCCGGGCAAAAAGAGGATGAAAAACTGCGATATTTACTATGGTGACTGATACCACGAAAACCAACAGCGCTTATTTGGATGCGGCTTCGTCATTGGAGCCAGACTTAGCCAAGAAGTCTTGAGCTATAGGTGCATCAACGAGCGCCTCATGACCAAACGCATCATGGCTAAATTCGGCAACATTAGTCTCATATGTGCGCACAACACCAAAGATATGTTCTTCGAGCTTCTAGACAAAAAATATGAGCAGTGCCCTAGCTAGGAAGGGAAGATATCTTTGGTGGAATAATCATTAAGAACAGCCTGCACGACAACACTTCAGGATCATTGATTTTGCTGCGGGCGAAACGTCATGGTAGTACGAGTTTTCCACACCTCAACATCCACAAAGGTACTTGGACTTCTCCAGATCAATCTACCGTCAACCAGATTGACCATATTGCGATCGACGCCAGACACGCTTCCAGCATCATGGATGTCCGAACCTTCCGAGGAGCTAACATCGACTCGCAAAGTGGCGCTGAATTAAAGGAGCTCTATGAGCAGAAGAGACGAGAGGAACGCCGACTTTTCAGGTCGAAGATGTTGAGAGGTTTCAAAGAAAGAATGAAGTTCGAAACCTTTATGAACAGGTGAAACGAAATTCACAGGTTCAAAAACCTAGAACCGAAGGCTGCAAAGACGAAAGTGGAAACATCATAGTGGAACCGCAGTCAATGCTGAGGATATTGAAGGACTACTTCTGCAGACTGTATAGCGGCGAACTGAATTCCGCGGTCAGGCAGGATGACCCACTCAACATAGACGAAGAAAGCCAACAATCCCGTCCTCTCGACTTAAACGAAGTAAGGATTGCCATATCTAAACTGAAGTCTAATAAAGCCGCTATAGCGGATAGCTTGAATGCCGAGCTCTTTAAAGCAGCTGGAGATAAGTTGGTTAGGAGCATGCACCAACTTATCTGTAATCATGTCCGATGAATGGAACCTCAGTATTGATATGCCCGATCCTGAAAAAAGAGACCCTCTAAACTGCACCAACTATAAAGAAATTAGTCTACTTAACATCGCCTACAAAATCTTCTCTGCCGTAATATGTGAACGTCTAAAGCCCATCGTCAACAACCTGATAGGTCCTTCTTAGTGTGGTTTTAAACTAGGAAAGTCCACAGTCGATCAAATATTCACATTACGGCAGATCCTGGAAAAAAACCCAAGAACACCAAATCGACACCCACCATCTTTTCATCGATTTCAAGGCAGCATATGACAACATTTACAGGGACGAGCTGTATAGAGTCATGTCTAGTTTTGGCATCCTTGCCATGCTCGTCCGTTTGTGCAGGATGACCATGGAGAATTCACGCTGCTCCATAAAGATTGGAAACAACTTAACAGAACCTTTCGATGTCAAGAAAGGTTTTAGGCAAGTTGATGCGCTATCATGCGATTTTTTTAACATCGTGCTTGAAAGAATAGTGCAGAGCTCACACGTCAACACAAGAGCCACTATCTTTCAAAAGCCTGTCCAATTACTAACATATGCTGATGACATTGACATAATCGGAAGAACTCAGCGTGATGTCAATGGGACTTTTGTATTTGAGGCAGAGGCGGCAAAAATAGGTTTAACTGTTAATGAGGGCAAAACAAAGTACATGTTGTCTTCAAGAAAGGACATATAAGACCGACGTCTTGGTCAAAACGTCACCATCGACAGACGTAACTTGGAGGTAGTCAAGGATTCCGTCTAACAGCTTTTTCTTTGGACTAAGAAAGCAATTGAGTGATAAAGTCCTCTCTCGAGGGACCAAAGTGTTGCTATATAAGACCCTTATCATCCCCGTCCTGCTATACGGTGCAGAAGCATGGACCATGACAAAAGCGGATGAAAACACCTTGGGTCGCTTCGAGAGAAAAGTTCTTCGTGTGATCTACGGTCCCGTATGCATCGAAGGGGAGTGAAGGAGAAGATGGAACGACGAACTGTACGGGCTATACAGCGACGTAGACTCAGCCAGAAGGGTAAAAATCCAACGACTAAGATGGCTGGGTCACGTAGAGCGCATGGAAACCAATGCTCCCGCCCGGAAAGTCTTCGAATCCACTCCCACAGGACAGCGCAGTAGAGGAAGACCGCGGATCAGGTGGCGCGCACAAGTGGAAGGTGACCTCACCCAACTTGGAGCGCGAAACTGCAGACATCTAGCTAAGGACTGAGTTCACACAGGACTGTAGCGCCACCTTTCGTTAGTAGATAAGTACTCATGTAGTTATCATTTCGACCTTAAAATCGGAAAACTTACTATTTCGAACGTTCATCTCCGACCGAATGTGCAACAACAACAATATTTCTTTTATCAAGCTTTTAAGAAAACCTACTTTTCGTTTTAATATCTGGTACAAAAATGGCTCGTGCTACATATTAATCTCAAATTTATTATTATCATTCTTCATATCATTTTAAAATTGATAGTTCCCAAGTTCCCAATTTATACAAATATATTCCAACAATTTATTTTTAACTTCTAAAAAATATTGATAAAGAAACTTAATTTGAGGTCAGTGCAAACTTTCTCACTATCAATGAGGTGTAATCCTATGAAACACAATTTGTGTTTTATTAATCAACAATGTTCTTATCAATAAAATTCGTCTTATTTGTGTGTTCCTTACAATCGTAATGATATTATTTCAAACAAAAATATCTATCACCAAAATTCTTATCATCTCAAATGCTATTCAAAGATTTGAATGTGTATTTCAAGCTAAATATACGATTAAAACATTTTCTCTTATTAATCATTATCGAATTTCATTCATTCATACTATCTCTTAGCTAAAGGGATCAAATTGATCAGTTCAAATAACAATTATTATGCTACCTCAAGATTATTTCTGACAGTATCAAACTAGTAACGATTAAGTCGGGAGAGAGACACGACCACAAGTTTTTGTCTTTGGACTTTTTTTTTAACTTAAAAACTCAATATTTACCCCATTTACAAAAATGGAAAGTGCTGAAACAAAGGGAACAAAACAAATTTTAAAAAACAGCTCAGAAGAAAAACTTACAAAATCAATGGAGAAATTACAAGTCAATACGGATAAACTTAAATCTAGTAAAAATGTTCCGGAACTTAAAAAGGAATCCGAAGAACTCCTTGATCCATTTTGTGATCCGAAAAACCCTCAGAAAATTTCATTTCGCGATATCACTTCGGCAGCTTTTCTTATCAAAGGTGGAATCGAAAAGACACCCTGTCCAGTGAGGATTTTTATAATTTCAAAATTTAAACAAAAGAAAGTTTTAAATGTTAATTTTCATGTAGAAATCAACATCATCTGAAGTTTACGGAATGGATTTGTACTTGAAAAAGGATTTTCTTCAAATCACCGGAAGGTAAGTTTTGAAATTATGTAAAATATTGTCAAAGGAATACTTTTAACGGTTTAATTGTGGAAGTAAATTATGTTTATATTAATCTTTTATTATCTGGATCTAAGTACAGTTTTCAAATTAATGGCGTTTTCCATGGATAAATCTAGATTTTCTTCAAAAATTGATTTTTTTGTGGCGTATGGAAAACGATTAAAATTGTTTCTTTTTATTTATCATTGTATCAGTGTAACATTGTGAACATGTACGGTAGAGCTATTAAATTTCCAGTTATTTAGTTTTTAAAAATGGTATTAGCATTGGTGCGAAAATTCAAGATCTGCAGATTTGATCAAAAATAAATCAATTTATTTTTCTCCATGGAATGCAAATACAGTGGAAATATATGTTTTGACAGATCTAGATTGAGAATAAATTATTTTTTTTTACCCATGGAAAACAAAATAAGTTTGTATTAGGTGTTTGGGTTTCTTTAATTTTAAAAGGTTCAAGATTTTTAATCTAGAAGATGAAAGTAAAGCCTTAAAAATATATGCAGTCCCAACATTTTAATGGTGGTTTTTTTACCATAGCAGTTTGAAAAAAAACGTGAAAATTTTGGTTAACCCTAAATATCTTACGAACCAAAAACGCTAGAAACTTGAATTAAATTTTATATAATAAATTGTAACATGATACCAAACAAGTATATTTTTTGAAAAAAATCAATATAACGGTTTCTTTTTTAAATCAATAAAACTAAAAAAAAAAAATTTGTCACCTCCAAAATTTTACGACTGAAATATGATTTCATCTCTAAAACAATTTTGTGCAACGAAGAATAATGTTTTTGACATCTGATAAAATTTTGAGAAAAATCTAATTGACAGTTTTTTTTATAAAAAAATAAAAATCTAAAAAAAATCATTACTCAAAGTCGTAAAAATTGAATATCGATTCAAATATCTTTTCAAAAACTTGAAATTTAGGCTTCAAGCTTAATTTATCTTATAAGAAATATTATTTTCAACATATTGAAAAATGTTGAATCGAATTGACAGTTTTTTTACAAAAAATAAAAACATAAAAAAAATTTATAAAAGTTGGTAAAAATTGATTTTCGACTCAAAAATCTTTTCAAAACTTTGAGATATTGGCTTTAATTTACTTTTATCTTTCAAAAAATCTTGTTGTCAACATTCAGTTAAAGTTTGAAAAAAATCGAATTGACAGTTTTTTTACAAAAAATAAAAACCTAAAAAAAAATGTATAAAAGTTGGTAAAAATTGATTTTCGACTCAAATATCTTTTCAAAAATTTTAAATATTGGCTTCAAAGTAATTTTATCTCATAAGAAATATTGTTTTCAACATTTGGTAAAATTTGTAAAAAATCGAATTGACAGGTTTTTTTTACAAAAAATAAAACTCTAAAAAAAAACAATACTAAAACTTCGTAAAAATTTACTTTCGACTCAAATAGCTTTTCAAAACTTAAAAATATTGGCTTGAAACTTATTTTATTTCACAGAAAATATTGTTTTCGATATTCAGTAATTTTTATATAAAAATCCAACAGACCGTTTTTTCGTAAAAAATAAAATCTACAAAAAATAATACGCAAATTTGGTAAAAATTGATACGAGTACATATAGACAAACTTTTAAGCAAGACAAATCGACAGACGGGGTGGGAAGTTATCAAATGTGTTATTATTTCTTTAAACAAAAAGGTTCAACAATGACTTTTGTCGTCTGTCGCAATCAACACAATTTTTTCCAAAAACTTCTCTAGATGTATAATTTTTTTTAAGGCGAAATTATAATTAAGATACGTTTCAAATTCTAGTTGTTAAATTCATCTATGGGTTGTTGGCGATAATTCAGTGCTATTTGTTAGTATTTGATGATGCAGTTCCAATCGTTTATTCCATTTAAGAAATCTACTATAGTGTTCATATCTCCCGGCGAATACTTCTTAAAATTGGGCAAGTTCCCACCAAATGTGCAAGGGTCTCTTCTTCGTTTGAATTGCAGAGAGTACAGTTTAGATTTTCAGTTTCTGTCCTTCTTCTTTGGAGACATTCCAGTCATCGAGACGTAAACTTCACCAGCAGTATAATCAAGCAAATGGTATAAGCTGTGTGTTCTCGTTTCTTGTGCCCTTTGCAGAGACTCTAAGTGCTCGACATCGATTATTTTAACTGCTACGCCACCCTCAACCAGCTTAGACAGAGTCACGATCTCATCCAACTGTTCTATATCTTACCCGCTTGAGGCTATTTTCCCAACTCTTGAACCAGAAATCTTCTTTTCAATTATCAGTTTGGCTAAAAGTTTTGGTAACCTGTTATTTGCGTAAGAACTGAGAACTCTTCGTGTACTCAAAGACAGGTTTCAACTGGCATTTAAGGTTCAAGGCATATATACTTTTTTGTAGAAGTACAGTATTTTTTTGTAGAAGTATCTATGCATCTTTTCCACTTTATCATGTTGTAAGTCCCCCCATACTTGTGCTCCATAACCGAGAATAGCCCTGGTAACCGCGTTGAAGATATCGATCTTAGAAGTTAATTTGACATCTAATAAAGTGATATACCGATTCCACGTAAAATGTAAGCTCTGTCTAGCTTGTTTAGCTCGTTCTTTGAAGTGCTCCGTTAGGTTTGGTTTGAAAGTTAGCCATATACCAAGGTACTTGTATTTGCTAACAACTTCAATGGTTGCTCCGTTGAGCTTCCAATTTTCTTGTTGGTTAAATCTACCACCTCTTTTTCTAAATACCATCACTTTCGATTTCTCCAGGTTTATAACAAGATTCCACCGTTGACCGTATTCTGCCAACTTATTTATCATGCCTTTTAGTATGTCTGGTTTATCAGCTATTAGCACAATGTCATCCGCATACATTAGCAATCCAATTTGCATTCCATTCAGCGAAATATCCCCTCCTATGAACTCATGCATATCATTTAGATAGAGTGCGAAAAATAGTGGACTCAGCAAGCAACCTTGTTTAACACCCATCGTTGTTTCAAACCAGCCTGACAGTTGTTCCCCATCCTATACCGCAGCTGTTGTTTTATAATTCGGATGAGTTTCTCAGAAATTCCTAAGATTTACAGTCAATCGCAGCTTTAAAGTCAATGAAGAAACAGTAACTTTCTTGCTGTCATTCATTTGAAGTTTTATGATATTGAAGAGGTTTAACAGATTATCAGCAGTGCTGTAGCCTTCTCGAAATCCAACTTGGAACTCATTAAGGATACTATATTCCTTTTCCCATTGCTGTAGTCTTGTTAATAGAACTCCGACAAAGCTTTTTCCTGTGTCCATAAACGATATCCCTCTATTAGTCCGGTCAATTTAGACATTTGACCCACGACAAATTCAGGGGAAGCTGAAAATTCTTAAAATTGTTTAAATTATAATTATAAACATTGTCTTAAAAGTCCCAACCGATCCCATGTAAGGAAAAAATTTTAGTGGGGTAATAAGGTCCAAAAAATGAGTTTTTCGCGATTTTCTTGAAAACGGTAAGTTTTATCGCAAAATTACCCCAGACATAATTTGTAGATCAGGGAATTTCCTATAAAAAAGGTATCAATAATTTTTTCCCTAAAAGCCACCGCTTCTGAGATATAACGATGCAAAAAATTGCAAGCGTCATAAACGCACACGTTTCCACGCCACCTCTGAGATAGTGTACTTAGCGCGTTTTTTTTAACGTGGTTTCCCCAATAGGCCTATTCCACGGGTCTGTTGTGATTAGATTTAGAAATTAATAGTTTATTCGTCGGATTCGGAATCGTCAATCACTTCTTCTTTTTCCTCTTCTTCTTCTTCTTCTTCTTCTTCTTCTTCTTCATCCTGACTATAGGTGAATTGTGTTAAAAGTGAAGCATCACATGTTTCTTCGTCAGTATTAAATGAATCCTCTGTTGTTGGTGATTCTACATTAGAACAAGACTGGCCTTGACAATTCGTACAAGCCAGAGAACAAAACAGCCCAACTTTTTTGCAACCACATTTAGCATTGCATCCTTTTTTACAGTTACAAAAGATAGTGTTGAGCAATTTTTCCGGCGCAGGTTGAAGCAAAGTCTGAATTGGTTCTAATATATTATCGACCAACTTCCAACCCCAATCTGTTGGGTTTAGTTGATAACCAAGCCACACTTGAACTTGGTAGTATACCCGAAGAAGATGTTGATGAGCAGAGACTGAGGTTGGAGGAAGACAAGCTAATTGTACTTGTTTCTTATTTCGATTATTTTTGACAAAAGATGCATATCGAAACTTGTCTAAGCAGGTAGTTTTTTTAGGAGCTCCGTACATACGAAGAAGAAAGTGAATTCCGTTGGTAATAACTTCTTCTGGAGTTGAATTACATTTTTTAAACTGAACAGAGAGACAGATGTTGCCTCAAGGTTACACTATTGTATGTATTAAGGGATCGAGTTTCATTATACCTGATATTCTCAGAATAATACTCATGAGTATTTTATATTTTAAATGTAACTTAAAATCACCGACAGAAACATATTCTTACTTACATTACAGCTACTGAAAGTATATGGGTGAGGTACTTAGGCATATTATGACGCTCGCAATATTTTGCATCGTTATATCTCAGAAGCGGTGGCTTTTAGGGAAAAAATTATTGATACCTTTTTTATAGGAAATTCCCTGATCTACAAATTATGTCTGGGGTAATTTTGCGATAAAACTTACCGTTTTCAAGAAAATCGCGAAAAACTCATTTTTTTGACCTTATTACCCCGCTAAAATTTTTTCCTTACATGGGATCGGTTGGGACTTTTAAGACAATGTTTATAATTATAATTTAAACAATTTTAAGAATTTTCAGCTTCCCCTGAATTTGTCGTGGGTTTACTGATTTTTTGGTCTAATTTGACCGGACTATATAGTTTTGGACGATGTTCTGATCACCTTTTTTGTAATTTGGAAAATAATATTTTTTTTGAAATCTGATTCCACTTTTCCACATTCGAGCATTTGATTGAAAAGTTTAGCTAATATATCTATTGCTGATGGTGGGGCTTTGGTAACAAACTCATATGGCACTCGGTCTTGTCCTGGCGCTTTATTCCTTTTTGTATTTTGAAGAAATGGGATTGTCGAGGAGAGGAACAGCAAAATTTTGAGACATGCTTTTGATATGCACTGGAGGCATGCGTGGGTTGAGCAGCACCAAGAAATATTCTTTAAAGTCTGCACTAGTCTAAGCATTTCCTTTTACAAATACAGTTGTTTTCAGCTTTTTTGCTAAACTCCACCAGTCCTTAGACGTCTTGTTGTGTTCCACGGGAACACAA
Source organism: Eupeodes corollae (assembly GCF_945859685.1). Taxonomy (NCBI): domain Eukaryota; kingdom Metazoa; phylum Arthropoda; class Insecta; order Diptera; family Syrphidae; genus Eupeodes; species Eupeodes corollae. Next base: position 22,556,948 of record NC_079147.1, read on the forward strand.
GGAAACAACTACTTCTGTTAAGGTTCAAAATAAGAGTGACTTAAACTCTAATCATTATTTCCTTCGTTACCTTTTCGCAACCTAGATCATCACTTCTTTCAACCACGCATTCTACACCATTTCGGTTGCCTCTTGACACAGTTTGTTTATTTAAACAACGAATGCACCATATGTCGTAATTGACATACTTGCACTCCATGGGTCAGTATTGTTTATGTTTGCAATATGAGCCATGTCGTTGCTTTGTTGTTTGAATGACATAGTTCGACTGATATTCCCTTTAAAGTGTAACGTATGACACATGAGGAATCTTTAGTAACAATTGAACTATGTCATGTGTCTTAAGCGATTGTTGGGAATTGTGTGAGGTCTCCAATTTAATGGCACAACAGTCTTCACCTCTTTCAGTTTTGAGCCAATCGATTTGTAGCACTCTTTTTTTGTGTTTTTACAAAGATTCTTGTAAGCTTTATTTGTTCGAAAATAAATTTCTTTAATAGTTTGAAGAATGACTTTTTTCTTGCTTTTTCGCACTTTTCATTATACCATTTCTTCTTACCTTCTACTCTTTCTGTGAGTCGTTGGCTTCCTGCCACTGATTTTATGACATCAATGATGTTTTTAGCAGTCCATTCTTCTCGGTCTTGTAATGCAGCAATGAAGTAAGTAGGATTTAATTAATTTTAACGCTAACTAGTTTGATTTACATCTTATATATCGTCGCAAATGGCAGCGTTCAATCTCAGACAGACAGGGTACCCGGATACCTTTTTGTTAGTTTTTCACGTGTAAAGGAAAAGCTTCTGGTAAATGCAGGTATCTGACAGAACAGCTGATTCAACATATGGTTAATACTTAAGGAATCCGACAATTAATTTGAAATTTGTATGTTTTCCGGTAATAATCCAGTAAATTATTAAAGTTATCTATTGAAGTTGTTGTTTTACAATAATTTTGAAATCTAAATGTTTGCTTCTTAAAGACAGCTTAAAAATGGTTTTATTTTTTGCGATCTATCTCAATTTAGGGATCCAACTCGTTCAAAAAGTCATCTAAAAATTCAGTATCCAGGATACCCTATCTAACACGAAATTAAACGCAGCTATTGTCTGAGTTCAATCTCGTGTTGGATAGGGTATCTTGAATAGGTGGATTTTTAGATACCTTGTTGAACGTGTTGGATAGCTGTATTGAGATAGTTGTCAAAAAATAAAATCAACTTCCAGCTGGCCACAAAAAGTAGAGAAACATTTAAGCTTCGAAGTTTTTTCATATTTTTTAATTTTATTTCTAATTCCTTCTCATTAAAAATTAACCCGTGTTCTTAATTTCTGAAACACAAACACGCTTCAGCTTCGACTTTGCCTGATGTTTACGAGTTCAGCCATAGGAATTCAATGCATGCTATGACTATAAAGCTTCGAACTCACGTTTCATTTGACAATCATAGGGAAATAACGTAATGCTGCGTAATGTGACTCCAGACGGAAGCTCTAGTTCAAATTTGCTTCACATTTGCTTTGTCTGACAGATCAACAGCTGTTAAAAAGTCAACAAACAAAATACATTTGCTTTTATATATAAATTTATTTTTTTCGATTTTAAAACTCATATTTTTTATATTATGAGAAAAAATAACAGCTGCTAATGACAGAAGTGCCATTTTAGAAATGTTATATTGGAAGCACGGTTGCCAACCTGGAAAAAAATGTTTGTGTCCAAATTTGAAATAAAAATGACCACTTGTAGGTAAAAATGACGAACATAATTAATTGAAGTCCGAAATATTTGTAAACACTGATTGATGAATTCTTCACATTTTCCTTAAAATATTTTCCATATTATGCAGAGGAATTTTTATTAATTACGTAAACGGTGATTTTTTAAGAGCTTGAGAACTTTTTTTAAAAAAAAACGCATAAAATTTGCAAAATCTCATCGATTCTTTATTTGAAACGTTAGATTGGGCCATGACATTTACTTTTTGAAGATAATTTCATTTAAATGTTGACCGCGGCTGCGTCTTAGGTGGTCCATTCGGAAAATCCAATTTTGGGTAACTTTTTCGAGTATTTCGGCGGGAATAGCCCGAATTTCTTCGGAAATGTTGTCTTCCAAAGCTGGAATAGTTGCTGGCTTATTTGTGTAGACATTAGACTTGACGTAGCCCCACAAAAAATAGTCTAAAGGCGTCAAATCGCATGATCTTGGTGGCCAACTTACCGGTCCATTCCTTGAGATGAATTGTTCTCCGAAGTTTTCCCTCAAAATGGCCATAGAATCGCGAGCTGTGTGGCATGTAGCGCCATCTTGTTGAAACCATGTCAACCAAGTTCAGTTCTTCCATTTTTGGCAACAAAAAGTTTGCTAGCATTGAACGATAGCGATCGCCATTCACCGTAACGTTGCGTCCAACAGCATCTTTGAAAAAATACGGTCCAATGATTCCACCAGCGTACAAACCACACCAAACAGTGCATTTTTCGGGATGCATGGGCAGTTCTTGAATGGCTTCTGGTTGCTCTTCAATGGAAATGCGTCAATTTTGCTTATTTACGTAGCCATTCAACCAGAAATGAGCCTCATCGCTGAACAAAATTTGTCGATAAAAAAAGCGGATTTTCTGCCAACTTTTCTAGGGCACATTCACTGAAAATTCGACGTTGTGGCAGATCGTTTGGCTTCAGTTCTTGCACGAGCTGTATTTTATACGGTTTTACACCAAGATCTTTGCGTAAAATCTTCCATGTGGTCGAATAACACAAACCCAATTGCTGCGAACGGCGACGAATCGACATTTCACGGTCTTCAGCAACACTCTCAGAAACAGACGCAATATTCTCTTCTGTACGCACTGTACGCATTCGTGTGGTTGGTTTAATGTCCAATAAAATAAACTGAGTGCGAAACTTGGTCACAATCGCATTAATTGTTTGCTCACTTGGTCGATTATGTAGATCCTAAATCGGACGTAAAGCGCGAAACACATTTCGAACCGAACACTGATTTTGGTAATAAAATTCAATGATTTGCAAGCGTTGCTCGTTAGTAAGTCTATTCATGATGAAATGTCAAAGCATACTGAGCATCTTTCTCTTTGACATCATGTCTGAAATCCCGCGTGATCTGTCAAATACTAATGCATGAAAATCCTAACCTCAAAAAAATCACCCTTTAGTTCCACAAGCTGTCCGCCTCTGTCTGCTTTTATACATAAAAAAAAGTTAGATTTATTTATTTCCAAAAGATTAATATTTATTGACCTGTATTTTGTTCTACTTCTGGAACAGGATGAGATTCTTCAACTTCAGAATGCTGGACACTAGGTCTTAACCTAGCAAATTGGTGATCTACAAAAAGAGAACAAAATAAGTCAATTTTGAAGTTTCGGAGGCAAATAGCTTCTTCGTATTCTATTATGTACAGAACATCCTCAAATAAAACTTCAACTAACATTTTGTATCTTTTTGTTTACCAACAAATACAACAAATTAATTTTTAAGTTTCTTGTAATTTAACTATATGTTGAATCAACTGTTCTGTCAGATACCTACATACCCCAGAAATTCTGGGATAACTTTGGATTCCTTTTTTGACATCTCAGCTGTTGATCAGCTGTTGCATAAAACATTAACAAAAAGGTATCCGGATACCCTATCTGTCTGATATTGAACGCAGCCATTGTAACACTTTAAATGACAGCTGAGTTTGAGAGGTGTCAAATGCCAGAGCTATCAACTTAAAGCAACGAAATAAATAAACCTTTAGAACTTAGTTTTGCCACTGTCAAACCAATTTGAGTGAAATAACAATCTTTTTAAATATTAGAAGTCAGTGTGCACTGGCCTTTAACATTTGAATTTCTTTCAATTATCATTTTATTTTATTTTTGTTTAAAACGGTGCTTGAAGACCTTGAGGCACGTTTATAATATTGATAGTGAAATTTTTGTCCATATGCTTATTTGAAACTAGATTTCGGAATCTAATCCAAACCGCACAGACTAGGAATGTACCTTGACCTCATATTTGTTCAGCTTTTGTGCGGAATATATTTAATTTTTGATAAGAACCCTGACAAACATTTATTGGGAAACTGTCTGTCTAAGATAATGACTAAATATTATCAATAAGAACGAAAGATCAGTTTATTTTAATATGACATCTTTATGCTGAATCTGGAAAAGAATACAAATCTCCAGGAAAGATGAAAGGTTAGCCTAGGAAAAATTAGAGAATGCCATTGACGTATATCGAAGGCAGTAGGTATATTTAAATTAGGGAGAAAAGATTCAGATAGTTATCAGTTTATTTAGAGTTAAAAACTAATTTGGCAACAATGGACTTTAAACTTGTTTAAATAAATAATTATAAACAAAATTATATCATCTAAAAATAAAAGAAAATATATACAAATTATTAACAGATTCAAAAAATATTCAACAAAGCGTTAAATTGAGAAAAATGTTCTTATCTCCTCAGAAACATGACATAAAAGGTGGAAGTACAAATAATACGTTTATATATTTGTTATTATTTTGTCTTCATGATATAATTCGGTTGACATTTAATTAAAGTCTTATCAATGAGTCAATGTACTAATTATAATAATCATCAATTCATATCGAAAATAATATACATATGTACATGTAAAAGTTGTAAGTTTTTCAAACTCTATAAATTTTCCATGGAAAATAAATAAATGTTTATGTAAATATTGACTCGTGTATTGGATGCACTTTTTTTATATGATTTCAGAATGACAGTTTATAACTTAATGATAAAAATGCCCTGTTATTAAATTTTGTTTGTCGTGTTTTAATTGTTTAAAACTAAAATCTTAGATAGTGAATGTTTGAAAATTTATTATTTTGATAAACGGTTTTGTTTAACAGTTTTGACATTTTGGCAACATTTTGCTAAAAATTTGCTAACCGGGTGTGGTACGAACAGAGTTGCTTCTAATCTTCTTCTTACGTACTTACTTAAGGTGGCGCTACAGTCCGGGCGGAACTGGGCCTGTCCTCAGCGCCATAAATGAGAATCGGGATGATGAGTGTCTTATAGAAGGTGATTTTAGATGCTCGAGAGATGATTTTTCTTCTCAATTGCCTTCTAAATCCAAAGAAGCAGCGATTTGCAAGAGTTTTCCTTCGTTTGATTTCAGCGCTGTTGTCGTTGTCTGTGTTAATAGCGGTGCCTCGGTTGACAAAGTCCTTAACTTCCGCAAAGTTATATCTGTCCATGGTGATGTTTTTTAAAGACGTTGTTATTCAATGTCCTTTTTTGATGACAGCATATACTTGGTCTTGCCCTCATTGACCACTAAACCCGTCTTCTTCGCTTCCATCGCAATGCTCAAAAACGCTCCACTGACATCACGCTTTGATCTTCCAATTATGTCAATATCATCTGCGTATCCGAGTAATTGGATGGACCTTTGGAAGATTATGCCTCCAGTGCTGACGGTTGAGCTTTCACAATTCTTTCCAGAACGATGTTGAAGAAGTCGTATGACAGTGCATCACCTTGTCTAAAACCTTTTTTGACTTCATGACATAATTTGCTTCTAATCTGGCAATATTCATTAATTTCATTAAAATGTCATAATTTTGTTTGAATAGTTCCCATTTACAATTCCTTAACAATGTAACATTGTATTTAAATAATTAAAAATTACTACAAAAGTGAAAAATTCGGCTACAATGTGATGATTTAAAAATTTGAAAAGAGGTGAAGCGTTACTTTTGTCGTCGAATTCATCAATCTCCCGGTGTTCGCAGAAATTGAAAGCGTCGAACAGTTATTTTTTGTGCCAACGGCGATTAAAGCATAAATAATAACCGTCCCATATCCCTATCCCTATCAGTTTTTTCTAAATTTTTTGAAAAAAACAACCTTTTTACGACTACCAATACGGTTTTATGACTGGAAGATCTACGGAGGATGCCGTTTTAAAACTATCTGGTGAAATTTATAGCAGCTTTAACAATTCTGAGATACCTTTATCTCTGTTTATAGATATAACTATGGCTTTTGATACTGTGGATCATGTTTTATTACTTGATAAATTGTATAGAGCCGGGCTTAGAGGTACCATGTATGATTGGTTAAATCGTATTTAATTAATAGAAAACAGAGGGTAAAAACTCCTGATATTCTTAGCTGAAAGAAGTTTAGTAATATGAGTGTTCCTCAAGGATCTGTCCTGGGCCCTATCCTTTTTTTCATCTTTGTGAACTCGCTTTTTGTTCAACCTTTTAAGGCATTATCATAGCTTTTGCTGATGATACTGCTTCGTCATATTCTTTGAAAAATTATTTCCAATTAAATATTGATGTAAATTATGACCTCGAGATTCTGCGTAAATGGTTTTATATTCATCGACTTATTATAAGTGGCAAGACAAAATTTATGATTATAAACATAAGGGGTAATATGTGTGAAGATATTTCAATAAGTTATCACCTTTCGGTCTTCGATATCGGCTAAATAATGATTGCCACTACTTCCTATAATGAAAACCTGCTATTCTCTGACGGTTGTTTTATAATATGAGAGAGTCGAAAGTTTCAAATACCTAGGTATTCTGATAGATTTACAGATGAGTTCGAAAAACCATATTTCTAACTTAAAAATGTATTTAAACAAAGTTGTTAGGCAAATTTACCATCTTAGTCTATATTGTAGTCTACCTATTCTAAAAGTGGTCTACAATGGTTTATTTAAATCTAAACTTCAAAATGGACTTTCTTGTTGGAGCGGTACGCATTTTAACAAAATTGAGCCTTCACTTATTAAGCAAAAATATGCTATCAGAATTATTGCTAAGGTAAATTTGTAAAACCCCAAGTTTTGATGTATTCAAGAATCTATTCTACCACTAAAGCACATATTTTTCGAAAATTCTGGATATACGGGTGCTAGATTGTATGGATCCAATAGTTTGCGTGTCAACGACATGAATTTGGTAAATGTACCTTAAATTAAAAAAGCACACTTTTGTCACTTTTATTTAGTTACTGCACTTGACTTCATAGCAGGGGTGAACGCAGGTTGGGGTTTTGGAGGTTACCCCCACCTTCAATATATCAGAATATGTGCAGTTATCCATTATTGTTCAAAAGAAAAAAAAAACAGAAATGGTACAAAATTAGTTGCCAACTTAAATTCTCAAACTACACTACCGGTCAAAAGTTTGAGACCACCTCTGAAATTTGAGAAATGTCGAATACACCTAAACTGAAGTTTTAGGAAAAAAGTTAATACGTGAAAAAAGTGAAAAGCATGTCTAGTTGTAAATGAAAGAAAAAAATAAACTAGTTTTCTACTAAAAATAAATTATTTATTTAATAAAAAACAAAAAACCCTCCTTTACATTCAATAATTTTTTTTTTCAATTCTGGCAATCTTCTTACAAGGTTTTGTATTTTTTTTTGTGGAATATTATTCCAGCAATTTTGTAGAGTTTCCCAAAGAGTAGATTCCTATGTTATGTGGTGTTTTCGGACATTTCTGTCAAGCTCTTCCCATAAGAGCTCAAGGGGTTAATATCTGGAGACTGTGGTGTCCATACCATTACTTTTAGAATTTCCTCTTCTTTTTTTTGTTTAAGGCATATTCTACTACAATTCTGAAAAATTTCACTTAAACCTATACTAAATGGCTTATAAAGGATAACATAATAAATTGCGTTAGCTGGAGAGCCAAAATCTTTGAAAGCCGGGCTGGTGGTTTTAAGACTTGAGAGCACGCAGATATAAGCAAACATTTCATTGAATTTCGATCTATAATATTTAGAAGGTCAATTATGAACTTGACATTTTTTTTCTCGAATCGAAACCTTTCATAGAAACCGGCGTCATATATTTGAAAGGGGTCCAATCGGATTAAGTAGAGCTTTGATTTATTGGGAGATTAAAATAATCCAGCAAAATATCAAAATATTAATATTTGCTTAACTATTTTGACATTTAATTTTTTTTTTAAATTTTCGAATAAAATGTCTCTTAACTTAGTTTACTCGATCAGTTTGTTTATTCTTGACGTTTAATAGATATATACAGTTTTGACCATTACTTATGGGACACACTGTATGTAATTTTTATTCATACATGTTTTTTATACTTATATTAGTGCCAAGAAAAACACTTGAAATTTAAAATAAAAAAATAATATTAATAATATTAATTTTTTGAACCAGTTTGAGTCCCTTACGAAAAGTGAGAGGCTGATTATCCCGATATGATTTAGATCGTTTAGATCGTTAAAGAAGAATTCTCCTAGGTAATTCTTGCGTTTTCGAGCTAGAGCAGGGCATGTGCAAAGAAGATGAAGAACTGTTTCTTCCTCTTCCTTGTCGATACAGCTTCTGCAAAAGTCATTTGAGAATACGTCTAGTCTTCTGGCGTGCTTTCCTATTAGATAGTGTCCGGTTATGGCACCTACTATCGAGCTTCGAGCTCTGCTTAGAGAAAGCAATCACCTTGAACGTTTTAAATCCATTGTTGTCCAGATATTTTTTGTGACTTGACACGTGGTGATGTTGTTCCACCTGGTACCTGCCCTCCTCACAGCGTCTTGCATTAGCAGCAGTTTACAAGTAGCGATTGGTATGCCAGTACTTGCCAAACGTGGTAGGATGGGCTGTACTGTACCGTTCCTGGCGAGTTCATCTGCCTTACATTTACCTGAAATGTCTCTATGGCTCGGCACCCAGCAAAGGTGAATATTAAACTGTTGTGCTATCTCCATTAGAGATGATCGACAGTTATGGTCTGTTATAGAGTTTGTAAAGACAGAGTCCAGAGATTTGATAGCGGCCTGAATATCTGAGAAAGTACGGATATCAGATGTTGATATCACGTTTTCTTTGAGCCAAGACAAGACTTCCTTAATCTCCAAAAGTTCCGCCTGGAACACGCTACAATGATTGGGAAGGCGGAATGAGAGACTTAATTTCAGTCGTTCAGAGTACACACCTCCACCAACCCCTTCTTTGGTTTTTGAGCCATCTGTGTAAAAGTGGATTGACTCATCCTCCAAGAATATCCTATCCTCCCAAAAAGATCTGGTAGGTATAGAAATCTGGAAATTTCTGTCGAATTGTAGTTGGGGGATTGTGTAGTCTGTGTGCTTTGGAATTGATTCTAAGTACCTAAGAATTACGGAGTGGCCAATGTTGTTGTTAGTCCACTGCGACGAAGCATTGAGGCGAATAGCAGAGCTTGCAGCTGTTTGTATGCTTAATATGTCAAGAGGTGTAAGGTAAAGCAAGGTGTCCAGTGTTGCAGACGGGGTCGTGAGAAGCGATCCGCTTATACATAGGCAGGCTGAACGTTGGACTTTCTTTAACTTATCCCTGTTTATACCTTTCTCTAAAGCAGTCCACCATACTGCCACACCGTACGTTAAAATTGGTCTGATTACCGATGCGTGATTCTGGGTTGTAAACCCCATTTATTACCAATAGCTTTTTTGCAAGAAAAGAGAGCTACAGTGGTTTTTTTGACTCTTGCCTGTACGTTGCGTTTCTAATTTAGATTTTTATCTAAGACCCAGATATTTAGCCTCGTCTGAGAATTTTAATTGGATTCCTTTAATATAGGGAGGGTTGACAAATGGAATTTTGTGTCTCCTCGAAAATAAGACCAAATCGGTTATGTGTGGGTTAACACGCAGTCCACACCGATCAGCCCAAAGTATTAGTCTGTCCATGGCATGTTGTAAGAGTTCTTTTAGGATGATAAGATGCTTTCCTGAAACTGCTATAGCAACGTCGTCCGCATAGGCTATCACTCTGAAGCCCTCCGCATCAAGACCATTTAGGATTTCATTCACCACCAGGTTCCAGAGGAGAGGGGATAGAACACCACCTTGCGATGTCCCTCTACTAAGGAATCGTCCACCAGAAGAGTTGCCCAGTTTTGAGTTTATTATTCTGCTAGTAAGCAAAGTTTCCCTAACTACCAAGTCAAGTCAACTTAATCAACTTATGTCAAAATGACAACTGATCATGTTTTTGCATTCAAGTAAAAGCTGAACTTTACTACTCTTTAATTTACATATGTATGCATTTTCTGCACAATTTTATTTAATGTTTTCTGTAAAAGGGTTCCTTGTTAATTTAAAAAATAATATTTCTTTACAGTACAAAAAAACAAATCGTAATGGACTTGTAGCTTGTCTGAGGAGTGTTTTGTAGAAAATAATGTGTTTGGTAGTTCTTGTACTGTGAACTTAAAGTAGAGGTTTGAATGTAAAGTTCTGAATTTGAAATTCATGACACTTGGAAAACTAACTTGGAAAACTAACTAACTAACTAGTTGCCTTGGTCAAAATGTACGTCCAAAGGATGCAGTTGACTGCAAATGAAGTTCCTTATGTTGCCTGAACCTGCGCATTGTTCTTGACTAACTTTGCAGTTTAATTTCCAATAAAGTTGCCTTAATTGGGAAGGAATTTTATTGGCAGTGGCCAATAAGCGAGAAACTTTCCTTGCCTTCAAGTCCCTGAAGCTGTCGTCTGAAGCTGTCCAAAATTTTCATCAAAAGTGTATCGCTTTGTGTGTTTTATTTATTTGATTTGCCATGGATAAAATAAATCAATTTATTCTTGATCTAGATCTGTCAAAACACAAATTTCTCTTGTTGTGCACTCCATGAGGCAAAATAAATTGATTTATTTTTGATTTAAGAACAAATCTGCTGATCTTGTCTTTTCGGCAGATTTACCCTTCTTCGCACCAATATACTTAGGTATACATTTAAAAAAAAATGTTTAGCTGAGAGTTTGACAGCTCTATTGCCCTCATTGACACGTACACAAAGTGACAACATAAAAAAAAACAATTTCAATCGTGTTTCATGCCTCACAAAATAAATTAAACCTGAACTTACCGACGAATTTGAAACCAGAAAGGGAATGATTGTTTCGTTCTATCAAACTTTTGTCTGTTTTTAGAGAATGTTAAAGCTTATGTTAATTTTGTATTACCTTTTGTGAGTTTTATACTTTGACATTTATGGAATATTTTTCTCTTCAAATTGTAGTTTTAAGGAAAGAGGAGCCCGCTATGCTCTATTATCCCTATCGGATGAACAAAAGAAGATCGGCGTCATTTCTGCATCATTGGGCAACCATGCACAAGTAAGTTCCTCTAATTTACCCTTTGATTAACTTGCAATTAAAATGAGATAAATTATTTTGAAACCTAGGGTCTCAGTTATCATGGATGGAAATTAAATATCCCAGTTACTGTTGTTATGCCAACAGCAGCACCAATTATGAAAATCCAAAAATGTCGCAACTACAGGGCACGTGTCATAGTCAAAGGCAACGATATGGGTGAAGCTAAGAATGCTGCCCTAAAAATGGCCCAAGAAGAAAACCTTATGTACATCAATGGCTACGATCATCCACTTATCATGGCTGGTCAGGGTACCATTGGATTAGAAATTCTAGAACAAGTTCCAGAACCAGATGCTATTGTGGTGCCTGTTGGGGGAGGAGGGCTCATTGCTGGTATTGCTACAGCTGTAAAGGCTTTATCACCAAAGACAAAAATTATTGTAAGTTTTTTCAACAAATTCTTGAGATCGTAAACTTTAAATTGTATTCTTTAACAGGGTGTAGAATCTGAAAAGTGTCCAAGTTTCAGTGAGGCATTGAAAAATTCTGGACCAGTTTTTATTCCAATCAAAAACACCTTGGCCGATGGCTTAGCCGTCCCCAAGGTAGGATATAACGCCTATGCTACTGCAATGCCTCTTATCGACAAGATGGTGGTAGTCAAGGAAGAATGGATAGCTTTGGCTATTCTTCGACTCGTTGAGGAGGAGAAATGTGTCGTTGAAGGTGCTGGTGCCGTGGCACTTGGGGCTATCTTAGCTGGACAATTAAATGATTTGAAAGGCAAAAAGTAATTTCATTTTATTCATCTCTCTTTTCAAGACGTTTTTGAAAATTAACTTTTTGTTTTTTTGGAAGGGTTGTAATTTTGCTGTGTGGTGGAAACATCGATACAACTGTCTTAGGAAGATGTTTGGAAAGAGGTTTAGCTGCAGAAGGTCGTTTAGTGAAGTTTAATGCTCAATTAAGTGATCGACCTGGTGGAATCCATGAACTCTGTAAAATTTTAGGAGATTTGGGTGTGTCCATCAAAGACATAATGCATGAGCGAGCATGGCTTAAAGATATCCATGCTGTTGAGGTGAGTACACATTTAGTATCAGAAAAATTTTGTTTGATTTTTTTTTTAAATGACTTAATGTAAATTTGTTTTCTGTATTTTAGGTTAAGGTTGTTTGTGAAACTCGTGATTGGTCTCATAGTTTAGAATTGAAAGCAGTTTTAAAAGCTAATTATGAAAATGTTCAATTTACCGAGGAACCATTGGCTATAAATGAAAATATGTTGAACAGAAATTAATCGAATAATTTTTATATTCTCACTCATACTCCTATATAATTACGTTTTAATAATTAAATAAAATTAAATGAATCATTAAAATAGTATGCTACATAAATTGGTTTTAACGTCAGCATTTATTACTTAAAGTGCTGGAAGGTAATGGGAAGTGAGTTCGATTCGACGAGGCACAGTGTAAGGAAAAGTTTTTCACTTGGTGCAATACTGCGTATACTTAATTTATATTAAAAGATATCGATTTTGTCAGCTTAAGATATCAATTATGTAATTAAAGTAAAGAAAAACGTTACAAAGCACAAAAAAATAAACGGTGATTTTTTAAGAGCTTGAGAACTTTTAAAAAAAAAAACGCATAAAATTTGCAAAAGCTCATCGATTCTTTATTTGAAACGTTAGATTGGTTCATGACATTTACTTTTTGAAGATAATTTCATTTAAATGTAGACCGCGGCTGCGTCTTAGGTGGTCCATTCGGAAAGTCCAATTTTGGGTAACTTTTTCGAGCATTTCGGCCGGAATAGCCCGAATTTCTTCGGAAATGTTGTCTTCCAAAGCTGGAATAGTTGCTGGCTTATTTGTGTAGACTTTAGACTTGACGTAGCCCCACAAAAAATAGTCTAAAGGCGTCAAATCGCATGATCTTGGTGGCCAACTTACCGGTCCATTCCTTGAGATGAATTGTTCTCCGAAGTTTTCCCTCAAAATGTCCATAGAATCGCGAGCTGTGTGGCATGTAGCGCCATCTTGTTGAAACCACATGTCAACCAAGTTCAGTTCTTCCATTTTTGGCAACAAAAAGTTTGTTAGCATTGAACGATAGCGATCGCAATTCACCGTAACGTTGCGTCCAACAGCATCTTTGAAAAAATACGGTCCAATGATTCCACCAGCGTACAAACCACACCAAACAGTGCATTTTTCGGGATGCATGGGCAGTTCTTGAACGGCTTCTGGTTGCTCTTCACTCCAAATGCGGCAATTTTGCTTATTTACGTAGCCATTCAACCAGAAATGAGCCTCATCGCTGAACAAAATTTGTCGATAAAAAAGCGGATTTTCTGCCAACTTTTCTAGGGCCCATTCACTGAAAATTCGACGTTGTGGCAGATCGTTCGGTTGCAGTTCTTGCACGAGCTGTATTTTATACGGTTTTACACCAAGATCTTTGCGTAAAATCTTCCATGTGGTCGAATAACACAAACCCAATTGCTGCGAACGGCGACGAATCGACATTTCACGGTCTTCAGCAACACTCTCAGAAACAGACGCAATATTCTCTTCTGTACGCACTGTACGCATTCGTGTGGTTGGTTTAATGTCCAATAAAGTAAACTGAGTGCGGAACTTGGTCACAATCGCATTAATTGTTTGCTCACTTGGTCGATTATGTAGACCATAAATCGGACGTAAAGCGCGAAACACATTTCGAACCGAACACTGATTTTGGTAATAAAATTCAATGATTTGCAAGCGTTGCTCGTTAGTAAGTCTATTCATGATGAAATGTCAAAGCATACTAAGCATCTTTCTCTTTGACACCATGTCTGAAATCCCGCGTGATCTGTCAAATACTAATGCATGAAAATCCTAACCTCAAAAAAATCACCCTTTACTAAGCAACCAAAAGCGAATGTCGTTACCCCCAAATGTCGTGACGACATCGAACACCATTGGAATGCTGTGAAAAATGTTTTTATTTCAGGTGCTGACATAATAGTCGGTAGGAAAGAAGGAAGCAACAACACTTGGCTTTCAGAAGAATCTTTGGCAAGGATCAACGAACGCAAACAGTTATGAGCTATAGTCGTACCACATGAAAAGTAAAAGGGGTTACCGCAGTGTGTGCCGTGACAAGCGTAACTACATCAACGCATTGGCGCAAGAAGCAGAAGATGCGCAAACAGGTGCGACAGCAGGACCGTTGACAGGATAACCAAAGAGCTGACCGGTGCACAGAGCTACAAGCAACACCTGGTGAAAGAAGTAGACGATGAGAAAGTTGAGGCAATAAGAGCACTTAAAGAACAACAGCAATTAAAGAACAACAAAGTGGTAGGACTTGATGAAATTCACGCAGAGCTTTTGCAGGAAACCTACAAACCCGTGCACCCTAAAAGAAAAAATATGGTTGAAACAAAATGGTGCCACTTGCCATAAAGCTAACGAAACAATGTTTTTTGAGTGAGGTTCCCATCAATGCGAAAAGGTAGAAGTCAGGCCTGTCGATGTCTGGAGATACGGCATTTACGATATTTCACAATTTAATGATTTTAGTGAATTCTTTAACACTATAGCGGTATTATAAGGTGTGTTGTCATTTTGTAGCATAATAATTTGTCCATGTCTTCAAGCTAATTCTGGCCATTTCCCGATCACGGTGAGGCTTGAATCTGCTGTCGATAAAGATCAGTATTCACCGTCTCACCAGGTTTTAATAACCCAAAGTTCACCACACTACAATGGTCCAACCAATCACAGAGGATTTCCTTACTGCCAAAGCGATTTATCTCTGTCTCACTCAATCCTTCTTTATGTTTTATTACTCATAAATCAATCGCATTGGGCAAGGTCTAGGATCTAGGGGGGGAGGGGCAGTCGAAGAGGTCATGACATGATAATTTGTTGTATTTTTCGAAGGATTTCTCTTTAATTGAACACTAATCGCATTGCTTAATAGACATGACTCCCATTATATTTAGAGTTATTTTTTTTTATATATGGAAACAAAATTTGTATCTGACTTCTTTAAACATTTTTCCTAAAAGTACTATGAATCTGATATTCAGCCCTATTTCGAAAACACAGCACAAATTCATCAACTTTTGACCAACGGACGATCCAGGGGGGGTCATATGAGCCATAAAGCTTATACATATACAGTCAAGTTGTATAAGTAAACATTTCATCAGATTTAACGACATTCACCAAAAAGCGGTTTTCTGTGGAAAACTACTAAATTTAGAATTTGAAAAAATTTTAGTCATGCTTTAAATTTGTTTCTAAGTTAAAGAAATATCAGGTTCTTAAGAAGAAACTTTGAATAAGATTTCTCCAAATTTCGTATTTTTAATTTCTTTCTACAAGAAATATATATTTTGATATTGCTCCAGAAAGGTACCCCTCATTAAACCTTCATTGTTTTTAAGGTTTCTCAAGAACTAATGGACTGTTTTCAATAATTTTCTTTTTCTGTGCAAGCTCTTGTCGATGATCAAATGATCAAATTGATGATGATTTTTGAAGATCAAAAATTTCATTTTTTTTTGGATTTAAAAAAAATATTAGTTTTGTTAACAAAAATCGGTAAAATGTATATTTTTATAAATTTGAAGACAACATTTAAAATAATTTTCTAAACATACTTTTTAGAAGACATTATCAAGTTCTAGCGACCCTGTCGTTAGTTTAACTACTTTCAATATTGATACAAAGGATTTTAAAAAATAATAAACCTTACTCGGAGCCCAGGCCTATAAGGAGCGGTTTTATCCAGCTCCTCGTCCTTGGAGTTATACTAAGGATCTGGCCCTCCAGGTTGGGGGTTGTGCCGTCGGGTAGACTTCCTGGCCACGTAAAAACATCGTAGTTGCGAAGTACCAACAAGCCTCGGATACGGACGGATTTACTGTTGTCAACCAACGAATTGAGGACAACGAACTTCGGATATGCACATTGAATGTTAGGTCCCTTAACAGACCACGTGCGGCAGAAGAATTAGTGGAGGCCCTAGATTGCTAAATAGCAGACATCACCGCCGGGCAAAAAGAGGATGAAAAACTGCGATATTTACTATGGGAACTGCTACCACGAAAACCAACAGCGCTTATTTGGATGCGGTTTTGTCATTGAAGGCAGACTTAGGCAAGACGTTTTGAGCTATACTTGCATCAATGAGCGCCTCATGACCATACTCATCAAGGCTTAATTCGGCAACACGCACACGCGCACACGCCCATATACTAGCTACGATATTAAAATAGTCCTGGGCGATTTTAATGCCAAGCTAGGAAGGAAAGACATATTTGGTGGAATAATCGTTTAGAACAGCCTGCACTACAACACTTCCGACAACGGATTCAGGCTCATAGATTTTGCTGCGGGGCGAAACGTCATGGTAGTACGAGTTTTCCACACCTCAACATCCACAAAGGTACTTGGACTTCTCCAGATCAATCTACCGTCAACCAGATTGAATATATTGCGATCGACGCCAGACACGCTTCCATCATCTTGGATGTAGGAACTTCAAGAGGAGCTAACATCAACTCGACTCGGACCACTACCTCGTTGTAGCCAAGGTAGCACTTCGGGTTTCCAGACCCAAGGCAAAACATGGAGGTGCTGGGAGTAGGTACAACGTCGAACGGCTACAATCGCCAGAGATCGCCAAATCCTTTTCCGACCGAGTTACAAGTAACCTCTCTCGAAGTTTTTCTGCCGCCAACAGAATGTATCGAAAACTAGTGGCAACATTGCCAAGATGCAATCAGAGAAGCCACCTCTGATGTGCTTGGTTTCAAACAGCCACTAACAAGGAACCCCTGGTTTGATGAGGAATGTCGGCAGGCAAATGCAGCCAAACAACAGGCACGCAAAGCGGCGCTGCATAAAAGGACGAGAGCTGCTCATGCGCTCTATGACCAGAAGAGGAAGTCAAAGCTGAGGATATGGAAGGACCACTTCTGTAGACTGTATAACTGCGACGACAAACCGAACTCCGCTGTCAGGCAGGATGATCCATTTATAATCCCCCCGACTTAGACGAAGTAAAGATTGCCATATCTAAGCTGAGCTCTAATAAAGCCGCTGGAGCGGATGGCTTGAATGCCGAGCTCTTTAAAGCAGCTGGAGATAAGTTGGTTAGGAGCATGCACAAACTTATCTGTAAGATATGGTCGGAAGAAAGCATGAACGATGAATGGAACTTCAGTATTGTTGCCCGATCCTAAAAAAGGAGACCCTCTAAACTGCACCAACTATAGAGGAATCAGTCTCATCAACATCGCCTATAAAATCTTCTCTGCCGTAATATGTGAATTTCTAAAGCCCATCGTCAACAACCTGATAGGTAGGTGTGGTTTTAAACTAGGAAAGTCCACAGTCGATCAAATATTCACATTACGCGCAGACCCTGGAAAAAACCCAAGAACACCAAATCGACACCCACCATCTTTTCATCGATTTCAAGGCCGCATATGACAGCATCTACAGGGACGAGCTGTATAGAGCCATGTCTAGTTTTAGCATCCCTGCCAAACTCGTCCGTTTATGCAGGATGACCATGGAGAATTCACGCTGCTCCATAAAGGTTGGAAACAACTTAACAGAACCTTTCGATGTCAAAAAAGGTTTTAGACAAGGTGATGCGCTGTCATGTGTCTTTTTACCATCGTACTTGAAAGAATAGTGCAGAGCTCACACGTCAACACTAGAGGCACTATCTTTCAAAAGTCTATCCAATTACTGGCATATGCTGATGACATTGACATAATCGGAAGAGCTCAGCGTGATGTCAATGGGGCTTTTGTGAGCATTGAGGCAGAGGCGGAAAAATGAGTTTAACGGTTAATGAGGGCAAAACAAAGTACATGCTGTCGTCAAGAAAGGACCTACAACATCGACGTCTTGGTCAAAACGTCACCATCGATAGACGTAACTTTAAGGTAGTCAAGGACTTCGTCGACCTAGGCTCCGCTGTAAACGCAGAAAACAACACAAGCGCTGAGATCAAACGAAGAATAACTCTTGCTTACCGCTGTTTCTTTGGACTAAGAAAGCAATTGAATGGTAAAGTCCTCTCTGGAGGGACCAAAGTGTTGCTGTATAAGACCCCTTTTCATCCCCGTCCTGCTATACGGTGCAGAAGCATGGACTATGACAAAAACGGATGAAAGCACCTTGGGTCGTTTCGAGGGAAAAGTTCTTCGTGTGATCTGCGATCCCGTATGCATCGAAGGGGAGCGGAGGAGAAGATGGAACGTCGAGCTGTACGGGCTGTACAGCGACGTAGACTTAGCCAGAAGGTTAAAAATCCAACGACTAAGATGGCTGGTTCACGTAGAGCGCATGGAAACCAATGCTCCGGCCCGGAAAGTCTTCGAAGCCGCACCCACAGGACAGCGCAGTAGAGGAAGACCGCGGATCAGGTGGCGCGCATAAGTGGAAGGTGACCTCGCCCAACTTGGAGCGCGAAACTGGAGACATCTAGCTAGGGACCGAGCTAGATGGAGAAGTTTGTTGGGTGAGGCCCTAGTTCACTCAGGACTGTAGCGCCACCACGTAGTAAGTAAGTAAAAGGTATTGTTACATTTCGGTTTCTGAAGGCATTATATATTTTCTTTATTTTAATGGTAGATGAAAGAACTCAGTAGCTTCACAATTAAAGAAGTGTAAAGGCTTATTGTTTCTACACTATAATTTGGTCGGATGAAACAAAAATAAAACGTTTTGGATCTGATGGCCGTCAATGGATTTGGAGGAAACCTGGTGAACGAATAAGTGATCGGATCGTGAAACCAATACTCAAATTGTCAATGCATTAGAGTGGTAGGTCACATTATTGCGGAACCATTTTGGGAGAAGGACTCCCAAGAAGCCTGCAAAAATGGAACAAAAGTGTGTCGGGCATCATCTTCCAGCAAGATAATGATCCGAAAAACACAGCCAGAATCACTAAAGCGTGGCTGGAAAGCAATCAGTTTGGGACACTTGATTGGCCACCACAATCTCCTGACCTCAACCCGATCGAAATTTTTGGGTTGAGGTTAAACGTGCGATATCGGATATGCCCGGAGTTTGCATTATGGCAGATTTGCATTATGGCACAGAACTCAAAATGCTTGGCAAAGTATGAGCTCAAATAAATGCGAAACGTTAGTTGAATCCATGCCCAGAAAAATAAAAGCTGTACTCAAAGCAAAAGGAAACCTTACAAAATATTAAGCAACCTGAATTTCAGTCAACAAATTGATCAAGTGCTCTTTTTTTTACTTTTTTATTAATGTAAGTACGAATAGATGAATTTTGATGTTCCTAATTTTTTAATTGAACTATGAATATGAAAAGCTAAGAGTGCTATCGTCAGCGAAACAAAGTATTGGGTTAGAAGTAGCAGACCGGAGATCATTTATAAAAACGAGGAAGAGATTCGGAGACAAAACGGAGCCCTGGGGCACACCAGCGTTTATTTAATGAGTTTCAGACTTGAATCCGTCCAAAACAACTTGTATTGAACGGTTGGAAAGAAAATTTCTAATCCAACGAAGAAGAGATTTGTCGACACCGAAAGCACGCATTTTCGATAAGAGAGCAAGATGCCAAACCCTATTAAATGCTTTTGAAATATCAAGTGCAATAATCTTACTTACGATGTAAAGATTTCTTTCACTGTTCGGTGAGATGAACCATGAGATCAACAGTGGACCTATTAGTACAAAAGCCGTAATGCCGGTCATTTAGAAGCTTCCGTTCCTCAAGATATTTCTTAAGCTGATTATTAATCAGCGTTTCCATGACCTTAGAAAGAAGGGACGTTAGTGCTATCCGTCGGTAATTTGTGGAAGAAGAAGCATCGCCTTTTTTTGGGATTGGCTGAACAAATGCAGTCTTCCAACTACTCGGAACGAGCCCAGAAGAATAGGATAGATGGAAAAGCTTACGCAGTCTCTTTGCTAGCGTGGAAGAACACCTCTTCAGAATAATAGCGGGGATACCATCTAGGCCAGCGGATTTATAAATGTTGAGATCTTTAAGAACTCTCGCCACAGTTCAAGTACGAAAAAAGATTGGTCCCATAGAATAATTTACGCGTTCAAGAACTGGGGGAGTCATGACACTATCTGGTAAGGTGGAGTTTTCGGCGAACTGCCTTGTAATTAGGTTGGCTTTATCAATAGAGCTTACTAAAGGAGTGTCATTGACAACAAGCGTAGGAACCGAAGAAGAGGAAGAATTAATCATGTTTTGTACAAATGACCAAAAATTCTTACTGCCCTTAGGACATTGCAGTATTTTTCGCCGTAATTTTTGGTCATGTAAAAATTTGGTCCTTCGAATATAGGTGTTGTTGTTTTCCGGTTTTCCTTAGTTGGGTTGGTCGGAAGCTCACCTCTTCCTCCTTGATAACCTCTTTGCAGCTCGAATCGAACCATGATTTAATCTTGGGTTTAATACTTTCAACCCTATTCGGGATAAACGTTTCCATTCCCAAATGAATCATACTAAAAATCATATCTGCACTGGAGTCTACGTCGCTACCGAGGAAGCATAGCGACCAGTTAAAGATCCTGAAGAAATTATAGAGACCGTCCCAGTTGGCTTTCTCGTACTGCCAAACGGTTCTCTTTGGAGCTCTTTCTTTAACTGGATTTGTTTGACACGAGAAATTAGCAGATATGACACTGTGGTCCAATGTGCCTAGAAGCGTCAATACACTTTTTGTGTACTTATCAGGATCAGAAGTGAGAAGTCAAGTGTATTTTCTGCTCGGCCGTTAACGTCTGATATACGAGTAGGCTCATTGACAAACTGAGTAAGTTGGTTAAACTCAGCAAAAATCTCAGCACACATTCCTTCGGGATGGCCCGAATGGCGAAGCCACGAAGAATTGTGAACATTGAAATCGCCCGTAATAACGATTTCAGTTATTTCAATGTGAGCTAGGTAAAAGACCAAACTACTCAACTCCGAGATTTTGCCCGAAATTTGCGGAAAAGAGGTTAAAAATGACCCCAACAAATGGCATTTTGCGAATCTGCCCCAGCTGCAAATTTAGTTATGTATATTGTTTTAGTGTAGAAGACTTCATTCGAGAATGGATTATTTCCATGCTCAGTGGTAGGAAGATTCGAGCCTCTCTAGGCAACGCAATCGCAACAAAACACGTGAGTAGGGGAACAACCCAGGGTGGTGTCCTTTCGCCTCTTCTATGGCTTCTGGTCATGGATACAATTCTCGTTAAATTAGAGAGATGTGGATTGAAGGCGGTAGCCTACGCGGATGATTTGGTGCTATTGGTGTCAGGAAAGTACACCTCTGTAATTAGTGAAATCACGGAGTCAGCTTTGAAGAAAGTTAGCAACTGGGATATGAGTTGTGGAATAGGAGTTAACCAAAGTAAAACTGAACTGTTGCTCTTTACCACCAAAACTAAAGTACCGCCCTTCACGCTACCTCGACTCATCGGTCAAATCCTATAAGTGTCTTCCAGTGCAAAATATTTGGGTGTTATACTCGACCCTAAACTAGACTGGAAACTAAATATTGAAGTACGGGTTAAGAAGGCCTTTTACGCCTGCAGCAAAACTTTCGGCAAAAAGTGGGGACTTCAGTCGAAGATGATTTTATAGACGTACACAGCCGTAGTACGCCCAATCTTAACATATGGTTCGATTGTATGGTGGCCTGCTCTTAGCAAAGCCTATAATATTAATAAGCCAAAGAAGGCTGAAGGAATCAAATAGCTGGTTGTCAAAACCTTATGGTCACAGCAACACTACGAAATTGATTCCCTCAGATATTATATCGGTAGACACCGACTACTGGCATAGGTTTCGGCACAACCATCTTTACTGGCGGCACAAAGATGGAGTGCGGAGTTGGTTCTGGGATCTTTTCTGAGTCCCTTAATGTAGCCAAATCCTTTGGGCTTCCTGACTTTGCTAGCGTTTTTCAGGCTAAACTGCTGGCAATAAGGGAGGCATGTAAGATACTTAAACAAAACCCAAACCAAAACCGAAATGTGGCTATCTTTACAGACAGTCAGGCAGCTGTCAAAGCCATTAACTCTTCCATATCCTCATCTAAATTGGTCCAGCAATGTCGCGATGAGCTTGCGAACCTGAATATTAACCTCGGTGTCACCCTGATCTGGGTTCCGGGCCATAGTGGTATCGTGGGAAATAACCGGGCTGACGAGCTAGCCAGGCAAGGATCGGCCCTTCATAGCTCACTTACGGAAATGGTTAACATTCCTCTTGGATCTTTTCTATCTACCAAACTGAATCAAACCGGAGGTGAAGCAATTTACCCAACTGCATTATATCTAGGAAGATATGGCCCACCTTTAACAAAACCCGTATAAACGATCTTCTATGCAGGCCAAGGCAAGACATAGCCAAGATTGTTGCGGTTTGTACCGGAAACCATAATCCATTTCCCCTGCAAATGTCCTGCTTTGGCAAACACCAGAATGAAATGCTTTGGAAAAGCATTCTTTCACGAACTTGATGAGCTATCTGAGACAAAGATTATAGACCTAATCTTTTTTCTCAATGCGACAAAATGGCTCTAACATAATCGCTGTGAAGTTTCTCTATAAATCTTTCCCTTTCTATCACAGGTCAAACGAGTTTTTGGTATCAAAACGGCGCACTACAGCGCTAATTGGATCTCAGGCTGGGTTGCCTTGAGATCGTCATTTCCTCCTACCTACCATCATTCAAAAATGTTGCAAGTGCTCTACGAATTAAAATAAAAGTTGAAAACGACTTTTGTGATTATAAAGAAAATACATCAATATAATTTCTCAATTTTTGCGTGATGCAAATAAAAATAGAATAAAAATTGTATTTTGCAAAACAGTATCTAACAAGATTCTTCTTCTTCTTCGTTTTCTTCTTCAATCATTTCTTCGAATGCTTTTTTCTCATTAAATAAACGCCATGCTTCCTCCATTTCAACAGTAGGATCACGCACTTCAATTAAATCGCTTGTCTCATATTCAACGTGTATCGGTGGTATATGAGCTAGTGACACATTTCTAGCAGTGTATTTCGATCCCCAACCAAAGTAAATAGAATCAGAGTATTTTTCAAATGTAAACGAATAAGCTCCAGGCCATAGATTTGATCGTAAAATAGTCAACTGGTTTATTTTACAATGATTACTTGAATTACGTATGCTCCAACTTTTAACATTTTCTCGGTTTTTGTCTTGAAAGCATGTGTTGAAAAGGGCTGGTCTATCAGATTTCTCCATTTTGCTTGAATCGTCACTATCTGACTCCTCCTCTCCAACTTCAACATCTATTTCTTCCATTTCTTCTTCATTGTTGTAACTTCCACTTTCCAAGGCTTTAAGGGCTTTCTTCTCATCAAAATATACTATTCGACCTTGTTCAAGGATATTCGGTCGAACATGAACCCAGGACTTTGAGTTCATAAGTTTTTCGGCACAAGGTTTATAGTTTTCATTTTCTATAATGATAGCGTCATTGTCTAAATCCTCTTCTTCACCTTCACCATCTGATTCATCGATTTCACCCTCGGTTTCCTTTGTACTGTCACCATAAATCTCCAACATTTCTGTTTTTGTAAGCCTTCTGTAGTAATTATTGGGTGCCACGTATGTTCCCGAAGTGATTCTGGCTATCATGGTTCTTAGATAGTGTTTTTCAGTTCCAGGAAAACTTGGATAGCTATGAATTTCAGCGTCAAGTTCACCTTTAAGGAATTTCTTAATTTTTCTTGAAATTTGTATCTGTTGAGTGCTAACAATCGGAAGTTCAATCCATTCGTCATTCAAACAATTCACAACAAAATAAGTTTTTCGATTTAAGCCAGTACCAATTGGCTCTGGTGGGATATCAAAAGTTGGATTATTCGTCAAAACAGGAACTTCTTCACATTGATGGTTCATTTTTTCCAGTTCATCGACTGTACGGTCTTGCCACTGGGCTCCTGGTATAAGATCTTGGTCTTCTATTTTATTCACACTTTGGGTTTTTGTGTCTTGATATATTCTGATCTTTTCCATGACGTCTTCTCGCATTTCTTCGAAACGATTATCAATTTCAGATTGTGTGAGTTTAGCTTCAACAATGTAATAAGATTTCTTGAGACCATAGATTTTACCCCAAAAACGAGCATGCTCGACAATTGGATGGTATTGAACTTTTTGCAAAGCATACGAAAGTTTAGAAACTTCTTCATTTGATAAATTAAAACCACAAAGTGACCAATATAGGTGTAAACGTAGAACATTTTCATTTAGAGAAAGTTTACGTTGCAAAATCACTAATGATGGATGATCCTTTTTTTGAGTTGGTTTTGATGATTTTTTGAAATGCCTTGGTGGATTTTCTTTGCATACATCGTATTCGTTGTCATTGGGCTTAGGAGGAAGCTGAAATTATGTAATTTTTTGTATAATAATTTACTCGATAAAAGTGGAAAAAAAGAATGACATTTGATTTTGACACATCATAAACCAATGGAAACCCACTTTCTCATTTGACAGTTGATGTCAATTAGAATTATACGCATGTTCAAAAAAGTACAATAGCAGACATTTGGCTTTATTACAATTCTGCTTATTGAACCCAGATAGCTGATTTTCTTGAACATGTCTACATTAATTTATTAAGAAGTAAAATCTTGGTTATCAATCTTGTCATTTTTGACTTACATTCATTAACTTCATAAAAGTTTTAGCTCTTTCAACGTCTATTTCTTTAAAGTAAGTCCAAGGAAAGTTTTCGGGCATTCTAAATTTCTGTTCACGAACATTGAAACTTAGTTCTTCAAAATAATCCACAATATTTTCGGGTTTTTCTTTCACCACTATCTTAATTATATCAGCCAAATGATCAAACCTTAATTAAGACTTAGTTAGTTGAGTGTATTTAAGTTCATAACAAATAGTGTCCTTACAAATTATCACCTGTTGTAAAGCTTCCTTGTTGAAGAAGGGAAGTGGCAACATTTAATTCATGTTCAATATTAGGAACATGAATTTGTTCAAAAATATCCGTATTTGACAATTGGTCTTTAGATTCCAAAGGTGAAAAGAGGCAGGTGTTAATTTCTGAGGGGCATATTGGAAAATGTGCATCTTGGTTATTTTTTGAGCTTGACTTTGATGGGGTTTTGCAATATGACATGTTATCGATATATGTATTTATTAGATTTAATTTAAATTATTAAAATCACTTAATTGTCAATAAATGTTACTTCAAGGCTTCCTCCGAAAAATTGATCTTTTCAGTAAAATTTTAAACACAATTTAAAAATTTTATTTCATCCATTTTAGTTTGGTTTTGGATCTTTGCAAAACAATTAGGTTTATGTACAATTGACATTAAAAGACTTACTTTTTTTTGTGTTTGTTAAGTCAATTTTAAAAAAATGTCCAAACCCAACAATCTGGGACCGCTTAGGTCGGTGTTTCACAGTGATAAACAATTTGACAGCTGACAGTTTTGTTATAAGTTGACTATAATTCAAAATCATATACACATTGATGACTTTCCTTCATTTTCACTATTACGCTTACATATTGAGCGTTATGAATCCCCAGTGAATTGGGCAGGTTCAGACGACATAAGGGACTTAATGGTAACGCAACTTTCTTGTGTTTGATTAGACAGCTGTCAAAAATTTTTTTTTTCAATTATAAAATAAATAAATTAATCAGGTTTCGCAACAAGCTTTAAGAGAGACGTATAACTTTCAACTATTTCAGTAGTAGTTTCAGTAATGAAGGGGACCTCCAGTGACTAATCCGAACGGCTGAATTGAGAAAGCACTTTTCATCACAAAAATTAGTGTTGAAGACTTTGTCAATTCCTCGCAAGAGGCATTACCCGTGAAAAAAAAACTTTAGATAGCACAGACAGGGATTAATTCTATAGCATGATAGTCATTGACATACGAGTACTATACTTGCACTGCTAGTAGCCAACTTCACGATGGTTCCACTTTTAATGGACAAAACACTAGCGCAAAGGGGGCTATGCGGAAAAATTGTGTAACATTTACATTTAATACTCACAGCGCACAGCCTGCTTCTGCTTCATTTTGAAAAAAAAACATGGCACCGTTTGTCTTCAACAAATTATACTAGGTGTCAATACATTTTAAAGGGTGATTTTTTTGAGGTTGAGATTTTCATGCATTAGTATTTGACAGATCACGCGGGATTTCAGACATGGTGTCAAAGAGAAAGATGCTCAGTATGCTCAGTATGCTTTGACATTTCATCATGAATAGACTTACTTACGAGCAACGCTTGCAAATCATTGAATTTTATTACAAAAATCAGTGTTCGCTTAGAAATGTGTTTCGCGCTTTACGTCCGATTTATGGTCTACATAATCGACCAAGTGAGCAAACAATTAATGCGATTGTGACCAAGTTTCGCACTCAGTTTACTTTATTGGACATTAAACCAACCACACAAATGCGTACAGTGCGTACAGAAGAGAATATTGCGTCTGTTTTTGAGAGTGTTGCTGAAGACCGTGAAATGTCGATTCGTCGCCGTTCGCAGCAATTGGGTTTGTGTTATTCGACCACATGCAAGATTTTACGCAAAGATCTTGGTGTAAAACCGTATAAAATACAGCTCGTGCAAGAACTGAACCCGAACGATCTGCCACAACGTCGAATTTTCAGTGAATGGGCTCTAAAAAAGTTGGCAGAAAATCCGCTTTTTTATCGACAAATTTTGTTCAGCGATGAGGCTCATTTCTGGTTGAATGGCTACGTAAATAAGCAAAATTGCCGCATTTGGAGTGAAGAGCAACCAGAAGCCGTTCAAGAACTGCCCATGCATCCCGAAAAATGCACTGTTTGGTGTGGTTTGTACGCTGGTGGAATCATTGGACCGTATTTTTTCAAAGATGCTGTTGGACGCAACGTTACGGTGAATGGCGATCGCTATCGTTCAATGCTAACAAACTTTTTGTTGCCAAAAATGGAAGAACTGAACTTGGTTGACATGTGGTTTCAACAAGATGGCGCTACATGCCACACAGCTCGCGATTCTATGGCCATTTTGAGGGAAAACTTCGGAGAACAATTCATCTCAAGGAATGGACCGGTAAGTTGGCCACCAAGATCATGCGATTTGATGCCTTTAGACTATTTTTTGTGGGGCTACGTCAAGTCTAAAGTCTACACAAATAAGCCAGCAACTATTCCAGCTTTGGAAGACAACATTTCCGAAGAAATTCGGGCTATTCCGGCCGAAATGCTCGAAAAAGTTACCCAAAATTGGACTTTCCGAATGGACCACCTAAGACGCAGCCGCGATCAACATTTAAATGAAATTATCTTCAAAAAGTAAATGTCATGGACCAATCTAACGTATCAAATAAAGAATCGATGAGATTTTGCAAATTTTATGCGTTTTGTTTTTTTAAAAAAGTTCTCAAGCTCTTAAAAAATCACCGTTTACATTCGGGCTCGGAAAAATAAAGTTTTTATTTTGGTGTCTACTGCAACATCCTCCGCCAAATCCAATGAATTTTTAAGATAGTTGTTGCATATAACAATATCTTCACCATTGAAAGATATGAATATTTTGTCTAACTTATTCATATGTGACATCAACTCTGGGGACGGCTTCATCAAACCACCTTCACTAACGTACGAAGTCAGTAAGACATGTCGTTGATTGGTTTGTTGGGCGAAGGTTTCGACTGGTAACCTGTGGCAAATATAACTAGCCAGATTTTCAAGTCCGTCATACGCCAAGCTTTTTAGCTCTTCCTGCTCTGGACAAGTTTCTTCCTCCTCGGGCTTGCACGCAATACTCTTTAAAATTGTGCCTTTATAAGTAAAAGAATGTTGTTTAGCTTTAGGTCAAAAAAGACGAAAATATTCTGAACCCTTGACATTGATGTGATATTCACTTATCTTGTGGGTTATTGTAAGCTCTTTTGCAGTACACGCTAGTAGCTTCTCAATAGTGTCCTTTTTGACCTCATTTCCGTTCATCAGAAAGCCACTGTCTATGAAGTGGTTTCGAAGAAGTTTTATTAGGTGGGTAACGTCAGCAAAAACAATAACTCTATGTTTGCCATTCAAAAACCTAAAATTATAAAAAAGTTTAGAAATGACATCAATGACTTAAGCGTATTATGTACCATGGTTTTTCTGGTGTAATGTTTAGTTCACTGTATAGTCCCCTGTTCCCTCCACCCAAGTCACTGACCATGCCAACAACGGTATATCCACAGTCTTCAGTGGCACTTAAATTTTTTTTAAGATACCAGTCGTCCTTTTGCAGTCAAAAGAGTAAAAAATCGGCTTCCAACTACTCATGTCCTTAGAAGAAAACAAGATTGATCAAATTAGATACTTCCAAAAGTGAAATAATCTTACCTCTCAACATCGCTACTTGGACATAATTAGCTGGAGCCAAAGTGGTATCCGTCGGCTTTTCGTAGCAATATGCCTTTTTAATTTTCATCTCATCAAAGCTTAAGATGCAAACTTTTTGGATTAGGCTAAGCTGTGTTGCTGCTTTCAGTATTTTCACTACTGGCTTTAAAATACCTGGCGAGATGTCAATTTTTTGAGCCCAGCGTTGAAGCGTTCTTATCGAAGGAAGTGGGAACTTGTGTTTTTGCAAAAGTCTGTATGCCCTTGCACTCGCTGAGTATAAGGAAATTGACCTAGCGACGTCAACTTCTGACCAATGCGTAAGCATTGCACCGCTTTTCAATTTTCGGTTTTGGGCGTAGGTGAAGATGGAAGCCAATTTTTTCTCCACGTTCTTGCTTTCAAACCTACTTTTTGTCAAAGACGTTCGGAGTTTTTGTTGATTTTTTTTTAACAAATTGATTTCGTTTTCTAATTTTTGTCTGAAAATAAACAAATTAATAAGGACCTCAATAAAAAGCTTCTTAAGACATATATTTGTGTAAGATGGTCTTCAGTTTGGTTTCGTTGAACATCGCAGTTCTATCAAGAACTGATTTGTGTAGCGGCGTCGATGCTCTCTCCTAAAATCCAATAGGAACTTCCTCTGCTTCCTGTAACAAAGCATCTTTAGCCCTCTTATCTTTTCTTGTCTTAACTCTGTTTTTTCTGTTATCCTGAGTGGAAAGTACCTCCAAGTTTTCAGTAATGAAAATAGAGGGAACAGAACCAAGTTTGAGTAAGAGCCGTCTATGAGTGACAAAACCTATAATAAATACTGGCACCACTTATATAATAGCTCTTGTTTAATTTGTATGTGTAATTTACCCATTTCGTACTGGAGGTTCCTTACGAAGTCATCAGATCCAAAATGGTCACTGCAAATCCTACCCGTCTTCGTGTTGATTTGGTCTTTACGTTTACAAAAATGAATCCAACTTTTAAGCAAGCCAGAATCTTTTGGAAACGTAAAGAACGACTCATTTTCTTTATTGTTTTTGTCATTTTTATTGTTATTGTTATTACAACCACACACTGCACATAGCATTTTGAATTTTAGGATATTAAAAAAGCTTCAAAAAGAATAAATTTAAAAATTGCCCGGATTTCCTTTTCAAGTTCGCGCCTTTTCGTCTCTTCATACGTCACAGCTTATGTCAAAAAAGTAACACATGCGCGTGTCGTAATCTTATTATTTTTCATTCATGGGGCTAGTGTAGCTAATTTGAAGTGGAACCATTTTTATTCAAATTTTGTATACAAAATTCACACCACTACCAGTCCATGTATAGTATGTCAATGATGACAGTCCTACAAACTCCAATTAAAGCAACTTTATTATAATGTTAAATGGAAATTTCACTGGAAAGTCCACTTGTGTCAAAATGACAGCTAATCATGTTTTTTCATTCAACTGAAAGCTGAACCTTATTACTGTGTAATTTATTTATTTCATTTACAATTTCATTTAATGCTGGTGTAAAAGAGTTCCTGGTCAAATTGGAAAAGAAATAAGTACTACTTTTTTTGCAATACAAAATACAAGGCTATCCTGAATATGTGGATTAGTGGATTTTTAGATACCTTATTGAAGGAGTTTAATACCTAAATTAAAATAGCTCGCAAAAATAAAAACAACCTTTAGATGTTCAGAAAAATGTTTAAATAACAATTTATTGCAATACATGTATAGCTTTAATAATTCACAAGATTTTTATCGAAAAACATTTGAAATCAACTGTCGGGTTAATTCAAATTTAACAATATTTTGAATCAAGTGTTCTGTCAGGTACCCACATATGTATACCACACATTCTTTGATACCTTTGGGTTCCTTTTTTGGCATCCCAGCTGCTTTGGAGCAACTGTTCCTTTGCACGCAAAACTCTAACAAAAAGGTACCCAGATACCCTATCTTTTTTTTTTTTTATAATAAGCGCACACTCAAGTGGAAGTGTGAGCACTAGGAAAGGGAGGGAGGGGTTGAAAGGAGATGTCGGTGCACATTGGTTTTGAATTCCTGAATATTGCAATAGCTGGGAAAGACAGAGTGTGGCAAGGCATTCCACATTCGCATAGTACGGCTAAAGAACGAATATCTGTCTGAGATTGAACGCAGCCATTTAACTCTAAACTGTCAGCTGTCAAATTTCGTTATTGTTAAATAAATGGATACAAATTAAAATCATACGTATGTTTTAGCAAATAAAGGTTTTAAAATGTCAAAAAATTGTATGTTAGTAAACATGGGAATAGCAAAGCTGTCAAATCATTTGGCTTGTTTAATTTGGTCTTAATAGTCCCAAAATACAGAAGAACGGAAGAATTTTATTTTTCACATCTTTTAATCAAAAACACATTTATGGGGTTCTCCATTTGTAAAATAAATTGATTTATTTTTGATCTTGATGTGTCAAAACACAAATTTCCCATTTTTTGCATTTAATGGGTCAAAGTAAATTGATTTTTTTTATGTAGAACATGGGGGGAGAAGAAGCTGAGGAATTCAAAACAAGTGAGCGGACTCCTAAAGGAGACAAGTAACTGGTGTTATCCCAAGTAAACCCCATCTGTGAATCAATGACATGTTTAATTAAGTCATGTTCCAAATAATTTAAATTAGAGATACATTTTTCCAGGTGTAACAGATGGTATCTCAACAGCGGAATGACGTTGGTGGTTTTGTAAATGAAGGCGTTGGAGTAACGTTTGATGCGATTTTCAAAGTTTTTCCCAACGAGGAGTCTAAGAATTGTTCTTTCTAATTTGTCAAGTGTTTGCGCTACCGTAGGAGAGATAGATAACCATATTGGAAATGCATAAGACATGACAGGTATAATAAGTCTCCTGTAAAAAAGAAGCTTAGTTTTGGTGCTGGGGGCTTAGTTTTGAAGAAGGGCATAAACATGTTAATGACTTTCCTTGATTTTTCAATAGTAATTTTTGGCATGTTGATTGAATTTGAATAATTTGTTTAAGTTTACACCTAGATATTTCATTTTGTTTGTAGGTGGGATGGTAGAATTTTCAAGGTTAAGGAAAAGAAATTTACTTTCAGATACCACTCCGACTGGCCCTTTTCCTCTAGCATTAAGGATGAACAAAAGTTCCGATTTTGGGATGTTGATTTTGATTCCCCAGGTTTTGTATAAGATGTAAATGCAAATGTAGATGCAAAGCGGAAAGAGAACTCTCGTGAGATGAGTATGCAATTGTGCGTATAGAAGAAAAGTGGAAGTGATATTGTTTTATGAGAATTGGTGGGGGAAGTCGTGAAGAAATATGTTGTAGAGGTGAGGCCCCAAGATGGAACTTTGTGGGACACCGCTTTTGCATTCGGAGATATTACCTTTAGAACCTTGTAATTGTATATAAAAAAATCTATCAGAAAGGAAGCTCTTGTGGTGGTAAGTTATGAAAGGACAACTTAGATAGGGGGCCAACCCTCCAGACACTGTCAAATGCTTTTTCTATATCAAGAGAGCAAGCTGTAGTACATTTTCTTTCCCTGAGTTTAAGGACAATATCGTTTTGGAACTACAATAGCGCATGGAGGATAGAGTGCCGTCTACGGAAACCAAATTGAAAGTCTGGAATTGGTTCAATTGGGTTTTCGGTTAGCGAGTTTAAATTTAAATTATCTAGGATTAATCTTTCTAGAATTTAACCCGTGTTTCAAAGCAAGGAAATAGGTCTAAAATTGTTTATGTCACTAACGTTTGGCTTTTTTGGATAGGCAGAAGTCTGGCAACTATCCATGGCTTTGGAAAGTAAGCATTGTTTATGCAATTATTACGTATGATAGTTAAAAATTTGATGCATGTTTCGGTAAGCTTCTTTAACGCAAAGTTGAAATATTGTCGGGGCCGGTGGACTTCTTAGGCTTTAAGTGTTTTATGATGCTTTTGACATTTTCAACGTTGGAGAAGATGGTGTTCGCTATTGGGCTAAGGGAGGAACTATCTGAATCAAAGAAAAAGATATGTTGATGAATGTTTTGAGAGATGGAGCTAACAGCATCTATGGATTCTTGTGTGATGCAGGGGTTGTAGAGAGGTACTTTCTCTTCGTAAACTCTTTTGAAATGTTCTTCAAAAACCGATAACACGCTGGATTCGTTACAGAATGTTTGATCATTCACAGTCACTTTATTGCAGAAGAATTTCTTTTTATTGCTCACAATTCTAAAGACTTCTTTTAAATCCCATGGCCCCGGAGTAATTTTTGAAAGTCTAGTGCTTAGAATTTTGTTCAGCCAAATGTTCACCTTTTCTCTTATAATGTTATTAAGAAGGGAAATTTGAGAAGAAAGTTCTTTATATCAAGAATTTGTTCTATTGCAAGAATTGTGATACAAATACAAGTTTTCAGTTTTTACTGGGAGGTTTTTATATTTTTTGGGGGAGAACGTTGAGCTAGTGGAATTTTCTTTTAAGGTGGTTAGGAGCGCATCGTTTAAGGAGATAATAAGATCGTCTATAACTTCATTTGAGAGACAGGATGATTCCGAAGGAAAAAAACTAACCACTCTGCGGTCAAGTTCATGTCTAAAGAGTTACCAATTGGTGTTTTAAAAAGACCTTGAAGTTGATTGCTCTTGTAGGGAGAAATTTAAGAGAAGCGGGCAGTGATCCGAGAAATTTGGGTTAATGGTGTTAACCAGATGGTTGGAGATCAAAAAATGGTCCAGAAATGATGCAGTTCCGGGATAAGTTGGATTATTAGCGCAAACATTTGTAAGTGTAGGATCAATGTCCTGACATTGATATTATGTGATTGGTCTCCCCAGTTGGGGCATCTGGCGTTGAAATCGCCACCGATGATTGCTAGACATTTTAGTTTATTTAACTCTGAGGTAAAAATAGAGGTAGGAATATTAGAGGGAAAATATACAGTACCCAGAAGAAATTTATGTAAGGTGTTATTCACATAACAGCTGAGCTAACAAAGAAAGAAAATCAAATTGAAAAAAATCTACAGTCTCGTATTTAATATTTTTTTGGTAAGCAAAGCTACTCCCTGTTTGTTATCATTTCTTAGGAGTTGGGAGTGTCGGGTACATGGGAATTTAAATTTTGGGATTTGAAAGGACTATTATAAGATACTCCAGAAACAACGTGGGCCCCTCTTGAGGTAGCATGGGAAAGACTTTTTGCTAGATATATTTTAAGGTTGGCCTCATGTAGAATCTGTTTTCTGCGAGTTTCATAAAGCTTATGGGATTTGCATCCTCTGAAGTTGACAGGATGATCCTCCCCGCAATTTACGCAGACCGCCTTGCTGCCCTGTTCACAGAGTACAGTGCACTAACCTGGCTCGTGTCGGGTAATGCATTTAACACACTTGCACAAGAAGGCACAGTTCTTGACCAGGTGGCCGAATTGTTAGCATCTTCTGCACTGAAGAGCACCCGGTTGCCCTTTGGTTTCTCCCAGTAAACTCTGGTATGAAATAGATATTTTAATTTGATTAATTCACTCGCGCTCGAACCCTTGTTTGGATCTCAAGGTTTCGAAAAGCGAAACATCGGAAATATTTGTAAATTTCGTTTTAAGTTCGTCCTTTAAGGACGACGTTAGTTGTATTGTCTTCTTTTAAAGTAAAAGAATATGCTTCAGCATTTTCGGTGCTCCTTAGTGTGTTCATCAGATCCCTATGTACTTGGCTATTGTCAATATACAGTCTACTACTACTACCTTTGTTCACTGTTTTGTATAAAGATTTAACAGGACTATTTTTTAGATCTATAACAAGTTGTCTAATATCAATGTTTCTCAATATTATAGGTTTTTTTCTTCTTTGTTCGAAACTTATGTTGGGCTAGCTGGAGATTCATTGTTGTTTCCTTCGGGCGGCGGCAGGAACGTCTACGTTAATGTTTGATTGATGAAGTTGGTTGGCAATATTGCTGCTGTGTCTGAACCTTTTCAGCACGAGTTTAACATTCGGTGGAGCGAAATAATTTTCATTTGGCGTAAACTCCATTTCTAGGTTAGGTGATGCAGACCTCGCGGTATGTTTTTTCGGCGATAATTGCCAGCTGGTCGTCAGGTTGGAGACTTCAGCGTCGGTTTGATAAATTGATTCTGGAGACATGTTTGATTCCAAGTGGGAGGCGGGATTTGCAGGCGTTACAAGTGTCTGTGCCATGTTTGAGCAGCTGGGATCATCGCTTAGTTTTAAGAGTAACTGGGCGGCAGCAAACCACCCAATTAATACGGACTGCGTCTGCCGGAATGCACTTGGAATGCAGCGCCGCCGTGTAAAATGTAATCTAAAAGAGGCAGAGGTTAAGTCGGACCATCCGTCGTTTGCAATGAAGTGTCAATGATATCTAGTAAATTTTCAAATCGATGCTTTAAATATTTATTTTAAATAATAAATTTAATTCTTGCTTACTTAAGGTGGTGCTACAGTAAGGGGTGGACCTCGGCCTCAACTAACATGCGTCTCCAGCCAGATCGGTCCCTAGCTAGCTGTCTCCAGTTTCGCACTCCTCTCCCACCTGGGTGCGCCACCTGAGTAGCGGTCTTCCTCTACTACGCCGTGGCTAGGGATTGGATTCGAAGACCTTCCGGGCTGGAGCGTTGATGTCCATCCGCTCTACATGACCTAGCCATCTAAGCCGTTGGACTTTAATTCTGTTAACTAGGTCAGTGTCGCTGTACAGCCCGTACAGTTCGTCGTTATATCTTCTCCTCCATTCTTCATCTATGCGTACGGACCCAAAAATCACCCGAAGAATTTTTCTCTCCAAGCATCCTAAGACGCTCTCATCTTTCTTTGAGAGGGTCCAGGCCTCAGCGCCATAAATGAGAACCGAGATGAAGAGTGTCTTATAGATGATGATTTAAGATGCTCGAAAAAGGACTTTAATTCTCAATTGCCTGGTGTCGTTGTCTGTGTTAATAGCGGTGCCTAGGTAGACAAAATCCTTAACTACCTCAAAATTATAGCTGTCCATGGTGACGTTTTGTCCAAGACGTCGTTGTTCAGTGTCCTTTTTTGATGACAGCATATACTTGGTCTTGCCCTCATTGCCCTCATTGCCCACTAAACCCATCTTCGTCGCTTCCGTCGCAATGCTCAAAAACGCTCCACTGACATCACGCTTTGATCTTCCAATTATGTCAATATCATCTGCGTATCCGAGTAATTCAATGGATTTTTGGAAGATTGTGCCTCTAGTATTGACGGTTAAGTTTTGCACAATTCTTTCCAGAACGATATTGAAGAAGTCGCATGACAGTGCATCGCCTTGTCTAAAACCTTTTTTGACATCAAATGCATCGGTAAGATCTTTTCCGACCTTGATAGAGCAGCGTGCATTCTCCATCTTCATTCTGCACAAACGGATAAGTTTGACAGGGATGCCAAAACTAGACATTGCTCGGTAGAGCTCTTTCCTATAGATGCTGTCATACGCGGCTTTAAAATCGATAAAGAGATGGTGGGTATCGATTTAAAGTTCCTGGGTTTTCTCCAAGATCTGCCGTAGTGTGATTATTTGGTCGATAGTGGACTTTCCTGGTCTGAAGCCACACTGATAAGGACCAATCAGGTTGTTGACGAATGGCTTCAGACTTTCACATAATACGGCAGAGAGGATCTTATACGCAATGTTAAGTAGACCGATGCCTCCGTAGTTGGCGCATAATAAATTTAATACTCAAACGAAAAATAATAGTTTTTCCACGCAAGCGAGGTCACGCTATTTGTTTTGTTAAGCTTGTGTATAAAAGTTTTTTTTTATTTTTTCTATTTAGTTTGTCTGCTCTGCGAGCAACCTTTCCTGTTGAGTGCACAAAACCGAATCCTAAGACTAATACAATGAAACAAAAACAATCCAGTGTGTTCCATGCGCCACGAAAAAGTCAGTTTTTGACGGAAACCTGAATTCACATTAGAAACACTGTTTCTTGAATAGGTGGTTCTTATTAAAACTTAAACTCTATGGGAATAAAAAATGATAGTTTCAAAATCTTTTTCTTTCTATACTAATATAAACTTTACTCTTGAAGATTTAAATAAAAAAAATATCATAAGAATCTTAGAAATATTTGAAAACTAAACAAAACTCAATAAAAATATCAAAAAAATTGCTGAATGAAATGCCTGATTCTTGTGTATCAAGCAATGAATATCCCTCAATCTTGACTTCTGATAATTCGAAAATCAATGCAAATTGTAGATGTGTGTCAAGAGACAGTAGCTCTGAAAATTCATCAGAATTCCAATTTCCACGATCTGAAAAAAAACATTATCTAAACTATGAAAAATTTAAAGCGATCCTTCAGCAATCGAGTACCAAAAGTGGAGACAATCTGTAAGGTCTTAGATCTGCGTAAACTATCATTAATATAACCGTATACTATTTTCCAGGTATGACCATTTAGTTGCAATTATAAAACGTATAATCGATGAACGTCCAATAAATGTCATCGATTATTTTGAACAGTTCAGTCGCAATGTTCGAATTACGACACTTCATGGTCTTGATTATCTTGAAAAACCTCAATTTATTAAACTGGCTAAATCAGTGATAGAATTTATGAAGATTAAAGATTCGAAAGACTCAATAAGTTATCTTGAGGAATTTGAAGATATTGCTGAATCGGAAATGACAATGTATCAATCATCTGATTCGATACAACAGTTTTTAAAAATCCAACGGTCTTTGTTGGATTGTGAAAATGTTCTCCAAATTCAGCAATTCTTTGCATTTTGTGGCTTAGGTTTTGATATAGATGAAGTCTTTCAATTAGCTTTGTCAGTGCAAAAAGTTCAACAACTACCGTATGTTAAAAATGCTCGTTTTTGGGGACGAATTTTCGGTCTTCGAGCATCTTACTTTGTTGTGGAAGCTGAGCTCACCAGAACTGAAATTCAAAATCGGTTAAAAGCTATGAAATCAAGATTATTAGATGAAATGAAATCTTTTATCACTGAGAGGGAACGTGATCAAACAAAATCTTTCTCAGATGAAGAACTTATTCCTGGTTCCAAATGGAAAGAGGTTCTTACAGAAGAAGAATTAAAGAAAATGCAACATCCTATTGAACCAATACCGAGACTTTATTTTCAAAAATTCTTTAATGAACTCAAAGAACCAGTTGGATCGGGGTTAAATAGAAAAACTTATTTTGTAACAACTTCTTTGAGTACAGACTGGCAAGAGCTTCCTAGCGTAGCTCCAAGTCATATAAAAACTTCGAAAATTATTAAAAAATACTTCACTGGAGATCTGAATTTGAACCTAAGACCCTCGTTTCCGGGAAGTGAAAAACATTATCTAAGAGCAATGATTGCAAGAATTTCAGCAGGGTCTTTAATCGCCCCGAAAGGTTTTTACAGAAGATTGACCAGAAGAGAGAGAAGAATGATGGAGGAAAACTATGATTTGGGTGAAGAGGAATTTGATTCAGATGAAGAGGATGATGATATTGGTAATGATGATTTGATAACTCAAAACTATGACTACGAACAGCTTTCTTTGGAAGAACTAACTCTACTAACTAATTGGGTGCACTTTAGACCCAATATTCTAAACCAGGGTCGTATCGTTCATATGAATGAAAAGTTAGCCATCAAAGATCTGGAAAAGGAAGTTATTTTGAGCATGAAAAATGGCAATGATTCTGCTTGGGAAGATAATGAAGAGAATGAATTGGAGGAAGAAGAAAATCAAGAAGAAGAAGATCAGGGGGAAGACATTTTGCCAGAGGAAACAGGACCTGAACTTTTTTCATCCTGTGACGAAGATCAAAACAATGAAGCAATTCCTTCGTGGACATTTCGTTACTCTAGCGTATATAATAAATTAAACCAAATGATTATAATGCGTTCGAACTTATGGCCCGGTGCTTATTCAATTGCATTTGAAAATGTCTCTGATTGCATTTATCTTGGATGGGGTTTTAAATATATTCCTCGATGTACTTCATTGCAACAACTTCCGATTATTCAAGATTTCGATTTTAGAGATGATGCTAAAGAAGAAAATGACCCATCTGTTGAAATGGAAGAAAAGTGGAGAGCATATCACATGAAGAAGATTCTTTCCAAACATAATTACGAAGAAATGAGTGATGTAAGCGCAGAGGTTGATTTTGATGATGATGAAGTTTAATATATATACAATTATTCAAGAATATTAAAAGAATTAAAACAAAAACTAGTTTAATTATTTTTTAATTCAAATTAACAGCTTTTTGAAAAAAAAATGTCGGCTATCCTCTTTTGATGCAACTTGTAATTTTATGTCATCTAAAAATATTTCAAAAATTTGAATGCCTCTAACATTGGGCAGGTTAAGACAACATAAGGGACTTCATTTGCAGTCAAATCCGTTCCTAAATTTCAATTATCACAAACTTTAAACTCTCAACTTAAATTGAATCTACCTTTAGTTCATAGTACAAAAACTACAAAAAACAAGTGTCTACAAAACACTCCTCAGGAAATTTAGAACTCCATCTCGACTGTATTAAGTGTTTTAAAAAACGATTACTTATTCCCTTTCATTTCTATTCACATTAAAAAGAAATGTTCAGAAAATAAATAAATCACAGAGTAATAAAGTTCAGTGGGAGAGGACCTCAACCAACTTGGCGTGCGAAGCTGGAGACAGCTAGCTAGGGACCGAGCTGGCTGGAGACGCTTGTTGGTTGAGGCCCAGGTCCGCCCAGACTGTAGCGCCACCTTAAGTAAGTAAGTAAGTAATAAAGTTCAGTATCCATTTAAATGAAAAATTATGATTAGCTGTCATTTTGACATAAGTTAGGGAGATTTTTCTTGACTAACTTTCCAGATAACTTTCCAATAAAGTTGCCTTAATTGGAATGCAATTTTTTGACAGCTGGCCAAACACATACTAGAAGCTTGCCTTACTTTCAACTTTCTTATGTCGCCTGAACCTGCCCTCTGTTTATGTCAAAATGAAAGAAAAAAAAAGAAGACAACAAAATAACAAATTGGTAGAAAGATAGATTTGCTGCTGTGGTTGTTCTAACTTAGAGTGTCCGTATGAGACCATTAAGTTAGTTGTAAGTTATGGATAATTAGGCTAGTTTTATGAATTTTTGTCTAGCTTTAAGATAGGTTTAAGAATGAATTAATAAAAATAAATTAAAAAAAAAAGAGCGTTGGGCTGTCATGCGTGAGATCTTGGGTCGATCCCTGCCTATGTCATCAAAAGTTTTTTTTAACGGGTACTGCCACTTGCAAGGAAGTGACAAATTCTCCAAGAGTAATTCTTGTCATGAAAAAGTGCGTTCTCAAATTTGCGGTTCTGATTCGGCTTAAAACTTGACAACAGTACTCGCACACAGGAATGATTGAGAGTTGTAAGTCACTAGGCCCTAGTTCTCAACGGACTGTTGCGCCACCCAATTTATTTTATTTTTTTAAGAGCATTACTAATCAGGGGACCTTCTTAGTTTTAGTTTAGCTTATGATTTTGCTTTCTTGTGGTATTATTTGAAATTGTAATCTTAAAGGCTTACAGATCAAGTTTAGGCGCTAAAGACGGTAAACAAATTGTGTTTTCTATGAATTTCTTTAAAAGTTCCAAATTTAATTGAAGCCTGCTTTATCTTGCATAACGTTACTCCCATACTTAAGGTGGCGCTACAATCCTGTGTTAACTTGGGCCTCACCTAACAAACTTCTCCATCTAACTCGGTGCCAAGCTAGATGTCGCTAGTTTCGCTCTCCAAGGTAAGTGATATCACTATCCACTTGGGCCAGCCACCTGATTGGCGGTCTTTCCCCTAATGCGCCGTACTGTGGATTCGAAGTCTTCCGGGCCAGAGCATTGTTTTCCATGCACTCTACATGATTAAGCCATCTCAGTCGTTGGACTTTTCTCTTTTGGCTAAGTTGCTATACAGCCCGTACAGTTCGTCGTTCCATCTTATCCTTTAATCACCTTCTATGAATGTGGGACCGTAGATCATCCGAAGAACTTTTCTCTCGAAACGACCCAAGGTGCTTTCATCCCTTTGTACTATAATTCTTTTTAAACCCTAAGAAACATAGGTTAGCAAAAGAAATACTTCGTTTGATCTCGGCGCTGGTGTTCTTTTCTGCGTTCATTAGTGGAACCTAGGTAGACAAAGTTTTTATCTGCCTCAAAGTTACGTCTGCCGATGGTAACCTTTTAAACGATACGTCGGTGTTGTATGTCTTTTCTTGATAACAGCATATACTTTGTTTTACCCTCATTAACCACTTAACCTGTGACACCCTTGTCTTAATACTCACAATAGCTCCATTGACATCACGCTGAGGAGTTCTTCTGATTATGTCAATATGATCAGCATATGCGAGCAATTGGTCAAACTTTTGAAGAATAGCGCCTCTAGTGTTGACGTGGGAGATCTGAACTATTCTCTCAATGACAATGTTAAAGAAATAGCATCACCTTGTCTAAAGCCTTTTTTGGCAACATAAGGTTCAGTTATAGGCTTTTCACACCAAATCCAAAACCCGGTTTTCGCGAAATAATCGGTTTTCACTGAAAAGCTACATCGAAAACTCAAGTTTGCTCATACATTTTTCGTAGACCACAAGTTTTATATAGAACCTCTCAAAAACTTGTAGTAATTCAAAGTTGAACTAAACAAACAAACCTTTCGAAACATTCAGCGCTCAAATTAATTAAAACAAATAAGCTGATGAATGCTGTCAAAACAAATATTTCATTTAAAAAAAAATGTATTCGTGGTAAGCAATATTATTTATACAATTTTCTTACAAAATAAGAATTATTGCTCTTTTTATTTACAGAATATGAAAGAGAAAAAAAAGGAAATTTTAGGGGAGCTGCGTGGCAACATAAAAACGTCGAGAATACAAGCCCAGTGACTATTTGCAGCACTGATGGTTCTTTTATGATCCCCAGAGTCTCAAACGCTCTTTGTTAAGCGAGGAACCGGTATTCACTATGACCACTGGCGTGACGACCCCAAGAAAGAGGAAGACTTGCTCATAGTGCGTAATAACGTTTCCAAAGGATGCGTCTTCGCACTCGTCGCAACAAATATGTTCGACGCTTTAGCTTACTATCTGGAAAAAGACTTTCCGATAACTCCGTTCAACTACAAGGGTTTGGGAGATATGAGAAAGGTGATAAGTTCATTTGTGGAGGAGAATAAGTATGAAAGAAAATCTCTGGTGGTGGGTATGTCACAGCGGGCTAGGAAAATTTGAGCCAAAACATTCCACAATGTGGGAATTGTTGGACTTTCGGAAACTTTTTGCCGAAAACCCGGTTTTAGGTTTGGTGTGAGAAGACTATTAAGTAGTTTCCTAACTTTATGGAGCAGCGAAAATTCTTCGTGGCTATACCCTGCAAAAAACGGACGAGTTTGACAGGCATGCCAGAATTAGACATGGCTCTTTACAGTTTGTCCTAATTAAAAAGATGGTGGGTTGGGGTTCTTCAAAACCCACCTCTGTCTATCAACTCCTACTCTCACCTCCCCGAGGTGAACATGGGGTGCCTAGTACCTCAACGGAGATTCCAACCCCAGTGGAAAGTTGTTGGGGGCAACAAAAGGTAGAGGGGAAGAGGTGTTTCCACTAAGGCACCTTCTTATCCAGGCGGCAGCGGACGAATTCTCGAGACGGAATCAACGGTGGCGTCTACAGTTCCAGTAAGGTTGAACTACTTAGTGATCACCTTATAGGGCTTCTTCGACAGGCCCAGGCCTGTAAGGAGCGGTTTATCCGGCTCCCCTTCCTTGGAGTAATACTAAGGATCTGGCCCTCCAGGTTGGGGGTTGTGCCGTCGCGGTGATTTCCTGGCCACGTAAAAAATACGCAAACGAAATAAGGACAACGAACTTCAGATATGTACGTGGAATGTTAGGTCCCTTAACAGACCACGTGCAGTCGAACAATTAGCGGAAGCCCTAAACTGCTGCAAAGCAGATATTAAAAAATAAAATTAATTTGGGTGGCGCAACAGTCCGTTGTGAACCAGGGCCTAGTGACTTACAACTCTCAACCATTCCTGTGTGCGAGTACTGTTGTCAGGAATGGAAGGGACCTACAATTTTAAGCCGAATCCGAACGGCTAATTTGCGAAAGAATTACTCTTGAAGGATTTGTCAATTCCTCTCAGCAGAGCAGATATTACCAGAGATATTATGTAGGCTCAGGAAAAAAGTCTTGAGTTTCAACAATGTGAGCAAGCGCATCACGACAATCCGCATCAAGGCCAAATTCGCCAACATAAGCCTGATATGCGCGCATGCCCCAACAGAGGAGAGAGATGAAGACACCAAAGACATATTCTTCGAGCTCTTGGACAAGACATATGAGCAGTGCCCTGGCTATGACATTAAAATTGTATTAGGAGATTTGAATGCCAAGCTAGGAAGAGAAGACATCTTTGGTGGCATAATCGAAAGATACAGCCTGCACGACACAACCTCCGACAACGGATTCAGGCTGATCGATTTCGCTGCTGTGCGAGTAGTTCTGGTAGCTAGTACCACACATCTCAATATCTACAAAGGGATATGGAAATCTTCTGATCAATCAACCGTCAACCAGATTGACCACATTGTGATCGACGCACGACACTTCTCCAGTATACACGATATCCGAACATTCCGAGATGCCAACATTGGCTCGGACCATTTTTTCGTTGTAGCCAAGGTCCTGATCCAAGCCAAAATAAAAAAAGTACTGTGAAAAGATTCGACGTTAGACGGCTACAATCTCAAGAGACTGCCATGCCCTTTTCCGATCGAATCTCTAATAACCTCTTAAGTAGTCCTATGCTGCCTGCAACATTGTCTTCCAGCCATCAGAGATGCCGCCTCTGAAGTACTAGGTTTCACACGGCCACCACAGCGAAACCCCTGGTTTGACGACGAATGCCGGCAAGCGTACGCAGCGAAACAAGAGGCATTCAAAACGGCGCTGCACAGAATGACCAGAGCTGCTCGCGAGCTCTACGAGCAGAAGAGGAGAAAGGAACGCCGGCTTCTTAGATGGAAAAAAAAGAGCATGAGAAGCGCACGATCGAAGAGATAGAGGGATGTCACAACAGGAATGAGGTTCCAAAAGTTAAAAAAACCTCCCATGGGTACCAGCCACAAACCGAAGCCTGTAAAGACGATCTGGGAAACATCGTTGTAGAACCGCAGTCGATGCTGAGCATATGGACAGATCACTTCTCTAAATTATATAACGTCGATGACGAACCGAATTCCGCTGTAAGGGAGATAGAACCACTTAACCTCGGCTACGCAGATCAACAATTTCGCCTACCCGACCTTGACAAAGTGAAGATAGCTATATCTAAACTTAAGCAGCAGGCGATGACTTGGTACGGAGCATGCACCAACTCATCTGCAAAATATGGTCGGAAGAAAGCATGCCCGATGAGTGGAATCTCAGCATAGTGTGCCCGATACATAAAGGAGACCCTCTAAACTGCGCCATCTACAGAGGCATCAGTCTCCTAAACATTGTGTAAGATCCTCTCTGCCGTATTATGTGAACGTCTGAAGCCATTCGTCAACAACCTGATTGGTCCTTATCAGTGTGGCTTCAGACCAAGAAATTCCACTATCGACCAAATATTCACACTACGGCAGATCTTTGAAAAAACCCAGGAGCTTCAAATCGATACCCACCATCTCTTTATCGATTTTAAAGCCGCGTATGACAGCATCTATAGGGTAGAGCTCTACCGAGCAATGTCTAGTTTTGGCATCCCTGTCAAACTTATCCGTTTGTGCAGAATGACGATGGAGAATGCACGCTGCTCTATCAAGGTCGGAAAAGATCTTACAGATGTATTTGATGTCAAAAAATGTTTTAGACAAGGCGATGCACTGTCATGCGACTTCTTTAACATCGTTCTGGAAAGAATTGTGCAAGACTCAACCGTCAACACTAGAGGAACAATCTTCCAAAGATCCATCCAATTACTCGGATACGCAGATGATATTGACATAATTGGAAGATCAAAGCGTGATGTCAGTGGAGCGTTGAGCATTGCGACGGAAGCGAAGAAGATGGGTTTAGTGGTCAATGAGGGCAAGATTAAGTATATGCTGTCATCAAAAAAGGACACTGAACGACGACGTC
The DNA here is from genome assembly GCF_945859685.1 of Eupeodes corollae. Taxonomy (NCBI): domain Eukaryota; kingdom Metazoa; phylum Arthropoda; class Insecta; order Diptera; family Syrphidae; genus Eupeodes; species Eupeodes corollae. The sequence goes on from NC_079147.1 coordinate 22,601,631, forward strand.
TTGGACAAAACGTCACCATGGACAGCTATAACTTTGAGGTAGTTAAGGACTTTGTCTACCTAGGCACCGCTATTAATGCAGACAACGACACAAGCGCTGAAATCAAACGAAGAATAACTCTTGCAAATCGCTGCTTCTTTGGACTAAGAAGGCAATTGAGAAGTAAAGTCCTCTCTCGAGCATCTAAAATCACCACCTATAAGACACTCATCATCCCGGTTCTCATTAATGGCGCTAAGGCCTGGACCCTGTCAAAGAAAGATGAGAGCGTCTTAGGATGCTTGGAGAGAAAAATTCTTCGGGTGATTTTTGGTCCCGTACGCATAGATGGAGAATGGAGGAGAAGATATAACGACGAACTGTACGGGCTGTACAGCGACACTCACCTAGTTAACAGAATTAAAGTCCAACGGCTTAGATGGCTAGGTCATGTAGAGTGGATGGACATCAACGCTCCAGCCCGGAAGGTCTTCGAATCCAATACCGAGCGACGGCGCAGTAGAGGAAGAAGAAGGTGGGAGAGGACCTTAACCAACTTGGTGTGTGAAACTGGAGACACCTAGCTGGGGACCGAGCTGGCTGAAGACGCATGTTGGTTGAGGCACATGTCCGCCCTGGACTGTAGCCCCACCTTAAGTTAGTAAGTAAGGGTTGGGGTTTTTTCTAGAATTTGATTTGAATGCCGTAAATTGAAATTAGATTTTTTTTAACTTTAGGAGGAGATCAGTTTATTCTTTGGAAGCGAATATCATTTTGACACCTAATAATTTAATTTCAATAGAACTTGCGTTTTCTATGGGTAGGATTAATCTATTTAATCTTGATCTAGACCTGTCAAAACACAAATTTCGCCTGTTTTTGCATTCCATGGATCAACATGAATTGATTTAGGGTCAAATCTACAGATGTTGATGCAGATTCAACCCTCATTACACGAATACTAATACATTTTTTTAATGTTTAGCTGACAATTTGAAAGCTCGTACACGAAGTTACACCAATGCAATGAAAAAATAAGAAACAACTTCTATTGTGTTCCATGCGCAATGAAAAAAAAAATTAATTTTTTAACGAAATCTGAATCTAACAATGGAAAATCTCATAAGCCAGGTACGGGAAATGACGCAGAATATTTGAAAAATTTTGAAGTGAAATAAAATAAAGAAATGTCAAAATGAGAAGCCAGAAAAGTATCAAATTTGTTAACTATTTGTAGATTGTTATATAAGGTAGTATGATTATGGAAAAGGTTACACTCAATTCTTGCAATGATTTCAGAAAACAACAACTCAAACTCGTACTTACTGAACTTTTTTCAATTTTTCGTTTGTAAAGAAGAAATGGAAACAATTTCATAAACTTTATACCTAAACAACAAAAGTGGCAGCTCTACGATCAGAATCCACTGCTAAGACCAACTTACTCATGAACAAATCTCTCTTAGAATAATTTCAAAAACCCTAATGTCTATACTACAGTCAGAATTTCTTACTAAATATTAGAAAATGATAACCTACTGAAATATATATAAGACTTTTAAACTGATTATATGAGATATTCTTTTTTGTTTACATTTTTTGTTTTTTTTTTTGTTTTTGAGTGAACATCAGAATTTGTTTTAGTTTATGTATTCACAGAAAAGATTAGATAAATTGCTATATTTTTGGATTTAATAAACACTGGATTTTAATCAAGAAAATAATAATTATAATCAAACAATAACAAATCTTTTGTATGCACTGATAACAATCGAGACGGCATAAAGCCGAAAAATATTCTTAGTTTCATTCAGCATCTTGAAGAAGTCATACTCATTGGGTTCGTAGCTTTTGCGGTTGATATAAAATTATTATTATAATCAAAATTAATAGTTTTAGTAAAAGTTTTTAAAGAAAAAGTTAAAAAACGCAATGTCAGTAGTTCAAACTGGTAATAGCCTAGATATGTAGTTTAATTTGTTTAAGTCTTGGTTGTGGTATTCAATTTGTTGTTAAAACCTCATTGTTCTTCTAGTTCTTGGACCCATTAGTCCAAATCTCCTCGGACGTACATTGACGCATGAGCATTTCGAACTTGATTTCGAACACTTCTACTGTGCGCCACCTGTCGAATACAAGGAGTTTTTTGACAAAAAGATTTCATTAGAAACCGTTGGGTTCGTTCATCAATATCCGTATTCAAGTTTGGAAAATCTCAAGTTCTACGATGATGCGACTCGATTGGCTGTCAAAAAAGACGTCGAACTTTATAAGAAATTCGGTGGAGGCAGTATTGTTGAGAATAGTTGTCATGGCTTGAAGAGGAATCTTGAGATGATGGTTGATATTCAAAGGACAACCGGAGTCAACATAATTGCTGGTACTGGTCATTATGTGCATGATCTCCAGACTCCAGGTCATCTGGCGATGACAGTTGAACAAATGACTGATTTGTACTCTAAGGAGATAATCAATGGTATTGATGTGCCACATGTTGGACCGGTTAAATGTGGATACATTGGTGAAGTCGGAAGTGTTTATCCCATTCATGGTTAGTAATGCCATTGTTTTTCTTACTTAAGAAGGATTCACATTTATGACATTAATTTTTTGAAGATTTCGAAAAACGGGCAATTCGAGCAACAGGTGAAATCCAGGAAGTTCTAGGTTGTGGAGTGTCATTCCATCCAGGGCGTGATGCTAAGGCTCCCTTTGAAATTGTTCGAACGTACTTGGAAGCCGGAGGAAAACCTGAGAAATGTGTGATGTCACATTTAGAAAGTGAACTATTTTCTACAAGAAATTTCTTATTTCTATTTCTAAAACGATTTGTTTTCTTAAGGAACACTGAATATGGAACAGCTGTTTGAATTTGCAGCTCTTGGAACATACATGCAGTATGATCTTTTTGGAATCGAGTGCTCATTTTATCAGCTGAATTCATCCGTTGATATGCCATCAGATGCACAGAGAATTAACAATTTGATGTTACTTATTGAAGATGGATGGGTTGATAAGATTCAAATGTCTCATGATATTCATACAAAACATAGATTAGTAAGTTTTTGTTTGATAAACAATCTTCAAATCAAGAAAATTGTTGCTTTATTAATTTGATTATTCTTCTTTTTCAGACTTCCTATGGTGGACATGGTTACCATCATATTCATATGAACATTTTGCCTAGACTTTTTGCAAAGGGATTGACAATTGAACAAGTTGAACAAATCACCGTTACTAATCCGGCTAAGTGGCTGGAGTTAAAAATTTAAGTTTAATTTAAAATTGTTCTTGTTTAAGTTTTGAAATTAACTATGTAATAGAAATTCGAAACCAGAGTTTACAATTAAGGGCTGATTTTAAATAAAATAAAATAGTTACTTTTGGCAATCTTAGAAAAAATGTCTTTCTACTTAAATAATATTTAATACATTTTAATAAAATCAATGAAATTTGACAAAAAGGAATTGCAATACAACGCAACGTATCAATCAGATCATATCGAGGTTGAAATATGTTTTTGTGACATTTGATTACACTGTGTTCAGTTTATTCAACAACTGTCAGAATACACAACTGTCAACACCAATTGTGTAACTGAAAAACTGTGATGTCCATGAACTTAAGTTTCATGTAAATAATTAATATAATAAAATATTGAATTTATAAGGTAAATATACATTTCTTTTATAGTTTCTGAAATATTAAAACATCCCTAGAATTGAAATTTGGTGTTTATATGAAATAAATATCCGGTGTCGTCTCTGAATTGCACCCTTATTTCTAATTATAGTGAAAGTTGTGTTAACCAAAAGTGAACAGAACTTTGTCATTTGTTTTTAAATGAACAGTTAATTTTCTAGCATTTCATGGTTAGAAAACTTTCATATGATTTTCACAAATTAAAAAAAAAATGTTTACCACTTGTCAACAACTACGAAATACTTCAATGAGCAACATCTTTTCTTTTATAAGTGAATCCGATTCTAATAAGCTAAAATGTAATTAGTTAATTTATATAATAAATATTAACGCATGAATTTAGTTACTCGTACAATTTTATTTTGCAAGGACATGCGGTAGTTAATCGAATCAGGCGTTAGGTCAGTCGGGATTTTGAATGGCTTCTTATCAAATTTACGATATCATGTGTAATAGCTAAACCGCAATAATGTGTCGCAACGACCTTAACGTACCAAATAAAAACAATAGACTCGTATGAAGCAATAGGAAATGTTACCTCCATCTTTGTGTTCACTTTAACTCGTAAATATCTTATAGGCTTTTCACACCAAATCCAAAACCCGGCTTTTACGAAATTATCGGTTGTGGCTGAAAATCTACATCGAAAACTCAAGTTTTCCCATAAATTTTTTGTAAACCACAAGTTTTTCGTAAACCACAAGTTTTATATAAAACCTCTCGAAAACTAGTAGCAATTCAAAGTTTAACTAAACGAACAAACCTTTCGAAACATTCAGCGCTCAAATTAATGTAAACAAAACAGCTGATGGCTGCTGTCAAAACAAATATTTTATTTTGAAATAAATTTGGTCGTGGTAAGCAATATTATTTATACAATTTCCTTACAAAATAAGAATTATTGCTTTGATTGATGAGTGTGATTTTGGTACGAATCTGGAACTACTAGTTGACCTTTTCTGCTTCGCCATAGGAACCTACACGAAATCGTTCAGAATCTTCTAAGCTCCGCCTATAAGTTGCTCGGACGGCCACAATATATGGCAATTCTGAAGCGTCATTTGGCTAGCAGAAGCAATAGTCATAAGCTCGGTATTTTGGATTGAATTTGTTGTGAAAGAAGAAAAAAATGTTTTAAATAAAATCAATTTGTATTGTACCAGTTTTGTTTGTAGTTGATTCTATGATATATTTTCTAGACAGTAAGTGAATTGTTCGGACCGGTTGAAGTAAACAAAGAGGATAGCTGCAGCCAAGCGAGCTTGTATTTCTTGTTTGTTCATGTCATGACTCATGAGCCCATTCTACCCGTCCCCAGAACTTCAGTTGAAGCTCTTCGAGATGAGCTAGTATTACGTTAAAATCAATTTGAATTGGTAGAATTAACTTTATTTTCACAAATAATTTGAGAAAATGAAAACTTTTTACTCACAAATTTTTTTATCAATACAAAATATGACAGCCGGTGTTAAATAAATTCAAATGTCAAATGAAAACGTGTAAATGTTCGGTGTAAATGATTGTTGGGTTTTCGAAAACTTGCCGAACTTCCGGTTTCGGGTTTGTTGTGAAAATGCTATTAAGTCCGAGCTCAACGCTCGAACAGATCTTTTTTCTGCTTAGGAGACGCTTTGGCAGCTGACAATTGTTAAGTACGTGGTATGGCTAAAGAACTTATATCGATATTTGACAGCACGACCGTAGTTGGACTCAAGGTCAAACTGATGAGCTTTCGTAAAAGCGTTAGTATTACGGTTAAACTGTTTAAGCGGAGGAGGGCACACCAGCATTTAATTGGCAAACTTCAGACTTAGAACCATTCAATACTACTTGTATTGCGAGGTCATAGCATAGGGAATTTTTTTGTGTTATTAACTGCAATCCAGGCTTAGTTGAAAAATACCTTTCTCCTCAATCTTGTAATGTTCCCAACTTAAACTAAAGACGGAAACAACAAACCTTAAGCTTAAAAACTTTGAAAGAACCGAATTTGGGGGAATTCAGAACTGCTTAAGGGATTTTATTATTCCAGAAACTGGGAACATTAATGTTGAATTCAACTAAATAAAGAGCAAAAAATTAGCCATAAAATCTTCAATTTTTAATTTAATTTTTAAGCACCGGTATGTCCCACACCATTGGTAAATTGCTGAAGTAATTGCCATACCAAAGCAAGGTAAACCACCTACAGAAGTGACGGTTTACAGACCAATATCGATTATACCAATTATGGCAAAAGTTTTTGAAAAACTGCGTCTGAAGAGACTTAGGAAAATCAAAGAAGAAAGATGGTTAATCCCAAACCATCAGTTTGGCTTTAGAAATAAACATTCCACTATATACCAAGTTCATAGAATATCGGATGTAATAGAAAAAGCATTAGAAGAAAAAGAAGCATGTTTAGCTATTTTCTTAGATGTTGCTCAAGCTTTTGACAAGGTTTGGCATGAGGGAATTGAGGGACTTGAGTAGAAACTGCAAAGTGATCTTCTTTGGCAGTACTTTGAAATATTAAAATCGTACATCTCAGACCGATTTTTTAGAGTAAAGTACGATCAAGAATATTCGGAATTGAAGAAAATAGAAGCCGGTGTACCACAAGGAAGTGTCCTAGGTCCTACCCTGTATTTACTATACACAAGGGATATTCCGACAAATGTGTCTCTAATGCAGCACAAAATGCCGTGGACACAGTGAGAGCTTGGACCGAAAAATGGTGTATCAAACTCAATGAAAAAAAGTCTTCACATATAAACTTTCCACATAAAAAGATAAACAATATTTCAATAATCATTAATAATCAAGCTGTACCTTACGCCAATACTGGTTACTGTACTGGTAACTTGGTAACAACTCTGATTTATCAATCCAAAACAAAATAATGCTGTATAATCAAGCCTGTTTGGACCTATGGAATCCAATTATGGGGCTGTACAAAGAAAACAAATACCGAAATCATCCAAAAATTCCAAAACAAAGTCCTTCGTGGAATAGTTAATGCACCATGGTACATAAGAAATACCGATCTACATCGTGACTTACAAATAGAAATGGTTACAGAAGTTGTTAAAAAATACGCTGTATCGCACAACCAGAGACTGCAAAGTCATACTAATTCTGAAATGGAGTCCGTCTTGAATATAAGAAACCATGTTCAAAAATTAAGAAGAACCAAGCCTCATGAGCTTATGATCTAAAAAAAAACATGGTGGTGGGGTTAGAAAAAAGTCTCCAAAATACTTGAGCTGTTTAACCTACTTTTTAAGGTCAAATCGTAAGCAAAAACAAAATACCGCGTTCAAATAATTCTCTTCAATTACTCAGAAAATCAGATGTTAAAATAAACTTAGACAAAAAACTAACTAAAACTAACAAAATAAACAATTTTCAAGAATAAATGATAAGAAAACATCTGGAAATTGAGATTCTATAAAAAAAGGTCATTTAACAATTGCTTCAAGGAGGGGGTTTGTTCGTAGACTACTACATTAACATGTGGCGTTGAAGCGAGCTTGAAGATCTCCTCAATTCCTTATATTCCTGAATCGAGTTGAATTGACCTTAATTTGAATCGATTCCCGTCGAAGAGTGGAGTCTAATCGAAATTTTAGAAGAAAAACCTGTGTGGAGGAATTGGTTTTACAGATAATGCATTATGGTCTGTTTATTTGTATGAATGTGTACAAAAAATATAGTTTTGTTTTAATCAAATTGCAAAAAAAATTACATGGAGTAGGTATTCTTATATGGTGCTGAACTAATCACTTCTTAATTGTTAAACACGAATCTAACTATCTCACTTGCACTTCACACATCGAAACATTATTTGCATTTTTTTAAAAGTGCTGTCAAACTTAATCATTTTTAAATCTTCTTGTGTGGTGGAAACACCAAAAAGATTTATTTAATCTTAACTGAGATTAACCTTTGGTGAAAGCATAGCAACACTTAATTATCTTTTCTATTGTTATAAGAAAATAAAAATATAAATAAATTGGGTGGCGCAACAGTCCGTTTGAGAACTAGGGCCTAGTGACTTACTCTCAACCAGTAAATGTGAAAAAAATGTAGATGGCATAGGCAGGGATCGAACCCAAGACCTCTAGCCTGACAGTCCACCAGAGTTTTTTTTTGTAAATTCATTTTTATTAATTCAATCTTAAACCTATCATAAAGCTAGACAAAAATTCATAAAACTAGCCTAATTAACCATAACTTACAACAAACTTACTTATTCCATACGGACATTCTAAGTTAAACAATAATACTTAATGCTAATGCCTTTCGGCCCTATATAATTAAGTTCAATTCCATTTTATTTATTTTTGTATTCATAAGAAAATTTAAAAAAACTTATATCAATATCCTTTTTTATTTTTACTTAAAAAATACTTAAAATAAGGTCCTTAATATAAAACTTAAACTACCTATTCTACCTATAAACTACTTAAAACTAGAAAAACCACAGCAGCAAACCTAGCTATCTAACATTTGTTGTTTTTAATTTTTTTTATTGCATATTTTTTTAAAATTTTGTTATAGGCAACCATGCCTATTCTACTTAAAACTAAACCATAAAACTATGAAACAAGTATGTAAGCAGGCCAAGGCTCAAAACCCCATCCCGACTACCCACTATCAAGTGCCGATTGAAGCCACCAAAACTGGTTCTCCTGCTTCACCCTATCTGTTCGGTCCCGTTCGGACAAAGCCCTACTGAACCAAAGGAGCTCTGCTCCGCCTTGTGCCATGACGTCCCGATTGTACATGAGTCGACTATCCACGGTTCTCCGTCTCACGTCTGACTTAGTGGAACCGCCAATCTATCCTGTATCAGACCGCATCTATCTAAAATGAGAAATGCCTCTGGTGGAATGAAGCCGCTCAAGCGTGCACTTTATCAAAATACTCGCCGTTCGGATAGAACGCCCCGAAAATTAAATTGTTGGTCGCAGACATAGCTCTTGCAATGTGACCTCGAACGAGTTTTATCACGAAATTGTCAATTCTGTTGGTTTGAGCCCCGTTGTATAGGACCTCGTTGGAATAGTAATGCCCATAAGAAGATCCGGCAGTTCGATATGAACCGGTACAGCGTCGTAAACTGCCGCTCGAACACCCGAAACTTCTCCATCACAGGACAACCATAAACGATCATTAGCCGTATGAGGGCCATGTAGCAAATTATCTTCACTCTGGGGTCAAGCCGACTGCTTAAAACCAGCCGTTTCATCAGAGCGAAGGCTCCTTTAGCCCTGGTCAGAGCAGCATTTATATGTCTGTCGAAATATTAATACTGATCTAGCCAGATACCGAGGTACTACACTTTTGATCGCTAGTGGCTGCCCGTGAAGATCAACGATGACTATCTTGCGCCTGGACATTTATTTTTAGTTTCCAGTCGTCGCAATATCGCTGAATCTTGTCGAAATCACGCTGCAAGAGAATTCTAATAACCTCAACCTTTCGGGTTGTTTTGTACGCAATTAGATCGTCGGCGTACGCAATTACCTTTGTAAGACTACCTATCAGATCGCTGGTGTAAATGCTGAAGAGAATCGGCGAATGCACCGCTCCCTGTTGAAGGCCATTTTTAATTGAGAATGTTGTGGTCGAAGTTACATTGCCACTTTTGACAACAAACTTTCTACCGTTAAACACATCATAAAGTATATATAACAATGGTTTGCTTATGCCAAGCCTGCTCAGGTTTAGGTAAAGACGGGTACTGTGTCAAAAGACTTTTCCAAATCAACCAGATCAGCACCTGTGCATTTTTGTTTTGATTTATTCCATTATTATTTTGTTATCTGCAGCCCACTTAGTCAGACCCCTATTGATGATCTTTTCGGTTGGAGTTGTCCTTTCCCTTTTTAACTTCCCAAAGGAAGTTATTGTAATGGGTCCGATTTGTCAAATTGAAAATGTTGACATTTCTCGACGTTTTAAGGTCCCTAGAGTCGAAATAAAAGATTTTTAGAAAGATGTCTGTGCGTGCGTGTGTACGTACGTCCGTACGCCTGTACGTTCGGGAACTTTTTTTCATCGTCCATAGCTCACGAACCAGAAGAGTTATCAACTTCAAATAAATTTTGTTATATAGATAATAAGGCAGAAAGATGCAAAACAATTTTGTGCAACGAAAAATAATGTTTTTGACATCTGATAAAATTTTTAGAAAAATCGAATTGACAGTTTTTTTTTATAAAAATTAAAAATTACAAAAAAAAAACTACTCAAAGTTGGTAAAAATTGAATATCGATTTAAATATCTTTTCAAAAACTTGAAATTTAGACTTCAAACTTATTTTATCTTATAAGAAATATTGTTTTCAACATTCTGAAAAATGTTGAGAATAATCGAATTGACAGTTTTTTTACAAAAAATTAAAAACCAAAAAAAAATTAACAAAAATGGGAAAAAATAATTTTCGACTCAAATATCTTTTGAAAAATTTGAGATAATAGATTCTTACTAATTTTTATTGTTTTTAACATTAGGACAAATTTTGAAAAAATCGAATTCACAGTTTTTTTTACAAAAAATAAAAACCTAAAAAAAATGCATGAAAGTTGGTAAAAATTGATTTTGGACTCAAATATCTCTTCAAAAATTGTAGATATTGGCTTTAAACTACTTTTATCTTTCAAAAAATATTATTGTCAACATTTAGTAAAATTTTGAAAAAAATCGAATTGACAGTTTTTGTACAAAAAATAAAACTCTAAAAAAAACAATACTAAAACTTGGTAAAAATTTACTTTCGACTCAAATAGCTTTTCAAAAATTGAAAATATTGGCTTAAAACTTATTTTATTTCACAGAAAATATTGTTTTCGATATTCAGTAATTTTTATATAAAAATCCAACAGCACGTTTTTTCATACAAAATAAAATCTTTAAAAAATAGTACGCGCAATAGACAAACTTTTAAGCAAGGAAGTTATCAGTGTTGTGACCCACAGCCTCTTTTTTGATAATATAATTTTAAAATATTTTCCAAAAACACAAAATCTGCATTTTGCCGTTCTTGAAGATTGATGTTTAGTTACTGCCCATAAATCGATGCTTTTCAAAATCTGTCAAAAACTTCTCCAGTCTTTACCAATAATAGAATAATTAATCACAGACACCAACAAAAATAATGTTTCCTAAAGAATTTTTCTTATTTTAATATTCTAAGAAGTAAGGCGGTAACCCTTCAAATGTTTATGATAAAATTAAGAAAACATCACCACCCCTCAAATCATCATAAATTAAATTAATTTAGAATTAGGTACTGTTTTGGTGTGACAAAACACCAAATGTACTCTACGCACTTATAAGTATACGAGATTCAAGTGAATAAATTGATATGAAAATTATTTGGTCAGTTTTATTGAAGCATACTCTGTGGAAAGATCAACGTTCAAACATTCATACTCTCTCCAATAGTTTAAAAGAAATAATCGTAATAAGAATAACAAACTTTCTAATAAACTAAAATATGTCATTTGTTCAAACAGGTGGGTAGACCTTATCTTTTTTATCATAAATAGACTAAAGTTCAATGTTTTTATTTTCTTCCATAAAATGGTTAACTGCCCCAAAACTGGAAACAGCTATCATAAACATTGAATTTACGAATTTTAAAGTGTTTATTTATTTAACAATTTAATAAATAATATAACGAATATTATTTTTAGTTCTTGGTCCAATAAGTCCCAATCTCCTTGGACGTACCTTAACCCATGAGCATTTTCAAGTAGATCTGGAAAAGTTCCATTGTTCTCCACCAACCGAATACAAAGAATATTTTGACCAGAAGATTTCTCTAGAAACAATTGGATTCGTAGCTAAATATCCGTACGCAAGTTTAGAAAACATCACATTCTGCGATGAAGCAACACGCTCCGCTGTCAGGAAGGATGTTGAACTGTATAAGAAGTTTGGTGGAGGCAGCATTGTTGAGAACACTTCAATTGGCTTGAAAAGAAATCTGGAATTTATGGTTGATATTCAAAAAACAACTGGAGTGAACATTGTTGCTGGGACCGGTCACTATTTGCATAATCATCAGACTCCTGATGACTTAGCCATGACCGTTGAGGAAATGACCAACTTGTACACCAAAGAAATAGTCACTGGAATTGATGTTGAGAATGTAGGACCGGTGAAATGTGGATTCATCGGCGAGGTGGGAAGTGATTATCCTATACACGGTGAAAAGATGAAGTTGAATTTTTCAAAACAAAAGCTTAAGCCGCTATTTCGCTATTTTTATAGATTTTGAAAAACGAGCAATACGTGCAACAGGTGAAACTCAAGAAGCTGTAGGATGTGGGGTGTCTTTTCATCCAGGTCCTGATGTTCAAGCTCCATTTGAAATTGTTCGAATGTACCTGGAAGCCGGTGGAAGGCCTGACAAGTGTGTAATGTCACATTTAGACTGTAAGGAAATTGAAAATTGAAGCCTTCTTAACCAAATATGTATAAAGTTAAATATTTTAGTGAGATTTATGGATATGGAAGAACTATTTGAGTTTGCTACTTTGGGAACATACATGCAGTATGATCTTTTCGGAGTGGAGTGTTCATTTTTTCATTTAGTTCCTTCAGTTGACATGCCATCGGATGCACAAAGGATGAAAAATTTGATGCTCTTGATTGAAGACGGGTTTTTGGAAAAGATACAAATTTCTCAAGATATCCATTCAAAACATAGATTGGTGAGTTTAAAGTTAATTCACATTTATGATTTATTAAGTTGTATATGATTATTTATGAATAATTTCGGTTCTTGAAATGTCTCCTTTATTTTCAGACATCTTTTGGAGGTCATGGCTATCATCACATTCATAAGAATATTGTCCCAAGATTAATAACAAAAGGACTGACTATGGATCAAGTTGTACAAATAATAGTTAAAAATCCAGCTAAGTGGTTAGAGATTAAAGAATAATAAGTAAAAGTAAAAATGCTAGCTATTTGTATATTTATCTATTTTTCATTGAAATACAAAGCAAACCAGTGTCAAGGCTGTGAAATAATTTAGTTTTATATATATTGGGTTTTTCGCTATTTAGGGAGCTGTCACTTTTAAAGCTGTCATTTTTTACTTTTGACAATTAAACGCGGCTTTTTAAAAAGATTGTTGAGCGAAAATTGTTGGTCTATTAAATTTTGAAGAGTAGGGATGAAATTCTCTCAGAAAAAGGAAATCTTACAAAAAAGTATGGAACAGCTCCTTGGCAAAAGTGTTTCACTGAATAAATGCGAAACAAAATTAACGGACGATGCCAATAAAAATCTATTTAGCACAATATACAATTTAGCAGACTAATAATTTCTGGCCGAAGATATTTCTTTGGCATTATTTGTCAGGAGGGTGACATTATTTATCTCTCTCGTGAGTTCTCTCTTCTGCCCAAAACTACCAAATTTATGAAGTGTGAAACAGTATTTAAGCAACAATAAATTGTTAACATTTGTCAGTTTTGGTAAATTCTATGAACGGACCTAATAGGCCATTAAGACACCATAAGGGACTTTATTTGTATTTTGACAGTAAATCGAGTTAGTTTTTCAAGTGACATCATTTCAAACTCGAAACTTTATTTCACATACCTATACCTTCAGTTTATCGCTCCAAAAATCGTTGTTGCTTACAAAATACCTTTTAGGTAAGCTACAAGTCCATCACGACTTTTGAAGATGAAATGTTTGACTATTAACAGTCGAATTGTTTTTTCTGAACACCGTTTAATTTAATAAATATGATTTAAAATCATGAAAATAGAAATAAACCAACATGGTGTTCATATATGCGTTTCACCCCGATGTAATGGCTGGGCTCATCAGAAGATGACTTTTACTTTTGTCTTGACGCATATTTTTTCGAATAAATCGAGTTTCCATATAATCTGAGCTACATAGAGCTATTGTGAATTATATGGTTTCTACAAGTCTTCAGAGAAGATGAATTGTAGATATTTTTATTGCCTTGCTATGGGACTTTTGAAGATGAAATGTTTGACTGTTAACAGTCCAATTGTTTTTTCTTGAACACGGTTTAATTTAATAAATATGATTTAAAACCAGCAAATGAAAATAAAAATATATGAACACCATGCTGTTTTATTCAGTAAAAGTTTGAGAAAAATCTAATTGACAGTTTTTTTTACAAAAAAATTAAAACTTGGTAAAAATTTACTCTCGACTCAAATAGCTTTTCAAATTTTGAAAATATTGTCTTCAAATTTTTTTATTTCACAGAAAATATTGTTTTCGATATTCAGTAGTTTTTTTTTTATAAAATTCCAACAGTCGTTTTTTTCATAAAAAATTAAATCTACAAAAAATAGTAAACGAATTTGGTAAATATTAGCAAGAGTTATTCTGCGTTTGATCTCAGCGTTCAGTGTTGTTTTCTGCGTTTACATCGGAGCCTAGGTAGACGAAGTCCTTGACTACCTCAAAGTTACGTCTGTCGATTGTGACGTTTTGACCAAGACGTCGGTGTTGTATTTCCTTTCTAGACGTCATTAACCGTTAAACCCATTTTTGTCGCCTCTGCCTCAATACTCACAAAAGCCCCATTGACATCACGCTGAGTTCTTCCGATTATATCAATGTCATCAGCATATGCCAGTAATTGGACAGACTTTTGAAAGATAGTGCCTCTAGTGTTGACGTGTGAGCTCTGCACTACTCTTTCAAGCACAATGTTAAAAAAAATCACATGACAGCGGCTCACCTTGTCTAAAACCTTTTTTGAAATCGAAATGTTCTGTTAAGTTATTTCCAACCTTTATGGAGCAGCGTGAATTCTCCATGGTCATCCTGCACAAACGGACGAGTTTGGCATATTGCCAATATAATTAAATTACAGAGTAATAAAGTTCAGCTTTCAACTGAATAAAAAATATGATTAGCTGTTATTTCGACATATGTAAGTGGACTGGACTAACTTTCCAGTCAACTTTCCAATAAAGTTGCCTTGATTGGAAAGCAATTTGTTGGCAGCTGGCCAATCAGATACTAGAAACAAGCCTTTCCTTCAAGTCTCTTATGTCATCTGAACGCATTAAAATTGTTAAAATTCACCCCAAAAATGATTTTTGGTAATTTTGGGGTCTTTTTTTAATAAATCAATCTTGGAGAATTGAATTTAAATTTTGATCAACCACTTACTGATTTGCTCTCTAAAAGTAGAGCACTAGGAAACGCCACCAGTGGTGGTCCTAGGCTAACAGAATGAAAAATCCCTATGTGCACCTCCACGTGGTAGAGAGTGGGTAGCGCTAACGCACATAAAGGGGACCGAATGGCTGCCGGTACAAGCAAACAACCCAGCTTTTCTGGCATGGGCACTGACTTGCCCTTGGGTTGAAGAAAATCTCCCTAAAGCCGGAAGAACTGCAAGTAGTGGTCAACGGCATGGTAGACTGGTGGCGGATGAGCCTATTCCTAGAAGGCCAACGGCACCAGCAAGTAGCGTCTGTACCAGTATTGGGCGGCTATAAAAGGCGTGTGGTTTCCCACATTGGGTGGCGTTGTTTTATTGTATGTGTTGGACTATCCAAAAGACGGGTTTGCCTTTCGAATCGAAGGCATGTGTGTATAATGTAGTTAACACATTATGCAGATAGTGTTATTAACCACATCCGGGAAAACACCTAGTGGAGCGAGAATTTATTCTTTTGTAAAAACATGACAACGAATGGTAATAATTCCCCAAGAGGTTAACTACGATCGGTAAATCCTTCTGCAGTTCCTTCGGCTGTTGTAAACCGTACATCGTATTTGGAAGTGTGGCATTTTTCATACAATAATGGCAATCGTGATGATATTAATATTGAATCGGCAACTAGAAACCGAAATATCACAAATATAACCATGGTAAATAATTTCGACTATCGTAAAAACAAAAGATTTGGAGCATGGAACGTTCGGTCTCTGTATGGGCAGGGCATTTATAAACAGGTGGAACGTGAAATGAAAACGAAGTGGAGGGGAAAAGGAGAGCTTAGATCAGCAACAAATCGGACGTGGATGCTGTATTCTGGGAGTATGAGACAGGTAGCGGGCAAAGACTGTATGGTGTTGGCATAATGCTGAATAATAAGGCTAAAAAAAGCTTAATTTCCTGGGAACCAGTTTCGGCTAGGATAATGACAGCAAGGTTTAACTCCAGAATTCGTAAACTCACCATCATCCAGTGTTACAGAACAAAAGCTCATTTTACTCACAACTGAACTCGGTCTACAGCAGAGTTCCAAAGGGTGACATAACTATCATCATGGGGGACCTCAATGCCGAAGTTGGCTTAGATAACACAGTCCTTGAGCGAGTTATGGTTAGACAAGGCATAGAACAACGAAATGGCCATGGTAATATGCTTGTCGACTTTTGTAATGCCCGTCTGCTGGTGGAAGTGGAAGTGGAACCCTTTTTCTACATAAGACCTGCCACAAAGTTACCTGGGTATCCCCTGACGGTCGAACAAATAACCAAATCGACCATTTTATAATACAACAACGATGGAGGAAATCGCTTTGCGATGTGAGAAACAAGAGACGTGCAGATGCAGGAAGCGACCTTCATCTGCTATTAGCGACAATTTGACTGCGAGCAGCTGCTATACGGAGACGTACAGACATGGCCACCAGACAAAGATTCAATACAATCGATTTTAGTGACCCAAATACTTGCCGTGATTTTTCAAACACTCTTAACGACAAGGCGTCAAATGAGGGCTTAAACGCAAATGTTCCCATTAAGACGTTTTGAGGCACGGTAAAAAGAGTTTTTATTGAAGCTGGATCTGAAACGGTACCGAGGCAATCTAGAGATAAGGATTGTGGATATCCCAAGACACCTCGGACAAATTGGCAGAAATCGCTGAGGAAGCTGCAAAAAGAGGTAACATGAAGATGCTGTACAAAATCACTAAAGATCTTGTAGGCCAACAAAATAGTGTCAACCATTCTGTTCGTGAAACGAACGGTAGTCTTTTAGTGTCAATGGGAGATCAATTGCGGAGATGGAAGAAGCACTTCTGTACATTTCTGAACAATGACAAATGCAAACGGTAATGCAAATCATCGACTGCCGGACATACGTAGATCTACCAGAGGCATTATTATTGACGGAAATAAGAACCCCGATACACCTTTTAAAAAACAACAAAGCAGCTGTTCTGGATGGCATACCTGCCGAATTCCTCAAAGCGGATCCCGACTTGGCTGCCGGTATCTTGTTGCCACTTGTTAAGTCTGTTTGGGAAAACGAAACATTTCCCAAGGAATAAGAACTGCAATAACTGGCGTGGAATCACCATTCTGTCCGTATTTCCAAAGTTAATGGCAACCATCATTATTGAGAGGATAAAATCTAAGATCGAGTCTACGCTCAGCGGGATTTTGCAGTGGTCGATCATGTGTTGACCACATTACCACCTTGAGAATTATTCTTGAACAATCGTCGGAGTACCAATCGTCGCTTTACCTCAATTTCGTCGATTTTGAAAAGGCCTTCGATCGCGTTAGTCGTGAATCGTAATGTTATCTGGAGATCGCTTGTTGCTAGAGGCATTCCTGATAAAATTGTTGCTATAATAAAAGAGTCTTACAACAACGCAAGGTGTTGCGTTTTGCACAATGGACAGCTTTCCGATGCATTTGAGACAGTGAGTAAGACAGGGTGATGTATTGTCTGATGTTTCTTGCTATTGATGATGTTAAGACGGCTACGGTGGATGAAAACGAGAGACTGGGAATGGCGCCTGAAGAAAACATTAAGCCATTTGGACTTTTGAGAGACAAGTGGCAGTAGAAAAGGTCACCCAGTTCAACTATCTGGGAAGCCATTTGGCACTCGATGGTGGAACGGACCTATATGTCACTAATAGAATAAATAAAGCCCGTAGTGCATTCGGAATGCTTTCTAGAGTCTGGAACTCCAGGAAAATAGCGCTCCGTACCAAGAGTCCAACGTAAAATCCGTGCTGTTATATGCCTGCGAAACGTGGAAGTGCTCTGCTGGCATCTGGATAAGGTTACACATTTTTGTCAACCGCTGTCTAGGTTACATCCTGAACATCCGGTTGCCACAAACCATATCTAACGATGAACTGTGGCTCATCAGGACTGGGCAAACAAAAGTGGACGTTGACATCGCGCAGAGAAAGTGGCGCTTAATTGGCCATACATTGAGAAAGCTTGCTAACATAGTAACGCAGTGTTTTCAATGGAATCATCCAGTTAGAAAGTGGCCTGGAAGACCAAGAGAAACATGAAGATCATCTGTCATGAAGGAAGCTCTGTCCCAAAACTTGGAGACGTGGTCCCAGCTGAGGTATCGTGCTAGGAATAGCGAGAGATGGAAAGAACTGGTTGCCGCCCTATGCTCCAGGAGGAGTTAAAGTGCTGCTACTAGCAGCCGCAAACGCAGAAGGCTAACTGATTTTTGATGCTCGAATTTTTATCAAATTCTGAATGAAAAGTTATCAATAATAATTCTACAATCAAAAAAAAGACAGTTATGAGCAACTACTCGAAAATGTCTGGCCACTACAAAGAAGAACTACTTAAGTTTTAAAGTACCTACATTAAATAAAAAATACTTTGTATTTTTGACAATTACTTGAAAAATACACTCTTGGAATGTTCGGCACCACTTTGATTTACCGGCGCACAAACAAAAAAATTAAATTTGTTTAACTGTCTTTCTTTATCGTTATTAATTAAACACAATATTTACTTAGACCTTAATATGATGAACAGCTGTTAAAAGTTCGCAATTCATTATATTATGTTACTTGATATATTTGAAAGAAAGATAAAAGGTTTTGAAAATTTGTTAAATAAACTTAAGACTAGTTTTGTTTCGTTTTTTTTTTTTTATTTTATATATGTAAATATAAATATCTATAGCCAACAAAACTATAAATTATTTATTTATTCATCAATCGAGTTACAATTACTCTTACAGACTACGAAACTTACAATAACTTGTTTACATATATGTACATACATTATTTGTTAATAAAATATAAATTTAAGATATTTTTGAACATTTCTCTTGTATAGTGAAAATTAAAGTCAAATTCAACTATAACAGCATTAATCTCTTTGATACAGCGATTAATAGGCTCATTTGCGGCATAATTAGTAGTATGATAATCTTGTATGAACAATTGATTTAGATTTCGGTTTCTTAGACAACGATTTGGTGCATAAAGACTGATCAAATTGAGCAAACACAAACAATTGATGCGATAACATAAAATATCTCTTATAAATATGATTGAAGATATTTTCCGACGGTTTTCGAGAGTATGTAAGCCAATAAGCTGACATCTTGAATTGTAAGGAGGCATATTTTCTATATTCCAACCGAGCCTTTTAACAACAAATCGAGTAAATCTCTTTTGGACTCTCTCAATTCTTACTGAGTACGTGATATGACAGGGATTCCACACTACACTACAATAATCCAGAATTGATCTAACATATGAGATGTATAATGATTTAAGAGCATACGGGTCTTTTAAATCTTTCGAATTCCGAATAACAAACCCTAACATTGAATTAGCTTTGTTGACTATAAAATCAACATGTTTGTTGAATCCTAAGTAAGAGTCAAAAATAACGCCTAGATCTTTCTTTTCATTTACTTTTTTTAACACGATATCTTCTAAAACATAATCAGACAAAATAGGAGATAAACAACGAGTAAACGTAAAACTTTGACATTTCGAAACATTGAGAAGAAGTTTGTTTTTATTGCACCATTGCGAAAGCCTATTAAGGTCTTCTTGTAACAGATAACAATCAAACGGATTCTTAATACATGAAAATATTTTAAGATCATCTGCAAACAAAAGACATGATGAGGTAGAAAAAGCAGAAGGTAGATCATTAATAAAAATGAGAAACAGGAGAGGACCAAGATGGCTTCCTTGAGGAACTCCAGATGTCACCCTTATTGATTTAGAAACTGTAGAATCAATTTTAACATGTTGAGTGCGTTCTTTAAGATACGAACTGAACCAATTTAGCATTTTGGAATGAAAACCTGTTTGATTAAGTTTATGTATCAATAATTTATGATCTACCCTGTCAAATGCTTTTGCAAAATCTGTGAAGATTACATCCACTTGATAACCATTTTCGATATTATTTAGAACAAAGTTTGTAAAAAGTGTTAAATTTGTGTAAGTTGACTTTCCAGACATAAAGCCATGTTGATAGGGAGATATTGTTTCTTTTAACAGAAAACTAAGTTTATCACAAATAAGTTTTTCAAACAACTTAGGAATCACTGATAATTTACTAATTGGCCTATAATTTGAAATATCTTTTTTCGAACCACTTTTATATATTGGAGTAATAAAGGAAGTTTTCCAGTCACTCAGAAATTCTCCTTTTTCAACCGATGTATTATAAATAAAACACAAAAACCTAGCAATCGAAGAAGCACAATTCTTTAGAAGTACAGCTGGAACTTCATCGGGACCGGCAGAAGTATCTTCAGTAAGACCAGATAAAGCCTTTTCAGTTTCTTGTAAGGAAATGTGTATGCTGCCAATGTTGATGCTGCTATTAGAATCAACATTTTCAAAACTGTCAGTTTGAATTGAACTTAGATAATTTGATTGAAAAAAATTCGAAAAAGCATTACAAATGTCTGATAAATTTGTGTATTGTGAACCTAAATATTCCATATTCTTTGGTATTCCATTACTATTTTTTTTTTGTCTTGATGAAAGTCCAAAAAGTTTTGCTGTTAGTTTTTAATTTAGATTCGATTGCAAATATGTAATTCTTATAAAGGAAATTATTTAACACATTAAAACTTTTTTCTAGAGTAACATAATTTGTCCGCAAACTATCATTTAACCCAGAATTTCGCAGCATTTTATAAGTTTTATTCTTTTTATTCTTCAAATTAATCAATCTCTTATTGAACCAAGGTGGCTTTGAGTTATTTTTAGTTAGTTTTTTTGGAACAAAAATATCAATTGCCGTTTTTAAAGTGACAAGAAAAGTATTATAAAATGAAGCTAAGTCAAAATTATTTGAATTTGATGGCAACGATAGATGGTCTATATAACGCGCTATACCAGAAAAATTTGCCTTATTATAATTGTATTTAAATGAATTAATTGTATTACTTTTAAAATATTTTAAAATTTTACATTCAAAGACTAAAGCTAGATGATGGATAGAATTTGAGAATATTGGAAAAACAGCTTCTTCAGTAGATATAATCAATTCTTTATCCACAAATATTAGATCTAAAATTCTGTTTAAACTATTTTTACAGTAATTAATTTGTTTCAAATCAAATGATGCAAAAGAATCTATGACTTCAGAAGCATAATCCTTATTAACGTTGAATGGTATTAATTGTAATTCATCTGAGTCAAAATTCCAATCAATAGTTGGCAGATTAAAATCACCAAGTATAATACAATTTTGATTGTGACTTAAATTCGATAAATAATGTTTACAGTTATTTACATGCTCTTTATATAAATCCAGCGAGCTTCTTGGGGGAATATAGCTTAACATAATATAGATTTCTTTATTATCAAATAACATTTTTATAATTAATTGATCTGAATCAAAAGATGATGAAAGGAGATTTAATTGACTTGACGCATGAACAGATCGAATTGCGATTAAAACTCCTCCACCCCTGGATAATCCAGTTGAGTGAGAACATCTGTCTTTGCGATATATAGAGTACTGAGTAGTATTGAACATCTCTGCGTTATGCTGATTAGGAGTGAGCCAAGTTTCTGTGAGAGCTATGACATCATACTGTTCCGAAGACGATGATAAGAGTAAATGTTGCATTTTTGTGCGAAGGCAAAAATACTCCATTACCAAGATCGGAATCTCAGACTGACATTTCGGTTTGCCTACAAGCTAAGTACACACGAAATGTGAGAAAGTGTGCGTGAAATGATGCAAAAACCAAACACATTCTCACATTTAGTGTTCCGCCCCATCAAAATGCTTCATTATAGTCTGCAGGCACATGTAAATGCTTTATTTAGAATGTTTTATGGCCTCGTTCAAAAAGTAAACAATTTTAACCAACAGAATCTGAAGTGCTGACACGGTCTTAAATTGGAAGATTTATATAGCTTTTTAATTTCAATCCAAATAAATGTTGTTAATGGATATAAAATAAGATTGACCAAATACATATATAATGATTTATTAGTGCTGGTTTTTATTTACTTAAATTATTTGCGAACGCAATATGAGCTGCAACTGGTAAAGTATAATTGGAAATGGACAAAAGTGTAACACAATACTTTGTAAAACGACAAAACAGACAATTTTTTCAGGTGTAGTTGGCTCAGAGCATTTTTTTGGCGACATTAGAAGTTCAGGTGGAAACAATAGGCGGATGCCTTCGTATTTGTTTGTACAGACAATGCTACGAGATTACGAGAAGCATACTTGTAAAGTTCCATTGCCAACTTTAGCTAGTTTAGATTCCTCAATTAAATTAGTACTTTCATCATTTAAGCAGTTCGATAGTTGCAAGACCAAATTTTAGTTTCGTTTGTTGCAGGAATATAAGTGAACATTTCTTTTTGAGGTACTATGTTAGAGTTAGGATTTCGTTTGTAGTTAGATTTTGAAATACAAATTTTAGGTAACCATGCTTTAAAATTAAGTTCCTTTGTGTAAAGCATTTTTAATATATACGTAACTCATTAATTTTGTTATTATTAGCAGCACTTTTATTAAACATACCCTTTAAACAATAATAAGTTAACTTGAACTTTGGTAACTAAACATTTTTACGGAATGAATGAAAATTATATTTTGCGTTAAACTGTGGGAATTCACTAAAAAAACTTCTTTACGTCAACAATAAACATCAATGTCGATTATTTGATCTATTGATGAGTTGAACATGAATTTAGAAAGATTTTTTCACGTTTTCATTTTGTGATATATGTCAAAATTTTCATTTTATTTGTTCTGCATTTATTCAACAGGTTCGCTATAATCGTTCTGATTAGTTTTTTGAAACATTCGTGTTCCTTTGATGCAAAGTTTTTTTTTATAGCAGACAAATGTATGCATCCAACAATCAAAAATGTTATGGATAAGGTTTTTTCGATTATAACTCTTTTTTTAAACTTAATATTTATTAATCAAAATGGAATTGAAGAATAGTTGCAAGCTTAAATCATTAAAAACAAACCATAAATATACTTGGATTAGTTAAATTAATACAGATTTTGATTACTTGCAAACAAAATATTTGGGCCGTTCATTAACGAAAATTTATTAGAATTCAATACAAAAAAATTGCGTTCGCATCCTTACTTTGATGGTTCTTCGAACGCATCTTTGATACAATAATTCGAGGTTAATTATGAAATTTCAAGAATTTCGTAGTGATTACTCTAAATTAGTGAATAAATTACAATAAAATGATGTTGAACATGCTTTTTTCAAGGCAAAAATGTACATTGGTTTGCTATCAACAAAATGAGTGCAAAATTAAAGCCTAAAACTGACTTTTTCAACGAAAAAAGTAAAAAGAAAAACCTGAAAAAAAACTTATTAGCCTCCCCATTTTGTTTTTGCTTTGCAAAGTCCCGCTAGCCCACGGCATCGTTTTTTTTTTTGTTTGTTTTCACATCTATTCATGGACTAATTGTCAAAATTACAAATACAACAATGTAAACAAAAGGGTTTGGGAGAGTGAAACGTACGAAAGATTCCGAGCCGGAGCATTGGTTTTCAAGCGCTCTACGTGACCCAGCCATCTTAGTTCTTGGACTTTTACCCTTCTGGCTAAGTCTACGTTGCTGAACGGCCCGTACAGCTCGTCGTTCCATCTTCTCCTCCACTCTCCTTCGATGCATACGGGGCCGTAGATCACACGAAGACCTTTTCTCTCGAACCGACCCAAGGTGTTTTCATCCGCTTTTGTCATAGTCCATGCTTCTGCACCGTATAGCAGGACGGGATGATAAGGGTCTTATACGGCAACACTTTGGTCCCTCGAGAGAGGACCTTACCACTCAATTGCTTTCTTAGTTAAAAGAAACAGTGGTTAGGAAGAGTTATTCTTCTTTTGATCTCAGCGCTGGTGTTGTTTTCTGCGTTTAGAGTGGAGCCTAGGTCGACGAAGTCCTTGAATACCTCAAAGTTACGTCTGTTGATGATGACGTTTTAACCAAGACGTGTCGGCCTTTTAGGTTCTTTCTTGATGACAGCATGTACTTTGTTTTGCCCTCATTAACCGTTTAACCTATTTTTTCCGCCTCTGCCTCAATACTCACAATGCCCCATTAACATCACGCTGAGTTCTTCCGATTATTTTAATTTCATCAGCATATGCTAGTAATTGGACAGACTTTTGAAAGATAGTGATTCTAGTGTTGACGTTTAAGCTCTGCAATATTCTTTCAAGCACGATGTTAAAAAAATCACATGACAGCGCATCACCTTGTCTAAAACCTTTTTTTGGCATTGAAAGGTTCTGTTAAGTTGTTTCCAACCTTTATGGAGCAGCGTGAATTCTCCATGCACAAACAGACGGGGTTGGCAGGGATGCCAAAACTAGACATGGCTCTATACAGCTCGTCCCTGTATATGCTGTCATATGCGGCCTTGAAATCGATGAAAAGATGGTTGATGTTGATTTGGTGTTCTTGGGGTTTTTCCAGGATCTGCCGTAATGTGAATATTTCATCAACTGTGGACTTTCCTGGTCTTAAACCACACTCATAAGGACGTCAGGTTGTTGACGATGGGCTTTAGACGTTCACATATTACGGCAGAGAAGATTGTGTTGGCGATGTTAAGTAGACTGATTCCTCTATAGTTGGTGCAGTTTAAAGGGTCTCCTTTTTTCAGGATCGGGCAAACAATACTGAGGTTCCATTTATCGGGCATGCTTTCTTCCGACCATATCTTACAGATAAGTTGGTGCATGCTCCTAACCAACTTATCTCCAGCTGCTTTAAAGAGCTCGGCCCGAAGTGATATACCACGGCTACAAAGAGGTAGTGGTCCGAGTCGATGTTATCTCTTCGGTGTCCTGGCGTCGATGGTCAATCTGGTTGACGGTAGATTGATCTGGAGAACTCCATGTTCCTTTGTGGATGTTGAGGTGTGGAAAACGCGTACTTTCTACTTTGACGTTTCACCCCGCAGCAAAATCTATGAGCCTGGATCCGTTATCGGAAGTGTTGTCGTACAGGCTGTTCTTCCCGATTATTCCACCAAAGATGTCTTTCCTTCCTATAGCTTGGCATTAAAATCACCCAGGACAGTTTTAATATCGTAGCTAGGACACTGCTTTATGTTTTGTCTAAGAGCTCGAATAACATATCTTTGGTGTTGCCATTTTTCTCTTCTGTGGGGGCGTGCGCGCATATTAGGCTAATGTTAACGAATTTAGACTTGATGTGTATGGGCATGAGGCGCTCATTGATGCAGCATTCAATTAAGCGCTGTTGGTTTTCGTGGTAGCAGTCAGCATGGTAAATATCGCAGTTGGCGGTGATGTCTGCTTTGTAGCAATCTAGGGCCTGCGCTAATTCTTCGGCCGCACGTGGTCTGTTAAGGGACCTAACATTCCACGTTCATATCCGAAGTTCGTTGTGCTTAATTCGTTTGCGTAGGTTGTCAACAGTAAATCCGTCCGTATCCGAGACTTGTTGGTGCTTCGCAACTATGATGTCTTTACGCTGCCAGGAAGTCACCCCGATGGCACAACCCCCAACCTGGAGGGGCTACCAATATCGTCCGGTGAAATATTGAGATTATTTATTGAAAATTCAATTTTACAATAATAACAAATTTGATTTGATTTTAGATGGCGGGCGTCTTTAATTAAGGAATTGATCTTATGTTTTTATTATATGAAGAACACGCTAAAAAATTTTTGTTGGAGTTCATATCTTTCGATCAAAATTACAGTAACAACAATTCTGGTAATAATAAAAATATAATAGAACTCTTAAATGAATATGGATGGAAAGCCAAAGATCCAAATGAAATGGGCCCGAGCCTGTCTTAAATCGACTGTTTATGGGGAAATTGAGGTGGCTTTATTTAGATTTTCAGCAAGTTAAAAATCAACGAGCTCCAGCCAACGAGCCAAGGCTCCACAATTTTATTTACCCAAATTGAACCAGATCTGAGCCAATTGGTTTTGATCGTGTTTATCCATTTTAATCTACTTCCTACAAAAAGTTGATTACTACAATAAGCACTAAAAGCACTAGGAAAGGGAGAGAGGGGTTGTTAGGTGTCGGTGCACATTGGTTTTGAATTCCTGAATATTGCAATGGCTGGGAAAGACAGACTGTGGAATTCCACATTCGCATAGTACGGCTAAAGAACGAATCTCTGTACTTGAAAGTATAATGGTTGAACTGTTTAAGGGGAGAAATGCAACTGGATATTTCTCTAGACCATAAATCATTAAAATAACTGCAAAAGAGGGTGAGACAAGAAACACTTCGACGATGTTCAAGCGACTTAAATGATCTTATGATGGTAATATCACCAATCAATCTAAATGCTACATTCAATACTATCCAAGAGGCTTAAGTAAGTTGCAGGAGCACCAGCGAAAATATGGGAGTTATACTCAAACTTTGGACGTATATATGTAAGGCTTGCAAATAACTGCCAGATCAGCGGGGGAGATAAAGTTCTTGAATCGCTTTAGAAAATCCAAACATCTTGCGGCATTTTTGGCGACATCCCGTATGTGATCATTCTACAAAAGGTATGGTTGGTGATACACGTGCTGAGAATATCGAGATGTTCAGTCTCCTCGATGCAAGTGCCATCTATGGATAATGGCAAGGGGGGTATATCTTGCTTTAACGATACAAGACAACATTGGGTTTTCGAAGCATTAAATTCCACGCGGTTTCTTATTCCCCATTGTACAATGCTGTTAGGTCGGAATCTAATAAGCTGATCATATTTTGCCGTTGCAGTTCCACATCAAAAGAGGAGGGTTGTGAGTCTGGAAACAAATATGAAAAGCTAAGAGTACTATCGTCAGCGAAACAATGTATTGGATTAGAAGTTGCAGACAAAAGATCATTAATAAAAATGAGAAATAGTGTTGGAGGTAAAACGGAGCCCTGGGGCACACCAGCATTTATTTTGTGGTTTTCAGACTTGAAACCATCCAATACCACTTGTATTGAACGATTCGAAAGGTAATTACTAATCCAATGAAGGAGGGATTCATGAAAACCGAAAGCATGCATTTGCGATAAGAGAGCCTGATGTCAAACCCTATCAAATGCTTTTGAATTATCAAGTGCAAAAATCTTACTTTCTCCAAAAAGATGTAAAGATTTGTTCCACTGTTCGGTGAGATGAACCATGAGATTACTAATGGACCTATTGCTACGAAAGCCGTATTGTCGGTCATTAAGAAGCTTTCGATTTTCGAGATATTTCTTGAGCTGATAATTAATCAGCGTTTTTCCAGGAGGAAAGAAGTGCAATCGGTCGGTAATCACACGGTGAGGAAGTTTAGCCTTTTTTGGGACAAAATGCAGTTTTCCATCCGCTCGGAACGAGACCTGAGGAGTAGGACAGATGAAAAAGCTTATGCAGTGGCCTTGCCAGCGTTGTAGAACACCTTTTCAGAACAATAGCGGGAATGCCATCCGGACCATTGGATTTATGTGTATGTTAAGATCTTTTAGGACTCTCTCTAGAGTATGAATGCAAAAAAGGATTTGCCCCATAGAATTACTAACTCGCTCAAGTACAGGCGGAGTCATAGCACTCACTGGTAGCGTTAAATTGGAGGCGAACTGCCTAAAAAAGAGATTAGTTTTTTCCAAAGAGCTAACAAATGGAGTGTCATTTACAACGAGCATAGGAACCGTCTGATGCTTTTAACCCTATTCGGGATAAAAGTTCTCATTCGCAGGAGAATCCAACTTGTGATCATGTCAGCGCTGGCGTCAACGTCACTATCGAGGAAGCATAGTGACCAGTTAAAGATCCAGAAGTAATTATTGAGACCATCCCAGTTGGCTTTCTCGTATTGCCAAACGGTTCTCTTCAGCTAAACATATCTGAGTATTTATGAATATATCCCTATGTAGTTAAATAAAATAAATAAGGTGCGGCATCGACCTCACATTCCTTTGTGCAAGTCATTTCAGGCACTAAGGGGACCTATAGCTTTTATGTCAAGTCCGAACGGCAATTTGGGAAAGCAGTTTTCATGACAAGAATTACTCTAGGAAGATTTGTCAATTGATCGCAAGAGGAATTACCCTTGAACATAAGGTGGCACAGGCAGATTGAACGAAAAACCTCTTGCAGCGGCGGCGGCTAAGCCATCAAGATTTAAAAATTTGTTATATTTGGTATCTTTTATGGACACTGAAGTTTGTTTCTTAATTTTATTTTTGATTCTAAATTTCATTCATTAATAATATATTTTTGAGGGTGGAGTGTTCGAGGTTTTTTTAATCTGCAAAACTAAACCTCTCATCTTTGGGGTTAATGGCCTCTAGAGTCTGGAATCTTGACTCAATAAACTTCAGGAACTCTTCAATGGTAGGACTGCTTCTTGGATATTTGATCGCGAACTCAAATTTTTTCCTGTGCTCTCTGTCCAATTTTTGCAATAGAAGATGCACAACTATTGGATCCCAGCTTTCAATATCAACATTAAGGTTAGTGATAACTTGCAGACACTCCTTCGTGTTGTCGTGTAGTCTTCGTAAGCTGGAACTTGTCGCTGTAGTAACTGACTGCATCAATAACTTGTTTAACTGTGCAGTCAGTAACAATCTTTTATTGTTGAAGCGTTCAACAAGGACACCCCAAGCTACCTCGTAGTTACTATCCGTAGGCTTGAAATTTTGAATTAGCTCTTGGGCCTTTCCTGTAACATTTGCCCTCAGGAAATATAATTTTTGTGCTGGTGGGATAGGTTGATCATGAATCATTTTGCTTGAATAAGTCATGAAATTGCAACCAATTCAAGTATTCTCCATCAAATTTAGGGAGCTCAATTTTTGGCAGCTTCATCATTATATTAAGAGGTTTTTGCTCAATTGATATTTCTTGGGATGGTACGGTGCTTGTTGCTAACATCAATAACGTCTCCTCTAGCCTCTCTTGTATCTTGAAGTAGTTCACTACTTTCTTTGTATCCAATTCCTGATCTTAATTGCGATATAAACAGTTGATCTCGTCTCAATTCTGCTCCAAACTTTGTAATTTTATTTGGCGGAATTGTAGGTAGAGTTTTATTCAATAATGACTCCTCATCGACTTTGTCCAACGATCTCTTCAATATATTTAGTATTAAATGAAACCGTGTCTTGTGGTTCATCTGAGTACTAAATATATTTTGGGATTCCGTACTTGTATTTCGGATACTTCTCTCTTGCTGTTTTGGAATTGCTCCTTTTCCTGCTGGAATATCCAAACTAAAGGTCTGAGTTTCGTCTTGTTTGCCCTTGGTATTTTTTTCTTGATTTGTTGCCTTGCCTGACCCATCTTCAATCTCTTCAGTGATTAGAAGTCGACGTCTTATATCACTCATAGTGAGCTCCGCAGCCTTACGCACCAGTTCGAAATATTCCTGTTTGAAATACTCGTGATGAATGTGTTCCGAAAATTTGTCTCGGAATATGGTATCGTTTTTCTCAAATTCCTCCCACAAATTCTCCAACTGACCCTTTTTCTTGTTTAGGTAGTCGAATGTCTTCCTAGTGGGACTATACTTATTATAGTTGCGGACAATGACACGAATTGATTCACCTATTTGTTGCTGTTGAGCCGCAATGTCTTCAATGGTTAAAGTATTATCGTTGCTTGCCATGGTTATATTTAGTAAAAGTTCGATTAAGGATTTTTAATTTCACTACAGGCCACTAAAAACTCTTTTTTAATATTGTCCTGTCACGGTCGCCATTGTTAATTTTTCAGATCGTAAAAATAATACCAAATCACGAGACAAATTGTAACTTTCTGCTTGAAGGTTGAACGGAAACTAAACTTTATTTCTTAAAAAAGTATACAGACCAAAATAAAGAAAAAACAGAAAATGCAACTTTGCAATAATATGCAAGCGTGAGAATTAATGAAAAAATATTAATACACAAAGTGAACACGAGAACCGTGAACTACAAAAATTTGAAATGGTCACACGTTTGCATAAATTGATAGCTACAAAATTATTATTATGTTTCATGACCAAATATTAAATAAAATTTGAAGTTTAAAATTAAATTTGAACAAAAACGTCAAAATAAGTATCCACGAAAAACTCCAATGTGAAAAGACATTTTCAAATATTACTGTACACTAACCTGTTTCCACCTTAGGCCCACAATCGACAGAATTACAAACTTCATATTCTAGTACAATTAACCATTTTTAACAGCTGTCATCTGTCAACAAAGAAAGGATGTCATAAAAATCAAAAGAGGAAAATAATATCAAAAAAAACATCAACAAAATTTAAAATGACGGATCCTTGGTTGGTCCGTGAAAAAACAATTAATCAAAAATCTTTAGAAAATTCACCAACCGATTTAAATTCCAACGAAACAAATTTCAATCTATCTGATTCGCAATCATCTTTACAATTCGAAGACAATTTTCTGCCAACGCACAACATCGCAAACGCCTCAATTGAAAAGGAAACAACTGAACACTCTCGACTTCCGGACTCTGAGGATTATCTTCAGTCTTTAGGTAAAATCACTTTTGCTTCGTATATTCGATGAGAGAAAATAAAATCAATGAAAATTAAAATTTTCACAGAGAAAAAATTAAAGAAAATCAAGAAGAATCCTAAAATTCTAGAAGCTCTTTCAGAAAAACGAGCCGAGTGTCTGCGCAATTTGTTAGAAGACAATCTTTTTATCAATAAAGACGAAACCCTTGAGCTTGACGCACCAATTTCTTCAGGTGATTCAGCAGTCCAAGAGCTCTATCGTCATCATATACAACCCGTTCAAGCGTTATCGGTAGGAGAAATTGTTCACATCGTAAAGTACGATCAATTGGAAGCTGAAGAAGACCTAGAAGAAACCGCCGACCCACAAGCACAAGACGACTCTAATAGTGAATCAAACAGTCGTTAAGCATACTAGTTTGTTTTGGATACAATATATAATCATAAATTAGCAAACGTTAAAACTAAAAAATGAATTCGCCGTTTGGAGAGGTTTTCCTGTTTCTAACAGACTTAGCTTGGAAGAGTCGCGTGACTATTCCAGTACTTGTCACAACAGTCTTCCTCATCATGGACATTCGTTTACAAATCGAAATCAATATTCAATCGGGGCAGGTAAGAACAAATTAGCTTGGATATTTTCGTCTTTTTTTTTGAAAATGTAAAGGGATATCATTTAGTATGATTTCTGAATTCGGTTTTCTTAAACATAATTCGAAAAGTCGTAATATTGCTTACAATTCTGAATGAGATTTTCAAAAATAAATGTATCTTACTAACTAACTTAAGGTGGCGCTACAGTCCGTTGTGGACCTGGGCCTCAACCAACATGCGTCTCCAGCCAGCTCGGCCCCTAGCTAGCTGTCTCCAGTTTCGCACGCCAAATTGATTGAGGTCTTCACCCACCTGAGTCGCGGTCTTCCTCTACTGCGCCGTCCCTCGGGATTGGATTCGAAGACCTTCCGGGCTATAGCGTTGATGTCAATTCGCTGTACATAACCTAGCCATCTAAGTCCTTGTACTTTAATACTGTTAACTAGGCCAGTGTCGCTGTACAGCCCGTACAGTTCGTCGTTATATCTTCTCCTCCATTCTACATCTATGCGTGCGGGACCAAAAATCACCCGAAGAATTTTTCTCTCGAAGCATCTTAAGACGCTCTCATCTTTCTTTAACAGGGTCCAGGCCTCAGCGCCATAAATGAGAACCGGGATGATGAGCGTCTTATAGATGGTGATTTTAGATGCTCGAGAGAGGACTTTACTTCTCAATTGCCTTCTAAGTCCAAAGAAGCAGCGATTTGCAAGAGTTATTCTTCGTTTGATTTCAGCGCTGGTGTCGTTGTCTGTGTTAATAGTGGTGCCTAGGTAGACAAAGTCCTTTGTCCAAGACGTCGTTGTTGAGTGTCCTTTTTTGATGAGAGCATATACTTGGTCTTGCACTCATTCACCACTAAACCCATCTTCTTCGCTTCCGTCGCAATGCTCAAAAACGCTCCACTGACATCACGGTTTGATCTTCCAATTATGTCAATATCATCTGCGTATCCGAGTAATTGGATGGATTTTTCGAAGATTGTGCCTCTAGTATTGACGTTTAAGTTTTGCACAATTCTTTCCAGAACGATATTGAAGAAGTCGCATGACAGTGCCTTGTCTAAAACCTTTTTTGACATCAAATGCATCGGTAAGATCTTTTCCGACCTTGATAGAGCAGCGTGCATTCTCCATCGTCATTCTGCACAAACGGATAAGTTTGACAGGGATGCCAAAACTAGACATTGCTCTGTAGAGCTGTTCCCTATGGATGCTGTCGTACGCGGCTTTAAAATCGATAAAGAGATGGAGGTCGATTGTGGACTTTCCTGGTCTAAGCCACACTGATAAGGTACAATCAGATTGTTGACGAATGGTTTCAGACGTTCACATAATACGGTAGAGAGGATCTTATACGCAATGTTAAGGAGGCTGATGCCTCTGTAGCGCAGTTTAGAGGGTCTCCTTTCTTATGCATCGGGCACACTATGCTGAGATTCCACTCATCGGACATTCTTTCTTCCGACCATATTTTGCAGATGAGTTGGTGCATGCTCCCTACCAAGTCATCGCCTGCTGCTTTGAATAGTTCGACAGCGATGCCGTCAGCTCCAGCAGCTTTGTTTGACTTAAGTTTAGATATAGCTATCTTCACTTCGTCAAGGTCGGGTAGGCGGAATTGTTGATCTGCGTCGCCTAGGTTGAGTGGTTTTATCTTCCTTACAGCGGAATTCGATTCGTTGTCGCCGTTATACAGTCTGCAGAAGTGGTCCTTCAATATCCTCAGCTTTGACTGCGGTTCCACTATGATGTTTCCACTTTCGTCTTTGCAGCCTTCGGTTCTAGGTGTACCTGAGAATTTCGTTTCACCTGTTCATAAAACTTTTGTACTTCATTCCTGCTTTTAAACCTCTCAACATCTTCGACCGCACGCTTCTCATGCCCTCTCTTTTTTCTTCTAAGAAGTCGGCGTTCCTCTCTCCTCTTCTGCTCATAGAGCTCATGAGCAGCTCTCGTCCTTTTATGCAGCGCCGTGGCGGCCGCTTTGAGTGCCTGTTGTTTGGCTGCATTTGCCTGCCGATATTCCTCATCAAACCAGGGGATCCTTATTGGTGGCTGCTTGAAACCCAGCACGTCAGAGCCGATTTTTTGGATTGCATCTTAGCAATGTTGTCACAGGTTCCCGATACATTGTGTTGGTGGCAGAGAACTTCCGTTCGACGTTGTTCCTTCTCCCAGAATCTCCTTGTTTTGCCTTGGGTCTGGAAACTCGAAGTGCTGCCTTGGCTACAACGAGGTAGTTGTCCGAGTCGACGTTAGCTCCACGCAAAGTTCGGACATCCATGATGCTGAAAGCGTGTCTGTCGTCGATCGCAATATGGTCAATCTGGTTGACGGTAAATTGATCTAGAGAAGTTCAAGTTCCTTTGTGGATGTTGAGGTGTGGAAAACGCGTACTGGCTACCATGACGTTTCGCCCCGCATTAAAATCGATGAACCTATATTCGTTATCGGAAGTGTTGTCGTGCATTTTGTTTTTCCCGATTATTTCACCAAAGGTCTTCCCTTCATAGCTTGGCCTTAAAATCGCCCAATACAATTTTAATATCGTAGGTAGGACACTGCTCATGTTTTGTCTTAGAGCTCGAAAAACATATCTTTGGTGATGTCATCCTTCTCTTCTGTAGGGGCGTGCGCGCTGCCATTGTTAAAATAGCAGCAAAAGTCATACTGGAACGCATCAGAGAACACCTTGAGGCCACACTCGATGCCGAACAAGCATGATTCCGCGCTGGATCATCCTGTATTGATCATATCAACACCCTGCGGATGATTATTGAACAGTAAGTTGAATATAGATAACCACTACACCTTCTGTTCATCGACTTCGAGAAGGCCTTTGATTTTTGATAGTCTTAACAGGGAGTATATCAGGTTAGCTTTACGCAGGAGAGGCTTCCTAGAAAAACTAATTGTTATCATTAAAGCAACATATGATGGATCCAATTGTCACGTTCTGCACGATGGTAGGTTGTCAGATGATTTTGAAATCCGAAGCGGAGTCAGCCAGGGCTGTATTCTGTCGCCAATATTGTTTTTGTTGGTGATAACCGATGTACTGCGCGCAGCTTTGTCAGGCAGCGGAGAGATCCAAAAAACTTTGACATCCTATTTAAAGCACTTGGATTACGCGGCCGATGTTTACTAACTCTCTCATAGGATCATGAATCCTCATCAAATGACAACAAGTGTGGAGAGAGAAGCAAAAGTTGTGGGGCTGAAAATGAATTTCGCAAAACAAAAATGATCAGAATCTAAACCCGACCATCCTCTCAATTAAATATTTCCTCGCAACCGGTGGAAAAAGTGAAGAGGTTTAAATACTTTGAAAGTATCCTCTCCATCGAAGGCGGAACCGAATAAGACGTCATCTGCCGCATCGGCAAAGCAAAAGTGGCGTTCGGTATGCTGTCAAAAATTTGGAGGAATAACTCTATCAGCTTAAGAACAAAGCTACGACTGTTTGGCACAAATGTCGAATCTGTGCTTCAGCCATTACAAGAAAGCTGGAAACCCTTCGTAACATCCTAAAGATTTGTTGGCTAAACCGTATATTAAATGAGGTCCTTCATAGAAGGACAGACCAGGAACCTATAGACATAGTACATACATATATAATACGAAGGCGTAAGTGGTAATGGATTGGAAATACGCTTCGAAAACGTAACGACTAGCAGGCTATGCAGTGGAATCCGCTCACATAAGAAGGAAGAAGATCTGGACGACCGAGAAGCACATGGCAAAAATTGGAGGGAGCTGAAACACATCTCCGGAAACCGCACACGATGGCGCGGAGGCGTAGTAGAGGCCCTATGCCCCTTGAGGGGTTCCCAACGGACTTAACAGGTCTGAGAACAGGAACAAACAAAGAGGTGCTCGTTGATGCACCTATAGCTCAAGACTTATTGCCTAAGTCTGTCTCCAATGGCAAAGCCACATGCAAATAAGAGTTGTTGGTTTCCTCCGTAGCAGTCAGCATAGTCGATATCGCATCCATCTCCATTTTCCCGGTCCATCCCATTGAATTTCCTGCATGGCGGTGATATCGGCTTTTTATAACAGTCTAAGGCCAACGCTTATTGTTCGGCTGCACGTGGTCTATTAAGGGACCTAACATTCATCGTGGATATCCGAAGTTCGTTGTCCTTAATTTGTTTGCGTTGGTTTGTAAACAGTACATTCGTCCGTATCCAAAGCATGTTGGTGCTTCGCAACTGGGTTTTCTTTAAGTGGTCAGGAAGTCACCCTGACGTACGACCTTTAACCTGAACGACCAGCTCCTTGATTTAACTCCAATGCAAAATCCGGCGTAACCATTCCTTACATTCGGGCTTCGAATATGTCGTAGTAGCCCTATAAACTGTTCACTAAGTAGTTCAACCTAACTGAAACTGTAAACACTACTTTTGAGTCTATCTTGGGAATTTCTCCGCTGCCGTCTGGATAAAAGAAGAGGTGCCTTAGTGGAAACATCTTAGAATAATCGTTATACCCGAACGTCTAAGAACACTCACTTGAGCCCAATTTCGGACGTGCTGTGTCCCCAGAGATTTTGAATCGCCGATTTTTAGTAGAAGATTTAACACTTTTTTGATCTTCGGTCCAATTTCCACCAATTAGTCTTAGGTTAGGTTGAAGTAGCTGTCCAAGATGGAAACGGACACACTTAGGCCAGTTTAATGGCGCATTGTGATACCACATGAATCTTGAGGCTTCCTACTAAGCTCAATGGAACCAGTTTGAGTCCCTTAAGAAATGTGAGAGGCTGATTATACTGAAACTGATATGATTTAGATCGTTTAGATCGTTAAAGAAGAATTCTCCTAGGTAATTGTTGCGTTTTTGAGCCAGAGCAGGGCATGTGCACAGAAGATGAAGAACTGTTTCTTCCTCTTCCTCGTTCATACAGTTTCTGTAAAAGTCATTTGAGAATACGCCTAGTCTCGTGGTGCTTTCCTATTAGAAAGTGTCCGGTTAGGACACCTATTATCGAGCTTATATGCGATCTGCTTAGAGAGAGCAAGCACCTTGAACGTTTTAAATCCAGTGTTGGCCAGATGTTTTTTGTGACTTGACACGTGGTGATGTTGTTCCACCTGGTGACTGCCCTCCTCACAGCGTCTTGCATTAGCAACAGTTTACAAGTAGCGATTGTTATGTCAATACTTGCCAAACGTGGTAGCATGGGCTGTACTGTACCGTTCCTGGCGAGTTCATCTGCCTTACAGTTATCTGGAATGTCTTTATGGCTCGGCACCCAGCAAAAATGAATATTAAACTGTTGTGCTATCTCCATTAGAGATGATCGACAGTTATGGACTGTTATAGATTTTGTAGAGACAGAGTACAGAGATTTGATAGCAGCCTGACTATCTGACAAAATACGGATATCAGAAGTTGATATCACGTTTTCTTTGAGCCAAGACAAGACTTCTTTTATCGCCAAAAGTTCCGCCTGGAACACGCTACAATGATTGGGGAGGCGGAATGACAGACTTAATTTCAGTCGTTCAGAGTACACACCCCCACCAACCCCTTCTTTTGTTTTTGACCCATCTGTGTAAAAATGGATTGACTCATCCTCCAAAAATGTCCTATCCTTCCAGAAAGATCTGGGAGGTATGGAAATCTGGAAATTTCTGTCGAATTGGAGTTGAGGGATGGTGTAGTCTGTGTGCTTTGGAATTGATTCTAAATACCTGAGAATTACGGAGTGGCCAATGTTGTTGTTAATCCACGGCGACGAAGCATTGAGGCGAATAGTAGAGCTTGCAGCTATTTGTTTGCTAAATAAATTAAGAGGTGTGAGGTAGAGCAAGGTGTCCAGTGCCGCAGACGGGGTCGTGCGAAGCGATCCGCTTATACTAATGCTAGCTAAACGTTGGACTATATATAATTTGTCGTGGTTTATAGCTTTCTTTAAAGCAATCCACTGTTCGTTGCGTTTCCAATTTAGTTTTTTTTTTATCTTAAACAAGACTCAGGTATTAAGCCTCGTCTTAATTGGATTCCTTTAATATAGGGAGGGTTGACAAATGGAATTTTGTATCTCCTCGAAAATAAGACCAGACCGGTTTTGTGTGGGTTAACACCCAGTCCACACCGATCACCCCAAAGTATTAGTCTGTCCCAGGCATTTTGTAAGAGTTCTTTTAGGATGTTTAAATGCTTTCCTGAAACTGCTATAGCAACGTCATCCGCATAGGATATCACTGAAGCCCTCCGCATCCAGACTAGTTAGGATTTAATTCACCCCTAGGTTCCAGAGGAGAGGGGATAAAACACCACTTTGCGGGGTCTACTAACGAATCGTCTACCAGAAGAATTGCCCAGTTCTGAGTTAATTATTCTGCTAGTAAGCATTAAATGAATTCACTCCCTAAGCGAACTCTCTACATTTAGAGTTGTTAGTGCAGATGTGTCCACGTTGTTAAAGTCACCTTCGATGTCAAGAAAAGCAACCATAGTGAACTCTTTATGATGGAGGGAATATTCGACGGTGCGTACTAAAGTGTGTAACGTTGTTTCCACCGATTTGCCTTCACAGTAGGCATTTTGAGACGAAGACAGAAGTCTTGTATCGATACGTGCCCTTAAATGGATATCAATCAATCTTTCCAAGGTCTTAAGAAGGAATGATGATAGACTTATAGGTCGTAGTTAGTCTTTAAAGTTAACCAAATTTGTGTAGCATCAATGATGCTTAAGTTTGCAAAGTTTAAAAATTTATAAACTTTTGAGATAATCAGGACTTAATTTGTGAGCCCAAGAACACTTAAATAAATCAGACGTTTAAATACTAAACAACAATAGTTTTACATGAAAATGTTAACGAAAACCATAACCTTTGTTGTATTTTATATTTTTAGCCGGCAGTTGAATTCCCCGACTTGGATGATGATTCCCTAGAAGAATATCCAACCGAGAGCGATGATGACATCGACGATGACGAGGATGAAGATGATGATGATGATATTGAAGAAAGCGATGTTCTAGAAGATTTAGGAAGATTAACACATTGACACAAAATCATAAAATAATAATCTCACTCAATTATTTGTTGTTCTTTTCTCCTTTTTTTTAAGTATAGGCAAATTAAATAATATTAATCAAGTGTTGTTTTCATTGTTAATTGTTTTTGTTTTTTTTTTTGATTTATTTAAATATTTAAAACAAAAAGTATAAAGAAAAATTACACAATATCTAATAAAACAGACGTAAATACATAAATATAATTTAGCAGTCCTTAAAAAAAGAGGTTATTCAAAAGTACACTCGGTGCACTTGGTTTTGTCTTAACTTGCAATTGCAAAGGGGACATTTCTTGGTCAGACGGATGGCCTGCATAATGCACGAATGACAAAAGATGTGCCCACATGAGGTAGACGAAGGTTGTCGGCCAATTACGCTATCCATACAAACGGCGCAGGTCAATGCCGGCATTGCTGTCCCATTGGGGCCTGGGGGGGTTCTGTTTGTTTTCTTCCCACTGCCATAGGTGGCTGGCGAGTCAATCTGAATAATTGATGGCTCGTCGTCGCTTTTATCAACAGGCTCTGGTTTTGGCTGTCTCTGTGCTTGTGCCCTTGTTCCACGACGGGTTTTCGAGGTAAAGTTTGAGCAGTTAGGTTCATTTTCAATATTTGGGAATCGGACTGGTACAATGTTTTCTGCCCTACGCCGTCTTCGCGAGGGACGTGTGTCGGTCTGTGATGTGTCTAGATTTTCGTCGTCAGCTGTTGTCGGTGTGCATAGGTCTACTATAGCTGTTGTACGGGCGCCGGCTGGCGGTGCATTTCCGGGGCGAGCTTCGACGAAGACCACGTCTTCTTCTTCCTCTGGTTCTCGAATTGAACTAAGAAATCTTTGGACTGAAACACAAAGGGAGATAAAGTTAATCTTAAAACAAAGGTAGTCCATCAACCGGAGATGAAATCAAAGCATACCTTGTTGCATAGCATCCTCGCGGGGACTTGATGGTATTGTTTGCATTGCTGCTTGAGGCCGGGTACTGTAGACTTCTTCCAGAAGTCTTGATGCACTGTCAAGAAGTTCTTCAACTTCCACCATATCGATATCAATGAGAGAATTATCCAAGGTGAACTAAAATGCAATTAAATTTGTTGCATTATTGTAACTCGAGTCTAAGGGAATTTCAATCATGTTGTTCATTTAGTTTTCTCACCAATTCGGCCTTATTGTTTGTTGTTTCTGAGTCAGACATTGTTGCTGCTGGAGATTGTAGTTTTTGGTGTTTAATTGTAAAAGAAATTAAGTCAACTTAATTTATTATTTTCTTAGCTCATTCAAGGCAAAGGGACTTCTATTGTTTCTTAAACCGTTCAAGTCAATTTACAGACGACAGAATTACAAAAGACATCAAACAAAAAAAGCTGTTAACTTTGCGTTGCAGTTGCGCAATGCTCATGTACATTTTCCGTCAACCGAACGTTCAGATGTTTTTTGTTTACATTGTACTAGATTATTTGTTCCAGGGACTCTCAAACATGACAACCTTTTTTAAAGGCAAGTTCACATTAAAGCACTTTATATCGATATCCTTACGAGCAGAAGTTCTATTTATTTTGAAATAAAATGTCTGGCTAAATAAAACAAACAAGTTGAGAAATTTCATTTCGTTATAAGGACAGGGCTTTGCTATGAAGAATAAAGTGTCATTCAAAGAGTCACACGTTGGGGCAGAATGACCTAAAACGTGGCATTAAATCAACCGTTAGAGCTAGAAGGATGAAATTTTGCACATGAACTTCTGAGCCCAAGCAAAATACATTTTTAGATCCAAGTCCCAGCCACGCCTACTAAAACGCCCTCTTTTCTTAAATGTGTCAATTTGTATTTTTCGACTTAAAGAATTTTTTGCTTAAGACCTATTTTTTGTCAACTAGACTGACCTTACTCACCAACTTGTGTCTCTCTAAAAAAAATAAGAAACAAAGAAATAAAAACTTTTATTGAGAGATTTATTGAGACATATTGTAAATTTAAAGAAATTTAATAATTAAATACAAACTCAAAACAAAGAAATTTTTGCAATGTATCTAAAATTAAAAGTCATCGCTGTCATCTTCACTGTAATCCTCATCACAATCGAACTCAAAAACAGTGTTCGATTCATCGACATTTGAAGGTTTAAGCAGACACAGGGCTTCTTTGGGTAAAGAATGGTTTTTTTGCTGTTTTTGCTTGGAAGTAATAATTGGATACGAGCTCATTATAAAGAAATTAAATATATCTTCGTTCATTTTTTCACAGCTGGATTTTCTTGAGAAGTTCTCACGAACATTTTTGAAATCTTTGTTTCGTGATTCCTGCACTTCCTCCGCAAGTTGTCCGGTAGGCAAAAGTGCAGATGATATAATTTCTGGGCCATGAATAAAATGCTTATGTAGAGTTGGAGGCATACGATACCAGAGATTTTTATTGACGAAGTACCTCGCTGTGTCGAACGCAAATTCCCTGTTTTAAACATAAATTTCATATCCACTGGAAACAAAGATCATAATTGTGTTCATTTTTTTAAAGAGTTCCATGTCTAATTTAGTTATTTCGGCTGAAAGTTCAGGGTTTCGAAAAAATCACCTAGCTGTGTTGCCTTCATATGTGTTACCAAATCCTGGCTTTGGTTTATCTACAATTAAGCCACAACGTTCTCGGAACTCCCTTTGAATTCCATTCTTGGCATTTTTTAATGGGTAATTCGTACGACCGATGTACAAGGCATTCGAACATTCGTATCCGATTGTGCAGAATAGACATTCCAAAAGAAAGGTGCTCTGTTTTTATTGGACGTCTTATCATATAATCGACATTGTTGAAGTCTTTCGAAGTGACGCCACACAAAAATCATTTATATGTTGATGTGGTGTCGGTTAAAGCATTTCAAACCTTACCTTATCATTGAAAAAATTAATGAGTGCTGAACCTTAACACACCTATTGGACGTTTGTTGAAGGTTTTGGATCTCTGCATCCACTCGGAGCTTTTTCGGATTTTGAAACATCAGTTGACTATTTAGTATATTCAATTTTTAGGGGTCTACAATACTTTGTAGAAGCTGGACAAGGGTTTTGTAAGACTACATGCCCACCACTTACTAGCCGAATGTGACAAAACAGGTTATAAAAACAGAAGAATCGTCTACTTCTGGACCGTGAAAAGCTTGTTTATATAAGGTATGTCCCAAGCTCCCATCGAAACCCAACTTCGATATTAAATAAAATTTGTCAAGCTCTTTTTTCAATGTGTCAAAAACACAATCCAACATAGAACCTAGTGAAGCCAAGCTTAAAGACTTACTTCAGCACATGTTGCTGTGATTTTCACCGCATTTCTGTCGGGATAGCAAGCTTTTTTTTGCATTTTGGACAATTTTGTAAGATGGAAATTTTTCTGGGGCACTCATTCTTTTTATGTTAAACTGATGCCGTGGTAGTTGCGCTGCAACTAATACCGCCAAAACATCTTCTCCCGTCAGTCAACTTCTCTTTTCAACTTTTCAAAAGCTCGCCTGCATTTTTCAGCTAGAGTGGGGCTTACAGTGGGGATCAGTCTGAAAGTTCGTAGACTCATTTGGGTAGCATAACTGAGAACACGAAGAGGTACAGAATCTCTCAGGCGAGGGTTTTTTCCCTTTTCGATCTTTGGGAAGAATTTTCAAACTATACTTCTGGACGACCTCGTTTAACTTGGACTTCTCCAGATCAATCTACCGTCAACCAGATTGACCATATAGCGATCGACGCCAGACACACTTCCAGCATTATGGATGTACGAACTTTCCGAGGAGTTAACATCGACTCGGACGACTACCTCGTTGTAGCCAAGGTAGCACTTCGGATTTCCAGACATAAGGCAAAACAGGAAGGTACTGGGAGAAGGTACATCATCGGACGGCTACAATCGCCAGAGGTCGCCAAAACCTTTTCCGACCAAAATACAAGGTACCTCTCTCGAAGTACTCTGCTGTCAACACAATGTATCGAAAACCAGTGGCAACATTGCCAAGATGCAATCAGAGAAGCCGCCTCTGATGTGCTAAGTTTCAAACAGCCACCAACAAGGAACCTCTGGTTTGATGAGGAATGTTGCCAGGCAAATGCAGCCAAACAACAGGTACGCAAAGCGGCGGTGCATAAAAGGACGAGAGCTGCTCATGGCTCTATGAGCAGAAGAGGCGAGAGGAACACTGACTTCACAGAAGGAAAAAGAGAGGGCATTAGAAGCATGCGGTCGAAGATGTTGAGAGGTTTAAAAGCAGGAATGAAGTTCGAAAGTTTTATGAACAGGTGAAACCGAAGGCTGCAAACACGAAAAAGGACACATCATAGTGGAACCGCAGTCAATGCTGAGGATATGGAAGGACCACTTCTGCAGACTGTATAGCGGCGAACTGAATTCCGCTGTCAGGCAGGATGATCCATTCAACATAGACAACGAAAGCCAACAATCCCGTCCTCCCGACTTAGACGAAGTAAAGATT
The DNA here is from genome assembly GCF_945859685.1 of Eupeodes corollae. NCBI lineage: Eukaryota > Metazoa > Arthropoda > Insecta > Diptera > Syrphidae > Eupeodes > Eupeodes corollae. Next base: position 22,644,126 of record NC_079147.1, read on the forward strand.
GCCATATCTAAGCTGAAGTCTAATAAAGCCGCTGGAGCGGATGGCTTGAATGCCGAGCTATTTAAAGCAGCAGGATATAAGTGGTTTAGAAGCATGCACCAACTTATCTGTAAGATATGGTCGGAAGAAAGCATGCCCGATTAATGGAACCTCAGTATTGTTTGCCCGATCCTGAAAAAAGGAGACCCTCTTAACTCCACCAACTGTAGAGGAATCAGTCTACTTAACATCGCCTATAAAATCTTCTCTGCCATAATATGTGAACGTCTAAAGCCCATCGTCAACAACCTGATAGGTCCTTATCAGTGTGGTTTTAGACCAGGAAAGTCCACAGTCGATCAAATATTCACATTACGGCAGATCCTGGAAAAAACTCAATAGCACCAAATCGACACCCACCATCTTTTCATCGATTTCAAGGCCGCATATGATAGCATCTACAGGGACGAGCTGTATAGAGGCATGTCTAGTTTTGGCATCCCTGCCAAACTAGTCCGTTTGTATAGGATGACCATGGAGAATTCACGCTGCTCCATAAAGGTTAGAAACAACTTAACAGAACCTTTCGATGTCAAAAAAGGTTTTAGACAAGGTGATGCGCTGTCATGTGATTTTTTTAACATCGTGCTTGAAAGAATAGTGCAGAGCTCACACGTCAAGACTAGAGGCACTATCTTTCAAAAGTCTGTCTCAGCGTGATGTCAATTGGGTTTTTGTGAGTATTGAGGCAGAGGCGGCAGAAATGGGTTTAACGGTTAATGAGGGCAAATCAAAGTACATGCTGTCGTCAAGAAAGGACATACAACACCGACATTTTGGTCAAAACGTCACAATCGACAGACGTAACTTTGAGGTAGTCAAGGACTTCGTCTACCTAGGCTCCGCTGTAAACGCAGAAAACAACACCAGCGCTGAGATCAAACGCAGCATAACTCTTCCTAACCACTGTTTCTTTGGACTAAGAAAGCAATTGAGTGGTAAAGTCCTCTCTCGAGGGACCAAAGTGTTGCTATATAAGACCCTTATCATCCCCGTCCTGCTATACGGTTCAGAAGCATGGACCATGACAAAAGCAGATGAAAGCACCTTGGGTCGCTTCGAGAGAAAAGTTCTTCGTTTGATCTACGGTCCTGTATGCATCGAAAAGGAGTGGAGGAGAAAATGGAACAACGAGCTGTACGGGCTGTACAGCGACGTAGACTTAGCCAGAAGGGTAAAAGTCCAACGACTAAGATGGCTGGATCAGGTAGAGCGCATGGAAACCAAAGCTCCGGCCCAGGAAGTCTACGAATCCACATTCACAGGACAGAGCAGTAGAGGAAGACCGTGGATCAGGTGGAGCGCTGGAGTGCAAGTTAACCTCACCCAGCTTGGAGTGCGAAACTGGAGACATCTAGCTAGGGACCGAGCTAGATGAAGAAGTTTGTTGGGTGAGGCCCTAGTTCACACAGGAATGTAGCGCCACCTTATGTAAGTAAGTATTCATTTATAATATTTTTCCATTCGTTTTTGATGTTTTTCCTTGATTTAAGTCAGTTTTTATGAATCTAGCATAGAGGAAATATATTATTTATCATAATATTATGATAATATATTTCCTCTATGGTTATTAGATTGTCTTTTAGTCGACCTTATGTGCACCATACCTTAAATAACAGAGGTCTTCAAACTGTTACAAATATAAATCTATTACTAAACGTTACATTAATGTTCATCGTTGACAAATGTCATTCCTACTAAAACGTCAAAATCAGAATACCGCACTAAAATATTTGATTTTGTTATCCAATCCAAGTGTTTACCTTATTGTTTAGTTTTATTTTCTCTAATTAATATAGTTTTAAGGAAACACAATTAAGAAACATTGATTCAAAATAAAATGGTTTTACTCAGTTCAAACATGCAAGTCGACTCAAATGAAATCACCGACGAAATCGCTCTACGTCCCATAAACTGCGAACTGAATCCGCTCACAGGTGCTGATGGTTCTGCTCTTCATTCGCAAGGTAAAATCTTTTAAAGACAAATATTCCCATTCTTTTGCCTATAGCAATAACTCTTATGTTTATTCGCAGGTGAAACAATTGTCCTAGCTTCAATGTACGGTCCCATCGAAGCAAGAACACAACACGCAAAAATTGAAAAAGCAAATGTTGAAGTCATCTTTAGGCCCAAGTTTGGATTGCCCACAATCAAGGACAAGTTCAGAGAATGTATATTGAGAAACACGTGCGAAACTGCTTTACTAACAGCGCTCCATCCCAGGACAACAATTTCCATTCAACTTCAAGAAATGGATAATCGATGTGGGGTAAGTCAAATTTCTTTCTTTCTTTCTTCACTAGAGTTACAAAGATATATAAAACTTTTTCTTTTTTTTTATAGATGGAAGCTTGTGCTGTGAATGCAGCTTGTTTAGCTTTGCTAGCCGGAGGTGTGCCCATGAAGTTTACCATAGCAGCCGTTCACAGCATAGTCGACCGTGATGGTAAGCTTGTCCTAGATCCTGATCACAGGCAAGCTTTGGGCTCAGTTGCCAGTTTCACTTTTGTCTTCGATAGCTTGGATAAGAATTTGGTAGCGTGTAACACAAATGGACGCTTCAATTTGGCTCAGTACAACGATGCACTGCTTATGAGCAAGGCTGCAAGTGAAATTGTTTTCAAGTTCTATAAAAATATTATCGCCAAATCACACTGCAAACCTAATTCAGATGAAATTAAAGAAGAATGAAAATATTAAGCATGCTTTTTAAATTAATGTAGATACTTTGAACTTCTTGCCATCCGCATACTTTACAATACCTACCAATTTTTGTTACTATACTGAATTCTTCGATAAGGTTTTCAAAAATTATACTAAACATCACAATACTCGTGTATAACGTTCAAAATCATAAGAACTAAACAATTGATTCCATCACTAACCAAGATGAATGACGTTACCAACTATCCAATGAGATTATTAGTATCGATGAAATTGTCTGGACTACCATCTGATAATCTAAAATCAGATCGGTAATAATCCGGAATATAAACCAGCCTCGTCCTTTCATTTCGAGACCTACCAACAATTTTGTTGATTATATAACGCGGGGTAAAATAATAAACACTATATAAAGAACAAATACGAATTCAATATTCATAGTTCGTAGTTTTAAAACTTTCGCAGTACTGTTAAAATTGAGTTAGTTAAAGTGAACAAACAATTTGCGGTCAAGTTGGCATTTATTTTTATAATGTTGCTAAATTCGCCGAAATCTGCCATTTTCGGTGCAAATGTAAATAGGTATTTAGATACATTTATTTATACTCGTAATATTATTTTGTTTTGTAAGATTTTATTATGGAATTAATAATTTTACTTTTACAGGACTGAATCTGAGTCCAAACTTTGATAATTTATATTTTGCCTCCCAGCCAAAATGATGCACTTGATTTCTTTGAAAACCATACGGTATATTATTTATTATGTTTATTCAAATGATGGTTTTAACGAAAATTAAAGAATTTATATAGTTTTAATAGCTTAACCAGTCATAATAATTATTTTGTTTAGAAGCAATGTCTAAGCTAAAATGATGCACTCAGTTTTAACGGTAAAAGTTATACTGTTTTGACTTTGTTGTATAATGAAATTGAAGTAGCAGCTCTTATTCCCGTTCATTCGTGTTTCATTCGCATAATTAAATATTTCGAATTTGTGTTTTCGACATGGGACGCCAAACGAGTATCGAAACCCGCGATCTAATAATTTAACCTATAAAGATGGAAAAAGCCAACGAAAAATTGCAGAAATTTAAAAGTTAGCCCAAGAAGCTAAATAGTTACTTAAAAAGTGCGGCGCTGAGACAATACGCCGGACCTTAAGGGATGCCGATTTTAATGGAATATATATTGATGAAAGTAAATTAAATCTCCACGGATCGGCTGGTAAGGGGATGGAGGTAATTGGTATTGGAATGGTAATTTTGATAAAAACATGTATCTAGATATTTTGAAGCAACACTTGTTGCAAAGTGCTGAAAAACTCAACATCAAAGGCAGATTTCTTTTTGGAAGAATGGGGTAGACAGAAAATGAAGATAGCATTTCTAGCAAGATAATGGACTATGCTATATGCGCAAATTTACAGTCAGCTCATATACAATAAGTACTAACAAAATTCCATTTCAATTTTAAAAGCTGCTACCTTAGTTCGAAAAAGCTCTAAATCTTCCAATAATATTTAAAAATTAACTCCTAAAAGCATCAAAAAACTGATTCGATGAAAAAAAAAAAATTTATTTTGCTTCCTTAAACTTTATTGCGTAAAGTATTACTTTTAACTTAAGACTGGACCAAGAACATAATATAAATCGGACATTAACCCCTTTTAAAAAAACATAGCACAAATTCATCAACTTTTGACCAGTGGACAGTCAAGTTGTAAAAGTAAAGATTTGTTAGTAATTTAACGACATTCACCAAAAAGCGGTTTGCTGTCCAAAAATTTTTGTTTTCACTCAATGTAGAATTTGAAAAAAACTGTGGTCATGCTTTAAATTACATATTTCATGATTAGTTTCTAAGAAAAAGATCAAATATTCAGGTTCTTAAGACGAAACCTGGAAGCAATCATCAAATTTAAAAATATGCGATTTTTTTTAAAACTTTATCTAAATTTTTTATTTTTGATTTGGCTTCTATCTACAAAAAAAAACATATTTTGGTATTGCTCCAGAAGGGTACCCCTCTTTTAAGACACAATTTAAAATGATTTTCGAAAAAAAAACAATTTTTAAATCTTAAAATATAGGAAATACTTTTAAATAAACTTTTTGAAAGACATTTCTTGATTTTCTGTTAATACAAAAGATCTTAAGAAATTAAATAAATCTACTTTTGAAATAAATTTGTTTCGTATGCTCTAGAACTCAGATTTAAACACGATTTTCGATAATATAAATGTTCCAAAAACAGCAAAAGTGACACTTTTGTTAAACTAATGGCTGATTGAAAAATATAATAAACGTTTCATATTCATTGATATAAAAGCTTTGAATCTCTTGAGATTTAAAGTGAAAAGAAATTCCGAAACGTGTAATTTGTGAGTGTCACCAGCGGCGTATTTAGACATTTGGAGGCACTGGGCCCAATATGATTTGGGGGCCAAAAAAAGTGGGTATAATATACTTTTTTTTTTAATTCTTTATGTTAAAAAATAAATTTAAAATGAATTTGTGTATTATATATAATATATATATACATATATGTCAACGGCAACACTACCTAAACCAGAATCTCATCGGAAGAAGGAGAGATAGGGAGTCGTCGACGTCGTTTAAAAGGGATAAGTCGCCTTCTGCGCATTGTAATGTATATTTCAATTTCTAATCAGTAAATAAATATTATACTTTTTTACAAATCAAAAGTTTTGAGTTCATCTTGACAGAATCAGAAGTGGGATAACCTAGTTCCTGGTTAAAAGATTCAGAAATATTTTTTTTAAGAAATCCATTCAGTCTTAAGTTAGAATTTATTATCTTTGGCGCAACGACAACGAAAATGGATATAGATACAAACGGAGTAGCGATATACTCAACGAGAACATAAAGAAACGTCCAACGGGAAAAATCAAACAAAACGAATTCATTCAACGAAAATACTGAAAACGAAAGAGACAGGGTAAAGTTCCAACGAGTCTCGAAACGGAAAAGTAAACGAAATAGGAAAAAAAACTAAAAACTGAGGGGAAAAACTTCGGGAGGACAACGAAACAGAGTCGGCGGCACACGATTAGGAAAAAAAAGGAAGATACATAAAATAAAATGATTAAATTCGAAAGCTTAAAAGTTGCCCAATTAAATTGCCTTTTACAATCGAAAAACCAACCAAGAATTGGCAATAAAGCGCAAAAAGTTGCAAAATTAATTGAGCTATTTGGATCGGATGTAGTGGATTCGGAAGAATTAGAGTCGAGCGAGATGGCTACGGAAGTCTTGGCAAACACAAATGGACGACTTGAAGAATACGATGACAAATCTGACGAAAATTGTAGGTGAATTAGCTGTGGGTATAAGAAACGTCGATACGGCCACGGCTACACCACAATTGACGACGAACCCGAGAGGCCAAGAGTATCCTCCTCACGACAGAGAAGCGTCTAATGCAATGTCACACGGCTCAGGTTCGACGGAATCTTCAACCTATGGAACGCCACTCACAGCTCACATGATTCTTCCAAATAAAACACACGATATCATCGGAATCCTCAATGAATTCGATCCAATGAAAAGAAATCTATCGTCACAACAATTCATCACAAAAGTAGAGCAATTGCGTTGCTTATATTCGTGGAGCAATGAAATGATGCTCTTGGCGGCTCAACACAAGCTTAAAGGAATAGCAAAGAGTTGGGTTGATGCACTGCCGGTATTCCAGACTTGGTAGGATTTTACCAGTGCTCTACTTAACGATTTCCCTAGTTCAATCAACGTAGCAGAAATACATCGAGAACTAATGAAACGCAAACGTAAGTCAGGCGAATCTTTGGTTGAATATTATTACGCAATACTTACCATTGGAAGACGAGGTAAGTTGGATGATCTTTCTGTTAATTCTTACGTTATTAATGGTATTAATGATCCCAACATTACACGAACGCTCTTGGCTATGAACTTCGGGACGTGCAACAATCTTTTGAGGTCGTTAGAAAGTTTGTCCACAACAGTTCTTGCCTATTCGTCGAGAGGGGTATTTTCAACAGTTGGTTCAACTGAAGCTGAAGAACGTAAACCAGACATCGGACGAGCTATGAACTTCCAAAAAAATATAAAATGCTACAACTGTAACGAGATGGGACACATATCATCCAAATGTACCCAACCACCAAGAAAGGCTCGATGTGCGGTTTGCAATAAAGAAGCATTCAGCATTTGTTGACACGGGAAGTGATCATTCATTTATCAACGAATCAACATCTCCAAAGGGCGTAGAACGGAAAGAATCTGTAAAGCAATTTAAAGGGTTCCATCGTAGAATCAAAAGAAGTCATCGAGGTGGTTCTGCGGATGGATAATCAAGAAATGCACGTTACGTTTCAGATAGTACCTGATGAGATTCTACATCAAGGGATTCTTTTGGGTCGCGAAGTTCTATGCCGGAAAAATCATCGCATGATACTCGAAGCTGGAGTTTTGCAAATTCAATCGAGAACATCGAAAATCCCCACCATCGGTGACGAGCTGACAGTGAGCGATCGTAGGGTGGTGTTAGATCTTATCACAAGATTTGAAGATTGTTTTGGTGAAGATAATTCTCAACTGGGTTGATGCAATATGAAGACCATGGAGATTGCAGTAACGACAAGCAACCCTATAGTTGGAAAACGATACCAGGTCCCATTTGCCTTTAGGGAAAAGCTAAATGCAATCACAAACGATCTTCTGAAGCATAATATTATTCGTCCAAGTACGTCGCCACATGCAGCATCGGTGGTTTTGGTTCCAAAATCTAACGGAGAGAGTCGAATGTGCATAGATTATCGTGCACTCAATGCAGTTACGGTGAAGAAGCAGTGTATAATGCCAGTGGTAGAGGAACAGCTGTCACAATTAGCAGGAAACAAATTCTTCTCTACTTTAGATATGACTGCTGGGTACTATCAGATTCCCTTAAAAGAAGAATGCAAAGAGCTTACGGCATTCCTAACTCCAGATGGGCTATTTCAGCACAACGCAACGTTATGCCATTTGGTTTGGTAAATGCACCAATGGTTTTCCAAGAGGTTGTTCAAAAAGTAGTAAATTACGTAGACGAACTGATTATAGCAACAAATACATTTGACGAGGGTGTAAATGTGTTAGAAGAGGTGCTTCAAGCGATGACACGAGCTGGACTCAAGCTTAGACCATCGAAATGTGTTCTCATGGCAACGACGGTTTATTTTCTGGGGCATATCATTCGTCCTGAATGCATACGGCCAGTTGAAAATAAAACCAAGTGTATTGAGGAGTTTGACCAACGAACGTAACCGAGGTACGTCATTTCCTTGGAGTTACAGGGTTTTTCCGGAAATTTGTCCATGAATACTCTCGCATCTCTCAGCCGCTTACAAGACTTTTTTAAAAATCAAGTCAACTTCCAATGGGAACCTGAACAACAGGAAGCGTTCGAATGTCTTAAGGCTTCAATCACTAAAGAACTAGTTCTCGCACTTTTCGACACGAAGAAGTGCATACAGATGCATGTTCAATTGGACTTTCTGGAATTCTGATGCAACGAGAATCAGACGGATTCAAACCAGTTTCGTACTTCAGTCGTCAATGCAGTGATTCCGAAAGTAAATATGCCAGTCACGAATTAGAAATCTTGGCTATCGTTGAAACTTTGGAGCGATACAGGATTTATCTTTTAGGTACAAGGTTTCGAGTCATCACGGATTGTAACGCGATTGTGACTACAAAAAAGACAACACCTCTACCGCCACGCATAGTAAGATGGTAGTTACGACTACAAGAATTTGAATTCGAGTGTGTGCACCGACCAGGTATAAGAATGCAGCATGTTGACGGGATGAACCGAATTCCAACTCTTCCACCAAAGGAGCCAATGACAGTAGCTGACCAGGTATTGAAAATAGCTACTTTAGATGACAACTGGATATTAGCCATGCAATTACAAGATAAGAAACTCGCAGATATCATTAAAATTCTCAAAGAGGGAACATCAAGAACTGATTCGACGACACAACAAATACGAGAGGATTACCTGATTCAAGGTGGACGTCTTCATAGTAAAGTTTATGGGAAAGAGAGGTTGGTGGTACCAGAGCTGGTGAGGTGGCGAATAACTAGAGCTTGCCACGATGAAGCTGGACATTTTGGGACTGATAAGATAATCCAACGGATTACAAAACATTTTTGGTTTCCCAGAATAAGAGGATATGTGAAGTCTTATATTGCAGCCTGCCCAGAATGTTGCTTGAACAAAGTCAAGGGTGGGAAGACTGAAAGTCAGCTCCACGTAATGGAGGTTATGCCAATTCCTTTTCGAAGTGTCAACATCGATCATCTGGGTCCATTCCCAAAGAGCAAAAGAGGTAACCTGTATATAATTGTTGTTGTCTGTTCTTTCAGCAAGTATATTATCCTCAAAGCTGTGAGGAATACGAAGACAGCACCGGTCATCAGTATGCTGAACGAGGTAATGTAAATTTTTGGTCAACTTCATTTTCGTCAAAACGTGGGTAGGAAGATTTGCTCGTTCAAAACAAGGATATTTTTATAGAGTTTGAGATTTTGTAACTGAACCTCTCTACCAAAATTCAGGTCTGTCAGAATTTTTTGAAGTAAAGACTTTGTGCTAAACAATTTTCCGGCATAAAATTGTAGGTTTATACAACGTTCATCCCTTTACTGGCAAAAAGAAATGGTTGAGAGTTGTAAGTGCCTAGGCCCTAGTTCTTAATGGACTGTTTCGCCACCTGCACAATTTATTTATTTTAAACGTGGAAGAGCACCTTTGATAACAGCATGGATTTTATCAAAATCTATTGAAATAACTTAGACTCGACAAATGTACACTTCTTGTTAAATATCCGAATAGGGTTCATTGTTTGGCACACCTGAGCCCCTAACAAACCTTTTGGGTAAATATTTCCGAGACCTGAATTAAGTAGATACGAATTTTAAAAATCATAATCATAATCACAATCGGTTGAACGAGTAGGGTTTTTTTTTTAAAGTCAGTTTGCAATGTTAAAGGCCAAACACAAAAGCTATTTTCATTTAAGACCTTCCTGTTCTTTCCTATGTTTCTCTGTTTCACATTTTTAATGGATTTGTATATTTTTTTTTCTAAAGAAAATTGAATTACTAAACACAGCTCGATGTCATTAAATCTACCAAAACCCAAATCATTCACAACCACCTTCCTTTTTATCATTTTTGAATAACGACAAAATAAGAAAAATTGAAAGAAAACAAATTAGCATCAAAACGTACAAAAAGGTACAAGGACCAACAAACGATGTAAAATACTAAGGTAAGTCGAAAATGAAAATAAGAAGAAATTACACCCATTAAATCGAATCAGATCAATATCAAAGGAACCAAAAGCAAAGCCAAGGAAAAGGACTCGCTTGTTTATATTCAAATTGCTATTAGAACTGATTCCTTCAAGGCCTTAATTTAATATTCAAGGAGTAATAATAATTATTATTATCCTCTGTGCACCTTTCGAATTTTGTGTTAATTTTCCTTCAATAACACCGCCGCCGCCGCACCATACCACAGTAGTCAGAACCGAATCGTCGTGGCATCGGAATGGATGGCGGGAATTATTTTCATTTGTGAAATTCGATTAGGAATGTAAATTTTCAAACAAAGAATATTAGTTGTTGGAAATGGAAAAGAGAATCGCACTTGAAGAAATCGGAACAATCTAATCGAAGTTATTCTACTTCTGATATAGCAGAGGCAGAGGCATACAGGATACAAGGACAGCAGTCGATACAGGATTTTGGGGATGGAGGCTGTTGGTGGTAAATCGACTTGTTTTTGTAAAATGGAAACTTGAAATACAATCAATAAGGGCAAGCTTTGGGTTCGTAAAAAATACAATAATTTTATTTGTTACAGTGTTTTAGAGGGCCCCAAATTAAAACGGTGGGTTTTAAGAAATTTGAAGAAATTGTAATCTTAGAACTATAGTTGACGGTCAGTTATCATCCATCGGATGGGTGAAAATTAAAAATGAAGTTCATCATAGCTTTCTCACAGCGGCTACTGGGCAGGCTCTTCTAATCTGGCAATTATGGTAGGGCTTGTCTTGCAAGATTCGGGCTAGGGGCTAGTGAACCTTTCCTAATGAAACCCAATTTAAGAACGAACCAAAAGATTTGCCTCGGAAATAAAACGGAACAGCGTAAGCAACAAAAACGGCTTAACGATTTAAGAAGCCCTATGTATAAAGCAGATTTAGCAGCACAGTACGAGATTAGGTGGCTTGGGAGTTGTGTTTTCCGAAAAAAACGAATATAACGTATAGTTTTTGTATTATCTAAAGCTCCAAATGTCAATGGCACATTTGTTTCCTGATCTGCATGTGGTATTGAATGAAGAAACTCTTCAATATTACTCATCCACTTGCAAACATGAAATCCAGCAAGTAAGAAATTTGGTGATACGTTACTTTTGCTACTTCTACTTAATCTGTACACGATACAATGTTTATCTGGTGGATGTATTGATCATGAACCAACAACACTGACCCGAATGCTTACTTGGACCTCATTCTTTGCCCAGCATTAGTCTGTTGCCTGTGGCCTGTCCCTAACATTGGAAATCCGGCTCGAAGGACCAAAATGTTTTGAATTTTACTTGTGCATAATGTAAATAAAATTAAATGAAACACACTTCTCCAATGTTTAAATACAAGTAACTATATATGTATTTATGTTGTCCATATCACGTTCTGTGTGGCCTATGGGGGGCAGCATCCAACAACACCTGGTACCCAAAACACCACGTGCTCGAGGTAGGATTTCTAGTCAGCATTATAAAAAAACGTTAAAAACATCGGCTTCAACGCGATAAATGAAAGGCTATGCATTCTTCGCGTGCGAGGTCTCATTAACGTTCACGGACCTACTGAGGAGTCACCAGATGATGAAAAAGATGCCTACTATGAACTCATAGAGATAACTCAAGGTATGACTTTGATATCATCCTTGGTAACACTAACGCCAAAATAGGTCCAGAGTCATTATTAAGGCAGTACATTGCCCTTGAATAATACATGAGAATAATAAAAGCAATGGACTTAAAGTAATACAAAATGCTAGCATCCAAGAATTTGATCGTTTCTAGTACCTGGTTGCCACGTTAAGATATCCACAAGGTCATTGGATATCTCCTAATGTAGTCACTCGTAACAAAAGAGACCAAGATTTGAAATATCGTCGTCACAATACGAATCGGATCGAGATACGTTCGTATCGAGTTGGGAACATAATTTCCGATGGCAGACTGCCAAGACTAGAAGCAATGCATCCGCTCCCCTGCGTGATGAAAATGTCAGCAATAACTACATGGACGTGGTAAGACTGGCCTTCGAGTCGGTCGAAGTGGAGGACAGAATATTCCTAAAATCAGTTTGGTGGGTGAAGAAGAAGGGACGGCCAACACAGCGTAACACCTCATTTGACAACGACGCGTACCGACAAAGCGCATGCCACTATAAAACAGGAATACAAAACGCTAAACAGAAGGACCAGAAAAAGAGAGAGGAACACCGGCACCTGAGAAGAGGAGCGAGTGTTTAAGGATGTAGAGAGATGTCACAACATAAATGAGGTTCGTTAATTTTCCAAAAGGTTAAAAAACCTATTTTAGAGACGATCAGTCTGTGCTTGAGTATGTAAACGCCATTTCTTTAAAATATCGTGTTTTTCAATAAGAGCACTGCAATTTTTTTTTACATAAACAAAAACGGTTTTAGATATAAATGGAATTCTTTATTCCTGTAAAAGTAAGTTCGATGCCATTATGCATCGAATTTTATTCCTTTTGCATGGCCACCACGGGAATGCTTGCAGAAGTCCAGACGCTGATGTTTCGATGTTTCCAAGCATAAATCGACCGATACTGCTGCAATTTCGATATTCGTACGAAGCGTATCAATCGCCACTGGCTTGTTGGCATAGACCATAGAATTGACGTAGCCCCACCGGAAATAGTCTAACGGAGATAACACGTTCTCCAAACTTGGTTTCTAATAAATTGATTGTGACATTCGCTGTGTGGCTTTTGTTGCCGTCCAATATTCGGTTATCATTGAACGGTAGCGATCCCCATTCATAGTAATGTGCCGGTCTTGATCAGAAGAAGTACGGCCCAATAACGCCACCGGCCCATAAACCACGCCAAACCCTAATGTTTTCGGGATGCAATGATGACTAATTGAGTATTCACCCAGAAATGAGCCTCATCGCTGATGATTTTACGGTGAAAATTCCAATAATTTTCAAGTTGTTGCTCAGCCCATTTCACGAACATACGATACTTTTAGTGATCAAGCATTTTCAGTTCTTGCGTCAATTTAATCTTGTAAGGTTGTAGACCAAAATCTTTTCGCAAAATTCGCCACAACGACGTCCCAGAGATGCTCAACGCTTGAGAACGACGTTTAAGAGACACATTTGGGCTTTTTGCATCTTAACTTTTTAATTTTTTCACTAGACGCTTAATTGTTGATCTGCTAGGACAATTATGACGACCATAAATTGGACGTAGCGCTCTTACAATGAGGCCACTGACTCCGAATTTCGGTAGAAAATGATAGTAAGTTTTGGCTCGTATATCTTTCGTGCATCTTTCCATCTAAAATGGCAAAACTTACTGAAAAGAGCATTGCTTATCCGATTCTCAAGAAAGTAAACCCTCTGATAACGTCTGCGGCCGTTCGTCAGCAACATTCAGACCAGGAAAGTCCACCATTGACGATCACACTACACTAGATCCTGGAAAAAAACCTACAAATTTTAAATCAATACTTACCATCAATTCATCGATTTCAAAGCCATATTAAGAGTTTTTTATCTGTCGCGGGTAGATTTTGTTTTGGTGACATCTGTCAAATCTTTTGTTTACTATTCAGTTGTTTATACCAAATCATCATGGCATCATCGCATTGCGCCCATTTTACGGTTAACGTGTCACAGTCGACTCTTCAACTTTTGGTGGCCAAATTTGAGATCAGCAAACACCCGGTACGTTCAAGCAACATAAGATCTACCAAGAACATTGCCGCGGTCCGTAAAAGCGTACAGCAGAAACCAAGGCAGTCTATTGCTCGCCGTGCACAAGAACTCTTCCTTTCGCAGACTTCAACTTGGGGAATTTCTCGTCGGGACTTGAACCTACACCCGTACAAGATCCAACTGACCCATGAGCTCAAAGTTAATGAAAATAGACAACGCCGCCGTTTGTTCGCTGACTGGGCTTCGAATAGTTTAGCCGAAAAATCATCTTTAGTGACAAGGCGCATTTTTGGATGAATGGTTGTGTTAACAAGAAAAATTGACAGGTATGGAAAGACACCAACCCACGCGAGGTTCACTCGAGGTGATAATGCATCCTCAAAAAGCTATCGTTTGGTGTGGATATTGGCCAGCTGAGTAATTGGTCCGTACTTTTTTGAAAACGACGTTAGTGAGACGCTCACCGTCGTTATGAAGCAAGCGCTACATAACTATGATAATTAATTCCTTATGGCTTAAATTGAACCATATGAACCTAGACGACATGTGGGTTGACATTTTCCATGAACGATTTGCCCTAATGGTGGACTTAACACAGGCCATCGCTCAAATTCACCCGGATCTATGTGGAAGAGTCATTGAAAATTGGACTACAGAGATTGTTGCCATCGTAAAAAGCCGAGGCGGGGATTTAAATGATGTCATATTCCACACTTAATGACAGTCCTTTCAAGACTGTTTTATTCTACAGAGAGCACTGTCTAGTTTTGGCATCCCTGTCAAACTTATGAGTTTATGCAATATGAAGACAGAGAATGCACGCTGGTGCTTCAAGGTCGAAAATGATGGCGCTGAGGCTTGTCGGCAAGATGGGAATGTCTTAGGATATTTCCGGTGAGTTTTGGTTCCATGTGCATAAATGGAGAGTGGAGGAGACGCATTTTGATTGAGGCTCATGTCCGTCCAGGACTGTTGCCCCACCTTAAGTAATTTAGTAAGTTCATATTTTATTGCCGAGCTTTTATGAAGACTGAAGAAACTGGACTTCAAAACTTTGACAATCAATATTCATAAGAGCTACATTTTTTGACGCAGAGATATATACAATATACATATGTATGTATGTGTAAGAAGAAGAAGAGATGGCACAACAGTTTAATATTCACCTTTGCTGGGTGTCGGGCCATAGAGACATTCCAGGTAACTGTAAGGCAGATGAACTCGCCAGGAACGGTACAGTGCAGCCCATCCTACCACGTTTGGCACATACAAATCGCTACTTGTAAAATGATGCTATAGCAAGACGCTGCACTGTGAGGAGGGCAGGCACCAGGTGGAACAACATCACCAAGTGTCAAGTCACAAGAAACATCTGGCCAACTTTGGATTTAAAACGTTCAAGGTGCTTGCTATCTCTAAGCAGATCGCATATAAGCTTGATAATAGGTGTCATTACCTGACACTGTCATATTCTGAAATGACTTTCGCAGAAGTTGTATGGACGAAGAGGAGGAGGAAACAGTTCTTCATCTTCTCTGTGCATGCCCTGAACTTACTCGAAAACGCAAGAATTACCAAGAAGAATTCTTCATTAACGATCTGAACGATCTAAATCATATCAGCATAATCAGCCTCTCACGTTCCTTAGGGACTCAAATTGGTTCCATTGAGCTTAGGAGGACAAGATTCATGTGGTATCACAATGGGCCATTAAACTGGCCTAAGTGTGTCCGTTTCCATCATGGACAGTCACTTTCACCTAATCTAGCCTAAGTATGTGTCTCTTTCTTTGGAAACAGAAAATCACAGGGTGCCAGCTCTGGGGGTTAGGGTGAGACTGTCAATTCTAGCTGTAGGTTTTTTCGGGATGTTGGCTATTCCGGATTCTGAAATTTTGTGATTTTTGGTTTTCGGAACTTTGAATTTTCGAAAATTTGTGTTTTGATCAAAACCCTGTTTTGGAATATGGCAGTTTATGATAGTAAAGTAAAGTCCTCCTAGTCACTTGTTTCAACCACATGTACTTATGTATTTATCAACCCGATGAATTATTGAAAATTAATTAATATTAACTTTTCCAGATGCCTGGTTACCATTTTATAGAGGAACTGCCATGGGCTCCTTTAAGAAGCCTTCTTACCATTGCAGCAGGTCCCTTCGACTCACTTGTATTTTCTTTTTAAAATTGCTTAATCCAAATAGAATCTCTGCCTGCGAATAAAATCGCAAAGGAAGTTTGCATCAACTTTGCTTCGATATTCGTCCTTTTGTATTTTTTTTTTATTTCGGAGGACTCTTTTATTGAATTGGAAATGGCTATTGTTATGCAAATCATTGAAAAGGAAGCTAATTTGATTGTATTTTTGTGTCTGTCTTAGGATATGTCGGAGCATATTGCAATCGAATTGACATTGGTTAATTGAAATCGATGAAGTAGCTAAGGTATTTCGTCGGTCGTAGGAAGGAGTTTTCCATTAACTTTTTTATTTTTTTAACTCTTAGAACTGGGCTTTTCTTTTCCTTTATGTGTATGCGCCACGTGTGTCAGTTAGAGCCTGCAACCCTGGTTTATTTTGTTATGGTAAATCATTGACCTTCCTTTTTCCTGAGAGTTTTACAATCATTCTGGGATTCCTTGTGTTCTTATGTGGTTTCTTTTTCCGAAAAATAAATAACTTGGAAAACGAAGGAAAGCTGTTTTGTGCTCCTATCCTTGGACTATATACTTTACCACCTTTATGTATGTTCTGGCCTGAGTTTAGTACACCTTTTTTTTTTTTTGTTGGTTTCCTGATGGACGATGCCCATGTGACTTTTGAACCGTAATATCTCAAAGTGTCACTATTTTGGGATACATTTTCTTGGAATTAACTTAAGATCATGATGTTTAACATTTTTAGGGAAGGATATGTACATAATATGTGTGCTTGCCCATAATGCATCAGTACCTTAACTTACTTTAGCTCGGGTTTATTAAGAAATTTGTTAATCAACTTGAAAGTATACATAACCTCAATCGAAATGTTTGGTATGTGGTGTGTAAGAAGCTTCTTTGGTTATTTATGAACAAGGTAATGGAATATTTTTTTGGTTCTTGAATTTATTACATTATATAGACTATAAATTAAACCCAAATAAAATTAGGGAAAGAACAATAATTGTTGCTCCAGGGGAATAGCTTATTTGGATGAAATGTACATCTACTTTGTCCAGAACTCAAATCGAGACTTCAAACAACTTTGCTTAGCAAAACATAAAATCCTTGGAGAACCTTCATACCCTCAGCCTTACGATCCAAGACTTGGGTATTTTTGAACTGGATTCACCATTATCCTTCAAAAAATTGGAACTTACTATCATATTCAGTATTCCAGTTGATGCAGGTGTACATACACAAGGGTGCATTCTGAGCCCTTTACTTTTTTCACTTTTTGTTGATGATAATTGTGATATTCTTCTTGGAGAAGTGATTTTAGGTGAAAATGTTATGAAGACAATATGTACTCAGAAGATCCTTTGCTGTCTGACAACCCGTTATTAATTCAACTCCAATTAAATAGACTCCAATAATATGGGGAACCTTGGAATCTACCACCCTTATCACAGGCCCCGACGTAATAGATTCGTACTACGAATCCCGAAAAAAGGTATCATAGCTCCGTTCGTATCGAAAAATTCTGCTACGAAATTCGGAGTTCTGAAAATTGGTATCACTAGCCCCGAATGAATAGTAAGTTTGACAGATTTTTCTACGAACAGATTTTTATGTAGGAATAATTAAAAACTAGACATAACAGTTTTGTCTACCAAAGTGAATGGATACAAATCGACAAAAATGTAAGTTCAAATACAAAATTATTGTGAAAAATATATATATTTTGTTTTTAAAGGTCCAAAAAAGTAATTACAAACAAAACACAGTACCAACGGCTATTGGATTTGCTCCAAGAAAACCCTGAAATTGCTCAAGGGTACACAAAAGCAACAAAAGAGGAAGTCGCCGCCTTTTGGGATACAGTAAAAGAAGAACTAAACAGCCTTGGTCCACCTTTAAAGGATGCCAGCAGCTGGAGGAAGGTACATTTAATTTACATAATGCTGCGAAAAGGTCTAAAATCTCTCTTTGTTTTAGGTATGGTTAGACTGGAAGGCGTATATTAAAAGAAAACTAGTAGAAAATAAAAAAGAAATCAAGGCTACAGGTGGTGGAATGAACAGAACGCATTCTTTTTCAGACCTTGAAGAAATTGTTATCAAGTTAACTGGTCTTGAAACATCAACAAGTGAATTTAAAAGCTCTCGTTCGTTTGGCATCAACAGTTCTTTGGAAGATCAAAATCAACAACTTAACGAAGTTGTTGTTGAAGATAATCAAAATCCAGATGTGTCGATGTCCTCAGACGTTGCTGATTCGGGAAGTGTTCGTCAACGCCGGCGTCTTCCAACCACTTTTCAACAAAGCCACTCAAACGATACCGCCTGCCTTTTGCGGGAACAAATGAAACTTCAAAAGGAATTTTATCGTCAATCAGAAATTTTTTGGGAAAAGCAAAATAAAAATGCAGATGATATCTCAAGCAGCTTGCGTCGTATAAATAGAGGAGTGGAAAAACTCTCTGAATTAAAGAAAAAATGTCTTAAAGAGTCCCAGAGACATAACAAGATAAAAGAAGAACTCTTGCAGCGTAAAATTGAGCTAAAACTTAAAGTTCTTGAAATCGAGGAGTCAAAATATTAAGTTTTTATTTTGTTTATGAATTCTGAATGTGATATTTGAAATGTAACTTTTTTTAAGTGTTTATTTTGAAAGTATTTATTTTTGTATGTTTTGAATTACAAAAAATAAAAATGAACTGGATTTTCTTAAGTTAATGCACTCAAAATGTTGTCTCTTATTTGGACGGCTACATTATGGTAGTTCGACTCATCGTTCCCTCCTTCACTTGCTTCTTCCGTTTCAGGATCAGGTTCAACACTTCCAAAATCATCTTCCACCTTAAAATGAATGCATATATTATGCAGAGCACATGCAACATTGATTATTTGTGCGGCTTTTTGAGGCGAATAATGTAGTTGACGTGCTGAAAGTATGCACCTTGAACGATTTTTTATTACTCCAATAACTCTCTCCACCATATTTCGTGTTTTGCTATGCATCAAGTTAAAATTGCTTTGAAGACTACCGGGCTCGGGACAACGATATGGAGTAATAAGCCATGGCTCGAGAGGATATCCGGCGTCACCTTAAATAAAATGCAAGGAAAAATATGATATATGTTTGTACATGCGTACATATATATTTGTATACTACCTAAAATCCAGGTGCTTCTTTCGCCTTCTCGAAATTTAGTTAAGAAATGTGCTCTCGCCGAACTAAGATTCCACACATGAGAATCGTGGTTTGAGCCTGGATACCTTGCATCAACAAATCTAATGCGCATCTTGTTATCACATATCTAGAACAAAATATATATGAATGAATATAACTACACATTATTGCAACATTTTATTCATACCACCATAGCATTAAGGCTGTAGTATCCTTTTCTATTGTAGTATACAAATTTTTCTTCCACTGGTGCAATTATTTTAATGTGTGTTCCATCGACACCCATGATGGTTCCTGGGAATCTTGCTTTGGAGTAGAAGTCACGTTTAGCTTCAAGTTTTTCAGCGTCAGTCATTTCCAGTTTAATAAATACTGGACACAGTTTTCTTTCTAAAACATTTAACACTGTTTTCAGGTTTGCAGAAAACGTAGACTGTGCCATTCCAATCTCAAAGTCTTTTCCTACGCCGTATTGATACCCTCCTTCTGCCAGGAATCTAAGCACAGCTGCTAATCTGCTGATAGGTGTGATTGAAAATGAGAACACACACGGGTCCAGTTCTTGATCCAGCTCCTCCAATAAATATTTAAATGCTGCTTTGTTCACCCTATAGTTTTTTCTGAATCTGGATATGGACCATATGTATACACTTTAAGAAGATAGATTTAAATTTTACTTACATTTTGTCATCATTGTCAAATGGATTAAATGCATCCCTTAAAATTTTTCTTTGTATTTTTAATCCGCGTTTTCGTTCCAAATTTTCTTCATTAATTGCAAAAATAGCGACTGCAAATGAATCCATTTTAAAAAATACACAAAAACAGCAAGATCCAAGATTAAATTTCAATTTTGATTTTCACATTTTGACGTTTACCAGCTGATTCCGAAAGTCCGAATAAATGGTTTCTGTGTGGCAATGCTTTTTCACATTTCGTTCGGGGCCTATGATATGAATTCGTTCGTATTCGTAGTGGAACGAAACGTTCGGAACTTTGCTTCGAGGGAGCTTGTGATAAGGGTGTACATTTCAACGTCCCGAAAACGAAGACAAAACACTTTGAGTTTCGTTAAAGGAGAAGACAACCTAAAGAAACTGGGCGTCTCACAAATAATAGAATTGAGATTGTGTTGGACGGGAGTTCAAATAAAGAAAGAAGGAGGAAAGGGAAGTTAGCACACAAAACTATTTGGTAAAATTGTTTATAAACTAGATTAAAATTAGTGGCAAAACATTTGGAGAACCATTGCGAATAGAAGCCATTAGGTGTTTTTTTTCGAATTTCCAAAAGTAATATCTCAAAAAATTAACGTGATTTTTGAGATAGATTTTTTTTTGTATGATAAGCGCACACTGTAGACACAGTGTGAACACTAGGAAAGGGAGAGAGGGGCTGAAAGGAGTTGTCGGTGCACATTGGTTTTGAATTCCTGAAGATTGCAATAGCTGGGAAAGACAGAGTGTGCAAGGCATTCCACATTCGCATAGTACGGCTAAAGAACGAATCTCTGTAATTGACAGTACGACCGAAGTTGGGCTCGAGGGTATATTGATGAGCATTCTTAGAAGCACGAGTATTACGGTTGAAATGTTTAAGGGGAGGAATGCAGCTGGCTATTTTTCTAGAGCATAAACCATTAAAACAATGGTAAAAGAGGGTGAGACAAGAAACATTTCGACGATGTTCAAGTGACGTAAATGACCTTATGATGGTAATATCACCAATAAATCTAAATGCTCTACGTTCAATACTATCCAATAGGCTTAAGTAAGTTGCCGGAGCACCAGCCCAGATATGGGAGTTATACTCAAGCTTTGGACGTATATAAGTCTTGTAGATAACAGCCAGATAAGAGGGGGAGAAAAAACTTCTTGCATCGCCTTAGAAAACCCAAACATCTTGCAGCATTTTTGGCGACATCGCGTATGTGATCGTTGCACAAAAGGTGGTTCGTGATACACATACCGAGAATATTGAGATGTTCAGTTTCCTCGATGCAAGTGCCATTTATGGATAATGGCAAGGGGAGTATACTTCGCTTTAACGATACAAGACAGCATTGCCTTTTCGAAGCATTATATTACACGCGGTTTCTTATTCCTTATTGTACAATGCTGTTTGAGTCGGAATTTAATGAGCTTATCATATTTTGTCGTTGCAGTTCCACTTCTGAAGAAGAGGGGTGTGAATCTGAAAACGAATATGAAAAGCTAAGAGTACTATCATCTGCGAAACAATGTATTGGGTTAGAAGTTGCAGACGGGAGATCGTTAATAAAAATGAGAAAGAGTGTTGGAGATAAAACAGAGCCCTGGGGCACACCAGCATTTATTTTATATTTTTCAGACTTGAATGCATCCATTACAACTTGCATTGAACGATTCGAAAGGTAATTACTAATTCAATGAAGCAGGGATTCATGAAAACCAAAAGCACGCATTTTCAATAAGAGAGCCTTATGCCAAACCCTATCAAATGCTTTTGAAATATCAAGTGCAATAATCTTACTTTCTCGAAAACTATGTAAAGATTTGTTCCTCTGTTCAATGAGATAAACCATGAGATCACCAGTGGACCTATTGCTTGCTACGAAATCCGTATTGTCGGTCATTAAGAAGCTTTCGATCTTCGAGATATTTCTTGAGCTGATAATTAATTAGCGTTTCCATGACCTTGGAAAGGAGGGACGTAAGTGCAATCGGTCGGTAATTAGAGGGTGATTAAGATTCGCCTTTCTTGGGAATAGGCTGGACAAATGCAGTTTTTCATCGGCTCGGAACGAGATCTGAGGAGTAGGACAGATGAAAAAGCTTACGCAGTGGTTTTGCCAGCGATGAAGAACACCTCTTCAGAACAATAGCGGGGATACCATCCGGACCAGCATTTGTATGTATGTTAAGATCTTTTAGGACTCTCACTACAGTACGAGTGCGAAAAAAGATTTGCCCCGTAGAATCATTAACTCGCTCAAGTACAGGCGGAGTCATAACACTCACTGGCAGCGTTGAATTCGCTGAAGAAGTTGAAAATAGAAAAATAAGTTGGAAGCAAAACTTTTGTGAAAAAAAACTATTTGTCCTAAAGTGATAAATATAAGGATTTTTTTTTAAAATGTAGAAATTGTAATAATGTATGATTTCATTGAGTATTTGTATTCTTTTGAATTTTTTTATGGAATATAATATCGTTTAAATGCTCTCTAAGGGTCATATCGCACATGTAGTTCAAAAGGGACACAACTCAAAAAACGCAAAATTTGAGTTATTATCAAAAAAGTTCCAAAAACTTCCACCCAACATATTTATTAGAGGTGCATTTACTCAGATTTAATATTTTTTTCTATGAGATGACACTATGTCGTTTTAAATGTTTCAAATGAGGTCAAACTACCTTCGACAAAAATGACACATTTTCAGTTGTTATCTGGTCCTCGCAGCAAACAGGTGTGCCAAGTGAAATCAAAAGTGACTTATTTTGAGTTGTGTCATTTATGGTGTTTAAAACTATAAAATTTCAGTGCGTTAATTTGAGTTGAGACACTTTTGTTGATTTCTAGGTGAACATTTTTGTATGTTATTTTGAGTTAAGCCACTTTAGTTGACTGAGGTAAATATGAATACTTTGTTTTATTTTGAGTTCTGTCACTATTGAAGAATGATCAGTTGAGATTTAGAGTTGTGTCTCTTTTGATGATTTATTAAAAATTTAAGTTTTTTATGATTAAATGAAGACAAAATAGTTTTAATTTAAAACAAAACTTTTTATCTGTATATCGCGAATATGTTTATATGTGTAGTTCCTAAATAATGTCTTTTTTGGTACATTTTTCGACCGTTTTTTGAGTTATGACACTTTTGATGTTTGAATTTTGTATGTATACATTTTTTTTTCAGTGATTGAAATAGATTCACAATGCATTCAATGAGTCGTGCAAGATTTATGGTGCTAATGGCAACCCACAATTTACAAGCTGATTCATATGCAATATATCCCAAGCCAAAAGATGATTTGCTTCAAAATCAAGAAAACCACCAAACAAATTTTATGAATTTACCGACAGATCAAGACAATCTCCACCTGCCCGATCTCACAACGAATCCTGATGAAATTAATGCAGGTAATGTGTTGTGCAATTTAGATGATTATATGATGCAAATGGAAACAGAAAACTCTCAAATGGTTACATCTGCAATTAATTCGTTGAGCGATCTTCTTCAGGCTCCGAGTCGGTAGAAAACAAAGAAGAAGTAGAGAAAAAAGGAAGAAAAAGGGAACGAAAACCTGAAAATTGGACAAAAAAAAAAGTTAAGCTGTTAAGAAACTCTGGGAAAGCATATGTGCCATCATCTAAAACTAAGAAACAATTTTCTGCGAAGAAAGTGCGTTTACCATGTGGAGAAAAGTGTAGATTAGGTTGCAGTGCGAAAATAAATGACAAAACCAGGGAGGAAATTTTCAAAAACTACTGGGATCTTGCTGATGTGCAAAAACAGAGAGAATTCATTGCCAGGCACACTTATGAAATCAAACCTAAATACCGGTATTCAAGTACAAATGATTTCAGAAAATTAAATACAGGATTTTTTTTTGAAGTAAGCACCAATCGTGTAAGAGTATGCAAGGCATTTTTTAAAGCCACCCTTGACATTAATGATAGACCAATTCGAACGGCATTACAGAAGATAAATGACACCGGTTTCCTTCAGAGCTAGATGAGAGGAAAGCATGGGAAACAGCCCAGAGTTGACCCTGAAATTAAGGAGAGTGTCAGAAATTTTATTAACTCTATTCCTAGAGTAGAATCACACTATTTAAGAGCTCAAACTACACGGGAATTTATTGAGAGTGGTAAAAATCTTTCAGATCTTACCGTGATTATAAAAAAAATCGAGAGGAAATTCAGCTTCCATTTGCTCAATCTTCAATGTTTAATCGCATATTTCGAGGAGAGTTTAACATCTCATTTTATATACCAAAGAAAGACCAGTGTGATCTCTGTGAGTCGTTTAAAAATGCAGATGAAGAAGGGAAACAATCGTTGCTCGAGTCTTTCAACACCCACCAAAAAGAAAAAGAGCTATCTCGCAAAGAAAAGGACACTGATAAAAAAATGCCGAATGGTACACACGTTGCTGTGTATGACCTACAGGCAGTTATGCCGTTACCAAGAGGACTTGTTTCTTCATTTTATTACAAAAGTAAAATGAACTGCTTCAATTTCACCATAAGTGACTTAAATCTGAAATTTGTGGAGTGTTACTTCTGGAACGAAACAGAAGGCAAACGAGGTGCAGTGGAAATCGGGAGCTGTGTGCTTCATTACATAAAAATGTTGTAGGAAAAACACAATAATGCAGATTTGGACATTATTTTTTACTCAGATAACTGTTGCGGCCAACAGAAAAACAAATATTTGCTATCTTCCTACGCATATGCAGTAAATAAGTTCAACGTTCGAAATATTACTCACAAATTCCTTATTCGGGGGCACTCTCAAAATGAAGGTGATAATGTCCATAGTCTTATAGAAAAACAGATCAAAAGACACCTCAGATCTAGCCCAATCTATTTACCTCAGCAGTATGTTACTTTGATCCTAACAGCGAAAAAAAATGGTCCACCATATCACATTCACGAGCTTACTTACAAGGATTTCTATGATTTAAAAACTCTTCAAGAAGAATAGGGAAGTAAGTTTACAGTTGATACTGATAGGATGCAAGTGAAGTGGCACGATATTAAGTTTATACGTGTGGAAAAAGAACACCCTTATGCATTCTTTTACAAAACTTCTTATCAAGATGAGGTTTACAAAAGAGTTAACGTACGCAACGTAAGAAAAAGCCAACCTTCAGAATCTATTAATTAACTTCCCATAGGAAGTTATTGTAATGGGTCCGATTTGTCAAATTGAAAATTTTGACATTTCTCGACGTTTCAAGGTCCCTAGAGTCGAAATAAAAGATTTTTAGAAAGATGTCTGTGCGTGCGTGTGTACGTACGTTTGTACGTCCGTACGTTCGCGACGTTTTTTTCGTCGTCCATAGCTCAAGAACCAGAAGAGATATCGACTTCAAATAAATTTTGTTATACAGATAATAAGGCAGAAAGATGCAGAAAGGGCTCTCAAGAAAATTGCGTATGTGGTTTTTTTACCATAGCAGTTTGAAAAAAAGGTGAAAATTTTGGTTAACCCTTAATATCTTACGAACCAAAAACGCTAGAGACTTGAATTAAATTTAATATAATATATTGTAACGTGATACGAAACAGGTATATTTTTTGAAAAAAATCAATATAACGGTTTTTTTTAAAAATCAATAAAACTGAAAAAAAAAATTTGTCACCTCCAAAATTTTACGACTGAAATATGATTTCATCTCTAATACAATTTTGTGCAACGAAGAATAATGTTTTTGACATCTGATAAAATTTTGAGAAAAATCTAATTGACAGTTTTTTTATAAAAAATAAAAATCTAAAAAAAAACATTATTCAAAGTTCGTAAAAATAGAATATCGATTCAAATATCTTTTCAAAAACTTGAAATTTATGCTTCAAGCTTATTTTATCTTGTAGGAAATATTGTTTTCAACATTTTGAAAAATGTTGAAAAAAATCGAATTGACAGTTTTTTTACAAAAAATAAAAACCTACAAAAAAATTTATAAAAGGTGGTAAAAATTGATTTTCGACTCAAATATCTTTTCAAAACTTTGAGATATGGGCTTTAATTTACTTTTATCTTTCAAAAAATATTGTTGTCAACATTCAGTTAAAGTTTGAAAAAAATCGAATTGACTGTTTTTTAACAAAAAATTAAAACTTAAAAAAAAAATTTATAAAAGCTGGTAAAAATTGATTTTCGACTCAAATATCTTTTCAAAACTTTGAGATATTGGCTTTGATTTACTTTTATCTTTCAAAAAATGTTGTTGTCAACATTCAGTTAAAGTTTGAAAAAAATCGAATTTACAGTTTTTTTTACAAAAAATAAAAAACTAAAAAAAAATTTATAAAAGTTGGTAAAAATTGATTTTCGACTCAAATATCTTTTCAAAACTTTAAGATATTGGCTTTAATTTACTTTTATCTTTCAAAAAATCTTGTTGTCAACATTCAGTTAAAGTTTGAAAAACATCGAATTGACAGTTTTTTTTACAAAAAATTAAAACCTAAAAAAAATGTATAAAAGTTGGTAAAAATTGATTTTCGACTCAAATATCTCTTTAAAAATTTTAAATATTGGCTTCAAAGTAATTTTATCTCATAAGAAATATTGTTTTCAACATTTGGTAAAATTTTTAAAAGATCGAATTGACAGTTTTTTTTTACAAAAAATAAAACTGTAAAAAAAACAATACTAAAACTTCGTAAAAATTTACTTTAGACTCAAATAGCTTTTCAAAACTTAAAAATATTGGCTTAAAACTTATTTTATTTTACAGAAAATATTGTTTTCGATGTTCAGTAATTTTAATATAAAAATCCAACAGTCCGTTTTTTCATAAGAAATAAAATCTACAAAAAATAGTACGCAAATTTGGTAAAAATTGATACGAGTACATATAGACAAACTTTTAAGCAAGACAAATCGACAGACGGGATGGGAAGTTATCAGTGTGGGTCGCATCCCAGCCTCTTTTTTTTCTCTCGGATTGACCCAAGCGTACTCAAAAAAAATTCCTTTGGCTGACAACAAAAAAAAAGATATACAAGATCTTATAAACAAAAATATAATTCCAAAATCTTATTTCGATTTATTTTATAAAAACATACTTGCTTTAGATTAAGAAACCTTGTATGATTGTTGTATGAATCTCCAACTGTATTTCCTTTTCATTTTTAATACATTAATCATAAATCTAAAACATTTAACACGTTGCAATATTTCCACATTTTCATTACAATTATTTATTTATTTAGATTGACGACTTTTTATGTTAATTCTGCTATTTCTATTCTATTTCTATTTTTTAATTCTTTCTTTTAATACCTAAATAAAAACAAAGTTCCATTATAAAAATGGCCTTTTTCTTATGATGATTTCTTATAATCTTATCCCCCGACTTGTTAAGGTAAAACTACTTATCTGGTATCATCCAGCATTTTTCTTGACAATATGAATTAAAAATACTAAATCAAAACTGTCACAACTCAAAAAAAAATCAACAAAAGTGGCAGAACTCAAAATAGTACATTCCTGTTGGAAAGAAATGTTCGTCAAAACTGTCATAACTCTAAAAACATAGTTTTCAAGGTTTCCAAAAAAAGATTAACGGAAATATTATTTCCATTGTGATTCATACTCTATTTCCTTTTGTCAACATAGTTCAATTTGTAGTAAAACCGTATCTAGTCTAACAATATCGTGTTTTGCCTTTTCAAAGATACTGTCTCTTTAAAGAAATTGACAAATCTTCCAAGAATAATTCTTGTCATGAAAAGTTTTTATTTAAATAAGTAGTTCGGATTCGGCTTAAAACCGTAGGTCCCCTGTATTTCTGAGAACATTACTTACACACATGAATGGTTGAGAGTTATAAGTTCCTAGGTAAGGACCTTATTCTTCTCAACGGACTGTTGCACCACCTAATTTATTTATTTATATCTTCCCCAACGTCGTCATAGTCGTTGTTCTCAAATAAATATGGACCGAGACTCTTGGACCTTATGTGGATTAGAATGTTTTCGAATTTGACAGTTTTGTGCATTCAGAAATAGGCCGCAAGTAAGGGTCGTAGTTTTGGAAGGCTCCACCAGTATGTTGTTAATTGTCTATATGCCATGGTCGTTTGCCTCCAGCTGAGTTTTTCTGAGCGATGTAAAATCAATTTTTGGGTTCTTTGACGTACAGGGAGTGTTGGTTTGTCCAGTGTAGGCTCCAATTTACTCCCCATATATTTCACAGTCGTAAATAAGACGGCGCGTTCAAGAAGTTATCTGCACAGAACATCTAATGTATTGTTTTTGTTATTTGCATGTTGTGTTAAACAGTATTTTCTTCCATATTGCTTAGCAAAACAGATAATATAACAGAATTAAATTCAACAATATGCTAGCAAAGTTTGGAGAATTATATTAAAAAGCCCTTTGCTTATGCCTATAAAATACAATTACTGACAGTTCTTATGAAACCGAGTATCTCTAGCGAGTGTTTGAGCTTTTCGATTTCGGTGAAGAGTCTTAATTTTGCAAATAGTGAAAAGAAGAACAAAATAGATTAGGTTTGAATGCCATAATTGTTATATATTAGAGCTAAAAACATAGTCCATAAAAGGCTTAAATGTTCGAATTTATCAGATCACTAGGATTATTATAGTTGAAGTCTTAGGCAGATTATTAAATTGTATAATCCTCCTCTTTATACATACAACATCTTTAAAAATCATTTCCAGGTGCTTTAAGTTAAGCCGACTGTATTTACGATTGTTTGCTTAAGTTGATGTCTATTGGTATAAGTTGGAAAAGAACATCAAGAGGAGCTGAGTGATCCACTTATTCATAAACAGGCTCTCTGTTGGACTTAGCTAGGCTTGCAGGCCGTCATCTTGTTATTGTATACGTAAGGATTGATATACCTGGAGTTGGCAACGAGACTAGGCTAGCCTCGGTCTCATCTTGTTTTAGTTTGAGTTTCCTACTTTTGAAGCTTCCAAGACGAGACGAGACTGAGAAAAGTCTTGTTCGTCTCGTCAGTGTTTTCGCAATTATTAGAATCAATTAGATCTGTTTAAATTAAAACGTGTAATTTTCGGATACGAATACTTCTAAAAAATGTCATCGATAAAGAAACTTATAACAATTAGAATTTGTACCCTATACATTTTTCGATAACATACAGTTCTACAGAAATCAGAAAACTGGGATATTGGCCCTCAATTAAAGTCAGACTTCAACTATCCCACAAACAACGTGATTCAATCCTTGTAAATATTTCAATCAATTTATTCTTGCAATGTGCGAGATTATTATCTTGAAGATTGAACGTCACACAAAATCACACTTCACCTTAAAGTACATTCATTCAAATAGATAAAAACAACAAACACGAAAAACTGTAAGCTATATCAGTCTAAGCTTTGTGCATTGGAAAACTGGCTCCAATCTACCGACCAAACGAGGACGACGAGACGAGACCCCATAAATAACCAAGCTATGACAATAAGATGCCACCACTACCGCATATCGCCTATATCAAGACAACGACGAAAACTGAAGAAGTTTAAGTTGAAAAATAGCATATACCTACCGTTCCCCGTTCACCCGAATACAAAACGACAACGGTAACAACAGCAACGCCAACAACACGGTTTATATCTAAATTACATGCACAGTGAGTGGAGTCATTTGTCACTTGATAACTCGCCTCCAAAAACACACCTTTCGTTCCCACAAACCAGAAAGATATAACCAAGTTATAGAGGAAGGTATATGAACTGCTGTACATTAGAGACTATACGAGTAGCATACTACCTTTCCATCCTGGGATGTTCCTTTACACAATCCCTAGACCTATGTCCTAGGGACATGAAATGAAACTACATCACATACTACACGAAGCAAGTACAACAACTTTCATTCTAGCACAAAATGTGGCATATCTATTTTTCCTTGGTTAACTTTTTAGAGCCTTCGTATCTCTCTGACAGTTTGCAATTTCCTTTTCAGTTCCGAATATACTCGTACCTATGTATATCTTACTTTACCTAACAACTTTAACTGTAACTAGATACTCGTACAAACGGAAAAAGATACTTTAAATTTTATTTTCTTGAAATGTTCCCCCTTTTCAATATGAAGAATAAATGAAGTATGGAGCTCTTCACGAAAAAATCAGAAGCGATCCAATAAAAAAAATCCAACACAATATTTACCCCAATGTGCACGCAAATAACTGCGAAAAGTTATCATTAGGTTCTTTGTTATCTAGGGTCTGGAAAAATAGGGGATTCTCGACTGGTAACAATTTAGTGAACTTTACAATAGTAGAAATAAAGGTTATTTTATTGTAAGACGATTTCCATTAAATGTTCAATATTTGCAATTTTTTAAATAAAATAAATTTGAATTTTATTAATTTCTTGACGAATACATTCATTCAGGGCACTAATAATTGGTCGAACTTTCACTCACTTCTATTAACCGCACTTTAACATTTGGAGTATAATGCTGTTGGACTCCAAAACTTCCTGTATCAATTCGAAGAGCAAGGATTGATAAATGACAGATACTTTAAAAGAAGTATTTTAAACAATATGTCGGCAATGGTGCAGTCAGTTGTTAAAGTTTATAGAAATTTCTATTTTATACTTAATAGGAAAAGACATTTGAACAGGGATCTGTCGCTTGAAAGATACAAATGTAACGGTGGCCGATTGACGTTACCCAAACGTGAAAGTGTTTTGATTTTGACAGGTACAATTGGTGTCCAGATTTGACAAGCGTATTTTAGAAGTTGCCGAACTAATGTTATGAACTAAACGGTGATTTTTTAAGAGCTTGAAAACTTTAAAAAAAAAAACGCATAAAATTTGTAAAATCTCATCGATTCTTTATTTGAAAGGTTAGATTGGTCCATGACATTTACTTTTTGAAGATAATTTCATTTAAATGTTGACCGCGGCTGCGTCTTAGGTGGTCCATTCGGAAAGTCCAATTTTGGGTAACTTTTTCGAGCATTTCGGCCGGAATAGCCCGAATTTCTTCGGAAATGTTGTCTTCCAAAGCTGGAATAGTTGCTGGCTTATTTGTGTAGACTTTAGACTTGACGTAGCCCCACAAAAAATAGTCTAAAGGCCTCAAATCGCATGATCTTGGTGGCCAACTTACCGGTCCATTCCTTGAGATGAATTGTTCTCCGAAGTTTTCCCTCAAAATGGCCATAGAATCGAGAGCTGTGTGGCATGTAGCGCCATCTTGTTGAAACCACATGTCAACCAAGTTCAGTTCTTCCATTTTTGGCAACAAAAAGTTTGTTAGCATTGAACGATAGCGATCGCCATTCACCGTAACGTTGCGTCCAACAGCATCTTTGAAAAAATACGGTCCAATGATTCCACCAGCGGCGTACAAACCACACCAAACAGTGCATTTTTCGGGATGCATGGGCAGTTCTTGAACGGTTTCTGGTTGCTCTTCACTCCAAATGCGGCAATTTTGCTTATTTACGTAGCCATTCAACCAGAAATGAGCCTCATCGCTGAACAAAATTTGTCGATAAAAAAGCGGATTTTCTGCCAACTTTTCTAGGGCCCATTCACTGAAAATTCGACGTTGTGGCAGATCGTTCGGCTTCAGTTCTTGCACGAGCTGTATTTTATACGGTTTTACACCAAGATCTTTGCGTAAAATCTTCCATGTGGTCGAATAACACAAACCCAATTGCTGCGAACGGCGACGAATCGACATTTCACGGTCTTCAGCAACACTCTCAGAAACAGACGCAATATTCTGTTATGTACGCACTGTACGCATTCGTGTGGTTGGTTTAATGTCCAATAAAGTAAACTGAGTGCGAAACTTGGTCACAATCGCATTAATTGTTTGCTCACTTGGTCGATTATGTAGACCATAAATCGGACGTAAAGCGCGAAACACATTTCGAACCGAACACTGATTTTGGTAATAAAATTCAATGATTTGCAAGCGTTGCTCGTTAGTAAGTCTATTCATGATGAAATGTCAAAGCATACATGTCTGAAATCCCGCGTGATCTGTCAAATACTAATGCATGAAAATCCTAACCTCAAAAAAATCACCCTTTACATAAGAGTCCGAAAATTTTTTGGATTCCCTCTTAATTTATCCAAGATTTAAACTAGCCTTATAAGTAATTTCTTTAGTGTGTTGTACAAATTCCGATTTTCCATTGAATAAAACACCAAGTACAGACATTTTATTATTAAAAGATAATAATACTCCGTCAAGCATATAATAAAAGAAATTACAGAATGCTTTCTCGAAGTCCTTAAGCATCAGTTAATCGTCTATAACTAAAATGAAGAGAATATAGGACCTGAAATACTACCTTGTGGAACTCCAGAATTAACTTTGAACTTGTTTGATTCGCAACCATTAAAAAGTACAGATTATGATCTATCCAATATATAAGATTGAAGCCATTTAACAAAGTTTTCTCGTAATTTAACAAGTAAAATGCGTTGTGAAAGTTTAGACAACGAAGTCCAGAGGTTAAAACAGGACCTAGATTTTCGAAATTCGGTGTTTTTCTCGTATTTTTCTATTATTTCTTTTTGATTTAGTATCAACATAACACAGTATCTTTTGGAAAGGTCAACATTTGTTATAAGGAATGGTACCTTTTAGTTTATTATTAATAAACTTTCGGAAACCGAAGAATTTTTATTTTTCCCATTCTTTGTATATTATAATCTGCTATGAAATAATTGTAGTATCGCCGAAATCATCCTTCCTTACATACGTTGCCAAAAATAGTCCGTAAGATTTTTGTATCGAACGTGGTTAATTCGTGGTAATAACTTTTAAGCAAGAAGCCAACTTTCAGTTCCATAGGTATGATTTGGCAGAACTGTGGGCCTGTACATCAGCAACTCAAAACGGTGATAAGGTTTCAAGATCAAAACGATTATTATTAACAATAGCGTAAATAATTTGCTTACCGTAACTTTATCAATACCTTCAACGAAAAATAATGCTTCTTTGATAACTTGAACATTTTATTAAACTTGGTTTTTCTCTAAGAGAAATTTTGAAAATTTGCAAAAAATGTCATGTTACCAAACATGCCAACTATTTTGTAATGCTTTTTGTTACTGTTCGTTTTAGAGTTAAGCGGTGTCAGTAGCAGCAGCACCATCATCGATAGCCCCGTCTTTCTCCGACTATACAAACAACTATGAAGATTCTCCGGAAAATGAACCTGTACTAACTGGAAAAAGCTTGGTTTCTTAAAATTTTGTAAACCTTCTACATTAAACATACAAACATATGAAATAACGAAATTGAAATCCATTTTTGGCAGCCAGTACCCCTAAACACCGAAAGGAAAAGGATACAGTGCAATAAATTAATGCTCTTATGGAAAATGATTAAATTTTTCAAGACAGAATATTAAACATTAGCGTAATCTGAAGGTTTCAAGAGGCGTGTTATTTTGTCAGTGCAGCCAAATTCGATTCCCCAAAAAAACTTATCCGCAGTTGCCCATCCGCAGCTGTTTTATTTTATGTTTAAGTTGGT